>NC_047674.1:19126961-19726961 GCF_011762505.2 Arvicanthis niloticus | reverse complement strand
CTGGCCTCAAACTCACAGAGATCCTCCTGCCTCTGCCTTGGATTAAAGGAGTATGCCACCACTGCCCAACTATGACAGCCTTTCTTAAAACAAGCATACGCTAAGGCTGTACCAACAGTATGTTATTAAAAGCCAAGAGAGTCAACCCTAGCAGTATAAATTTTGGCCAGAATGTAATTCTTCAACAGTGCCAACATCACCGCAGACAAAGCGCTACTTTCCTTCATTAGTAAAGAACTATTACAAATCAATGAGGTGAAGGAAACATAGCCCAAAAGAAAATAAATCAAAAATAAGAAGAGAAAACTTATAAAAAAAAATATTCTCCCTTATTTTAAAACATATTTTAAGGGACTAGGGAGATGGCTTTATACATAATCAATCACCAAAACCTGATCAGCAACCAGATGATATCATCCAGCAAAGAGATAAATAATTGTAGCAAGGTACACAACAAGGTACAACATCAATAAAGAACAAACTTCCAATACCAGGGGCCACAGGAGTCCATCTCAAAGGCATTATGCTAGCCAGGTATGACCATATATGTCCATAATCCCAGCTTTTGAGACGCTGAAGCAGTAGAATTGCCACAGGTTTTGTACCCAGCCCTGGCTACATAGTGAGTTTAACGCAAGCCTGGGCTACATTGTATACAAAATGTTTTGTTTGCTTATTTGTTTGTTTTCTATCAAAGGTGGCTAGCCTGAGAGCCATGTTCTATAAATCCCCCCCCCCATCTTATAAAACTTTTATGTAAATCTTTTCATCTCTCCAAACCCAGAACACTTTTGTTTACACAAAGTCTCCCCTGCATTCCCAGGACTTGATTAACCACAGCCACACACACACCCTTCTTTCCTTCTTTTCCTTTCTGCTCCTCTCCAATCACATCAGCCAGTGAGAAATAGACAAGCCCTCACCCCCTATGTTAGGGATGAGAGACAGAGGTCATCACCATTATATGGGCTGTTAAACAGACTAGTCTGGGTCATGGTGCACCCTTTTTACAAAAAAAAAAAAAAATGTCTTGCCAAGTTACTTTTGCTTTGTCTGGTGTTCCTTTGTGGAACTCCAGGAATATTCTTTTCTAATGATAGTCAAAGCCCATCTCAAACTCTCAAAAACACACACATGAAATTATATTAAGTGGGAGGGGAGGCTCCTACGAAGTGGAAAAGCACTTAGAGTGTGATTCTGTTTATGAAACATTCTTTAAAAGGCCACAGCCTGCCTGGGCTGGAGATGGGAAAGGTTGACATCAAAGAGGGCTGACAGATATTTGGGAAACAGGATAATTGTAATGATGTGTCTTTGTTAGAGTTTCATTGCTGTGAACAGACACCATGACCAAGGCAACTCTTATAAGGACAACATTTAATCGGAGCTGGCTTACAGGTCCAGAGGTTCAGTCCATTATCATCAAGGCAGGAACATGGCAGCTTCCAGGCAGGCATGGTACAGGAGGAGCTGAGAGTTCCACATCTTCATCTGAAGGCAGCCAGATGGAGACTGGATTCCAGGCAGCTAGTATGAGGGTCCTAAAGCCCACACTCACAATGACATACCTATTCCAACAAGACCACACCTCCTAATAGTGCTACTCCCTGGGCTAATCATATATAAACCATCACATGATGCTTTAAAATTCACAGGAACAAATGACAAAACAAGTGAATTTTAAGGATATGTAAATTATACCTAAAAAGAAGTGTCTCATTATTGTTAAATCACACCTTCCTAAAGTAATATGGGACACACTGAGCATTTTTCTTGTTCTAATACATTCAACTAAGCAAGAGATTTTCTTGTTCCTTTGAGGAAAGCTAAGCAGAATGAGGGGATAGGGGAAGACCTAGGAATCTGTATTTCAGCCTCCACTGTGTGGTCCTTTTTAGCTTCTGATCTCCCATGGAAAAGAAGGACCATGGGAGGTGAGTTGGTGCATGGGATAAAGGTACTTGCCAACCTGAATTTGATGCCTGGGATTAACATGATGAAAGAAGAGAGTGAAATGCCAAAAGTGGTCCTCTGACCTTGGAAACACTCAGTCCTAAATGAGGTGTGTATATCAAACCCCTCCCCTCCGGGTTCAGGGAACTCAACAGAAGAGGAGGTAGAAAGACTGGAAGAGCCAAAGGGACAGAAGACACCACGGAAACAGTGTCTTCTCCACACAAGGCTGATGCACATGTGACCTTGCAGAGACTGCAGCAGCTTACACAGCCAGCACAGGTTCAAACCACATAATGTCCCATCATTGAGAGGGGGAAGTGGACATGAATCCCCACTGCTAACATAGAAACTATGACCAAGTGACAACTGCTTACAAAGAAAACAACTAGCCCCCCCCCCAGTGGAATTTCATTGAATATACAGATTACACTTAAGAGCAGGAAGCCATGCCCAGCAGGTGGCCAACACAAAACAAACTCAATGGTATTTCTGGAAATTTCTTTGGTCTCATCTTGTTTTGTTTGAACACTTTTTACCCTACTGGTCTTTTGCTTGTATGTTATGGTTTCCAATTTTGTGTTTTTGTGGTGTTTGCGTGTATGTATGTGTATGTCTTGGTATGTATATGTGTCTCATGGGGTTTTTTTGTTTGTTTGTTTTTAACATTCTGGTTGATTGGTTGGTTGGTTAGTTTTTATTTGTCTGTTTTTTAAAGAGAAAGAGAAAAAAATAAGTCATGGAGTCGGATGAGTGTGGAGGATCTTGGAGGAGATGATAGAGGGGAAACCCCGATCAGAAAATATCATATATATTTTTTATTAAAAAAAAAAGTTCATCTTTGAATTCCACACCTGTACTATGCCATGTACACACACACACACACACACACACACACACACACACACAAATAATGTCATTTAAACTTTTTTTAAAAGAAGAAGTCAAAAGTAATCAGGGATTTGATACATTCTCTCCCTTGTAATTCCACCCAGCTCAGAAAATTCAGCCCATAAAGAAATTTCAGGCTGCCTCGGAAACCCAGAAGTAATTACAAATCCTTCTTTAAATTAAGTACGATAACCAGACAAGTGCCAGCGTTGGAATTCTAAAGGATGCTCTTGGCTGCAGGAGCTGTGAGCAAAAGATAGCAGTGTCTCTTTCAAAGCACTCCCTCCTCCACTCCTCCCCCTCTTTTAAAAGCCCACCCCTTTTCTTTTAAGGAAAAAAAAAAAACTTTCACTTTTTTAAGAAAACAGCTTGAAGCATCCATCCATTCAGAAACTAAAACCTGTTCATCCCAACCTCTAAGCCCCCATTCCCTCCACAAGTCTGACTGTACTCTGAAAGTTATATGGAGCAGGTCAGGACACCTGAACTCAGCTTGTCACCAAGTTAGTTGGGGGTTATACCCACTTTTATATAAACCAATAGGGTTAGGATGGGGCCGATATTGCCAGGGCTTCTTCAAAGGCCACTCTTAATCCTTCCAACCATCTTACTAATGAATGACAAAATCACTTTTAAGCTAATAGTAACTTAGCAGGGACCCCACACACACTCATAAACAAAACCTTGTAGGCTAATATTTCTCTCTCCTGATGCACAAGCTTTCCTAGAAACAGGCCATTACCAAGGTGTCCAAGCACACCCATCAAGGGCAGAGATAAAAGAAAAGGCTACCACCTGCCCTGGAGTACTCTGACCTCAGGGGCTCCATCAACAAGCTTGAGGACCTGAGCTGGGATCCCCAGTACACATGGAAATAGCAGGGCATGGCATCTGTGAACCCAGTACTGTAGAGGTGGAGATGGGAGAACTCTGAGATCTCACTGGCCAGCCAACCTAGACAACCAATGAGCTCCAGCTTCAGTGAGAGAACCTGTCTGAAAAAAAAAAAAATAGTGTAAAATAACTGAGGAAGACACTTATGGCCTCATGGCCTCATGTTCTAAGAGTTCCTTCCCTTAGGAGATATAAACAATTCCACCCACTTCATATAAGGTCCTAAAAGCCAACTAAAATATGCTTCCTCCAAAGTTCAACCTGGAGAACTAGTGTGATTCTTGTCTTACTTACAGAGCATGGATAATGAGTTACTTACAAGAACCACGGTGATCCCAAAGTACCCACACTGGAAAGTCTTTACCCAGCACAATGGTTTCCGCAGCTGCATAGGTGGACACCCTCCCCACCCTACCCCCTTAATTAACCTGTCTTAGTGTGGTGGTTTTAATAGGTTTGACACCCACCCTCCCTTGACTCATGTGTTTGAATGGCCCATGGGAAGTGGCACTATTATGAGGTGTGCCCTTGTTGGGGTAGGTGTGGCCTTACTAGAGGAAGAGGAAGTGTGTGTGTGGCGGGGTGAGGTCTCTATGCTCAAGCTCCGCCCATTGTGGCAAGAGAGCCTCCTCTTGGCTATCTCCTCCTGGCTGCCTTCAGGTCAAGATATAGAACTCTCGGCTCCTCCAGCACCATGTTCACCTGCTGCCATGCTTCTCTTCATGATGATAATGGACTGAACTTCTGAAACTGTAAGCCAGCTCCAATTAAATGTTTGCCTTTTATAAGAGTTGCCTTGGTCATGGTGTCTCTTCAAAGCAATGGAAATCCTGACACCTAGCCTACAAATGCTAGCACCTGAACCCTAGTGGCTAAAACTCTGAATGGTTAGAGCAGAACTCTATACAAATGTAAAGCTTGGAGGAATGGCTGGGATCCCAGATGAAGATCCAATAACCTTCACCACCTCTTCTTTCTCTGAGTGAATGGCAACCATCTACAGGCATGCTCCTGCTGGTCTCTTACAAGCCAGCCCAGTTGATCTGACAAAGATGGTAGCTGTTTTTCTCAGTGGAGTAAATTCTATAATACCCCCACATATGAACATATGGGCAGATACACACACACAGAGAGACACACACACACAGAGAGACACGCACACATTTACAGCAAAAACACTGCCTCTTTTTTAGACAGGATCTTGCTATATAATCCAGAATGGCTTCAAATTTACAGTGATTTTTCTGCCTTAGCTCTCCAAGAGATACAGGCATGAGCCATTCAGCCATTCAGCTAGGAACTCTGTTTCTCTTTATGTACACCAGGTTAGAGAGAACTAGAGGTAAAAACAGGTCAGGTACATAGGGCAGAGGGCCCCAAAGCATACCTGTGTCTGCTCCAGGCATCGGCTGTCCTGCTCTGTCACCCTGTACATTATACATTATTCCTCAGAGACAGGATCTCTCGAACCTGGAGCTTGGCTCCAGTCATCTTCCTGTCTCCATCTCCCAGAATCTGAGGTTCCAAATGCATGCAGCCCTAGCAAGCTCCTTCTGACATGGGGGCTGGGATCTGAATTCAGACCCTCACAATTGAGCATCAGACTCACTTACCTATGCTGCTGTCTCTCCAGCCTTGAAAAGTAGCTTTAAAAGATTATTAGAAATATAAAAGCTAGGGCTACTGCATATATATATATATATATATATATATATATATATATATATATAGAGAGAGAGAGAGAGAGAGAGAGAGAGAGAGAGAGAGATTGTGGGTAGAGAGATGGCTCAGCAGTTAATAGCACTTGTTGCTCTTGCAGTGGACCTAAGTTTGGTCCTCAGCACCCCACATCAGGTATCTTACAACCACCTTTTATTTCTGGCTTCAGGGGATTCAATACCCTCTTCTGGAATCCACAGGCATTCACACAGACAAACATATACACATAAACAAAAAATAAAATATTGGAACTTTAAAAAAAATTTTTTTTTAAAAAACAGACCTGTTAAGAATCTTCATGCACTGTTCTCCTAAACATGGTTCCTGTCCTCAGGCTCAGTCTCTGGTCCATGGGCCCCACAGCTGTGGCCCACCTAGGCTGGCTACTTATGCAGCTGTACTTGTGAAGAGCCTCTGAAGACTGAGGGGAAACTGAATAATTCTTAGATTTAACCCATCTCACCTGCTCATAAGTACTTTCTTGCACTTAAAAAAAAAAAAAAAAGAAAGAAAGAAAAGAAAAGGTACCACACTTGGGAGGCAGAAGCAGGCGGATTTCTTAGTTCAAGGCCAGCCTGGTCTACAGAGTGAGTTCCAGGACAGCCAGGGCTGTACAGAGAAACCCTGTCTTGGGGGGGGGGGGGGGGAAGGTACCAACTTCAGAGCTAGAGATAAATGCCTCTGACGTGTGGGTCACTATGGTAACTGCTGATGAAGTGTGGCACCATGTGTGAAGATCACCAACTAGTCCTGACCTAACTTCTACCTTGACTCACCCCATAAAGATCCCAACACCCTAGCCTTGAGGAAGAAGATTAGAGAACAGCTCTCTTGTCTTCGCATGCCACCACTTCAAACTTTTGCAAAACGTATCCTCTCAGCAATGGGCGTGGTACACAGGGCAACACAGGCTCAGTTTGGTAACACTGCTGGACATGGCTCCTGTATGGGCACAGAAATGCCCCTTTTCAATCTCAGGTGGAACTGCTTTAGCTGGGAGGTCAGGGAGTCTCCTGTTCAAGACAAGGGCTTTAAAATGCACACCATGATTGCTTGGTGAGTTTATTCAAAAAAATCAGTCGGGCTGGAGAGATGGTTGGCTAAGTGCTTGTCTTGAGGGCATAAGGACCTGAATTCCAGCCGCAGAAATTGGGAGAAGTGATACATGTTTATAATCCCAATGCAAAGACAGGCAGACCCCTGGCACTCATAGGCCAGCCAGACTAGCCTATTTGATTGGCTAGCTCCAGGTCAGTAAGAGACTCTGTCTCAAAAACAAGGTAGATGTCAGCCCAGATCATCCGCTGACTTCCAAGTCCACACGTACACACAGGACAATCAGTTCATGCCCCCATTCGCCCTGCTTCCTTGCTGTTGGGTGGGGAATGTCAGAAGAGAAAACTACTGGAGATGAATGTCTTTCATCGGTGTTTCCTATGGGCACAGCACGGGCTAGATTTTTCTAAGCCGTAACTACCTTCAAGGCTGGCCTCTGGATCCTAGCTTCCCAGAATAGGGAACCAACCCTCAGAGAAAGGAGTCACCAATGGGGAGGGCACCCAGGTTCTGACCCAGGGACTTGCATACTTGTACTCTCTCCACTCAAAGTCCACCAGAAAGCATATATCACTTGAGGAACCTGTCTGGGAACTCCTGGATTCAGAAACTGACCACCTTTGAGTGTAAATGACAAGAGGTATATATGAGTGTCTTCTTTCTGCTTCATGTTACATGCTCAGGAGTTGGGGGCGGAGTCATCTCAAACCTGACAATACAACGGAGAATGTAGTGTTACAAGTGCCCAGCCCTAACACAGATCACTGGATAAATTGGAATCTGGAGGACAGAGGACACTAAAACCTAGACACTCGTACTTGTTAAAGCTCCATTGCAGTTTAATAAGAAGCCAAAACTGACCTCCACTGTAGGTGAAAGGACTGCGGGGTAGGGTAACTAGGAAGACATCTTGTCTATAAAACTGTCATGCTGGTGGATGTTTCACTGGGGGCCTGGATTCTGCAGCGGCTCTTCTGGGTTGAGTAACTTGTGGCCACAGCTACCTCCTGAGCTGGAGAGGATGTCTAAAATTACAGCCAGACATTCTGCTTTCTGACTCAAATGCCCTTCAACTGCAGACTAGGATTTCTTCCCCTGTGAATGCCCATGAAATGAGGACACAAACAAAGCCACCGTGGATGTTGGGTACCATGTCATGAGATGCTTAAGCAAAGACACTAAAGACAGGAATGTGTTTTGTCAAGTAGCCAGGCTGTGGAAGGTAATGTTTCCTATGAATGGCTGAAAATACCATTCACAGATATAAGAAAAGCATAGAAAAATCAACTGTTTCCTTCTTTCCTTAAAACTGTTACAAGAATTTTGACACTTTTAAAAAACTCTTTCATTTCAAAGGAAATGTCAGCTCACTGGAAATTTTACTCAGCAAACATTTGTTTCAGAATAAAAGAGCAAAAGTTGTAATAATTTGCGGTTTTAAAGGCCTATGACACATAGCTCTAGTAGAGAGAAAACCTTGAACCTGTTTAGTGAAGGAAAACAACCACAGACACTGACTTAACTGGCAAAACTTGATCTTATACAGGAAAAAAAAAATAGGTCTTTTTTTTTTTAAATTGGATATTTTATTTATTTACATTTCAGATGTCATCCCCTTTCCCTATTTCCCCTCCCTAGAAAAATCCTATTCCATCCCCCCTCCTCTTTTTTGCTTTTATACCATTTAATTACATGCAAGTATTAAGGTCACTTCTAGGTTGGGGGACTACCAATACAATAGATGCAAATAGTCAAGGAACAAGCAAGACAATAAATACAAATAATCAAAGAACAAGCAAGGCAATAAAGTTCTGTGAACACTCCTGTAATCACTGTTTCTAACAGCTTATCAAGATGACCAAAGTATCTGAGCCTACTTCTCTGTTCTAGCCCAAAGTCATTTTCATGTCTGAAGCCTACCTCCTTGTTCTAGCCTAAGATTTAGATTCCTGCCTGAAATTACTTCTTTGTTCTAGCCTAACGTCAGAATCCTGCCTGAAACCCACTTCCTTGTCCTTGGCCAGTGTCATATTCCTGCCAAGCAGCCCATTTTCTTGTCCTTGTCCCATGTCAGATTCTTACCAAGCAGCCCCAAAGGCTCTCCACTTCTCCCCCTTTTTTATTTCATTAACAAGACTGAGCCTGTCTTAGGTCTGTCTGCCAAGAATGCCTTCCTTACCGGTCATGGAATATGCATTATCAAAAGCAATGCAGTTCTGTCTTAGATTGGTAAGGCTCTGTGCAGAATCTTACCTGTCCTTGGCTTATACTTTCTATTTGTGTACCACTTTCCATTGTCCCAAACATTTTAAACAGTCATTCTTATGGCTGTAATGCATGCCTGTAGCCCAACACTAAAGAGGCTGAGGCAGGAGAAACCCAAGTTTTTACACAGTCTGTGCTATGTAGTGAGACTGTCTCAAGAGGGTGGCAGAGACAACAATATGGCTCAGTGGAGAAAGATACTTGCCACCAACACTGACAACCTGATTATGGTCTACCCCTGGGACCCACATGGAGGGAAGGGAGAACTGATTCCTGAAAGTCACCTGCTGACCTTCCTGCCACCACATAAATGAATGAAGGCGTAAAAATAGCTTGTTATCTCTATTCTCATATATGTCTTTATTCTTCTAAGATTCTCATTTGTGATGTCACAGTTCTTAGAAAGAAAATATGGCATGTAGTAGTAGTCCATTTCAGAGATAGGAACATTGAGGTTTAAGAACAATGAGTACAAAACAATTCATAGAGAAGCCAGAGGGAGAGAATGAATTTAGACACTGCAATTGACTGCTGATAGTTTGCAGATACCACAATAGTGTTTGTGCATGCACACTCTCTTGGGCTTTCACATGTTCGAGTGTATGTGCATGTGTGTTAAAAAGTCCAATAAAAAAGGCTGATGAAATGCAAATAATCAGACCCCTTAGTTATAGCAAATCTCACACAGAAGCTGGAGTGTCACTTGATCCACTGATGGCATAAAATTTGTAAGACTGCTTCCATCCCCAGCAACACCAAAAAATTTCTCAGTCAGAAGTGGATTTGTTCAACTGAAACATTGTTTCAAATTAGCATACTTGATCAGAAGAGAAGATTCTAGAACCAGCTTAATGAATACCATTAACTTAAATAAAAAAAGTGGCTATTAAGTGCCCTCTTGTTCTCCAAGTGCAGAAATTGATACATTTCTGTTTTCATTTCAGAGAATGAGTTCCTTAGGGAATGTGTGATTAAAAAAAAAAAATCAAACAAACAAACAAACAGGTGTCTAACTGCTTGCATATTTGGCAAAGGATTCTTTCATTAAAATAAAATAAACCTTGCAAACAAATACAATCCACATTAAAAAATCCCTAGCTTCCATGGCTACCCCAGTAGAAAGCAGATGAGAATTCTACCACTGAACCACCCATGTGTTAGGCTAAGAAGGCAGATGCCTCTGTACCTCTCAACAGAAGAGAACAACAGGCCAGACACTGGCAACTGCCACCTTCCTGTATCCCCAGTCTCTTGGGGACTTGGAGGGGGAGAGGGTTGGTCCATTAGTTGGTTTTGAGACAGGGTCACTTTGTAGCCCAGGCTGGCCTGGGCTCTGCCTCCACAACAAGAGTAACAGGATGACAGGTGGGCACCACCACACCCAGCTCATTTCTTTGATTCAGTATCCATTCGCTTGCCATTGTAGTAAAGTATCCCGATAGGACCTGTAATCATGATTTGAGTGAATAGGAAAAGGAGGAGACCAGCCTGGGATAATGGAGTTAAGGGGTTGAGCTGCAGATGCATCATTCAGGGACCAGCATATGAACCTCCCATCAGCAGGATCAAAAGAGGGAGTGCCCAGGCTGCTTATCAGCTTGCCTGAATGTAGAATGAAGCAGGAAAACTAGCAGGCAAGCTTCAAAAGCTGCCGGCAGTCAAACACCATGGTCACCAGGCTCCTCATGACAAACACAGCAAGACAGTTTGAAGATGAGGAAACTGCACCCCAATCGCCTCCATCACCTCTCGTCATGGGTTTAACAGAAGAGGTTTGACTTCAAACCTGAACCACCCCATTTCCAGATCCTGTAAGGGCCCAGAAACATGAAAGACAGCTGATTCGTGATTTATAAGGTTTTGCTATTGTTGTTGTTGCTTTGTTTACATTTCTCAAAACAAAATGAGACCTCAGAGATAGTTTATAATGTTGCCATGGGCATGAATTATCTTTATAGGTGGAGGCGGATGTCACTGTTTAAGAGACAGGTAAATTTCCAATCTCAGTGCTATTCAGTGAACATTAGGTTCCCACCAAGCACTAGGTAACATCTGTCCTCTTATCTGTCACTAACCATGTATATGTTTCTGGTTTGATTTGGGTTTGGTTTGGGTTTGGTTTTTGAGACACAGTCTACTGTGGTCCAAGCTGGCCTTGAACCTGCTATGTAGTCAGAAGATCTTGGAATCCTAACCCTCCTGCCTTCACTTCCATGTACTTCCACTCCACCACCACACCCAGTGCATATCTGTATGTATGTTTCTGTTCTTTTGTTTTCTTTTCTTTTTCTGTCTTCTCTGCTAAGGCGGCCTTCTGTGTATTGTTTTCTGAGAGCCTAGAAAGTGAGCATAAGGAGTCTTCCTGTGAGCTCATGAAAGATCCAATTAAAATCGCCAGGAATCAATTTTTATGGGCTATAAAGCTCTGAACCATCTAGTAAGTTCTCCTGAGTAACTGAGTCTAATCAAGTTCCCACTTTGCTTGTCTTTCTTGTCAGACTTGCAGATGCCTTACTCTCACCAGTCGGCTCCCAGAGCATGTTGTGTTGCTTCTCCTTGGGTGGGCAGACTCACACAGACAAACCTGCCTGGAGCGGGAGCTGTGGAAGAACCCAACTCTGCTGTGAACCAATTGCTTCTGGAACAGTGAGGCCCCTTCTGGATTAATTACCTTAGATATCGAACCAAATATTTGTGCTTCTCTGTTACCGTCTTTGGGAAAGCAATAGAGTTCTTTCCCTCTTTTGAATATTTTCTATATCCATTTTTTAGAGTTACACAAAGATGTCAGAGTTGTATTAAAGGACCAATGTCTAATTAGCTTTCTCTTTTCACCTAAATTGATATCTCTCTTCTCCTATCTGCTTCTACTACACCCTGAGTCTAAATCACCTATTTCCTCTCAAAGAAGGAACCCAGGCATGCAAACATAGAAGCAGTTGGACATCTCCATTCTTCAGGACAAACTATCATCTTCCAGAAGAGAAAAAAAAATGAGTATAAATCCATCCTCTGACTCCGACCTACTGGTCTCTGTTTCACAAAGGCCAGATTTTGTCCCTGACACTTTGGACGGCTCTACGGGGCATTGCCTCACAAGAATGCCCATGTCTGAAGTCTGCTGGATGTTCATACCACAGCATCCCATCATTGTCCTCTTTCTCCCCTTGAGGGAACTAACACTTACTGAAACCAGTTAACAAAGAGAAGAAATAAAGCATTGAAAGAGTAGGTTTCCAATTTTTGCCACTATGTGGGAAAAAATTGTAATAGGGGAAAAAAGAGGCTGTCTGCCAAGGTCAAACCTCTTTATCTCACTCACCTCTATTTAAACAAATGAAAGCCAATCCCATCAGAAGGGTGGCCTCCTCCTCATTTAAAAGTAGAGCTACTCAGAGCAGTCTTAAAGTCTTCAATCAGTGTATTAATTTATACAAAACAAACTCCTCCACCCTCAATGTAAAAAAGAAAGCCGATCCCAGTTACGTGTCATTTTCCTGTGGTTTAATCTGGCTATTTAAGATCAATGCGGTGTGTGTGTGTGTGTGTGTGTGTGTGTGTGTGTGTGTGTGTGTTTCATCTTCCTAGAGGATCAGCTGTGCGCACACAATGAGCTACCAATTCAAGACTCAAAACATTTGTAGGCTCCCTGAGCTTTAGCACACTTGCAAAATCGGCGTTTGTTTTCTGTCAGATCCCTCTTGAACATTTCCAGTTCAAGGACGGTTGCTGGCCGCCTCCCATCCTTCACAGGATCACAGCTTCCTCAGACTCCCCAGTGGCTGCAAGTGCAGCCAGCCAGAAGGGCGACTAGGCAAGCCTCAGCTTGATGCCCTCGAATGTCTCCACCTGTTCCAACATCACCACCACCCAGGCTCAGAAAGGGTTGGCCACAGGCCAAAGGAGGCAGCTGTCCTCTCAGCCTCCGGCTGCCTTCTGGGTGGAAGAAAGGAAGGAAAGTGCCCCACCACCTGGCACAGAACCCACTATCCTGCCCCCCACGTAATGCATTCTTGATCCATGCAGTGTCCAGTAGCACCAGGAACTGAGCCCAGCTGGACATTGAGGCCACAGGGAACTCCCAGAACTGACTTCTCTGATCTGCCTCAATAGGCACCAAGCCGGTGTTCAGCCTGGGCCTCCAGGAAGGGGCGCGCCACTTGGTGGCCAATGACAGATCCACGAGTACCAGAGATGGGGTAGCTGCCGGGCCCCTGGAGCACAGGACACGCCCCGAGAGCCTTGGCTGGCATTGCCAAGGAACTGAGATGGACAGCAGAGCCTCACTTGAAGGGTGGGCCCCGGGTCTGCATCTACGAACTCCCTTCCTAAAGTAACAGAAGCTATTATCTGGAGTACTGGAACCCTAGCGGCCAAAGTGTCTTTGGGCGATTTTTAGTGTCTACTTACCTGGCAGTCGGTGCCAGAGACCCCAACGGGACAGGTGCAGCTGTAGCTGGGCTCAGCATCGGCCGCGGGATGCTCTTGCTCGGTCACCGAACGCGGAGTGCACACGCCCCCGTTCCGACAGGGCTGCGAGGCGCACGGTCCCGGAGCAGTCAGGGGCGCGGCGGGCACCGGGCTGGCCAGGCAGCCGCTTTGGGGCCCAGCACCCAGCAGCAGCGGCAGTAGGGCCACCACGGGCAGCAGCAGGGCACCGGGCGCCTGGGCGCGGCGGGGAGGCATAGCGAGCGGAGAGGACGCAGAAGCTGGAGCGGAGCTGGGCGCGGTAGCGGCGGCGCTGCTAGCGGCGGAGATGGCGGTGGCAGCGGCGCCAGCGGCTGGTGCTGCTCAGCGGGACCGGACGCCTCCTGCAGCTGCGGGAGCCCGTGGTTCCCCGGGCAACCGCGGGCGGGGCCGGGGGCGGGGCCCACGGTGGCTGGGCGCCCGGCGGGAGGACACGGGATGAGAACCCTTCTGCTCAGCGTCTCAGCAAGTTGCAGGAAGGCTGTCTTCGGTCCCCAGCCTCAAGGGTTCAGAGTCGTGGGTGTGTCCAAAGGAAGGCAGGAAGACACAGAGGTGGGGGCCCTGGGCTGGGAGAGGGAAGAGGGGAGAGAGGCGATGCTGGGATGGATAAAGTGAATGGAGAGGCCCCGGCAGGCTTAAGAGACCGCTTCAGATGGCTCGCAGCTGCCACTCGCGACCTCTTGGCGCAGAATCTGTGAGACAGCAGCGGGATCGGCCTGACCTTATTCTCACGGGTGCTCCACCCGCTCCCACAATACTTGTCCCTGTCCCCAGCACTCACAGCTCTCGCGCGCCACCAGAGAACTCAGCGGACCTCTCAAGGACCTGACCTTGTACATCCAAGACCGGAGCCCTTGTCCTTGGTGCTGAACCGGCAGTTTCCTCGCCCGACCTTGCCCAACTAGCAGCTCACAAGAGCAGAAAGAGACTTGGGGTAGCAAACGCGGGGGATCAGAGTACCCAACCCTATTTTAAAATACAGGATAAAACTGAGACCCAGACAGGCTGGGTCCCAGGCTGGAACCCAGTGGGTCTCTTGATTTCCCTCCCAGAACACTGTGGGAACCCTTTCAGCAGGCATTTGCTGCTGAACTGTTTCGGGAAGGAGATTTCACGGTGACCTACTTCGAGGGCTGTTGTATCCTCCCAGTTAGGCTGCTCCTGGTGTGGCAGAGACGGAGATCAAATCCGCTGGGCAAAACTCAGTCGGTTTTGTCTCCACTCACAACCGCCTTTCACAGCCTCTACTATGAATAGACTCTAAAACTAGTTACCCCTGCCTATGCAAAACTTAAAGCAAGGAGGGGTAACCTGCCGGGATGTCTCGCTTCATCGGTATCCCCAGTAGTAGGAAGGCTGATACAGTAGGGTCAGGAGTCTCAAGATGTGTCTTGGCTACCTAGGGAATTCACAGCTAACTTGGGCTACGTGTAACCCTGAATAGGAGGAGAAGAGGGAAGGAAGAGATGGAAGGAAGGAGGGGGAGAGAGGGAAAGAAGAAAGGTGAGGGAAACGGAGAAAAGGGAGAATAGGGAAGAAGAGAGAAGGAAAAATTATTCTTTTGCATTAACAGACTGGGAAGATTTTCTAGAGAACACAAAAGGTAATTTGTAAAACACTGGGCTAATAAGAAAGTAGAGACTTTATGAGAGGCTTACAAATGCCGCAGATCTAGTGGTCAGGGGCTGTTGAAAGCCCTCTAGTGGAAGCAGAAGGTGAACTGCCTGGCCTCCACCAAGCCTGTTTAGATCTCAAATCTCAAACCCTTTGTTTAGAAGACACCTAAAATTCCTGCATTATAGGGTGACCTCAAAACCTAGACAGATCTGTGTCCAGCAGGAGTAACTCATAGAGTGAACCCCAATAGCACCTGCATTTCCCTCACACCTGCTGGCATTTTACTTGAAACCTCTTAAAGTCCTAATTTTGTGCCACTCCAGCGCCCTCTGCTGGCCTTGGTGTCATCATTCAGGTGGTCCTTGTGCTCTCTGGCCCATTACCAGAAGTAAAAGGAACCCCCTCCTGGAGTAACAGAGAGGGCTGCTCACTTCCCCTATCAAGACACAAACAAATAAAGCCAAATAATATATGTTTTTAATCGAAAAGGTTGTGAAAAATTAAAGGCACATTTTCATTTGTTAAGGTTTTGCCTAAGCAATCCCTTTTTTAATTTCTTAACACTTTGAAATAGGGGACCTAAAGAGTTTATATTCTGATGTCAATTTCTGAATTTTCTAGGGAACATCATTGGGGTTTGTTTGGTTTAAGTATTATGTCTTTAATTTTAAGGGCATATTACAAGGATGAAACACATTGTCATACTGTTTTGTCTAGACTACATGCTGAATTTTCCAGTTATCAGAGGACTTCTCCAGCTTTACTCATTAACTAAATTTGCCTGAGGAAAAAAATATAATAAAATGTTGATTTACCATGGATAAAAACTGACAGACCAAAGAAAAGATTCCACCCAAGTCCAGCTTCATGAAGCAATGAATTTATTGGGGTTATTAACAGAGATATCAGTGGCACAGCTATGCCACCAGCAAGTCACCTGAAGGACAGCTATACCACAGAGGATTCCCACTCACTTTGATCAATTGTCTAATTCTCATACAGTGGTAATTGGGATCTCATGGGGGGGGCTCATGAGCACCCCATGCATCTTCCCTCACTCCATGCTAGACTATTAATAGGCCCCATCTTATGTGGGACAGCACAGCTTATTTATTTCAAGATACTGAGAGTCATGTTTAATCCAGAGGAGACAGTTACGCCTGTGAACCACATATGCAGAGTCATGTGGTTAGTTCTGGGGAACAGAACATGAGCTTGTAGCTATTGACTCCAAAGTGCCCATGTAGTAAACACCATGCAAGTATTGCATTACTATCATTGTTCTGTTCATTATAAACTTTCCAGAGAGTAGCAGAAAATGGACTGAGACAACAGAGGAGGCTGAGAACCATCGTTTTGTAAAGTTGGACTGGCATACACAAAGACATGTTGTCTTAGTGATTGTTCTATTGCTGTGAAGAGACACAGTGATCAAGGTAAGTTTTATAACAGAAAGCATTTAATTGTGGACTTGCTTATAATTTCAGGTGTTTTCTCATTATCACCATGGCAGGTAGTATAGTGGTACACAAGCAGGTGTGGTGATACAGAAGTACCTGAGAGTTCTACACCCTGATCTGTAAGCAAAGAGAGAGAGAGAGAGAGAGAGAGAGAGAGAGAGAGAGAGAGAGAGAGAGGCTGTGACTGGTGTGGCACACTTCAGTGACACACTTCTGACAAGGCCACATCTCCTAATCCTTCTAATCCTTTCAAATAATATAGATACCTGATGACTAAGCATTCAAATATGGAGGGCATTCTTATTCAAACCACCACATGTGGGCTACTGAATTTCTAGAGTTAGTGTAAACAAAGCCAATACTATTTTAATCTATTCTGTTTGTCATGGTAAGGCAATATATTAGCTGTTTTTTTAGTCAAGAATTTGGAGATAAGGCATATAGTTAGAAAGTGCCAGCCAAGTACCACATCAGCCTTCCAGGCTGTATTGCTTTTGTGTTGTGACCATATTCCTGACATAAACAAGAAAGGAGAAGTTTACTGTGGCTCAATGTTGGAGAGATTTTAGTCTGCCAAGATGTGGAGGCATGGCTATGGAAGTGGAGCCATCCGAAATGTGGGGAGCAACTTGGGAATAGAAAATTAGAGCAAGTAGAACCAGATAAGGTCAACCCATAAAGCCTATCTCACTAGCCACACCCATCTCCTAAAAGTTCTACAGCCTTCAAAACAGCCGCACAAACTGGGGACCCAGTGTTTGACACATGAGTCCAAGGAGGACACTTCAGATTCAAAACATAACACAAGTCTATAAAAATATGTAAATTTCAAAAACAAGGTAACTAATACTTGTTACATTATTTTATTTTATTTTATTTTATTTTATTTTATTTTATTTTATTTTTGATGTGCATGCTGTGGATGTCAAAGAACAAATTGCAGGAATTGATTCTCTCCTTCTACCATGTGGGTCCTGGGAATTGCACTCAGGCCATCAGGCTTGGTGGCAAACACCTCTACCCCACATAACTCTGGAGGCTGGAAAGTTCAATAGCAAGATGCCAACATCTATCCAGAGCCTTTCTACTGCATCATCACATGATAGAAAGTGAAAAGGCAAGAGAGTACAAGAAGGAGCCAAACACATGCTTTCATGAGAACACTGATTCCTCCCATGAGGACAGAGTCTTCCTAGTGTAACAACTTCTGTTTTTTCCACCCCTTAACCCAGCAGAAGTGTGAACTGAATTTCAATATAAGTTCTGGAGAGGACAGACATTTAAACTTAGTGCCCCTTTTACTTTGTTTTGTCTGTCTGTTTCTTTGTTTGTTGTTTTATAAAGAAGATATATCTTTATTCCCAGCACTTGGGAAGCAGTGTTTGAAGTCAGCCTAGTCTACAGGGCAAGTTTTAGGACAGCCAGGACTTCATAGAGAAACCCTGCCTCAAAAAAGAAAAGAAGAAGAAGGAGGAGAGAAAGCAAGAACAAAAGGAAGAAAGAAAGAAAGAAAGAAAGAAAGAAAGAAAGAAAGAAAGAAAGAAAGAAAAGGAAAGAAAGCAAGCTGAGCAAGCCATGAGGAACACACCCCTCCATGACCTACCCCACATCAGCTCCTGCCTCCAGGTTCCTGCCCTGTTGGAGTTCCTGTCCTGACTTCCTTTGATGATGAACTGTTATGTGGAAGCCTAAGCCAAATAAACCATTTCCTCTCCAAGTTTTGGTTTGGTTTGGTTTGGTTTGGTTTGGTTTGGTTTGGTTTGGTTTGGTTTTGATTTTCTTTTTTGGTTATTTGTTTGGGGATTGTTTGTTTGTTTGTTTGTTGGCCATGGTGTTTAATCACACCAATAACCCTAAGAAAGGGAAAGGGGAAAGGCAATGCACTGAGAAAATCAATCATTATCCTAGGCTGGGCAGGAGCAGAAGCAGAATATACCTCTAACCTCTGAATTTAGAGTTGGTATTTTCATCTCTCCTCAGCACTACTTCTGTTCTCCCAAAGTCTTCACAGCCAATCAGACCAAAGCCCAGCCCAGAACTAAAACTATGATGCTAGGGAGTGGTTTCAAATGTAATTCAAGGCCTTCACTAAGAAATACCACAGTCAGAGGCACTGTAACAGTTATCTCATTCCTGTACTAGCCACTATCTGATTAGTCATTTGAGCACAGTCGGGTTAGCTCGTTCTGAATTATCATCAAACAATTCCTCTGTGCTGTCGAAGACAGGTTCTTTCTTAATGTTCTTCCTCACAGGCTTGTTCTGACTTGAATTAAACCACTGTCTGGCAGCTGTTTAAAGTAATTTCTTGTACATTATCATTCTCCTATTGATTGGATCTTGGGCAGGTTTAAATGTGAAGTCTTGAATACAAAAGAGTTGAAAGAAGCAGACCTTCCCTATATAAATATTTCATAAACCACTTGAAGTACCACCAAATGGAAATCAGATCTTTCAGACACTAGAAAACAAGGGAGTTACTTTAAACTCAGTAACTGCTTTTGGTCTCTACATCTTATGAGAGGTTACAACATCTTATTATGCCCCTTCTAGAAAACAGACATTCTTCAGGAAGGAATTGATCCTGGTGCCCTGCAGAGAAGAAGGTATAGTTCAAGCCTACCTCTGCTCTGCTAGGAATGACTCTAGTCTTTGGATTTTCCAAGCTCCATACACACAACAGAATTTTATGCAGGTTTTTTTTTTAAAAAAAAAAAAAAATGAAATCATGACGTTTGCAAGAAAATGGATGCGACTTGAAACAGCCAACCTGGGTGAAATGAACAAGACACAGAAAGAAAAGTACGGCATGCTCTGTCTCTCATCTGTAGGACCTGAACTTAAAACTTCATGTGTGTGCATGCCGTTGTCTCTATATGTATGTAGGTCCCCAAAGTAGAAGAACATGAGAGGAGGAGTTGATCTTAGCAGAGATGGGAATCAGAGACGGTAACAGAATGCATGGGCTGAAAAATCAGGAGGGGAAGAAAAGAAACCATTAAAAGGGAACAGAGGACAAAGGAGGATAGTGAGGAGGGGAAGGGGTGACAATGAAGTATAAGGATGTATATGTATAAAGATGACACAATGGAACCAATTACTTTATATGATAATCTAAAATGTTAAAAATAAAAATGAGGGCTGACTGAAGACACGCGTTTAAATGCACTTGATACTATTCCAGAGAGCCTAAATTTGGTTCCCAGCATGCATGGCAGGCAGGCAGCTCACAACTCAGGGGATCTACTGGCCTCTTTTGGTCTCTTCATGGGCACCTGCATCCATTCAGACACATGCAGACTCACGCACGCTCTCCTCTACCTCTCGTCTCCCTCCCTTTCCTTCCCTCTCTCCTCCTTTCCTCTCCCTCCTTTCCTCTCCCTCCCTTTCCTCTCCCTCCCTTTCCTCTCCCTCTCTCCTCCTTTCCTCTCCCTCCCCTTCCCCTTCTCCTCTCTTCTCCCCTCCACTCCTCTCCTTTCCTCTTTTCTCCTCCGCTTTCCTCTCCTTCCCTCCCTCCTTCCCTCTCAATAAAAATAAAATTTTTGAAAAGATGATTTCTAGCTAAAGTAATCAGTGACTTCTAATTATTTTATAAAGACAATAAAGACAGTCGGTTTAACCGAACGAACGGAATCATTTTGTTTTCATTTGATCCACAGTGTATTCTCACTGTGCATTCTACAGTTAGAGAGCTGCTGTGGCCCAGCATTGGTGTCCTTGCAGAAGCCTTGTGCTCCCACAGAAAGGACACTGTCCCTTCCTCGTGCTGCTGTGTACCTTTCCAAAGGCGCAAGGGAAGTAAGAGAGTGTGGAACTTTAAAAGGAAACCTGGACACTGTCTGCCCATCTGCCGGCTCTCCAAGCTCAATCGGGCGCTCAGAATAAAGCTGGTGCGTTTCTGTTTGCTTTAACAATGCATGAGAGAATGCAGCTGCATTTTGTGGAATAAAATTACAAGAAAGAGCTTAGAGGTTGGGAAAGGGCAAAAGTCTCTCCACACTCCCTTTTCCCAGTGCAGGCTCCAGCTTTGCCAGGTCACCCTGTCTGGTGGTGTTCTAAAGCACTGGTCCCACGTCACTATGAGAGGTGATTGTGACATCACGTGATCCTTCGTGCGTCAGGAGGCGAGGTGAGATTTGAGCATCCTCGAAAGAACGAGCTGTGAATATCAAAGGGTTTTGGCACAGCGCCATCCACAGCGCCTACAATCGTTTATCTCAGATGAAGCCAATTTATTTAGAAGCAGATGTCACCAACTGATTAAAAACTTCTCAGCAGCGTAAATTCCATTTACTGCTGAGATGAAAATTAATAGACACAAGGCAGACGACATTTTTACACACGTGACAGCTCATCAGAGACACCGAGCACGTGCCCAGACATCCACACTGGCCAAGGTGAATTCACTACTTGCTCCGCAGCCTCCCAGAGTAAATGCATGTGACTCCCTCCACGTTCTTCTACTATGTCCCTTAATCCTAAAGCTGTCAGGATTCTTTGTCACTGTCCTGCTTCCTACCTATGCTGAATTTCAGAAAAATACTTGGGAGCACTCACCCCTCCACGGGACCACAGAATATCTTTTTAATTCCAGGGAGAAATGATTTTTTTTCTCTTGAATCATGCATGGCTTTAAAGAATAAAAAAGATCATAGACAAAACCAACTCGTTTAGAGCTGGGAACTGTGGGCAGGGAATGGGAGGCAGAGGAAGCAAACCTGCTCACAAGCTATAGGAACTGAAGACAAGCCAACAGAGCTGCCGGGGTCAGCTCAGGATGGCTGGGCAAGAGGCAGAGGCCAGAAGCAGAGAATGGCAGGAAAGGAGCAGAGCAGCGGACCTGTGAGTGGATTGATTGTTCACCACATGGCTTCGTCACGCTGCTGCTCACTTCCACTCAGGGAATGCTTCTGTCAGATGGATGGAAGCAAGGCAAAAGGCAACCCAGACTGGATACTTAGCTGGGCAAGGCATTGTTTCACTTTTTCTTACTTATCTTAAAATGACTACATTTTATTTATTTATTCTCTCTGGGTCTCTGTCCTCAATTCCTGACCCCCATAACTGTCTCTGTGCCTGCCCCCTGACTGTGGGTATATGGTGGGGTGTTGGTGTGTGAAGGGATGTGGGGTGTAATGAGGTGTGTGTATGTGGTGTATGTGTGTGTAGAGCTCAAAAAACAGCTTGCCATGGTGTATCCTCACTTCCTATGTGGGATCTGAGAATGACAGAACTTGAGGCAATGATCCTTACCTGCTGAGCCATCTCAATAACCCTTGTTTTACTTTTAAATGTCAAATCTATTTCTAAAGTATACAATGTAAATCTTGATAGCTGCTCCACAAGCATGGCTTTTCTTGCAACTGGATGACTCAGAGAAAGTACTCCTAAATAAGGGCCATTCTGATTAAAAGAAGCTTAGCTACATATTTCTCTTAGGTGTCCTGAATTCTAGTCACCAAAGTAGATAGATTCACCAAGCCCCATGACCTGAGTTTGATTCCCCAGAGTCCACGTGGTAGAAGGGGAGAGCCATAATCATAACATGCCTTGATCTGTAAATTAAACTCTCCCCACACCCAGCCTTAGTCTCATCCCCCTCCACCTCTCTCTGCGATCAAATAACTGTTGTGGAAGCAGTTTTGATATGAAGTAAAAACCTCTAAAGGTCTAATCATTCTAAAGATAGCAATAACATTAGCAAGTCTTAAAAAAAGAATTTTTAAAATTTTGAAAATCTGCCAGGCAGTGGTGGTATACACCTTTAAGCCCAGCATTTGGGAGGCAGAGGCAGGTCAGCCTGGTCTACAGAGTGAGTTCTAAGACAGCCAGGACTACATAGAAAAACTCCATCTCAAAAAACCAAAAGATCCATTTTTAGGTTCAAGCCATGTACTTGGCTGCCAACATGTTGATGGTGTTGAAGAAAAGTTTTTATTCAATGGACAGGAATAAAAGTATTCCCAGGACAAAAAGAGCTAGCATGATCAAGCTGTATATGCCATTTTTGAAGCTTGACCAAAATAGAAATACTGAACTCAGGCCATGGGTAATTTTATCTGCAGTATCTACAGCATCAACGCTCAGCAGAGCAGCATTCTTGAAATTCATAAGCTCCCTATGTATTGTTAAAACATCCTGAGAGGTGTTAGAATTATGCCAAATATACTTCTTCTTAAACTTCTTCCTAATTATAATGACTACCACTGTAAATTGTAGAACTAACATGAATCCAATGATATTTGGCATGACACTCATGGCTTGAACCTGAAAATGGTCCCCCAGACAGAGTTACTAATTTAACAGTCTGGCAAGCCAAGAATGGGTAAGATTCTGCACAGAGCCTTATCAACCCAAGACATAAGTGCATTGCTTTTGATAATGCATATTCCATGATGGGTAAGGCATTCTTGTCAGAACAACCTAAGACAGGCTCAGTCTTGTTAATGAAATAAAAAAGGGGGAGAGGTGGAGAACCTTTGGGGCTGCTTGGCAAGAATCTGACATGGGCCAAGGACAAGGAAATGGGCTGCTTGACAGGAATAAGATATTGGCCAAGGACAAGGAAGTAGGCTTCAGGCAGGAATCTGACATTAGGCTAGAACAAAGAAGTAATTTCAGGTAGGAATCTAAATCTTAGGCTAGAACAAAGAAGTAATCTCAGGCAGGAACCTAAATATTAAGCTAGAACAAAAAAGTAATTTCAGACAGGAATCTAAATTTTAGGCTAGAACAAGAAAGTAGGCTTCAGAGATGAAAATGGCCTTGAGATAGGATAGGGAAGTAGGCTCAGATACTTTGGTCATCCTGATAAGCCCTTAGAAACAGTGATCACAGAAGTGTTCATGTAATTGGGTTTAATGCCTTGCTTTTTCTTTGACTATTTGTGTTTATTGTATTGCTTGTTCCTTGACTATTTGCATCTATTGTATTGCTAGACCCGAAACCTAGAACTGACCTTAATACATGCATGTAATCAAAATGATATAAAAGCATAAAAGAGGAGGGGGGATAGACTAGGGGGTTCAGGATGGAAATGGGGAAAAGAGATGACATCTGTATTGTAAATAAATAAAATATCCAATTAAAAACATTAATAAAGAAATTTTAAACACTTAAAAAAACAGAAGAAAGAAGAACAAGAAGAGGAAGAGAAGGATGAGGAAGAGGAAAAGGAGGAAGAGGAAGAAGAGAAGGAAGAACTCTGAAAATCAGGAATTAAATGGCTCAATAATCGGATTAACGCCCTGTTGAGCAACTCACAGCACCCTGTAACTCAAGCTCCCAGGAATCCAACACCCTCTTCTGGCCTCCAAGTGTACCTGCACTCATGTACACAAATCCACAAACAGACATACATGCATACATTTACTTAAAAACAAAATATTAAACATTTCTGGAAACCAACTTAGATAGATGAAGTTATCCATCTTTCAGAGGGACATTCACTTAATAAAAGAAGCTTAATCTTGTTTTTTTTTTTTAAATGAATTTCAATTTAATCATTTTTTAAGTAAAACAAAACTCAATGAACTCTGGGATTTCAAGAGCTCTGACATACCTGGCAGTCTAGAGAGCCATGTGCATATTCTGGGGCTGTGCACACAGCTAAAAAGTATTGAAAAGGCTATGATCTCTTACCTCCGACTGGAAGTTTCTTCATAAGCCAGAAGAAAAACCCAGGACAGTCTTACACTGGCTCCAGACATGGAAAAAAGATCCACAGAAGGGTGCTTCTATACACACACAGGGTCTCTCAGGAAAGGCTGGAAGACCTAGCAATCAGTGCATTTCGAGACCTTTGTCTAACTCTTAGGTCTGTGAAGCTAACAGAAGAATCTGAACTTTACAGAATTAATCTAGAAAAAAACACTAAATCATAACAGCCATGACAACGCCAAATTCCACAAAGGGAAAAAAAATCTAATCTCCAGAATTGATGCATTGTACTATCAGAATTATCCAATTAAAAATTAAAAGATATGTAAATAATTAGAATGCTTCACACTAGGGTTGAGTGGGGAAGCAGCCAAAATTTGAATATTATACTTAGCAAAGATTTTTAAAGTTACAAAAGGTACATTCAAATACCCAAAAGAAAAGCTAGATCAAAAAAATTAAAGAAAGTTTTAAGAAAAGTTTCTGATCAAATAGGGAATAGCAGTAAAGGAATGGAAATTACGAAGGAAAGACGAACAGAAGTTCTAGGGTCAAAAAGTTCAGTAAGTGAAATAAAAAGCTCAGCGGAGGGGGAGAGAGATTCAGGAGCTTATTAGAATGAACAGAATAAGGAATTACTGAACTTTAAGATAGGTCAGTTAAGAGGAATAGGAAAAAAGAATAAAGAAAAATTAGTAGAGACTCAGAAACCCTGAGACCTCATAAGAGTCCAATATATGTATAATGTGAGTCACAGAGGAGAAAGGAGAGAGGGGAGAAGACAGGGTTTTTGAAGAAATGTCTCCAACACGTTAAAGGCTTGGCTTCCAATTCTGCACTAGTGGGAGATAACAGACCTTCAAGAGAGATCTTTGGGTCATTGGGGGTCATGCCCCCACAGAGGATTTGGAGAGTCTGTTTCAGTCTTTTTATCCTCTGACTCGTGTTATAAGCAGGTTTGCTCAGCCACATTGTCACTGGGCATGCACAATGCCTAGCACAATGGGTCCACCCAAGCATAGACAGGAATGAAAAAAAAACTATGAATCAAAATGAACCTTTCAGTTTTAAATTTTTCTTCAGATGTATTGTTATATCTAATAGAAAGCTTACTAACATGATAGATGACCTCACTTCAGAATCAGTACAGAGCAGTAGATAGCAAATTCAAGGTCATGAAAGAAAAAGAGGAACTGGAGAGACAACACAGTGGTTAAGAGTACTGGCTACTCTTGAAGTGGATCTGAGTTTAGGTCTCAGCACCCACATCAGGCAGCTCACAACTGCCTTTAACCCCAGCTCCAAAGGATCTAATATCTCTGGCTTCAGTGGGCACCCATATTCAAAGGAACCCCCACACAAACATACACATTGCTTAAATACATTATTATTATTATTATTATTATTATTATTATTATTATTATTATATTTTATTATTTATTAAAATAGTCAAAATAAATCTTAAATAAGAGTTTTAAAGATTGGGTCGAAAAACAGGAGGGACTGGGCTGAGGAGGTGGATCCTGCTTGAGGACTGGAACTTGCTTAGCTGTGGAGAGCTTTGGCAGGCTTCTAGAAACTTGGCAGGAGTTTGACATTGAGCCAGGACACAGAAGTTAAGCTCAGGCAGGAATCTGACTTTGAGCTAGAACAAAGAAGTAGGTTTCAGGCAAGAATTTGGCTTTGGGCTAGGACAGGGAAGTAGGCTCAGATACCTTGGTCATCCTGATAAGCCCCTAGAAACAGTGATCATGGGACTTTGTTTATTGCCTTGTTTATTCCTTGACTATTTATGTTTATTGCCTTGTTTGTTCCTTAACCTAGAGCTGGCCTTATTATTTGCATGTACTTAAAATGGTATAAAAGTAGACTGGGGAAAAAATAAACCCGCTTCAACACCAGCACAGGCCAGGGTCATGCTACAGTGTTGTCTTTTTTCTTTTTAATCCTTGCTCCCACCCTGGAGAACCCATTTGACTGACTGAGCTAGCTTGGTCACTTGACATTGAATGGAACAAAAGGGGGCTTGGTGCCTTGGCCTCCTAGATACCTAAAGTAGAGAGAACCTAGGGCCAAATTTACATTCTGGCCATAGCTCTGGTGCTCACACCAGACCACACAGGCCTTGAACTTTCATTGACCTCTCTGCATCTGCAACACAAGCCTCCTAGATCTGATGACAGCTGAGACTCCAGTAGCTCAAAGAGATAGCACTCAGGAAGGGTTATCCAAAACACATTAGCTCCAAACTCTTCCACATTCTTTCAACAAATTAGACCAATCCTGAGGCAGCTGCTATTCCACAAATCTACTGCTGAAAAAGGCAGAGAAGCCAAGATAAAAAAAATCACACTCTATGTAAGAATACTTACACATACCTTCAGAACTGGTGTGACCGGAAAGGACAAGATTTAGACCTAGTCAACCCACTAGTGTCACTAACCTGAAACTTCCAATTGTAACCAAACCCTTTAACATAATAGCTTCTTTCTGGTTTTGTTTTTAAGTGCTTCACGGCCACAGAGAAGTGTCTCTGAATATTTAAATATGCTTCTCAAATATTAAGCAGATCCCTCAGGCCATGGAAGTGACATGTTCCTTCTCTATCTTTCTGAGCGCCACCTTTATTTGACCTCAATTCCCTGCCAAGTTCAAGACTTTTAACAAGGGGCTGAGAGATGCTCAGCCATTTATATATACTTGCTGCTCTGGCAAAGGACCCAGGTTGAGTTCCCAGGATCCACCCATGTGGATAGCACATTCAAATAACTCCAGTTCCAGGGGCCAGCAATCTCCAGCAATCCTCCTGTCTCAGATCCATAGAGCTGGAGTGACAGGTGCATGAGGAAGCTCTGGTTTTACATGGGTGTTGGGATCCACCTTTGCTCACGCCCTCACCAATGCTCAGCAGGCACTCTTCACTGCTGTCAGTTAATCCTTGAAAAGCAGCTTCAGAAACTCCAATGCAAAGCGTAGGTAGAAATACAAGCTTTAAAACTACAGTGTTGTCATATATAGCTCACTACTTATTTTGACACAGGTCCTTGGCTGGATAACCAAGATTGGCCTCAAACTTGAAATCCTCCTTCAAACACAAAAGCCTTCCTAGCATTAGGATTTTAAGAATACACCTCTGTATCCAGCTAAAATAACATTTGGAGAAAATGTGAAAATTTCAATCATTTAATTTTTGTGTTAATTGTGTGTTGAGAATTCGAAATATTGCCAACCACATAAACCAAGGGCTGTGGAAAAGCAGCAATTGAGTTTACTTCCTCCACCTCCCCAGCAGTGCTGGGGTGAGAACTAATCCCTCGATTTTGTACAGAAACCACAGCCTCTCAGCACTGGAGTCACTCAGCCCGATGTGAAAGCTTCTTTTCTCCTGTATGCTTCAGAATGCCAAGCTGCTTAAACTCCAGTGTTGCTCTACCATATTTTTATCACCTAACCTTTAGACCCACAAGGACCCAGATTGGGCAATCTGAGAGGTGTTATGATGCTTAAAAATAGCAACCTTAGAGGTAGAAGAAATCAAAGAACATAGAAATCCCACTTCTGTGAACCTTGTCTATGTCACAGTGTATCCATAAATGGTGTATCCACAAAGCTGTCAGAACCTGGAGATGTTACCCTAGATGACAAATCTTAAGACTGAAAGGCCATCTCCATACCAATTGTACTTAAGTGGTCCTTAAATTCACTCCTGCCTGTCTTGGTGAGCATAACAGAAACTGGTTAACCTCATCAACTTGATGGAAGCCTAAAGTTGTATCTATCTATGAGAGTGCTTCCAGAAAGGCCTCACTGAGGAGAGAAGACCCACCCTTCCTGTGGACAGCTCTGTTCCATGAGCTAGACAGAACAAAAAGAATGTGAACTGAGCATCAGATCAGCATCCGCTCTCTCCTTCCTGGCTGCAGATGTAGTAACCCATGACCCTGCTACCACATCGCCTACCATGGTGGCTTATAGCCCTTGAAGCTCTTCATGAACCAAAATAAATCCTTCCTTCCCAAATTGCTTTGGTCGATCATTTTGTCAAAACAATGAGAAAATTAGCTTAACACTGAAGGGAAAGTGGTCTTACAGCCAGGAAGACAATAGGGATAACATCCTAGGCAAAGAATATCTAGAAAAGGGAATGGATTCCCTGCTAGAGCCTTCAGAGTGAGATGGAAGAACTAACACCCTTAATCTGACCTCATCTATCAAGGCTACCTCAGTCCCATGGCAAACTTTTGAGGGACGAGTTCCAGATTCTCCCATGGGAAGGTATCACTCAGTCAGCCTTTCTTACATAAATTGGGAGAGATAACACAGGGAATGGGATCATCTGAAGTTTATATACCTGGCCAAGATTCAAGGAACAGCATGAGTAAAGAGGGGCCTGAGAACTGCATAGCTGCCCATACCACACCCTGGACCTGGCACACAGGTACAGTGGCTTCAAAAGAAATACTATTGAACATTGGTCCAACAACTCCCATTAAGATTTTAAAGGTCAGTGCTGGAGAGATAAAAGAACACCAACTCCTCTTGGAGAGGTAAGCACTCTCCTAGTGTTCTAGGAAATCTGTCCCCAATATTGATTGTTAAGATCCGCTGCTACTTAATCTGGTTCCTAACATTCAAATCATGTAGCTCAAAACCACCTATTAACCCCAGGAAAATCTGACATCTCTGACCTCTGTGGGTACAAACCCACACACATAACTAAAAATTAAAACTAAAACATCATCTGCAAAGTCCATTAACATGCTGACGCCAATTCCCAGAATGCTGCTTCCCAGCCCCCACCAGAGCCAGAAATACAGCTTCACATTGCAAACTCTTATTTAGCAGCACCTCTCTACTGTGACAGACTTTTTATAAGAAAAAGTGTCCTGCCCATCCCCCAACCATCCAGACTACCGTTTTAGAAATAAACCCATTGTCATGGGTAGAACAACCAGCCACGTCAGCCAAGGACAGTGATCTTGGAGCACTCTCCATCAGGAGACTCAACTGTCTCTGCACATTAGTGTCTTTCAACAACTCCAAAGACACAAAAGCTTCAGCAATGCACAGAAGCCCTTAACAGTGAACACCTTGCTCCAGCAGAGGTAAGAGCTCTCCTAGTGTTCTAGACAACCTGCCCCCAATATTGTTAAGATCATCCCTGCTACTTAGAAGTAGCTTTTCAAAATACCATCCACACACTTCAGGAAACACCCTCGGGTTGTACATAATGTAACAAAACTAACCACGAAGGATAATGCTGTTTATTAAAAATATAGTCAGAAGTCAGGGCATCGATGCAATTTTACATACACACTTGGTAGTCTGAAGTTCCATTATTCCAGCAGTTTATATAAATGGTTCAGATCAAAAGAGAAAGAAAACACTTTACAGAGACCAGCAGTAGTTTATCAGTTTGGTCATGTAGTAAAAATAAAACTCCCTCTTCCGTTACTAAAGAATGTCTCCTTGATACAGAACAAGTCTGTAAGCATTAAGAAATTTCTTCTTGAACTAATAATCGTTCATTTGAACTTCTTAGTGTATGCCAACTTTTTGACCCAGTGAAGCGCTGTGAGATGTGCCAGGGTTATTACTTGGCTGGGTAACCAAGACTTTCCAGTGGCCTGTCACTTAGGTCACTCTTTACTGTAGATACCAGCTGATGCAGCATCAAATCTAACACCTATGTAACACTTTTCAAAAGAATCATACAAAGCAAACCAGTTCAAGACAATATTCTTATTACAATGGGGGAAACAAAATGGGTCAGAAAACCAAAGCATACAAGAAATGGAAGCCACTTCTGTTAGTAGAACACCCAGAAGAATGCAAAGACTAGGCATTTTAATGTACTTTTATGTATTTCCTCCCAATAAATCATTCTTGACAAATTGTTTTTGCTAACCTTCCTATTTCCTGAACTTGTACTTATTGTTAAGAAGTGAAAAGGGAATCTCAAAACAAAATGAACTTGAGAGACCACCACAAACTCCAATCTGCCCGGTGATGGCTGGGAGATGGCTCAGTGGGGTTGATGCTTGATCCACTAGGACCTATTACTGGGTCATCACCAGCCACATTTAAAAAAAAAAAGCCCCAAAGCCCCAAACCCCACAAATCTAGGAATGGCTGCACAGTGCTGGGCGGAATAAAGACAGGAGGATCCCTGCTAGGCACAAAAAGGGATGGGGACAATCTGCCTGTGAGATACAGAAGCTGGTGCTCTGTTCTTGCCCTTTATACATAGGATGCCCAAGGAAGTCACTCCTGAACCAGAAGGCACCTGTTGGCTACACCACTCCTCATGAGGTGTACCTGGTTTCAAAATATCCAGACTTCTTCCCTAGTGTTGCTCAACTGGGCCACGACATCTACTGCCACCTAGACCTAAACTGTAGTTTACTTTCCTGGGACCAGGAAGAAGTTCCGTTAACATCCTGACAGCACACTGGAATGACAGTGAGTGTTGAAAGCATACCAAGCATGCCTGTTGGTAGGTCCCTGACTTAAACCACTCGAGGACAGCAAACCAAGTGTATACACCCCTAGTGCACAATAAGGCCTCTGCTCAGAGAGTGCTTTAAAGTGTGATCTTCCTGACCCCAAATTAACCACAGGTCCCATGTATTAAGCAAACTTTTAAGTGACTGTGGACTCTGAAATACTCCAGTCAGAACCATAATAACCATTGAATAGATATAAGGAATCAATGAAACCAAATCTGCCAGCACCACGATGTAAAATGCAAATACATATTATTTTAATATGAAACATCACTTTGTTTTATACAGATGTCTACATTTTAACAGATCTTCAAAAAGTGAGGGGGAAAATGCTATTTTCACACAAAAATCTTTGTGCTCAGTTTGTAAAACATGAGAACAGGAGACTAAGGGACCCAGATCCCATAGCCATCAAGGTGAAGGTGCAGAACCCAACTCCCTCCAGGTAACATTGCTCATTCACAAGCCTCTGTGAGCAGAGACATCCTGGCCCCAACTCCTCCCCACTGACTGGGCAGACTGTCAAGATATTTCTGTCACCAAGGGATGTGTGTCCACATAAGGCAAGGTCAGTGTAGAATGACCGTTACAGGAGTAAACTAACCCACTACCTTCCTTTTGAATGATGGAATAAAGAAGGCAGCTCTATGTCAGTACAATTAGTTTCTTCAAAGTTCAGGTTTGTTTGTTTGTTTGTTTTTAAATGGTGCATCTCATACTGAAGGAGATGAAGTCAGAGTTCAAATTCATTAGTCTTCATTTGAGCCTCATGAAGAAAGAGAATCTGCTTCCTTGCCACATTTTATGTTCTTCAAGAAGCTGTAAATAGCAGCAAGACCCACCATGGCTTGACTTGTGGCCACAGGACAACTTACTTACACTGTAATGTAAGCGCTTAGACAGGTGGGTATGTGTGACAGCACAGAACTATAAACAAAAATTGTGAAGCAAAATCTGTTTTATTTTTAGGTAAAAACATTAACCTGATGGATTATTGCAGATCTAAGAAATGAGCACACAAAGAAATGGACAACATTGCTTACAGGTGCTTTGATTTGTGTGGAGACAAAGGTTTATCATCCGCAATTGACGCTGGGAGAAGACGAGAGTGAAATAAAGACCCAGAACAGAAACAAATAGGAGCAAGGGATAAAATATCTTTTTAAACTCCAATACAGGGGGAAAAAACATTCATTTGAAACTTTACATCAATTCAAAATGGTTTGGCCACAGAATAAATACTGGCCAGCCCAAGCTGGGGACCTATACAGAAAAACGAATGAGCTTTCCTTCCTCCTTTCCAGAGGACAATGGAAATACCATGTAAACAGACCTAGTGTATCACTTGGCAAAAAGCCAAGAGTGCTCTGTAACTATTTTAAAACTAAGCTATAAGAAAAATCTACCTACCTAGTTACAAAGGCTGAATTATATTGAGAATATATTTTCAATTCAATGAATTTTAGATTTTATCTTAATTTGAATGAACACAGGATGACAAGGCCCAGGGCTAATGAAATTGTGCGTGTTGTAGTTAAAAAGCAAAACAAACAAACAAAAACCAAACACCAAACTTGTATGAACTGCAGAGGCAGCAATGAACTGGGAAAAGAAAATTAGAGAGAGGTGGAAGGCACACAGAACCCATTTACTAAGCTAGAGTTGTCAAATACACATGAGTTTAATGTCTGTACTTATGTACAAGAGTTGTCTTTGGAAGAAACAAAACTGCAGACTTAGCTAGATGGATACACACAGCCCAGAATTAAACTGCACAGCGACATTTATTGTTCCAGCCTGAAAAAACATCCCTTTGAAATTTCACACAGCAAAGCAAGTTAAAAACTTCACTCATCAAATAAATGATAATTTAAACAAGAACTTGCTAAAGAAACCTCATCACAACAATGCTTTAGGGCCTGATCACTTAAGTCCACAGGGCCATTATGAATTATAATCTGCAAGCCATTTTCCTACAACAAGAGAGAGGAACATGTTTCCTTGACTCAGGTGACACAGAAAAGAAATCATGATTTTTTTCTTTTGCTGTAACAGGCAGACACTGATTTCTTGTTGTGATCAGGAAAGATGGAACGATTGTTGGCCTTCTCTTGCTGCTATCAACAGTTTGTCTCGCATTATCTCAATGCTTGAGTAGTCCGGCAACTTAAGATAGTTCACACAAGTCATCACAGATGGTAAGAAGTCATCTGGGTTTTCTGTTGATTCAAATGTCTTCCGCACAATCGTCAGAGGTGGATTTAAACTTCGAAATCCTAATTAAGAGAAAAAGTTCCAGGAAATTAATTTTTTTGGATGCCATTAATATCACAAGACATAACACCACTTTTAAAGTACTCCTCTCTTCTGCCTAATGATGGCCCATTGGTTAAGAACACTGGCTACTACTCTTCCAGAAGACCCAGCCTCAATCATTCATGTGATGGCTGATAGCTATCTGCAACTCCAGTCCAAGGAGCATCCAACACCTTCTTCTGGCCTCAAACATGCATGGGCAAGCAAAACACCCAAATACACACACACACACACACACACACACAAACACCCAAAGTAGACTCATTCAAGTTATTTTCAGAATCTATTCTAATTTAACCAGGAATATCAAAACATGCCAATGCTCTCGAATTTTATCTAAACAACATTCTTGACCATTAGTTACTATCCTTGCAGTATTACTTCCACACATACTCCTAAGCAGATAGATTGGCAGCTCAGAAACAATGGTGATGGAATATAATAGTGTACACCAAGTAATAGACTGTCTCCACAGACAAGTGATGTTTCATTCACAGAATAGAGACTAAGCACAGACACTACCCACCTCCAACCGGCAAACGTGGGCTACCAGTCACAAACTGGAGAAACAACCTCTGCTGCTCATTATCGAAACTACTGAGAATCTCAAACAAGAACTTCACAGCCCGACTAAAACATAAAGGTAGAACAAAATTACTTTGTGTTAAACTGCAACTGTAAATATACCAAACCTCACATATAATCACTGATGACATCAATTTTTTAAAGATATCATTACATATGATAAACTTTCATTATAACATACTTTATAAGCTTATTTTGTTATAACTGAAATCCAAATGAAACTTTAATAATACACAATTTTAGAAAAATGTTCCCACAAAATTCCTAGCTATTAATTAACTGAAGAACTAGTAGAGTCTATACTTACCTGTCATGAGTATAGCCATGATCAGGCCTGCAGCATTCCATCAGTGTCTTTGCATCCCAAGTGTCTGCTTTACTGCCACACAGAAGCTGGTCCAGCTATGAGATGAAATAAGGGTAAAGAATTAGTACAGAAATAATCTCCATGCTTGGGTGACAGTAGCTGTCTGAGAGCATGGCTTCCAGTGCGCAATCCCACCAAGTCCTCCCTTCACAATGAACAGCATGGCCCACAATCTGGGCTAGATGCTGCTGCTGTACTTCACACAAAAACTCTACCTCCCCTCTATAGAACTCCCTTATTTAACAAACTTTCTTAACCAGATTATTTCCCTAGCTTTCCCCAAACTCCAAGCCCTTACTCCAAAATCCTATAGACTGGTGGTGTTTAAGCAGCAGGGTAACTGTTCTGCTGTGGTGACCACACAGGCAACAATGGCCCCTGTGTTGTTTAGATGTGCTGCTGCTCACCTCTTCTGGGTAGAAGTACTGAAGATGGCTGAGGGGGAAGACCGATTCAAACCCATCTCTGAATGAGTCAAACTGCCGACAAACACCTTCATTTAGTGCCCAGAATATCACCAACTGCAAAAAGAAGTTATTTTAAAACTTTAACAAGATCCCAAATCTATTTACTACTTTAATATGTGACAAAGTATGATAAATGACTTTCTATCACTTTGACACTAAAATTAAAAGATTATTAAGCTAGATGGTAATGCACTTATGAGTTCTGAAGCCAGCCTGGTCTACAGAGCCAGTTCTAGGACAGCCAGGATACATTAAAAAAAAAAAAAAAACTTTGTCTCAAAACAAAATACATCAAAAGGAAAAAAGGAAAAGTAATAATAATAATAAACCATTAAATCTCTACATTGTATCAATAAAAAGCTAGTCAGGTAACTTCTAATTTGGGGATTGGCCAATTAAAACAATGTCAAAACTGCCACATGCATTTTGAAACTTCATTCATAGAAACCCTTTCCTCCAAAAGAAAATCACCTTGTGTTGCCAGAAGCCAAGGGCAATGTCCTAAGAGATTAAAATGTTACAAGGAACAAGTACTATGAGAAGACAGCCTGCTGAGTTATTCAAAGGAATCACTTATGAGGCACAGAACTGTTGGGAAGTCAAGGATGTTGGATGTCTTTGTAAGGAAGATAAAGAGACTAGAGCTTAAGTTTTTAGAGCTCTAAAGTCCCACACAAATTAGTAAGTAAAACCAAGGTTTCAAAGTGAGTACTCTAGCTTGAATCCAATGTTAATATGAGAAATAAATCCAAGCAAACTTCTAAGCACTGGTAAAGAGACATAGCTTGTAGTTTAGTGTGTGTGTGTGTGTGTGTGTGTGTGTGTGTGTGTGTGTGTACAACAGGAAACAGTTTCTCCTATATTTAACAAGTGTAGGTCTAGAGTTTAAATACACTTTGGGGTGATCCCAATAAACACGTTAACTGTAGGTATGTATACATATATTGGTGTTTTTAAAAGCAATCTGCCAGCCAGCTGCCTTAAAATAAATGTGGAAATACACTTCAAAACAAGTGATGACTCCTTTCCACTGATTTTTTTTTTAAAAGAGGAAAAAATCGTGGTGTAAAGCACTGTATTCAGTCACGTTTTAAAGATGGGTCACTGTGGTGTGGAGAAAGAACTGGGAGCTGTTTACACAAACGCGTTTTCTGCACAGTAAGCCCTCTAGCCCTAGAGCTCTTCTCAACCAAGACAAAGTGTGGAGAGAGGTAACTTCTTAGGGTGCTCTGATGTTTTAGCATAAAATATCTGTGTTCTCTACAAAGGACACAGAAGCTTACAAAGGCTAAAAGGACCTCCCAAAAGCAGTCCCAATGGTATGCAAGGTCTTTAGGAAAGATCCACACAAGCAGAAGCTAAGAAACCAAGTTTCACCAAACCTAAGTCCGCTCCTCTTAGGAGCACAGCAGAAAAGCTCCTACACCCCAAGACCATACAGAAAAAAGAAAATACATACTCTTAGGTATTCTTCCAAATTGTGGATAGTAACTGGAATATCCTTCCCTCCTTTCTTCAATTCAATGTTGGGAAATCCTGGCAGCGTAAAATCTAATCCCAAATCTTCCACTGAGCAGCCATTCATCGTAAGAGTTTCCAATGCATACTGTAGACTCTCTTTGGTCTTTAATAGGGGGAAAGCAATGAGAAAAGGAGCATAAAAATTCATGCAAAACTATACTATATTTATAAAACACAGTCCTTTAACAACTGATGGCTCCTTTAGTGCCTAGTTGCAAATTTTTGGACATATTCAACATATTAAGTCACTGGAATCACAAAGGAAATAATCTTAACCTCAAGATCCAATTATATTTGTGAAGGGAAACAAGATGGCTGAGATATTTTCCATATTAGGAGGTTATGGCTCCCTGTAAGCACACTCACATCACTTATTAAACAAAGTCTTTAGATGTCTTTCTTAAACTTTAACAAAATAAAAACAATTTTTTGTAAATTCTAAGCCAATGCTGATAGACCAAACTAAGTATATACCCAAGAGTAAAACATGTAGAAAACAATATAGATAATATACTACCTAGTGATGGTAATAAACATTTCCTGTCCCCTAGAAGGCTCAAGTGGAAAGAAAGCACATACTAGGTGTTAACTTCTAGGTCTCTTGTACAGGCAAGAAAAAAAAAAAAAAAAAAAAAAAAGCTTCAAAAAAACCAAGTCAAGTAACATCAAACCCAGGGTATTTTTAATAGGCCTACAACTTAAAAGGTCTACACAAAATATTTTTTTAAAACATGAGTACTATTGAAACTGAAGGCATCTAATTAATGTTGATCCCATTAGGAAGCTTTCAAACAGTCCTTCATGACTATGGACAAGCAAACAAGGTGGTTATGGAAGAAAAGTCAAGGGAGGGGAACAATGGAAATACTGGAGGTTTGCTCTCATGTTATATCTAATAAATTTACTGCTCAACTTGTCCATATACATACACACAACAGGAAAGCAGAAAGAATACTGGCTTGGGGGAAAGAAAATTAACAGTGGAAAGGAGGAAGAAAGGGGGAGAAATGCATAAACTCCAATGATGCATATAAAAATATCCAAAAGAAATTTATGATTTTGCACACACACAAAAAAAATTTTTTCTAGGAAATAAAGCAAACCTAAAGTGATCAAAACTCTCTTCCCCCTGATCACACAGCCATATAAAACATGCAGTACACCCAGAAAATGTTGAAAGAAAATGCACTGTTAGTTTCTCTGGCTTTTATACTAGATCAGACTTAACTTTAATACATTACCATTTATCTTTTAAGAATTTAATCTACCAGCTTAAGGGCCTAGGAGTGTCTACCCCTGTGGTGGAGTACTTGTCTAGCCAACAAGCAGCAGCAGCAGCAGGTGTGGTCCCTAGCACTGTAAACAATCGGGTCAAATCTGAACCTGGAAAATGTGCCCCATTTGTATGTTTTATAAAACAAGGAGACAGTGGCAGGGGGGGATACTGCTCAACTGGTTGTGAACTTGGCACTGTGACAAACACCTTTCATTCCAGCATTTCGAATTTAGAGACAGGAGGATCAGATAATCCTTGGCAACATGGCAAATTTATGGAATACCTCAGACCTTGTCTAGGAAAGAAAAGGAAGAAGGGAAGGAGAAAGACAAGGAAGCTGAAAAGGGAGAGAAAAAGGCAAAGGAGGGGAGGAGGAAGAAATTGAGCCTAGCACTTTATACATCCTAGTTTAAGTGCTTTACATTTGAGCTGTATAGCCTCAGCTTGTCAACAATCATTAAAATCCATTTCCAAGCTGGGTGTAGTGATATAAACTTGCAATGCAAGCACATAATCTGATGGAGAGGCAAGGAGAAAGAGAAACAGACAGAGAAGTGCCTCTCTGAATAATTGGAGACGGTATCTGCTTATGCCTATCTAAAATTCAAGACAAGTGGTCTTAAAATTTCCATTAGAAGTATAATTTATTTGGAAACATATGTTATAACATATCACAGAGGGCATATTGTGAAATTGTGTTTCTATTAACATATTATCACATTTTAATAGAAATATTAAGTATCTCTCTATTAAAATGAAATATTGCTGGGATAAAGAGATGGCTCTGTGCTTAAAGAGTACTTGCTCCTCTTGCAGAGGACCTGGGTTCATTTCCTAGCACCATGAGGCAGGCCAACAACTGCCTGGAATAAAGTCCACAGAATTTGATGTCCCCTTCTGGCTTCTAAGAGTACTGCATGCAAGATGTATACAGACACACATGTAGGCAAAACACTGATCAATCAATCTCTTTTTAATTATAAAAAAAGAAATTAAATATTACTAAAAGATAAATGTAATCAAATATAAACCACTTAACAAGCCTGATAATTCTAGAACAAAGAACTAAACTAATCCCCTGGACATCTCTCCAGACCTACCTGAGACTTATCCTGCTCCAGTCTTTTCTTCTGTCTGACAATGTCTTCTAGGTGATATACTGATCTGGCTACAACAGGATCAATGTCAAATAAATCATGAGATGTCAGTGAAGTTTCCTGCCGCAACATCCACTTATAAAAAGGGAGGCCAAGTGGAAGGTCCACCTGAAAAGGAACATGCAACATACTTTTCATAGCAAGCTTGTAACAGGTACTTTATAAAAGGTCATTTGGAAAAGGTAAAATAATCTCCCTCCAAGAGAAAAAGTAATTTAGGAACTGTTTCTCTCTTTACATGAAATCAAGAGCCAAATTGGGGCCCAAATTCCTGCCAACATTTTAGAATGCTAAATAAAGAACCTTTCTAAGCAAAAGAAGAACACCAATGATGAATATACAGTATCCATAAAGTATTTTACATGAGGGCCTCTGACACACTAAAGTGTTCCTCAGTGGAATTTTGAACCAACTAAACTCAATATAATTCTACTTATATATTTAATATTCTGAAATCAGAGGGGGGAAATGAGGTACTTACTTAAAACAAAACAAAAAGTAAAATAAAAAGAAATTTCTAAAATAGCCGATTTTAAAGAGAATGTACATTTGTGGGTTCATCAGGTGAAAATGTCTTACCCATATGGATAAAGCATCTCAGAAAATGTGAGAAAAGGAATAAAAAAAAGTCCAGAGATATTCAAACCTCCATAAATATTGATCACTTAGTTTATTTTCACAAGAGTATTCTAATAGATAGTCAATGAGTTTATCTACATGCTCATGGTTTTCCTATTAAAAATGTCAAACTGAATCATAGCAAAAATACAATTAATGTCATCCTTATGTTGCCTGACTCCTAAAGAAGTTCAACATGGACTAGAGGACAGCCTTACAAGTGTGCTACAGAAGCAGAACTGGCATTTTAAACAAAAATTTCAAGTAGTTCATGCACACATTTAAAACAGAGTAGCAGTGCTCAAAAACAGAGCACTGAGTACATGGGACTAAAGTACTTTCATAGAACATTTGTACAACTGTAGTAGATAAACGAACAATCCTAAACTTACCAATCTGAAATCCATGATAGCCTTAGCCATTAGTTTTCCTAAGAAGCGAAACTTCATCTTAACCTTTGCGATGTGAGCTGGCTTAGCTGTCCTACCAAAGGGAAGCGCAAACAGGCCCTGCAGGTTTTGAATATACTTGGTCCCTTCTTGGCTTCCTGTAAAGCGAGCAAGTACCACATTTCAGATGAGATTTTCCAAAACAAAACAAAGCATGGTAACTAAGAACAATAAGAAATTTAGTATTCAGAAAACTGAACCAATGGTCTCCAGAATTAGAAGACCTTCCCTTCCATTGGGTAAATGAGAAAATAGGGTGGGAAGAAATGAAAGGCAAAGAACCCAGCCACCAGCAGAGACTACCTGGTGGAAGGGCTCCCTTACCTCATCTCAGTACTACAGACTGACTGACTCACAGCAGCTGCTTACCTTTTGGATTGCTAAGAGTTACTTCTTCACCTCTCCAGAGACCCAAGTCAGCTCTCTGTAGTTCCTGAGAAACAAGTGCATAAAACTCCAGTGTTGGCCCCAAACCTGTACCAACCTAGAAAAAAATAAATAAAAGGAGAATCATTTTAAATTTTAGAAATTCTGATGCCTTTTCTGCATGGCAACCTCTTGGTGACATGGTTGCTAAAGCCAATGTTTGTCCGAAAGCATAAAAAATGTTTTTTCAAAAATGTCCTGAATTTTTGGGTACTAGAAATCCTTTATCATTCTCATTCCCTCTGGCCCCAACAATCTGATTATATGGCTCAACTGCTGTGGGTATGAATCTTTCCTTTAAAAATAAACATAGTACTGTCTGTATGTGTTTATTTTTCTCTCTTTAAGGAAACTATCATCTCCAAACCAACTCAGGAGAAGCTCCACAACCTTCTTCAGTAAGTATGACTCTTTCCTATGACATTCTAGGGCTTTAAAACTATTCTATTACATGCACGTTTTAGATGTAGAATTATTTTGACTGTCCTAGAGTCTAACATACATTTAATAGAAATCTAAGTGATAAAATTTTAAGGTCTGAATTCATTTCAGCAACCAGGGGCTGGTTGGAGTCAGAGGCTCCATAAATGCAAGGGTATACTGGAACCACAAGATATTTATCAGTGTGATATACACACACAGTCCTCCATCAGATTTCTAAGTTGTGCAGCTTGAAAAGTTGCTACGTGACCACAACATTATCAATATACTTGGAGCACTGTTCACAGACCCAGCATTCAGACTCAGCATTCCTCCATGTTCTAGCAAGATCCCACCACCTCAGTCCATAATAAACAAAGACAAGCAACAACAATAAGGTTACATTACAGCTTAAGATTATAAGCTGACAATTATCTGTTTAAAAGACCACTTGCTTATTACTATACTTACTTTTTAAATAGCCCATGCTATCTTAAGAGTTGATATAGTCTACCAAATCTTTTATTCTGACTTTCAAAGCAGTGACTGTTTGCACCTGGAAAGCCCTTTCTGATTAACTCCCACCCATTCCACACAAGTTCACATGAGTAGATGGGAATTCACTATTTGACCTTCTCTTGCTCTGACAGAATCCTGCAGTTCACCTTCAGCTTTTCTTACCCCCACAATCTAACCAATCACTATATAATATAACCTCTGCCTCAACTAGTGATTCTCTCTCTACCTCCTTCTCTTTTTATCTGCTTGAGCTTACTGAGCGTGAGCGACCACTTACACTACTGTTCCTCACACCCTACATATTAACAGTGATACTTCCTAAGAAAAAACCTTTTGTTCACTCAAAACACAGCACATCCGTTTCCAGCATCGCTAACCTTGACTCCTACTGCTCTATCCTAACTTATTAGTAGCTCCTGCCCTTGATTCCATGATAGCTGGAAGACGTCTCTGTTCTGCTGGAGCCATTCTCCTTTATATCAGTGACTTGCTTCCAACTCAAATGCACCTTAGAACCACATTACCACCTTATCCAACATGTTCCATCTTCTTTAAGCTTTTATGACCACACAGTTTAACATGTGTGGGGGAGGGGTGTGTTTTGTTAACAAATGTGTCATCCTTCTAAAAATAAAGAAAACCTTCATAAAGGTAGGTAGAGACACCTTGTTATTTTGCTCTCCATTCATTTCCAGTCACTGGAGTAAAGGGAGAGGAAAAAAGGATGAGACATGCAGTTACACATGTTGTCCACAGGGTGGTGATCCAGAGCCATTCTCTTTCACAAAATTATCCCAAATTGAGTACAAGTCGTAAGTTTATTACTTTCTCTTAAATAGTTTTTTTCTAAAAGTAAAGTGGACTTAACTTAAAAGAATTAAATTCCACAGGTATTACTAAACACCTATGCCACACCCACCAAAGCCATCACAACTCCCTTCTGAGGTTGGTCAGCAGTGTCCTAAATCTATCTACTTAGATGGTCTGGTTTCATTTCCATTTTTTAAAGGGAAAAAAATATTCTAGAAAAAACTACAGGAGACTGTCTCAAATAAGCAAATACAAGAACTAAAACAGTAGCAATAACAACTTGGCTTAAAAGAGTCTTTTTATCTCAAAGTTGACACAAACTAGCATGTTTTATATGCCAGACAATGTTAAGTGTTTTACATACATTAGTTTGCTTTTGCTAGTCATTCTAGCAACATGGTGCAGTGGACACATTTTCCCAATGAAGTTGGATCCCAGAACCTTTTTCAGAGTTAGTAGGGAAGAACCTATTGAACACAATAAACTATTGATTTCTATTGAACTACTGAACAATAGCAGTTCAAAACTTCCTAAGCAGAGTCTGTGAAAAGCCGTTCTGAACCCATAGGCTTCATTTAATTACAAGTGTCTATTAAAGCCTATTATGTGTGCATGTGTGAGTACTCACATGTGTAACTAACAAGTGTTCAGGTTTCAAAGCACAATTTGTGTTAGACATTTCTCTTTTCATCATCTGAGTTCTAGGGATCAAACTCAGGTTATCAGGCTTGGTGGCCAGTGCCTTTAACCACTGAGCCATCTCACCAGCCCTGGGTTAGTCTTAGAAGTACCACTAAAGCAAAAACTATAATTAGGGAAGATTTAAAAAATAAATAAATAAATTGAAACCAGTACTAAATAAAGGGCTTCTAAACTCATCGCCATCCTCCCAGTTTTCCATCTCCTGCCTCCAAAACTTTCAGAACAGCACTGGCTTTTGTCAATGACCACCAAGTCCCAATCCTTCAGTTTAGTTCCACTCTGCTGGACAATTGTCCTATAAGTGTCCCCCTCTCTCCCACTAAGCTCTCTTGTCTTTCTAAAACTCAATCTGAATGTCTCATTCTTGTGGTACCTCCAAAGATCACTTGCCACACCTTTTTGTGCCTTTGTCTTAGGAATCTCCAACTAACCTGTAACAATGTGACAGTTCTGCCATAACCTGGCTCACTGCCATACTTCTCAGGACACAAACATCTACATTTTTACTCTGGTGACTGACAACCCTAAGAGCTTTTCAAGAACTTTGTTATAAGATTATGTTTACAAAAAATGAATGAAAAATCAAAGCAATGACTACAATTACATTTAAGTAGCTACTGGTAATACTGTAAACAAAATTACTCAATTTATAGTGTATGTACAATGTTTTAACTCTTTACACATATGAACTTAGCAACAACTCTTGAGGATACACTTCTATTACCCAAATTTTTCACACAAGAAAATAGGAACAAAGCAGTGGAGATTCAGTGAAGTTAAAACCACTGAGCTTTCTCTTTACCTAGAAAAGCATTATTTGAATCTTTTGGCACACTCTATTTTTTGCTTGATGAAAATCATCTCAAAAGAAGCTAAAAAGGAAAAAGTAAACCATTCTCAGTCACAGATGACAGAATCATCTATGACAGGGGTCTGTGAGCTACACTGGACCACACCTCCGCTAGTTCCCTGCCTGCTTTTTTAATGGATGAAAGCTAAGAATGGTTGTTAAATGAGTAGAAAGCATCTATTTGTATTTCAAGATGTACAAAAATGAAAGGAACTTCAAATTTTGGTGACCATAAAAAATCGTTCTGAAGGAGGATCCAATCTGTAGCTCAAGATGGCCCTGGCACTGTAAACTAACACAATGCGTGTTCAAATGCAGGTGTCTGCTGTGTCAAGATGCATATGGAGGTCAGAGATTTATCTCAGGCTGCTAGGCTTGCACAGCAAGTACTACTTACTTTTTACCTATGGGGCCCTGCAGTAGTTGCGCCTCCAAAACCCCAACAGAAACGAACAGAAACTATTCCCTTAAGCAGGCTACTTCTTCCCAGGACCATTTCTTGAAGAGGATATTCGTTTTTCTTATTGCATTACCTGGGTACTTTTCAGAAACAAATTAACTTAAATTCTGGAGTCTCTTTCTAGATACTCGATTTGGTTTTGTTACCCCAATCCTTCTGGATTTCTGCAGACTTTCTGAAAGAGGTAATGTGAAGTCTTCTAACCTTGTTTTTCTTCACTCCAATTGTTACATTTTCCATTTTTTAATTTTGTGTTGCATTGTGCTTATTTTCTTTGAGATATGCTTCATTACATAACCTAGGCTGGCATTGAACAGATTCCAGAAATGTATCACCATGCCTCTTTTAGTTTTTGTTAAACAGCATGCCCACATAAAGATTATAATTATGTCTACATAAAGTCTGTGAAACACTAATTTTGCTCAGTTTAGAGAAAGTGGGAATGTGTACAGTATTGTGCTATTAGTATGGTACCTTAAATTATTATGGTAGCTTTAATGCTTAAATTCACTTTAATTCTTATATAATTTAAATTAATTAAACTCATAATTGTGTATTTTTTGCTAAAATTCCTCTTCTATTATTTGACTTTTGTTACCATGGCTTCGAAAATAATACTCTTCCTTTATTTCCATTTGTTGCTGGAAACTATAAAAATACAATAAAGATGATCTTGTTTTCTGTGATGCTCAAAAACTTGATTATAGAGCATTTGAGATTATTGTGCCCTCCAACTTTACAAATATTTTTTGAAAATATTTTAAACACGTATTAAATCTCATAAACTCTACCATAACCACTCCATTCTGACATAGTGACATGATCATGCAATGATCATGGCACTGTTCCAATACAATTTCATCTGTGAGGCAGTGATGTGGCTCACATGTACAGGGAACCTGCTACTGTGCCTGATTACCTAAATTCAATCTCCAGACCCTACATGGCAGAAGAGGACTGATCCTCACATATGCACCATTGCACATGGTGCCCACATACATAACCATATACTCATACACGCCCACACACATGTCCACACATCCATATACAACAGTAATAAAATTAAACAGAGTAAGGTTGTGGGTGGCAGCGACCTGTAATACCAGAATTTAGGAGGCTGAAGCAGGAAAACACTAAGTTCAAGGCTTCTGTTCTGTATTTCATGGTAATCCCTAATATCAAATAAATAAATAAATAAATAAATGGCCTCCAAAAAGAAAACGAGGAGGGGGGAACTTATTTGGATCTGTTACTCAATTCTATATATTAAAAAGTAATACAAAATGATCACAGAATATGAGCAAAAATACACATTTAAATCTAAGATATCATTCATGGAAAATCTTATAATATAAACACACAAAAATTACAGACTAGATAAATGACAAACTAGAAGGAAATGGCAGGATATTTATAAAAGATACAAATGCAGAACTTCTAATTCAGTGGCAAAGCAAACCCAAACTGAAAAGTAGGAAGCAGTGTCAGCATCTTCTCCAAAATGGAAAGTGACCAACAAGCAATCCAAAAATGGTCCACTTTCTCAACGCAAGGAAAATGATAATTTATTAAACCATACTAAGATTCTACAAACACATTATAGCAATTTAACTGAAAAACCCACAACACCAAGGACAGAGCAAGATCATGAAACACTACACTCTGACATAAATTACTGGGAAAACGAAAAAATTGGAGCCACCACTAGCATAAAGTATGTTTTAATAAAATTAAACAACTTACCAAATGACTTAGAATTGAACCACAAATGTATTTATTACAGAAAGACTTGAGCATGAATGTTTTAACAATGTCACTAAGTCAAAAAACAGAAAAAGAATGCAAATGTCCCAAAACTAGTGATTGACATATATTAAGCCACTTGTGAAATAAAATACACACAAAAATTTGAAAAAAATTAATTAAAAAAAAAAGACAAAAAAAGCAACTGGTGTGCACTACATGGATGAGGCCCATGTGCATGGCAGTAATGAAAGAGTGACACAACAGTCACATTATTGCATGAATGCATTTTTTATGAGCTTGTAAAAATAGCAAAATAACAACATAGGAAGCTAGACCAGTGGCTGCCAGGGCAGTCTTTATAGGGAGAGATGGTCTTCACTTGCCATGGTGAAGTGGCTCCAGGATGCACATATATCAACTCTTAGAAAAAGTTTTTATGATATACACCATATACCATAAATCTATCAATAAACTTGACTCTAAAAAAGCAATTCAAGTATTTCTCAATTACTGATTCTTAGAATATTCTTTCAGTTCATAAACATTACACAAAGATGTGCATACTTTTGCCAGGAAAATCCCGTGTCTTATTTTGCATTTAAACCCCTAAAAAATGGAAAACTTAAAACATATCATTAAAGAGAAAGTAGATCATTTCTTTTCTGTCTTAAACTACATTGACCAATGCCTTTCAGAATTTTGTAGTACAACATACACAAATGACATTTTATCAAAAGCGTAAGTTGAAACACCATCAGGGAGTCCAAAACTTACCTCATTTTCATATTGGATTTCTAACATGGCCCGAGAGCTACCAAGGTCCTGCATCACAGACTCGGCTTGTTTCAGTAGCTCCTCTCTGTTCACAGTACGCTAACAAAGGAAATAGATGTGAACAAATAATGCTCCACTGAGTCAACAGGTAGCACTTTCTGCAGTGCAAAACAATCCACTTGACTGTTTCCTGGAATGGCCCTCTGAAACCTTTGAGCTGACTGCAGGCTGTGCAGTGTGTTCCATGCTAAGGTGAATTTTTGTGACGCAATTGTCTTTGAGTCATTTCTGTTCGTGTAAGTAACCCCAATAAAACTAATTGTTCTGTTGTGGACTACCCAACTTGGGTGAGTAGATGTGTGTTATATCTCCCCAGGAAATTTTGTCAACGTAACACATATTTTCCATATATTAAAGAAAGCTACATAAATATCCTTAACCATGGGAAGTTTAGAAAATTCAAGTTAAAGAAGAAAAGATCTACTTTGCCAAAAACTAATGTAATTCATGAATCCAGAAACATGACATTTTCTTGGGTACATTTATAACTTTGATGACGAAGAAGTAGGTATGAAGATGACAGGGGAGAAACTGAAAAACCTCTAGACTTTCAACTGCCTTTTCTACAAGATGCTTAGTGAGATTAGGATGATAAAAGTTGTCATTTCCAAACTTGGCAACACTGCTGTTGATGGAATCCTCAAGATGTAAAAACTTGGAAGAGACCACGGCAAAACAGAAAGTGCAGGTTAGTCAGTCATGGTACATGCCTTTTATACCAGCATTCAGAGGTAAGCAGGGCTCTTGAGTTCAAGACCATCCTGGTCTACAGTGAGTTTTCTAGGACAGCCAGGGCTACACAAAAGAAACCCTGTCTTGAAAAATTGTCAACCCCTCCAACCCCCCAACCCACACAGAGTGGAGGTCAAAGGCTAGGATTCGTCTCACATGCAAATGGCTCAGGCACAACTATAAGCCAAGATTAGAAGCAAGGGAGATGAAGTCAGTAACACTGGAGCTGAGACAGACTCAAAATATATTAGCGATTCTGTTTCACTTTTTCAAATGGGCTGATATGCTAAGGAATTAAAATGTACCAAATATTCAGAGTTGATTTTAAAAGAGAAACTATAATTTGACAAATTTCAAATATGGAGAGGAAGAAATTAAGGTTTTAAACATCATGGTAACTAAAGAATGTTACATCAAAAAAAAAAAAAAAAAAGACTAATACAAGTTTCAAGAGGCTCATAGGAAAATACACTAACACATGAGTGATTTTTTTTAGTATGATTGGATCAGCAATTAAAGAGTGCTTGCTACTTGGTTCCCAGCCCCCACACTAGGTAGCTCACAACCTCCACCTGAAGTGGATCTATTCTATTCTATTCTATTCTATTCTATTCTATTCTATTCTTCTAGGCACATGCATGAACACACTCAGGCATAGAGACATTAGGATTAAGTGACGGCTGTGACTCCAGAAGAATAAAAGGCCCTGCCTTTTATTTGGAAAGATCAACATAAATACTCTTGGGAAATACTTACTTTTTTTCTATCCAATCTAGGCGCAACTCTGCTGTCTTGAGAATCAGACTGGTTGATTTCTGGGTTGGTATCAAGTAATCTTTGCATTGCTCGGTCCCGATCAAATGCAGTTACATAAAAAAGCATTTGTCGGGTATCAAAAGGAAAGAAAAATGGGCTATAAAAGATAAAATACAAATTTACCATCTAAGTGAGAATCAAAAGACATTTAAAAAAATCAAAATCTATATTGGATACAATTTCTAATAGAAACTTCTAGCAAGAATAGTCCTCTAAAAATCTCTCATGCAGTGTGCGTGTGCACGTGCGCACGCTCGCACACCATTGCAATATCACATGTGCTTCTTCTTGAAATCCCACATACAAAAGTTAATGGCTTTACTTCTTTCATGATCTTCACCACAGGCTTAGCACTGGAAAGTCACTCCCAAGAATGAATCTTGCACCTAAGACATTCCTACAGTGACTTTAAGGGTTTGACCCATTTTTTTTTTCTTTTTTTTGGAAAAGATCCTGAAATATCAATGAATCTGTTTGGTACAATGTCATACCATGTAGATATGGTGAATCCACATAAAAACTCAATTTCTAAGTTGATTTTACCAAAACTGGTCTATAGTATCTAGTTCAAAAAGGCTAAAAAACAATCATACATCTTTAGTACGTTTTTACTAAAAAAAAAAAAGAGGCAAAAAAAAAAAAAAAAAAAAAAAAAAAAAAAGCCTTTACTGCCCTCAATCAAATATCCTTCAGTGGATTCGACACGTTGTCAACAAGTGTTATAATATTACTAAAGGGCTAAACAAGCCAACTACATCTCTTCTACCACAAGTCATGATAAAGGCCAAGATCATGTTAACATTTACGAGTTTATCCAAAGACTGTCTTACCAGGTCTTTCCTAGCTCAGTGAGCCATGGTGGGATGTTTCCTGTCATGATTACTAGAGGATCTTGAAGCTGCCTATTCGCTTTTGCTGTTAATTTACTGTTAATAAATTCACTAGTAGGAATAATCTCCTTGCACATCGCATTCTGTAAAATAAAATAAGTTCAAAATCTTTTCCTGTGTCCATAAACGAGTGGGTCCATAGCTTTCATATTAAAACAAACAAACAAACAAACAAAAAACCACACACACACATAATACACAGTCCCTCAATGGTGTTTACAATTTTTGAAAATTCCTGCATCCAAACCTCATAAAGCTGTTTCCCTTCACTGTTTTTACACTATATAAATAAGAAATGAGGTATTCAACTGTTTACTCAATAAAAATCTTTACATGAAGAAAATGTGTGCTGGCTGGATTTATGTCAACTTAATACAAGCTATCGGAGAGAACTTCAATTTGCTTTTGGTCATGGTATTTCATCACAGCAACAGACTCTTTAATTGGGACAGAAATTGGTACTAGGATTTTGAGGTATTGCAGTGATAGACCTTGACCATGTTGTCTTTTGAGAGAATTGTGGAACGACCTTTAAACTTTGGGCTGGAAAAGCCATTAAGCACTCCAACCCTGTTGAGCTGTGCTGTGGAAGTATAGAAGATAAGAATGTTGAAAGATCCAGAGAATGTAGCTCTATCTAAGCTTGTGAAATTCCAGAGGGAAGTTTTGAGAGACTCTTACAGACTCTATCAGGTCCACTGCATAATTTGAATTAAGAACTTGTGGCTCTTATGAGCTAGGTATCAAAACTCGGCTGTGATTAAAAAGATACCAGTACCACTGAAGTGAAACCTTTGTGACTGGGACAAATGATGCTGGCTAGGTGGAGCTGAGAAATTAGTGGTGGTGAAGATGAGAACTAACATTACTAAGGTAAAATCTTCTGAGGAAGTGATTCCTTAGAGTCAGCACACAGCAGCTGTGTTCCATAGATGACCAAGGTGGTACCCTGAGCTGGCAGCTTTAAGAGTCACCTAGCTGGTAACTGGTTTTGAAGGCATGAAGGGGTCATAAAGAGCAGCTAAGGCCTTCATAAGATTAGGCTGCAGGAGGCCAGGCTTGGTAGTACACACCTTTACTCCTACCACTCAGAAGCAGAGATATGAAGATCTCTCAGTTCAAGCCCAGCATGGTCTACATAGTAAATTCCAGGATAGCTAGGGCTTAATGCAAGACCCGGTTTCAAAAAAAAAAATAAAACAACAATAACTAAAAAATGAAATATGGGCTGGAGAGATGGCTCAGTGGTTAAGGGCACTGACTGCTCTTTCCAGAGGCCCTGAGTTCAATTCCCAGCAACTACACAGTGGCTCACAACCATCTGTAAGGGGATCTGATGCCCTCTTCTGATGTGTCTGAAGACAGCAAGCCTGTAGTACATTTCTTAATTAGTGAATGATATGGGAGGGCAGGGGGCGGGGGGTGTTGTGTCTCAGTCCATTATGAGTTTGGCATGGATTCTGTAAGAAAGCACTTTGAACAAACCATAAGGAGTGACCCAATAAGCTGCATCCCTTTGTGACCTCTGCATCAGCTACTGACTCTTCCAGGTTCCTGCCTTGCCTGAGTTCCTGCCTACACTTCATTAGATGATAAAGGGTGATGTGAAAGTGTAAGCCAAATAAATGCTTTAGACTGCAACTTGCTTTTGGTCATAGTATTGTATTCAATCACTGCAATAGAAACCCTAACTAGAACAAAATGTTATTTCTTTAAAAATAAAAAACTTAACCCAAGAATAAGAATAAAAGTTCTGTAGATGAGGTCATTGTAAACATGAATCACTGTATGTATCTATTTCTAGTGTAACAGAGAATTCATTAACAAAACAGAAAACTGTAAAGAGCACAGGATTTCATAAGGAGACATTACTCACATCATACAAGTAATACCAATATCGACTGATGGCATGTAAAACTCTTAAAAGAAGTATTACATCTAAAGATGGGTCTTCAAAGGTGATATTTTCAGGTGGTGTGGGAATGAGGTAAACTTCTAAAGGATTTGCTACTGACGGGCACACTCCATCTAGAGGATAAAGAATTTGATCAAAGTTTCAGTTGATCAAAGTTACAATAGCTAAAAAACATATAAATTCAGACTCTTCTTCACTATGTGAAGCTGCTGTATTTAACTTCTTAGTATCTCAATGGTATTAAACATAGACATTTCTTCCCTTTTGACCACATCAAGACTAAGGCATAGTAAATGATCATGTTCCCCTGAACACACACAGCCAAACAAACAGGAGAAAAATAACTCTTTCCTGCAAGCTATCCTGTGACAGTGAATATATTTAACCCCTCATGAAGCCATGAGAGGTCCTAAGTTCAATGCCCAGTGGCTCACAAATATCTATAATGAGATCCAAAGCCCTCTTCTGGTATCTCACATACATAAAAAAATCTTAGAAAAAGAAAAAAGAAGACCTTCCTAGGTTATTTTCAGTTTTAATTTTATAGATACATAATTCTTATTTTCTAGACAATAAAATCAACCATTTAACTAAAAGTCATCATTCTATAGTAATTTATTTCTTAATTAACTCCAACAATTTTTGGAGCTGATGACAGTCAGCTTCCCTCAATGGATCCTTACCATGCCATAACTCATCATGTTTCTTTGCATTTCTGGGGGAAGTTTTTGTTGGAGCTGTTTGGGCTCTCCCCCTTTTGCCACCAACACAATCTTTACTACTTTCTTCATCCTCTCTCACGGGTTTGTACCTAAGGGGATAAGACACTATGAAAATCAAATGCAGACTTTAAATTTGCAATGCAAATAATTTAATAAAGCTAATAATGTCTAAGTCACAGAAAACATATACAAGCCAATCCCTAAGAGTTTTCTCCCTATTTGGATTCAGACAATTAGCAAGAGTTTATGAAAACAGTAAGTAAGCAAGTAAGTCTTCTCAGGAAGACTATACTTTGGGAAATGGCTCTCTTCTTTCTATAAATGGCAGACATGAAAGGCAGCCTAGGAAGTTGCATCCAAATGTCACAGGACTTCTAGCTACCAAACCTATAATCTAATAGGATACCATTTGACTATCAAAAGACCGAAAATGAATCAAAAAAGGTATACTACTGCCTATAAACATGCTTTCTAGTAGACATAATGAGGAAGCAATATTCATATACACATTAAATATTTGAAGGGCTTTCATAGTTCAAATGTTGGATTTAGATTCATTCTCTCCTCACAGAATTGGGCCATCAATTTAATGTAAATTCTTAAAAAAGATCACATGCTACCAAAAAAACCCAACCAAACAAACAAACAAACAAACAAAAACAATTCAGACTTGCCATATTGTATGAGTCTTTGTCCAAATTCCAGCTCTTCCCAGAGGATTGCTCTCATCATCAGTAGATTCTCTTTCATCTTCAGCTTGTACGCTGAACTGCCGCACGGCCTGATACACAGTCATGTTGTATGGTAGTAGATGTTCTCCAATATAAAACTGTAGCCTGTGCCTTACATTTCCCGAATTTAAAAATTGAGCAGCCTGAATAAAGCAAAGAGAAGTAGCTATAAACCCAAGTACTGATAGCTGAGATTTATCTGCTAGGACAACAAGCCAAAATCTTTGGTGAATGTTGCAAACTACAGATAACTCTTGAACTCTATATATTCTGAGTCATTACTTATCTGAAATGCTTCAAGACAGAGTGCTCAGAGAATCGAGCTTTTGTGTGTGATGTATAGAGATACTAGCATCTATACAGAGATGGGATCCAACTACAGACTATTCACTTTATGCACAAAAGCTCTGGAGATAACTGAATATTGATATGATTAGTTTAACTTCCATTATTTACACAACCTACCACATACAGACAAATGTGAATTTTCTATCTGTAGCTACCTGCGTAAGATTTCATATTTGGATATTTACTTTAGGGATGCTAAACCTATAATAGTCTATTTTTCCCTTTACATTCTGAAAATCAATTTATAAGCAGATGCAATAAAAAAAAATAACTAACAAAATTGAAGAACCATCCTAAAATAAGTAATTAATCAATTATTAAAATGTATTAATTACCCCTTTCTATGATTTTTTTTTCCAATAATGGTTGATAAGGGGCCATTTGAATCCTAGAAATCACAGATAAGGTATAAGTGTACACCACAACACAAGTGAAAAAGACCTTACCAGAGACTCATCTATTTCTTCATCTGACCCATCATCATCACTGTCTTCATCATCTTCTCTTACTCTTCCATATCCTGAATAAAAAAAGAGAAAAAAGACAAAAGAAAAAAGACAAAAGAATTTTACTTGTCAGATGAAAACTTAAACTGGTATTTTCTTTAAAAAGAAGTAGTTATTGATATATTCTGATCTATAAAAAAGAAACAACATTCTGATACATAAAACATTCTACCTATTAAGCAGACATATGTCTACCTCTGATAGGACCAGAGATTCCTAGAACCTAATGTTTATGAAGAACAGCAATAAACAGAGAAATAACCTTTAAGGCTAATTTCATAAGCATAGAAGTAAAGTACATGGCCAGGCAGTGGTGGTGCACGCCTTTAATCCCAGCACTTGGGAGGCAGAGGCAGGCGGATTTCTGAGTTCGAGGCCAGCCTGGTCTACAGAGTGAGTTCCAGGACAGTCAGGACTACACAAAAAACCCTGTCTCAAAAGGAAAAAAAAAAAAAAAAAAGAAGTGAAGTACACATACGGAAAATACCTCTAACCACAAGGTATCTCTCAATAGCTTGCACCAGAGCCAGGGGATCAATCTTGACAGGACCGCCTTTCCACTGCTTCACATTTGCACAGTCTGGGTGTCTTTGTAACTGACATTTTAACTGATGTGTGTTGAAAAATTTTAAAGCTTGTGATCCTCTGTTGAGAGAAAAGCTCAAGATAATTTACGAAAAAAGGTTATTCTATTATTTTCACAGTCAACTTATATTATTTAACTAAAGAGATTTTTTTAAATGACATTTTCTTACAGTAAAAAAAGCACTTAAAGATTCAACAACAAATCACTTAATACAAGTTATTATAAATAATTAAATAAGTGGGTTTTCATGCATTTGAAAAGCAGGAAATGAACATGATCTCTAGCCACTGTGAATTAATGGTATCAGGGGTATCATAAAAACTAACCTCAATGAAATTCTGTACCTACTGGACTATTCTTCTGGAAATAAGAACTCTTCAGCTAGCTGAGCACACTCACCTCTGCAGTATTTTATCCTTCCCTACAAATTCTATTCAAAGACTAATAGGGTGAAGAATCCTCTATTTTTTGGCTTATAAAAATAGAAACACAGAATAGTAATATAAAAACTAATATTCAAATTTACTTTGCTACATACTTTTAAACAAATGTCACACTTTTAAATATTTCTTCCAGTTAAAAGGTATTGTCAAAATGCAGTTATTTATCCAACTCCAAAAACATGTAAATATTGAGCAAGCATAATTCATATAAACTTGGACAAAGTGCAAAGCCTCAGGCTTTCTTGGGTTTGGTTTATGTTTTTGAGTCTCAAATAGCCACGGCTAGCTCTGAATTCTAAGATCCTATTTGTCTCTTCCTTATAGAGAGTTATTTAAAGGGATATAGCAAAATAAACTGAAGGTTAGTTTTTATTTTGTATTATTATGTTGGTTTTATTTGTACGTGAAATCTAAGTAAAAGAAAATAAAAAACAAACATTCACCCTCCTCCTGTTTTTCTTTGGATTACAGATATATCACACCATGTTTTGTGATGTCTCTTCATTTCATAAAACTATTCCAAGATAGTATAGTAATATATTAATATGTAACATGTAATATTTCTAAGTAGAAAACAACTTCAGCTACACTGTGATGGATAGCTTTATCGACATGAATAACAAAGTCTTACTGGAAGTCAATCTTGAAAATGGATACATGCAAAAATAACTACTGACCAAAAATGTTTTATTGTCAATATACAAAAACAAAATTAGAGAACCATTACATATTAAAGCATATCAATTTAAAAAACTAAAAATGTATTTTGAATATTTGTCTTTCCAGTCACTGATTTACCTATTTGAAAAAACGTTAGTTGTTAGCCAGGCAGTTGTGGTGCATGACTTTAATCCCAGCACTTGGGAGGCCAAGGCTGAGTTTGAGGCCAGCCTGAGCTACAGAGAAAGTTCTAGAACAGCCAAGGACACATGGAGAAACCCTGTGTTTCAAAAAACAAACAAAAAAATTATCTTAATAATACATGGTATGGGCTGAGTATGGTGTCACACACCCAGCACTTGGGAGGCAGTTGCAGGCAGATCTGAGTTCCAGGACAGCCAGAGGTATTTATAAAAAAAAAAAAGCAAACAAACAAAAAAACCCAAAAACCAAAACAAACAAACAAAAAACCTTATCTTAAAAAACCAAAAATAAAAAAAAAATGCATGGCAATGCACTTAATTCATTGACACAATTGCTATAGTCATTACAGAACAATGTTCCTAAAGAAGATCAAGACCATACCAGACTTTCTCACCATGTTTTCCTTCACAATTCTGAGTGGACATACCCAGGCAATGGTCCTTACCTGCCTCCAGCTCCATTTCCACTAGGGAAATCATGCACTTTGACTGGAAATTGCTCCATTTGGCTAAGACAGTTGTTCATCTTGTGAACCAATGCCAACAAAGGCGCATGGCCCACTGGTTCTACTCTTCCAAGAGGCTCTTCTCCAGGAAGCTAGAATTATAATATATTTAACAAAACAAAACAAAAACCATTAAACATAGCCTTTTGAGGTCAACACTCCACAGCAAAAAACACTTTAATAATCAGTTTAACAAGTGGAAATTTATCTATTAATTTTCTTATCTTTAATGACAGACTTCATTATGACAGTGTTTCCAAATCACTTGGTTCCTTTTCTTCTTCTTCCATTTTATAAATTATGTGCACTGACTGGTGTTTCATCTGCATGTATGTCTGTGTGAGGGTGCTGGATCCCCTAGAACTGGAGCTACAACCACTGTAGCCTGCGATGTAGGTACTTAGAATTGACCCTGTGTCCTCTTAAAGAGGAGCTAATGCTCTTAACCACTGAGCTATCTTTCCAGTCCCTATCCCACAAGTAATTTATTTCAAGAAAAATACTTTTTTGTACATCCCACAATTTCTTTTCAAAATTCATAAAACCAAATGACTCAGAGAAAATGTAGTCACAAGTGGGAAAAATCCAAACCATATAGGCATGAGGCTATTTATGTTCTTTCCCCTCTTCTTTTACTAAGAATATTCATGGGTTTGTTTTTTTGTTTGTTTGTTTGTTTTTGTTTTCCCACAAGACTCGGGAAACGGGACAAGGCGACAGCGGGACTCGAACCCGCGCACCAAGAGACGGGGCGCCCTCTGCGGGCGGGAGCCTTAAGGGCCGAGCCACCAGCGGTTCGCTGAATATTCATGTTTTATTGCAAAAGTAAACTCTGTGTATGACAAAGAGCACTGAATTGTAGCCAGATTGATGATATTAATATGTGGAAGGATACACATACTAAACCTCATTTGGCTGAAAAAGTATCAGGTAACAGATGGCAGACAAAATCTTAAAATATCAGGTAACAGATTATGGACATACAGGACATCTCACACTTGCACCCACATGCTTTTGAAAATAAAGAAAACAACAACAACCAATAAACAAAAACCCTATAATATCCAACCTAGTCTCCAATAAATACCATTTCTGCCTTTAGGCAGCCACTGAAGTTAAACTAATATAAACAGTGTTCAGAAATGCCTATAAACCCTTAAAAGGAGCATGGTTAAGTAGTTTTGCTAGTAAGTTGTAATCATTAAGCACATTACACCAACAAATCAGTAAACAACTTCCTAACTTCCTAACTTCTCTAAAACAGTTACAACAGGAGTACAGTACTCAACAAATATTCGTGAGACTACTATTAATGTTTGTCTTGCAAGGTGAGAAAAATAGATAGCAAAGTTGATATGAGCGTCAGATCTCTAAGAACTGGTAGGAGGGGATTTCTGTTTTGTATTTTAGGCATAGTCTCATGCTACCTAGTGTTCTAAAACTCACTGTGTATCTGATACATCCTGCCTTGCCTTCCAAGTGCTGGGATCTAATCATGGGCTTCATGTCTGGCTTCACTTCACTACTTATTTTATGATACAAAAAATGTTTGCAAGAGCCAGACATGGTAGGGTCCTATCTTTAACCCCAGCAGGCAAGCACATATTTATGAATTGCAACCTAGTCTTGTCTGCATAGTAAGACTTTGTCGTCAATAACTGTCAAAGGAAGCTAACTGCAACACAAAGTATACTTCTATTGGGACACAAATATACTCTGATTCTTAGTACCCCTTATTAACTTACTGGAGAAGAAAAAAATACATGAAGGAAACGCTTTAATCGGATCTCTCTGCTGACAGCATCCTTTTCATTCTTAGATGTCAAATACAACAACAGTTGCTTCACAAACCCACTATGTTGAATTTCAAATGAAGAAACATCTGACTCCGAGACTATGCTACGGATTTCTACAAGGCACTCAGCTCCACCATCCACCTAAAAAAGAGTGGAGAAGATTCTATAATGATTTAAACAGTACAATTCACATTTCCCAAGAAAAAAATAAGAATTTATTCTCAGATTAAAAATGATAAAACATGATGCAGGGCTTTACATTAATAAACATAAAATGTCTATGAAATACCTTAGAAAACAAAACCTTCACTAAGTGCATAAAAAAATAACAAAAACCTAAAAAACTAAAGAGTCAGATGAAATGGCAAGGGCCACGATGAAGCTCGAGCCTTTCAAGTATACTATCGTGAGTCTGCAGGGAGAAGTGGCTATGGGTATTTAGAAAAAAGGGCATTTCTGAAATTTTGTCATTTGTCAAGAAATAGGGAACATATGGCAAGGTTTCCAGTATGTACTACATATGGTAAACCATGGACAAGGGACAGAAGAAATTAGATGTACAAAGCAAAGTTTCTACAAATACCACCCAACTGATCTCCCAGTGATGCACTGGACACAGACAGTACCTGGAGGTTGAGTTGTTCAGTTGCAGCACAAAGTCTCTGAAGGACATTCAAGGCAGGGTTGCTTCCATCCATATTCTCAGAACTAAAATAACGTTCAACAAATTTATGTGCCTGCTCCTTAATCCAGCCTTTAATTTTTTCTCTACAAGAAGGAAAAAGATATTAATGTTTCTCAGTAGGTAAAAAGCCTACACTGAAGTCAGATTAGAACTGGAAGATATTTCAGCAGGTTAAGGTGCTGAGTTCAACACTCAAGGAAAACCAATTTGTGACCTCCACAAATACTTAATACATACACATACAGATATATGAAAGACATAATATTACAGCCTTGATTAGAACAGCTACACTCAAAACAAACAAACAAACAAACAAACAAAAACAAAAAAAAACCAAACAAAAAACCCCACTACTGGCCTTCTGTCATTATTATGACTCAGATAAAGCAAATCCAGCTTCATTCTCAAAATGGGCTAAGATGTACCTAAAGGACTGCTTAAGTACTTGGAATGTATTTCAGATCATCAGGTGAACAGTACCAAGATGTTCTAACTTACTAAAAGTTCATTCTCAAATACAAATTTACATCATAATCGAGTAAAGGACAAATATATCTAATAATGTCCATCACTGTTCCCTAAAGAGATGAGGTGAAAATGAAGTAAACAAGAAGCATGTGACCTGTTTATAAACTTTAAAACTACATTTGTTGCCGGGCAGTGGTGGCGCACACCTGTAATCCCAGCACTTGGGAGGCAGAGGCAGGCGGATTTCTGAGTTCGAGGCCAGCCTGGTCTACAGAGTGAGGTCCAGGACAGCCAATTATTCTCCTTAATTCTGAGACTCAGCAGCCAATTAAATCAAATAAAAATTATCTTTAAAATAAAAAATGCCTTATTTATAGAGGAATGGGTTTCCACAGGTACTATGTATCCAATGATAAAAAAATTAGTATCTGACAGGGAGCAAGGAATTTTTTTTTTTTTTAAAAAGCAGCTACTCTCGGGTACAAACCTTCAAATTTCACTAAGTAGGTATAAGAATTCTATATATATATATATATATATATATATATAGTTGATATATATATCAAATCTAGATATATATATGCACACACATACATGTGTGTATGTATGTACACACACACACACCCACACCCTCATAAGTATGTAACTTTTGTGTTGAGAGCAAATGAACCAAGTTCATGTATCCCTAGCATGGGATGAAGGTGCTCAATACAATCACGTTGAAACCTTTCATCCCAAACCCCAGCACACACTTTACCTATTATTGGATATGGTGTCTTTTGAGGCTGCCCTAGCAAGACCACTAACTCCTGCAGTTCGTGCTGGTTCAATGTTGTTGCTGTTGGACTGTGCGCTTAACCTTCCCCATGTTTTTGGATTCAAACTTGCCAGAAAGGAAGATTTAGGTGACTGAGTAGTGGTAGGGCTTTTAGCTATAAAGAGAAAAGAATTAAATTAAATCATTTCACCAAAATTGAAGGAAAAAAATTCAATCTTAATATAGAAACTGAAATAATTAAGAACAACAAGTCATGTGGAACTTATTCATCACCTTCTCCCCATCTCCCGATCACCTCACCACAGGTCTCACCTTGATTGTCTACTTTGTCATCATCTCTTGGGGGGGAATACTTTGGCCTTCTTGGCCCTCGTTTTGGCAGTCGTTTTCTCTTGAGAACATCACTTAATCGACTGTTGCATGGAAAAACAATGATGAAGTTATTAATCACCACTAAGAATCCAGCTATGATTGGATGTTTAACTTAAGATCTAAAATGTCCCAACAACTTTTACAGACTAAATATGGAATCTGTGGACAGTCATATTCTATAAGGAGTATAGAGACAGAAAATGAATTACTAAGTGCTAAAAACAAAAACTAAAGGCCTAATTTTCTTCATACCCAATTTTATAACATATAATGCATTAAACAAAAATACAAAGACTAGCCTGTACTCTATCACACTTTGCAAGCTGCTGCTCTTAACATCAGAAATATTTCTGAACTTATTTAATAAAAAAGATACAAAAGATGGGCAAATGAAAGAACACTCTAGGGGAGAGCAAGATGGTTCAATAGGTAAAGGAACTTGTCATCAAGCCAGAAAACCTGAATTAGACCCACCTAATAAAAGGAATGAACCAATTAGTACAAACTGACTTCCATTGGCAACAGGGAACATGAATGCACAAATGTGATTATTTAAAAAAAAAATTAGAATTAAAAAAAAAAAGCTCTAGTTCCGTTGATCTCTGTCTCAAATAAAATTTAAATAATTCAAATAAAAAACCTTTAATTGGGAAAAGACTCCTTAGAGTCTGGTAATTTTATGAAATAAGCCTTATGTGTTCAAAATATATAACCGAGAAAAACTTTCAGGAAAGAGATACTCTACAACTTATAAATGAAAAATGTTTAACTTGTAAGGCTTAAAGAGATCATTTTAACAGTTAAAGGCATTTGTTTCTCTTCCAAGAATTGGGGTTTACTCCAAGCACCCACATGAAGGCGCACAATCTGAATTCTAAGACATCTGAATGCTTTAAGCCACCTGCACATTTATGGTGAACATACATATACTAAGGCACACAGACCTAACAAAACAATCTTTGAAACAAGAAAGTTTCACTTGGTAATCTTGGGGGAGAAAAAGTGGCTAGAAAGACTGAATTAGCAACCAGCCCAAACCAGACTTTTTCAAGACAGGGTTTTCTTTGTATACCTTGGCTGTCTTGGATCTGTAGAACAGGGTGGCCTCAAAAGTCAGAGCTCCACCTGCCTCTGCCTCCCAAGTATTGGAATTAACATTATGAGCGACCACACAGCACAAGTTAGTCTTTTGATTAAACTAAAGTATGTAACTGCCATAAAGTGGCAACAAACTTGACTCTTCCCTCAAACACCCAACTCCAGCAATCTAGCCAGCTGTTAATTTTTAGGATCCCAGTAATAATGCTTTACCAAGATATATTTTACAGGAGCTAGAAAGTGAACTCAGAAGTTAAGAACATTAGCTTTGGCTCCTAGCAGCCACTTGAGGTCAATTCCAAGCACCTATAATGGCAGCTCACAACCACCTTATGTCACTACAGTCCCAGGAGCTAAGCCTCTTTTGGCCTACATGAACATGAGGCAGAACCACACATGCAGGCAAAAACACCCATATTCATATAAAATAAAAGTTAAAAAAACCTTTATAATGTCTTTTGCAGCAAAAGAAATACATGAACTATTACTATCTAAATTTCAGAAATGAATGTGAATTATCACATACAACTCAAACAGCAACACTGCAGTTTCTAAACATAAAAGACATAAAAGCACTTAAATGTGTAATCTTCTAATGCAATGACAAAAAATTAAGAGTTTCCAACACAATAAATAGTACAGCAGAGCAGGCACAAATGACTTTAGGAAGCAGCTATGTGTTTCGTAATTAAGGCTAAATGGAAAGGTCTTGCCTATAGTTTCTCATTTTTTTTTATTTTTCACTACATCAAAACCTTGATATCACAAAAGCATGTATATATAAAATAGTACAAAGTAAATGCAAAATTATGATTAAGATACTACACCTGTGATGTGAGTAATGTGTTTTCACCTCATTTCCCTTGGGTACCAATGTAAATGATTGTGTATGCATTTCATTTATCTATAAAAATGGGGCCCAGTAAAGTAGCTTTTTAAAAGTTATTTTCTTTCTATTCCAAAGAACAGAAGGGCCAAGTAAATACTTCATTAGTAGAGGTAATTGTCAGTACTGACTAAGATTAAGTCATCACCACAAAAAAAAAAAAAAAAAAAAAAAAATTCCACTTGCAGATATTCTATTCTCACTAAGAGTCTTAGATATCAACACAGATACAGGCAAAATACATTAAGAATCATAACAAAACTCACCCTTGAGGGCTCAGATCCAGAGAATCATCTCTGCTATGCTGCAAGCTAGGTGAGCCGAGATCAGCAGAGGCATTGGTTGCTGCCGTGGCAGTCCCACTGCTGGCTGGTGGTGTAGATCCCAGTGATCCTGACCCATTTGTACATGCCTTTGGAGGACTTGTCAACAAAGACTCTGATTCTGCTAAATGTTTTACTTGATGCATCACACCTTCGTGGCAACAGGGACAAAAAGAAGTCAGTTTAATCAGGAGACAAGAACCACCACCATTACAAAATCCCTGAATGTTAATCCTGGTAAACTAGAAATAAAGGCAGGAGGGAGGAAGCTGGGGAAGAAGACAGGAGGTAGAGAAAAAGTTTCATCTAGACTCAGATCAGAAATCCCAATCTTTCATTAGATTATTTTGCTTTTGTTTTTTTGTTTGTTTGTTTTGTTTTGTTTTGAGTGCTGTGAAGATCTATGCAGCTCAAGCTTCCTGGAATTTTCCATGTAGATCAGGCTGGCCTCAAACTCAGATTTGCCTACTTCTGCTTCCCAAGTACTGGGATTAAAGGCGTGAAGTACAATACCTGTAAGATTCTCTTGGGGGTTTGGGGGGCGGGGTGGAGGAACCTGATTTAAACTACAGGCACTTGGTTCAAAACTACATTTTATGCAAAAGCTATTAGGTACTGAGGACACAGTAACAGGCAAGGCAAACATACTCAGCAGACTAAATGACTCAAAAATGATGTATTTTCCTAATTTTGAGCTCACAAAACAGAAATACAGGAAGCCAGAGCACACTACAGGAAAACTAAGCTCAAAATGGGAGGAAAACAAGACTTTCAGAGGAAGAAGGTAGCATTAAACTTTAGTCTTTTTTATGAGCAGCATGACCCAGCTGTGAGAAGCCAAAGTCCATAATCACCACCATTATGTTTATGTTACAGATATACACGAGGGTTTATCACTTACACACACACACACACACACAAAGAAAATGCCTTTAGATGTATAGATGGTATAGAAGATTTTCTAAGTTTAACAAAAATCACTTGGCATGGGATGGAGATGAAAGTTGGCAAGTGGATCTCATTTACTTCTAAACCAAAAAGATTAAAATAAACAAAAGCAAAACAAAAAGTGGATGATAAATCTAAGAACACAAGTAAGACAAAAGACAATCTGAGAGTGAAGACAAAAATATGTAACTAAGTATTTCATGAAAGTAAGTGTACATGTCTCTACACACCTACCTGTCTTGTAACAGTCACCTACCTCTAAATAATAAAAAAATGTTGCTTTTTCTTTTTTCTTCTGTAAATTGTTATTTGAAAAATGTCTAAAAGTGTCTAAGTAGCTGGGCTGGAGGTCAAGAGATCAGCCCTCCTTTGGATTTAAGGGTACCACTGTGCCCAAAGATATTTTTAAGTACTTTAAAAAACAAAACAAGACACAACCTATTTTGTTTCTGTTGTGTTGGCCTATCTATCATAGTTTCAAAACAAGGAAAGATTTTTAAAAATCCCCAATATATGAAAAAGTGACTGACTCTAACAGATCATGCCTTGTTTCAGCCATCGCTGGAAGCTTCCTCCTAGCCAGGTGTAGTGGCACCAAGACTTTAATCTAAGCACTCAGGAGCCAGAGGCAGACAAGAACAACCAAGGATACATAGAAGAAACCTGTCCCAATAACAAAAACAAAAAGCTTCCTCCTAAAGCAGATGAGAAACCCACAGGCAGACATTATAGAAGGACTGAAAGATCTTGGAACACTCAGCCTGTCTCCCACTTCAGGCCTCAGGGAACTGAGTGGAAAAGAGCCAGAAAAGATGGAGGACGACACCAAGGAATCAATACGCTCTAAATCAGTAAGATTTAACACACCTATAACTCAAGAGACTGAACAGCAGCTAGAAGCCTGTATAGGTCTGTATCAGATGGAGTCCTACAGCTGAAAAAAGTAGTACCCCCATGCCTAACCCTAAAGCTATTTGCAATTGATAATCACTTGCAAATAAAAACTTAGTATTCTCTAAAGGAATATTCCTGAGGAAACAAATTACTCCTAAAGGTGAGGCAGAATCCCAGCAGTAAATGGTCAACAGAAAGTGAACACAACAGCTTCTTTACAGGGTACGTCAGGGTTCTTCCATTTTCCTTCCCAATTCTAATTTGTTTTATTATAATTTTATTTATATTATTTTTCTCTCTTTTTATCCTATAGGTCCTTTGCAGATATATTATGCCTTTCGCTTTAGTGTTTTTATGGAATTCCTAAGTGTATGAATGAGTCTCTGCATGTTTCTTATGCCTTTTGTTGGGCTCTTCCCTTCTGTTTGTTTTGTCCTCTTTTGATGTGTTAGTTTTAACTTATTATAATTTGATTATTATCCCTTAAGAGACTGTTTATTTATTATGAGAAACAGTAAGAAAGTGGATTCCAATAAAAGGGGAATAGGGGAGGAACTGGGAAGAAAAACCATAATCAGGAAATATTATGTAAGAGGAAAAAAAACACCTATTTTCAATAAAAGGAAAAAAGAATAATCAAGGGCTGGAGAGATGACTCATTGGTTAATAAAGAGTACTTGTTGCTCTTTAAGAAATTCATCTCCCAGCATTCACATGAAACCCCACAACTATCTATCTGTTAATCCAATACCAAAGAATGTAATGCTCTCATATGGTACCAGTCACATACATTCTCAATCCAAAGATATATCCTCAAACATTAGGATTGTTCTGATCTACTGCCATGATGTACTGCAACCTTATTCAAGGAATAATTATGAATCAAGGTCCATAACTGTTGAAAAAATTGAGCGTATATGGTAGAGGGAAAAGAAAAGTCACTGAAAATGACTAACAGCCATCAGTCACAGTGAATCACAATAATCCTGTACTTCCACAAAATTACATACATCATACGAAACAATCTACATATTTTTGAGCTCCTAAATATATCTCATGCGCACAGATAATACTTTCCTTATATACACTAAATGTGTCACATCAAGTTCTAGATTAACCTATTCATCATTAACTTATTATCAAAATTGGCATTACCTTCTCTCCTGAAGTAAACACTAAAAATATCAGGTAACTTTTGCATTAGGATTTCTGCCATCTGAAGCGCTCCAACTACTATCTTCAGGTCTTGGCTTGATAGCATGGAAGCAATGTGACTAAAAAAGAGAAAGAAAAAGCATTTGTGTATAAACTGAAGTTGGTGGTTATTTTTGGTCACAGTACTTAAAATTTAATAACAAAATTCAATTCCACCTTATCAACTAAAATTTTTATTAAATTCAGTTTGATTTTTAACTAAAATTATGTTTTAAAAGACATTTAAAATTATTCAAAGCATTCTAAAAAAGCTTTACTTCATTTTTTCTATACAAAGATTTAGAAATTCCTAAAATTACTTAAAATTTCTAAAACACTTTTACTATTTCCATGAACACACCTTGAAACAGCATGATTTTTCAGAACATCTTTCAGAAGTTCAGCATCAGCAAAATAAATTATCCTAAGAATTGCTCTAAGGCACTTATGTCTGACTGCAGGTCCTGCTGAGGAGCTATACACTTCATAGAGAACACCAAATAAGGTCTTAATGAAAGACTTAGCCAGTTCCGGATCTTCTTTCATTAGCTGTGCTCGAGCATCATCCTTCTTTAACTCTGAATATCCACCTGTTATTTAAAAAATGAACAGTCCTGCAGTGACCAACTGCTATAGAAGCACAGTAAATAAATAAAACAAAGTATTCAGACAAGCCGACTATTTAAGTGCTATAAAATTGTTTTTATTACAGGAAAAACATTAATCAACTAGGGCATATAAGGATAGCATTTAGAGACTATTGACCTTTCTGTCCAGATGAAAGCACCACTATACTAACTATATACCACTTGCTTGTCTAAGAAATACTAGGGAAACTTCAATACTAACCCACTAAAATACAGGTAAAAAAATGAGCAGAGTGCAAACAAAATGTGCTCAATTTTGTTCACAAAGAATATGTGTAAGAAGAATGTAACTGATTAAGATTATGAAAAAAGGAATGGCCAACTATGTTTACATATTTTGAATGTCCCATTGTTTTGTAAGGCCCATTTGTTTACATTGTATAAGCTAAAAGCTTTGAGTGTACAATAGTGTTACATAGTATACAGACCTAAGTATATATATGTATATATACTATGTATATAGTATATATGACCTAAGAAGCCTCCAACATTCCCTACCTAGTCCTTTTCTGCTAAGGTGCAATGAACAACTGCATTCCAAGACATCATTTAAAGAGTAGTAATACTAGCTTATTCATAATAACTGAAGTACAGGTTCTAGTGAAATATATCACATTATTCAACTATCTTGCCCCACCCTAATGATACTCAATGAAACTGTTACATTACAGGTCCAGCAAGAAGGTAAAGAAGTGAAGGTGCTTGACAGCAAACCTAAAGACTAGAACCTACACGGCAGTACAAGAGAAATGGCTCCTTCAAGTTATCCTCTGACCTCCTTGTGCATGTTATAGAACATATGTATCCACAGACTCATACTCAAAATCTATGTAAAATAAATAAATCACGACAGTACAGCTCTGTTTAAATCAAAGGATACTTACTAGTGTTAGTATTGGCTAAGGGGTTAGGTTTTCTCTGAATGGCACGTGCTGTTCCCGTGTCCTCATTGATTTGCTGCATAGAATTAAAATCAATAGTATAAACTCGTCCCAGAGTGGACAAGCTTATCTCATCCTCACCGACCTGATGGGCTGCCTGAGAGCAAAGAGAGAGAAGCCTTGAATATAAACATGTAGAAATCCATTACCTTAAGTATAGCAGGGACATATGCTACTTTATAAATGTATTTTATGAGGTTGGTAAACTAACAGGATGTGGAAATTTTAGTACAGTTGATGATAAAACTCAGTTGTTTAACAAATCATTTTAAATTAAACCAAACCATGGGCTCTATAAAATACTAGTAATACAAACATCCAGGTAATTATAAAATACAACTTAACTAACATGAAGATACCATTTGCATTTAAAAAAATTATAAAAGAAATTTGACATACATACTTAGAACTCCAATTGTTATAAAACACTTTTTACCTGATAAACTTCTAGTAACCTACTAAACTTAAGCCAAACACCTTGTAGAATTGTCCTTAGGTAAAAAAAAGACAACCTCACATTTACATGTGGTTCTAAGCCTGTAAGACACACAACTAAAACTAAGATCTAAGATTAATAATCATGATGCAAGTGTTACACAGTAAAGACTATTATTTAACTTTGGATATGCTAGAGAAGTTACATAATGCTGATTGCACACCTGGAATCCCAGCACTCAGGAAGAAGTCAGGAGTTTTCCAGGTTAAAAGACACCTTAGGCATATAGCAATAACCTATCACTTAAAAAAACAAAAAAACAAAAACAAAAAAAAACAAGCCAACACTCTTTATACAAAGTCCAACTAAGCTGAGTCTCCTTGACAGAATGGAATAACTATCTGGAAATAGAGAGTAAACTAATAGCAAAGATGTAATTATTATCAGGAGAATGCTAAAAAGAAAACACTTAAGATTAGAAACTAAGAACACTACCAGTTGTGGCACAACTGGCCAGTCAACAATTAACTCTCACAAAAGCAAGTTGGTTCTGAATTTTGAGTTTGTTTAGGAAAAACTTTTAGAAACAGAACACATCTTTAAAATACTACTCTACAAGAGATGCTACTCTACAAAAGATGGTTTTAATTTAAAAGATATATTAAATTTAGAAGAATTCTGTTATGTACTAACACAGCATCAGTTTTCTAGCATCTTTTTGTCATCTGAGAAATTTTAATATTATTCCCATGAATACAAACAAAATCAGAAATAACATATAAACTGTCATTAACATTTTGGCATATTCCTCCATTTTATTATTTTCTTCTCTTATACCAAGTTACCAAACGTTCCATTATTTTAAACATTGTTTCCATTATGCTATTAAAATCTATTAGACTACTACAGAATTACATACTAATCTATCACAATTTTCATATTCACCCTAAGACAGAAACTTATTTTGTTTTCATTTTTTTTCCTGATTGAGTAAAAAAAGCACACACTGAGAGATTTCTTCTGGGTTGAAATAGTAGACCTGCTCTGAAACACAGTCTAACCCTCCTCCAATGTTTCCTTTTGGAAACAAAACTATGGGACAAAGAACTGAGATTACTTGCTCCAAGCCAAGCAGGTAGTTAGCAGCAGAAGCAGGACTAGAACATCATGTTTTCTGACCTCAACAGAATGAGGACCTTCTTTCTCAGGAGACAAAATGAGAGAATCTTGAGTTAATTCAAAACTGAGCACACTTAAGCACACACAACCACCTCCCCATTTGCCATCCCTACACCCACTCTCCACAAAAATAGACATATTTAAATGGTACAATGAAACTACTACCTCAATGATCCGGCTGTCAATCCTGTTATAGGGATGCCAGAGGCCTCGGTCATCACGCCACTGCCATATTGCACCATCTGTGTTCTGCGCATTTCCCTTTTTCAACATGGTATCAACTGCAAAAATGCCTTCTTTTGGTAAACATGGCATAAGTTCACTGAAAGTAAAAAGTGCAATTATTTTAGTGAGTAATTTTTGCACCATCTGTAACTGTTAAGACTTAAGGAAAATCAACTCATTATTACCAAATCAGAGATGTCAGTTCATACAGTTCTTGAGGACTTCGTGGAACAAGATCAATCTGTTCTTGACAACTTCCATTGGAGGCACCACATAGGAGGAAGTGAAGTGTTTCTGCAATGTCTGTAAAGCCAACAACGGCAAAACATAAGCCTATTAAACTAAGTGTAGTCATTTATTTACAAGGAGTAGGGTAAAAATTAAACCTATACATAAACTAGAACATGAAAATTAAAAATACAAATCAACTGTACGTGTAGACTTTAACCACTGATCTCTATGGACTTCCATCCCGAGTAGACATCCTCTAGCTGGATGCTTACCAATAATTTCACCAAATCAAGAAACTGTTGTTACTTTGAGGATCACAGTACTTTGTACCAACAGAACACCATTCAATCACAGTGCTTTGTACCAACATTACACCATTCAAACAGACTCATATACTTACTAATTCCATTTAAATACACTGAAATCACATGGCCTTTAAACATCTCAAGCTCATGTTATGCCATACTTACAGGTTAACTCAACACAAACATTAAAATATTCTCCCTACTAACTTTCCAGTTCCTGAAGATGTTAGTCTTCATGATATGAATATTCATGATATGATATGAATATGATATAAATATGGTATCATGAATTTAACATGATAACCACTCAGATGCAAAGAGTTAGTCACTATGGTGGCTAAGACCAAAGACAAAGCTGCAGTGTGTTTCTATATTACCTATATGTAAAAAATGCACAAATTCACAAAGTTATTACTTTTTTCAGTATCTTAAAAATGTTAGTCTTGCTATCTTCATTGAGCAATATGAATACATGGGAAGTGCTTTACAAAAATGTTTTAGTCAGCTTGAAGATGGAATTCAGAGGAAGAACACTTCCTAATCATAGAGGAGGCTTTAGCTTCATTCTTAAGCACGACAAGAATAAGTAGCCCTGAAGTTGTACTGTATAGTTTGTCACAAAAGTATCAGAAAGTGATCAGAGAAGCAGTTAAGATACAAAAAGAAAAAAGAGGGGGGAAAAGACAATATTTAATTTCTATCACTGTAGAATGAAAATATTTCTAGTAACTTCCATATACTACCTGTGGAAATTTTCCTGGAGTATGGAAGAGGTAAAAACATGACAGTAAAGTAAAGTGTGCTCAAAGAAAACAAGTGACTTCCCAAGCTGGTATTGATAGACTATTGTGTCTCACAGTAACTAGCAAGAACCTCTATTGTAACTCCAGGAAACTCTAAATCAGGCTTCAGAGATCCTAGACTCTTCAGAATAAGGAAAGTGACAAAACTACTTCTGCGAAGGTCTGTGTCAATGCCATTTGTTCAAATAAAATGCAATGAAAGTTAAACAAAATACAAAATAGTATACTTCCTGAAACAGTCAAAAGCTGTGTTGTCAGTAAACAGCAAAACTGATTCTCAAGTTTCAGAAATGAGTCAATTAATAATAATAAAAAAACCTCTACAAGAGAGAATCAAAATACAGATGCCTTCTGAAACCATACCACCTTCTGACATTAATTTATGAGACAAAGCCTAACAAGGGAGTAGCCACCAACAATTGTTGCTAGACTAAAAAAAAAACTGTAAAATCATTAAAACTTAAGAGATATTCATTAGAAGGAATGAGGTCAAGCTTTCTGATAGAAAATAGCATTCTGTATTCAGAAAATTCAGGGGAAAACTCAAATATGGGCTGAGAAAATTCGTTATTGAAACAAGTGGTTTCAAAAATATTTCAATGTGGTGGGAAGTTTAAAGCCAGTCTGTTCTACAAGTTCTAGGCTAGCTAAGGATACATAGAAAGACATTGTCTCAAAACAAGAACAAACAAAGATCGTTAGCACTGCTGGAGATCAAACACCCAGACCTCATATATGTCAGAAAAGCATCTATCACTTAGATGTATTTCCACCCCAACACTTTTCTTCAATATCCAATGATATTCATGATTGCTTTTACTTTTGTGACTTATGTTGAACAAGCAATTTTTGTCTTAAAGCACAATAAAACAGTACTAAAAACAGAACTCAAGTGAGCTGCAGCCAAGATAGAAGTAACTGAGATGGAGACAATTCCACGTTTTTCCTACAGGGTCTACCTATAAGAAATCCGGGAACACCGGGAGCTACAAAAGCACGTCAAGAAAGACTGCTGCCCTAAGGAGGAGACCTTGGATGCCTTGGCTGATTCACTCAAACTGAGAAAAGGACTCATTAGGATTTGGTTCTTCAAGAAAATGATGGAAATGAAGCTCAAGCATTTGTCTAAGACCCACAAGAATCAGAAAATGTGCTGTCACCACTGTACAAACAAGAGGGACCACCAGACCGAAGACCCGAGTAGCCCTCTCAAAATGATCATGGACTCCCTGAGGATTTGGAAGCCTTCAAGAGTCTCACTCTCTCTTCTGGGTACCAAAGCAGAGATGGCATTGTCATAGGATTCCTGACTCCCTAGTGTAGGTTCTTTTGTTGTTGTTTTTTCAACTTCCATATAGGGGTAGGGTATTGTTGGGTTTTATGTCAAGAGATGATAAATAATAAAGCTTGCAGTCATTAAAAAAAAAAAAAAACCAACAGTACTTACTTTGTTTCATAAGTTGAACAGCTAATGTTGGACAGTTGGAACACATCAGAGAAAACATTCGAACCACCATAATAAACATCCCAGAACTTAAAATCGGTGGAGTCACCACCAACAGTTGTTGAACATTTGTAAGTAGATCTTTGGAAGCAACCTGTTGCAGTAAGTTCTTAATGAATGCAAAGAAGACAAATTATTATGCTGTGGCTTAGGAATTCAACAATATGAAAAATGTATTAGAAAAGATAACAGACTCACCTCCTCATGTTGAAAGTTATCCACTAAACGTGCAAAACAAAGGCAAGTGCTTTCTACTGACTTTTTGTCCTAAATTTTACAAAGAAAAAAAATTCATTAATTTAAAATGTTTGAACCTTCAGTCTCTTAGTTCTTATTTTGACACTAAATTTCTAAAACCTTAGTAGATATGAGCTTTGAAAAGGGAAACCTGGTAGTGGTGGGGCACGCCTTTAATCCCAGCACTTGGGAGGCAGAGGCAGGCGGATTTCTAAGTTCGAGGCCAGCCTGGTCTACAGAGTGAGTTCCAGGACAGCCCAGGCTATACAGAAAAACCCTGTCTCGAAAAACAAAAAAAATGAACAAAAAACAGCAAAAAAATAAAACAAAACAAAAAAAGAAAAAAAAAAAAAGAAAAGGGAAACTCAGAAAAAGATGATGCAGGGTTATTATAAGAGTATTCAAGTTCAAAGCTAGCCAGGGTAGCTTTGTACATCTAATTTTTATAAGGTTTAACATACTTTATAAAAAGTAATTTTAAAGGAGATTCCTTAAAAAGCATCTCTAGTCATCACAGCACTGGTAAAGTGTAAGAGTACAAAAACCAGCTGTTTCTCTCTGACCTCCAGGAATAGCACTCATTCTCCTCTATTCAAATCTGATATGAATTGTGATGTTCAAAATACAACACTGATGTTTTATCCTTTACATACCTACTAGCTCTCCTCCAACCCCAACAAGGTGAAATTTGTACTTTTCATTTCTATTTCTGGACAATCTCTCTTTTCTAGCTTTAACCTAAGCCCTCTGTTCCCAATGCCTTTTAGAGAAATATTTCTAAAAGTAAATCCAAATCTCACAAAGGAACATCTTAATTGGTGCAATAACAAAGTCAGTTAACAACAATAGAAAGATACTAAGTATAAATCACAATCTGTTTGGATTAATATGTCAAAATCCTATAAAAATTATGTGACTGGACAATATATTTCAACAGAAATATAGGTCAGAACGCTTTGTTATACACATCCAATTAGAAGAACTCAAAATCTGAAATTATAGTAATAAAATTTACATGACATAGGAAAGATTCATATTTTACCTGATGAGTTAGCCTTTGGGTAAGCAATGGTAGGGAATCTGCCACAAAATGAAACTCATCTGGTGTGATACTCTGGCAGCAATTGGCTGCAATTGCTAGTGCATTTCTTTGGGCATTGATGCTGAAGAATTCTAGATACAACAAACAGTCTGCCAAACCACCCTGAAATATAAAAAACTGTTAATATTCTTTATTGAAAACAACTGTTAAAATGTACATTAGGGCAGCCTGTGTATCTTACAGAGGTACAGTTAAGGAACTAGCACAATGTACTTCAGCAGCAAAGGAAACATACTTTAGCAACAACACTTACTGCCTGTAAGATGGCTTTACTGTGTCGGCGTGACAACATCTCCAAGGCAGTCAAGGCCTGCTCTGCCACATCAATACACTGAATAACTTGCAGCTAGGAACATTAAAGTGGATATCAAAGGTTATTATTTACAGTACTTTATTTATATGAATGAACACTCCATTTCCTCTACTTATAGCCACTTACACAAACTCCAACATGCAACCAACCAAACCAGCAAACAGCCACCCTTGAGTAAACACTATAAAGCATAGCTGACAGTTTCTTCCTAACAGCTTACTCAGTTCCAGAATCTAAGAAAATATATTTCCATAGAGGATTTATGTATAATTTTTTAAACCAGTTTTAAAATTTTATGGTGTATTTCATCATCAAATATTAAATTATATTTAATCAGATGAACTAAGTTTTATTGTGCATTGTACAACCTACTAGCCACTCATCACATGAAAATTTTCCTTTTTCCACTGGTCAATTATGTGAATATGAGCAAGACCCTTTTTCTCAAACTTCTCAGCTATCAATTCTACTATTCTTCTAACTCTCATAGTTGGTGCTGGTCATAGTTGTCTGTTTATACTTTTGAATACACACGTTGTAACACACATGTAAAAGTCAGTTGACAACAAGTTTTCACCTTCAACTCTATTCAAGCAGGTCTTCCATGTCTCATTTCTTATCTCTTTCCCTTACAGGTGCCGAGACTACCCATACATGGCACTGTCTCTTTTATGTGGTTTCCAGAGATTAAAACAAATCGGGACATCAGGTTTACCCTGCAAGCACTACTACTCATTAGAAGCTCATCAGCCTCCAATGTGTTATTTTTAATGAAGAAAGTTTACATTGCTCTCTGACATTACTGGGTAAATAATAATAAATTTAATAAATGCTATTATTAAAAATCATAAAACTGAACTTATTTTATAATTTATTAGTTTTAACTTTAAACTTTTTATAATTATATATTATATAACTTAAATTTTAATATAAAAAATAATTCAAAACTTGACTCCTTGTGTGTACTTATGAAGAGGTTAGGCAAAAGCATAACTACCTTTTCTAAGAAAACAGGGATAGCATCTACTACGACAGCAGATGACCGAGGGAGCGCTTCCATCATATACGTTAAGGCTCGGCAAGCATGATTCATCTAGAAAGAAAACAAGATGAGTTTGTTTCAATAAATACTCAAAACAAAATTTAGACAGCCCTTTAAGAAATACATGATGTACTTACAATGTCAAAATTATGTTCCATTTGCAGTAATGTTATCTGTTAAAACATAACAAAGTATTAGGAAAGTCCTTGAAATATTCCTTCTTACACTTCACTTAGATTTGTTTCTTACACCACAGAAAACTAGCAGCAAGACATACACCAGAAACCATTACACTTATGATGGCATTCATAACATGCTATAACAATGGTTGATAATGTTGCGATAAGGCACCACAATTTCATGGCATGCCCAATCATTTCTGCTGCTTACAACCATTTTAGTAGTCCTAAGATCCTTTAGAAAGCCCAGTAACATCACTGAGGATCATTGACATATCATAGGAACCAACAATGACTGACATTTCTTCAACTAATATTAACACAGATTGAAGACAACAAATTATGTGCATGCCTGCAAGAAGTAAATATGATTGTAGCTGTTCAATAATCCTGTAGTAAATGGGATTTGAAAATGAGATTGATCACGGAGACTATAATTAATAAATGACAAATCAGTGCAATTATTTCACAAGTGAAATAATTTAAGTCTGAATTTAAACTATTTTATTGTTTGTAAAAGCTTCAGACTGAGAAAGAGCATTTATTTGTCCAGCATGTACATAGGCAAAGCAAGCAAAGAACAGCATGCTTACCAAAGCTGGAACAACACTCTTCACAGGAAACCCTCCTAGTGTCTCCTCATTCCCCATGACCAATAGCTGACACATTTCAATGACTGCCTGAAGCTGTTGACTTTCATCACTGGCTTGTAATCCTTGAAGAAGCTGCTGGGCCTTAGAACCTTAGAGGGAAAAGAAGGCATTACTTTTAAACACAGAGCAGAAGACATGACTCAGCAGGTAAGAATAACATCATTCTTCCAGAACTTCAATTCTGTTTCTGGCAGCCATGCTAGGCAGCTTACAACCATGGATAGAGGCAACTCCAGGAAATCTAACAGCTTTTCTGGACTCCTCAGGTGTTTTCAATATGTGCGCACAAGACCAACATATGCAAAAACACAAACACATGAAAAAATATTAATCTTTTTTAAAATTAAAATAAATATTGATGAGCTAGGAAGATGGCTCAGTAGTATTCTGAGACCAGATTTCAAAATAAATGTTTGTCAATTAATGTAGAAATAAAAGACAATAGAACTTAAATACTCCTGGTAACAAAGCAAAGAGGGGAAAAAAGGAAAGCAAGGATGTGTCTATAGCAAAGATAGGCCTATGACACTAACACTGAAGGGAGAATTAGCTCCATCTGCTCATCCTTAACATGATTTAAGTTACTTGGTGTCTGCCTTCAACTGAAACTGACTGTTTTTAGCAGCAAACCTCAAATGACCACACACAACAACTGGTAGCTTTGCCATACCTACACTTTCAAAGAAATAAAGGCAGTGAGTACAATGTTGGTCAATAAAATTTCGTTAACTATGGTGTCAAGGTGTCAAAGGAATGTTGCATTCATTTAAATATACACATCTGGATTAAACAGAAAACAAAAAGTGAGAAAAGGGGAAGCAAAATTAAGACAGGTAGAATAATGCATTTAAAGACATGAGGTATTTTGTATAAGCACAACCAACTTCTGTAGCTCTAGTTACATTAGCAAGTACTGGCTACTTGAGTGGTTCCTTTTTGAAGCCTCACCTCCATTATGCAAATAATGAGTGAAAGAAGTGCTTAAAACTAAAGTCAATGCTGAGGGCATAAAGTTTGCCTAAGATTTGAGACTTGAGGTTCAAGTTCCAGCATGGTAAACAAATGAGTAAAATCTACAAATGTGTTCTATCACTTATGAATTCTTTCATATTCAAATTATTTACATATAATATTTTTAAACTCATTTACTATTAAGTTTTGGAACATATAAAACTGGATACAGAGCTACCTAAAAATAACCTTTGACATATATAAAATTTACATCAAACCCAGTTTCTTTAGGTTCAATGACATAAACCTCATAAAGGCATGTGTGATGTCTGGAAGACTTGTTTTCTCTACCATAAATAACTAACAAACTAACCAACCAACCAACTAACTGCATATCTGCTGGGCCTACTACCTTATAATCGACTGAAAACATAATGCACAGACATGTTCAGAAAAATAAAACTTCTAAGTTTTAAACTACATATTAGTATCAGTACATCACATATATACCTGATATACTGATACTACTTCTAATAATAATAATAATAATAATAATAATAATAATAATAATAATGTTTTTTTAAAAGGCATTAACTACTTAAAAGAACTATCAGTAATTCCTAATTTCATCTAAAAAGGATGAAATGTCGTACACCAAGTCTGTCTTGGCAATACAATCACCTAAGGAGAGAAATGCTGGCAAATACGCCATGCAATGAGTGTTTCAGAAACACTGACGTTGACAATCCTAATAATAATTATGAGTGAGATTGAAATTATCTAAAGTCTGAACTTCCTCAGACAATGATAACAAGTACCTTTGATAGTAAAAATTCAATTATTAGATCAGTAGATTTGGAATGTAAGATCACTTTATACTCTAAAACAATTAAATCAGGGGCTCAATGGTAGACACCATGTGACCAGCATGGATGAGGCCAAGCACTCACACTGCAAAGCCAGAAAGTAAATAGAATAAAAGCAGCAATCCCACAGCACTATTTCTTAAGCCAGTCAAGTGCAGTTATTTTCAAAATGTGGTACAGATTAAAACTTTAATGCCTGATAATTAAAGAATTATGTCTTATATACATAATATTAAAAATACCTTTTTCTCAAAACAATGAGAACTTTATTGCTGTATATCTGGCAAGTCATGTCAATATCATGTTTATTAGTAACAACAAGAAACATCACTCCTATGCTGAAATCAAGTCTATGGAGGAATTGTGCTCCATTTTGTCACAAAAATTAAAAATACTAATTTAGGAGTAGAGACCCAAATCTGTTGATGTTTGCTATTTCAAAAGCGACAAAGACAGGAATAATGAATTCAGCAGCACTGAATAAAAGTACTCAGGCTGGGACTGGAAATGTAAATGGCAACTCTGAGGAAAATGGGATGGTCTTGCTTTGGTTCTTGTGAAGCCACCAGCAGTCTGCACTATCAGTTCAAACATAAACTGAAATGGAAAGGGGAAGCTGTAGTACTGCAATAACTAGTCTCACCTTTATCTTTATGTGTGAGGATTTCAAGAACATTCTGCATAGCCATAGTCCAACACTCTAATGAACAATGGAGACCAGGAGTACTCAGAGTCAGACAGTAATTATTGTAGGCTTTGCAGGCCATATGATCTCCACTGCAGCTATCCAACTCTGCCTCTGATATTACAGTTCAAAAGTAGAAAGAGCAAAACTAATCAACATGGCCCTGATTCATTACAACATTGAAATTCACTTAATTTGAAACTTAAATATGATGCTTCAGCTTTTTTCCAGCCACCAAGAATTTTAAGAAACATTCTTAGTTCTCAGACTACATGAAGTAAGTACGTGAGATTGCACAGACCAAGCCTGACAACCTACAAATTGAGCTCAATCTGTAGAGTGAGAAAAGTGACTCTTTGCCAGCTGTCTTCTGACTTCCACATAAACTCCCATGCAAACGTTAAAAAGAAAACAAAATAAAAACAAGCAGGGGCTAGGTTTGGTTGTGGGCAATAGTTTGTAGAACAGTTTATGTTTTAGGAAGAAAAAGAGGGAAGATAACTGCCAGAAATTACCTGGTCAGGACTCTTCTGCTTTTTTATACAAAATGTTAGAAATACATAATAAAACAATTCTGTAATCCCCATTTTTATGTGTATGTAAACATAAAGAATTAGGAAATAAATCAACACTTCTAGAAGACTAATGTGACAAATACTCCAAAAAAATTCAAGCAATAGCCTGGGAATATGGCTCATCAATACACAAGCTCAATTGCCCCAACAAAGGGGGCAGAAAAGCACTGATACTTCAACATAGAAATATGCTAAAATCAATAAACTGCCTAGAAATGACAAACATAATAGTATTGCCCATTAACTCAATACAGAGCAAGTAGATAACAAAAGATTGTTAGATATGTCTAAATTTTAAGAAATGAGGATTTCTCAAACAAAAACAGAGATGATTATTGGTCACTCTCCTATGAAACATGGTCCTTCAGCTAGAAATACATCATGTAAGCAGAAATTAAGCACAATGTAAAATAAACATTTTTTTAATATTACATCTAAAACAATAAACAATAACTGTGTGTTTTCAAAATTCTAACAATAATAAAGGAGGAGGCCAGGAACTGAACTACTACAATTCTTGCATTGTTTGGAATACAATAAAATATTACAAACAAGGCAAGCTATAATAAACAAAGGCTATGTTTAATAATCTCTAGAGTAACCATTAAACACACAACTAACAATAGAAGAGAAAAATTACAAAAAATAAGAGATGAATATCAAACTGTAAGTTAACAAATTTCACCTTAAGTTTTATAAAAGCCCCAAAATGACACTAAACTAGTGTTAATAAGTAGAAATACAAGGCAGTATAGCCCCAAAGTGGGGAATTTACAGTATCTAACAAAACTCAACACTGTTTTCATAGGAAAGCAGGAATCTCTGTCAATATGCCAATTTAAGACAAGAGGGAATACAAACTAGCTGAATTTGGCTCATTTTCTCACACTAGAAACTATTTAAAAGGCTCAGAATGCCAGATCCAAGGCAACTCTAGATTATAACATAAGGCATAAATTAAATAAGCCAGACAGTTATGGTTGTTTTAAAAATATTTATCTTAATTAAAAGATTTAAAGATAGTCAGAATATGGCTAGGCCTGGCCTTTAATCTCAGCAGCCTGGTTAAATAGGCAGGACAATCAGAGCTACCTAATTGAGAGACCCTGTATTAAAACAAACAAACAAACAAACAAACAAAAAGATTACAAAGTAACCTCAAACAGATCCCATAATCAAATGGTACAATGTAAACATCAATGAAAATCACTGAAATAACTGCAACAAGTACAAGTCTACTGTTTAGAATGAAATGTGTCCCCAGCCACATCCACACACACCCCAAAAAAACTCTGTAACTTAAGGAGATGCTAAAACCACTGTTTTAAATTAGGCAAATAACAGGGAAAAAAAAAATAACTCCCTATATCAACTATCCTATTTAATCAAACAAAAAAGTCCTCTTTTTATGTATTTTCACTAAATTATTTCTCAAAAGTTATAAAATGCTAGTATCTTGAAATTGTCATTACCTTGACAATTGAGTTTTTACACTTTGTCAGGGACAATCAGAAATTACACAATTCTTTGCATGTGTGTTCTTATTAAGTTTCTACTCATGAATGCAACAGAGTATGCCTGAGCAGGCATGCCACAGCATGCATATGGAAGTCAGAAGACAATTTACTAAAATCAGTTCTTTCCTTCCACTATGTAGGTTCCAAGCATCAAACTCATGGATCATGAGCTGCCTCTGGATATGTCACCAGTACTACAATCGTTACAATTACAATTAATTAAAAAAAAAAAAAAAGCTAGCATTTTGAGTGAACATTTCTCACTGGGGTGGGAGTGGAGGTTATCAAATCCAGGTGTAGAGATGTGAAGATTTGATTCCCAGGATTCCCAATACTCAAATGGAGACTGACTACAGTTGCACTGGTTATATGACACCCTCTTGAGCCTTGTGAAGGCACTGCATGCACATGGTACATATATACACATATATGTGCAAGCAGGAAAAACATTCATATGCATAAAAACAAAATAAATTTTAAAACAAATACAAATATAGCCACTAAAAAAAGCAATTTATAAAAAAGTATCCAGAATATCTTAACAGAAAGTTGATGCTTGATACTATTAAGGAATAAATGTCATAACAGTAATCTAGTTGTGTATTTATGTTAACAAATTACTTATATAACAAAGAGTTTTAATTTTGTAATATCAGTAATTTAGTTCAAAACCCCACAAGGAATAATATGAGTTAAGAATATGACTAAGGCTCTGGAGAGATGGCTCAGTGGTTAAGAGCACAGTCTGCTCTTGCAGAGGCCCTGAGCTCAATTCCCAGCAAACACAAGGTGGCTCACAACCATCTGTATTGAGATCTGATGCCCTCTTCTGGTGTGTCTGAAGACAGTGTACTCACATACATAAAATAAATTTTTTTTTTTTTTTTTTTTAAAAAAAAAAAGGGGGGGGGCTAAAAACAAGTACTAGAGAGATGGATCAGTAGTTAAGAGCTATTGCTGATCTTTCAAAGGATCCAAGTTCAGTTTTTAATATCCACACTAGGCAGCACAATTGCCTGTAACACCAGCTCTATGGGATCCATCTCCCTTTGCAGGACTCTGAGCCCCACCCCATCACACAAACACATTCGCATACACATGCACAAGGACAGGCAAACGGACAAACAACATAACAAAAATACTATATATGGGATATGGAGCAGAATATGGGGCTAGATACGGCTCCCAGTTTAACAACACTGGCTTGTATTCCAGATGAGTCAGGTTCAATTCCTAATACCCTCATGCGGGCCCACAACCTTCTGTAACTCTAGCACCAGAAGATCTGCTATCCTCTTCTGGCCTCAGTGGGCACCAGATATACAAAGGGTACACAGAAATACATGCAAGCGAAGCACTCATAAATAATAAAAATTAGTAAGGCATGCAAGCATTAAACCAGCTAAATATGGGATTTAAATGTCAACAAACTTACAAAACCCTGACACAACTTTTCGTCCCAATCTTCAACTTAATGAAATGGCAAAATAAAGTTTATTTAAAAACAAAAGCAAAAAAAAAAAAAAAAAAAAACAAGAATCATATTAACTGACAGCAATATATGAATCCATATTAAAATAAAACTTAAATGTTTTGAGAAAGGCAATATTTGATAAACGTAATCAAACTATTATCTTCAACTTTTTAACTGACATTGCTTATTTTTAGCTGTAAGTTAAAATATAATCAGATGCCTATTAGCTTTCACTGTGACGAGATGTAAACGAAGCTGTACTTGCTGAGAACTGTTAAACGCTAAAGTATTGCCTCAGCTGTATTTAATTTTTATCCTCCTCATGCCATTCCCCACTATAAAATGTTTTCTAATCACTCAACCTTTTGGCTAGCCTACCAGGGCACTCCATGGCTTGGTAGATGTGTGTACCTTTTGGGTTTCAATATCTATCACTTGGGCTGGAGATGGCTCAGCAGTTAAGAGCACTGACTGCTCTTCTAGAGGTCCTGGGTTCAATTCCCAGCAACCACATGGTGGCTCACAACCATCTGTAATGGGATCTGATGCCCTCTTCTGGTGTGTCTGAAAACAGTGACAGTGTACTCATATACATAAAATAAATAAACCTTTTAAAAAAAGAAACCATCTATCACTTCCACACTTCCCTGTGGCTGATCTACTTTCTAAACATGCTAACTCAGCCCCCATCCATGCAGCATACATTCTTTCCTTTGGATCTATGTACTACTAGATTTCTAACTTCATTTAGATTTCTATGAAAGCTTCATGTCTTTGCAGTTTCTCTAACCAGACTTCCCCTTTCCTTTCTCAGTTGGCCTATATTCTTATTGTTTTCCTTCTGTACTGAAAATGTCTAAAGTACCTCCATGTAGAAAACAACTCTGCTTAAATTAGTATAATACCAGCGTCTAGTAAATGGTAGTAAATAAATATAAGAGTTCTCAAGAAGGCAGGTGTTGTAGTGTCCACCTATCTAAATGAGAGGCCCAGGGTCCCAGAATTGTAATGAAATTTGGATGATCACAGAACTCTCAAAATGGAAACTTTATGACTGGGAGTGTTACTGAGATAAGAAAAACAAAACACAACTATTTAAGTTTTCTTGCTATTAAGCTAGAAAAGGGTTGTTGTATTTGTTTGGGGCTGGAGAAGGTGCTGTGTGTGTGTGTCTCTCCATCTGTCTGTCTGTCTCTGTCATGGTTTCTCTGTATAATAGTTTTGGCTGTCCTAGAACTCAATTTGTAGACTGTCTCCGCCTCCCAGGTCTGAATTAAAGGTATGAGTCATCAGACACATTTATAATGCAATGTTTTAACTACAAAATAAAACAGAAGGAAGGAAGACGGCTTAGCAAATAGAGATGCTTGCTAAAGAAGTCCGGTAATTATAAAAAGTTAGAGAGGACTAAGTACAAAGCAGTCCTCTAATCTCCACATACTTGTCCCAGCATGTACACAGGCACAGATGGATGCACGCATGCACGCACGCACTAATAGCATCAATTCAGTCTTACTTTAAAAAGATCAAATACTAGATGGGATGCATCAGTCAGCTACTAAGCTGACTGCAAAGTTATAAAAAAAAATACTAAATGCAAGTCAAGGACTTATAACTATAGGACAGTGCATCAGTTATAAATCAAGACCACGTATGTAGGCTCTGGATTATAATTAATCTGATAGTCTGGTAAAAAGAAGTGTTGCTGAGAAATCATTTTTATCAGATTCATGTTAACACCATCTTACGGGAGGAAATTTGTGACACTATAAAAAGATTTCAAAAAAAATTAAAAGTACAGTCAGATGGTATAACTATAAATCTTTTCTACAGTTAAAATTCTAAGTAACTTTTAAAATACAAAATATGGATTTTTTTAAATTTCAGTTGGGTAGAAGGAAATCTAAAAGATATACCTACAAGTAACAAATGAGAATAACACATAAATATAATTATTCAGAGACTTTAAGAAATGAAAAATTGCAAAAATATTCACTTACTAGCTCCGCTTCCAATTGTTCTATGAAAAAGTTGTGACATCCGAGGACCAAGAGGACCAAACAGGTGAGGAGGAAGACCCCTGGCCTCTAACAGAGCTAAAGAAAAAAAGCATAGCAGGGGAAATAGTTGAGTTGATTTAAACCAACTGATCTTCCCTAAAAGGCAAGGAACTGATTCATCTCATATAATTCAATTAGCACAACATTACTTTCCACTATGAATTTGAAGAGAAACTACATTATATTTCTAAAACCTTACACATACACAAATTTAGTTACTTACTATAAGTTAAAACACTTCCATGTCATTTCCAAATAAGATGATTTTGGAGAGAACTTAAAACAAATACAGATCAGAACTCTTTAAGAAAACCATAAAGTACATTAGGTAAGTCACGTATTAAGTAAAAGCCTTGCCTCATTTTCCTATTAACATTACTTCCCAGACAGATTTGGTAATCCTGTCCAGAAGCATGAAAAATTATAAACCATTTTTACTAGTTCCAAAGAAAAGCTATGTTCATAAGTGGAGAAGCTTTTAAAAACTTGCTATTTTTCTCAGAAACTTTAAAGTAATGTGAAACTTACTTGTAAGCCTTACATGGGAGTCTATTAAGATCCATTATCTGAGATATAAGTACAAACCCACCTAATTCATACATGGAGTATATGTAATATAAGATTGGGTTTTTTACAAGAGAAAACCATATAGAGTTTACAAAAGAACATGGGATGTAGGGAAAACCCACCCAATTACATTTATGTTTTTAGATACTAGAGAACAACAACATATTGAGGTGTTTCGTAATTTATTACTAGAGCCAATTATACATGTAATCGTGTAAAGAAATTTTTGAAAAACTATGAGGCTTTTCTTGGTTAAACAGTAAAAATGAAGACACAGACAGGTCATCTCTGAACCCAAAGCATCAAGTTAAGTAATAAAAATTTTTCACAGAAGGTACAGGTATATCTAGAATTCCTAGACAATATTCAGAGAATATAAAGGAACTGAGTTCAAGTCAAGAACAGGACTAACTGCAGCCTGTGGTAATCATTTCTTGAAAACTCAATGGCTGTCTTTACCTTGTAATCGTCCCATCTCAGAATCATCCGATTCACTCTCCCCAGAGGTGGTCATGCCAACAGCCCCTGCAACAGAACTAGAGGCTTGGGGAGAGGGGGAAGGTAAGGATTAGGAGGAGCATTTAATCTTTTATGTCTGGCTTACCTTAAAGAAAAACCAAAGCATTACAGACTATAATAAGTTAAATCTCTCTTCCTACACACTCAGCCATTCTACAACTCCCTGCCATATAAAATTCAGGAGCAAAGGAAGAGCTCAGCACAGTTATATAAACATAAATTTGCAACCTTCATGCCCTAGAAATAGCTTTCTCCTGGATTCCTCTGTCATTAGTTAATCAAGTCAGGCAACTAAAACCATTCTGTTATTTCAGAAATGTAAATAATCATTTATCTATTTTCTCTAGCTGCAAGAGTGTGAAAAGATCATATATACTCTTCCTTTTGGAATAAAAAATTAAAGACATGCATTACAACACAAGTGTGCAAAGAACTGCTATGAAGTATGAAAAAGAGAAGCTAAGACAGCCAAAAGTTAAAGTAGAATGAAGTAGGATTCCACTACACAAAACATAGATGAAGCAAAACAGAAACAAAACCAGTTTAAACAGCAGCAGATATTATGAATCTAACCAAAAAAGAAGAAACTAGTAGTCTGCTAAATCTCTAAGTATATGCTTAGCTCTATATAGCTTCACACATAGATTTGTTTTACATATAACCACATCATTAATAATACTCAGCCTACTTACTAGACAATGACAGAATGGAAGACAAGACAGAGGTCTTTGACAGACTTAAATTTTGAGAGCTCTTCCTAGCTTGACATGGTGGGAAATTTATCACCACCATAGGAAAGACAGACAGGTAGGCAAGCAGGCAGAGACAGACAGACAGACAGACAGACAGACAGACCACAGCATAACAGGATCCTGTTTAAAAGTAAAAAATGGGGATGGCTCGAGAGCTCTTCTTAGCTTGACATGATGGCAAGTTCATCACCACTATAGGAAAGACAGACAGGCAGGCAGGCAGGCAAGCAAGCATGCACAGACAGACAGACAGACAGACAGACACCCACACACACCCTACAGTATAACAGGATCCTGTTTAAAAGTAAAAAACGGGGACTGGAGAGATGGCTCGGGTTAAGAGCACTGACTTCTCTTCCAAAGGGCCTGAGTTCAATTCCCAACAACCATATGGTGGCTCACAACTGTCATTAATGGAATCCTCTTCTGGTATGTCTGAAGACAGTGTACTTACTCATATACATAAAAACAAATCTTAAAAACAAAAGATGCCAATGTGCAAGCTACCAATTCTACATTTTAGAAACAAACATTATTTTCTAGCCGGGCAGTGGTGGGGCATGTCTTTAATCTCAGCACTTTGGAGGCAGAGGCAGGCAGATTTCTAAGTTAGAGGCCAGCCTGGTCTACAGAGTGAGTTCCAGGACAGCCAGGACAGCCACAGAGAAACCCTGACTCAAAAAACAAACAAACAAAACAAACAAAAACATTATTTTCTGTAATTTCAGATTCCCTTGGGTTAAAACAAAAGTTAGCTAATAATGGAACAAAGACTGAAATCCAGGCCATCAGTTATATTTTATAATATAATATAATATTATATATATATATATATATATATATATATAAAATATATATAATATAATATATATAATACAAGTAATATTTTAGGGACTTATTAAGATCTAGTCAGTTAAAGTTGCTTTATTTTATAAAGTATAGAGAAAGCAAACATAAAGTTAAATATAAAATACCCCAAGAATCTATAATCATTAAAATATAACTGTGTTTCTGATAAATTTCATAATAAACATCAAATTACATTTCCACAAAGGTTTTAATCAAGAAATACAATTTGTGAAACATAATTAAGAGGCCTGTTCAGTGACAGAGGACTCCCCTATAATAAGCCAGGCCTTAGTAAAATCCTCATGGACAGACAAAACAGGCCAAAACGATGTGACGATTCTGTAATAGAATTCTAATTGAGAGCACCATCCTCCTCCCAAAACCACTCTATAAAAAAGGATAGGTACTCTGCTTTTGCAAAGGGTAAGTTGCTAATTGTGACAAAAATTTGCTGCCACTCAAAACAAACTGAGAGTGAACTTTTTGCCAGCCCTTTTATGAGTGGAGGCCACTGGAGGACATCAGGTTTCTCCATCTACTGATATCTGGCTTACTCCCAAAACAGTGTCTCTGGGTGAACATGAAATTCACTGTATGTTGGCTTAGGCCAATATGGAGGTCACAGCCCTATAAACACAAAAGCCCAGCTTTTGACAGAGATACTGAGAATCTAAACTAGCTAGAGCTCTTATGCACACTGAGACCCTCCCTAGCCCTTGTCAACACTTTTAAAGTCTGACACAGTTGTCCACTAAAGTTATCTTTACATTCTTTTACAAAATTAGGTATTCAAATCAGTCTAGCCTTTAGGCAAACTTCATTAATAGAGACACAGCTGTTTTGTGAAATGTAATCAACCAACAGTTGTCAATTCATTAGTCAATCCAAAAACTTTATTCATGGTATACATCGTTTCTGTACTCTATAGTTAAATATAAAAATGATTATCAGAGATACTCATCAAAACCCAGATGTTACATCAGAAATACTAAAAATTTAAAAATAAAGAATTCCACTTTAGAATGCCAAGTTTATAAACACTTCAACCTCTTACAATGGAAAGATAAACATTGGAAGGCTTACAGAAGGATTTTTTACTTGCTAGAAATTGCTAAGTAGCATATGTGTAAGGAGGCAATAGGAAGATCTATACGGTATAAAACTTTGTACTAAGATCCCCCCTCCAAAAAAAAAAAAAATAAGCACAGCTGCTCTTTACTGTGTGTTCCATCATCCGGTAATACAGTCATAACGTAATTTGTATTATTAAAAAAAAAAATGTAATCAGGAAAAGTAAAGCATAAAAAACTGGTGCATTCCAGATGGTGAATGCACTCCAGGAAGCAGAGGCAGGTAGATGTCTGTGAGTTTGAGACTAGCCTCATCTATAGACCAAATTACAGAACAGACAGCAAAGACTACAAACAAAAACCCAGTCTTGAAAAATTAAAAAAGAAAAATTGGGTACTGGGTATTGTAGCTTCCACCTTTAGTCCCAGCACTCAGGGGAGGAGACAGGGTAAGTTCTGTGAGTCAGAAGCCAAGAGTGGTCTACATAGTGACTACCAAACACCCAGTGATACATAGTGAGAAACTATCTTTTGTTGTCTGTAAAACTATATCCTCTTTATTTTACATACGTTTATATTTCAAAACAAAGTAAAACCAAAAATAACACAATAAAGAACACTCAAACCCATTTTTTGGTGAAGGAGGGGTTCTCCTGCTTTAGGACATCAAGAAAAGAGTAGAAAATAGCTACTAGACATCAGCACAGCCAGGCAGAGCCATACAGTATTAACTGCTTTCTAGGCTATGACCCTGACCATTTCTTGAAGTTATGAATTCTTAATAAAAAGCGAATGCCAAAATGCTATTTTGCCTTGCCATTTCACTGTTCTGAAAAAAGTCTTCTACCAACTACAGAAATTGCTATTCAAGAGACTGACATCAAAAAGTAGTTGAAATGACCACAAATAAGTACTCTATGTTAATTTAGGTTTGTATTTTACACATAGAGAAAATAAAGCACATTCTGCCCAGAAGTATTTTACAGACAGCCAACAGAGGAATTTCTACTATCCATAAAGAATCCCACCCCAAAGTACAGTAAGCCCAATGTTCCTCTAACAACACACACTTAACCCCATGTGTATCTTCTCCAACAGTCAACATCCCACAAATATCTATTTACTGATTTTAAATGTGAATGACAATAAAACACACTATATTCCCTTGAAGCATTTATCCTCAATAATCGATATATCAAAGATCAAATTCACCTTCCTCATTCTCCTGTCTAACCTTGGAATGTATCCATTCAAATTAAATTCTTCTACTACCCAGGAAGACAAAGCTGTACTATGTACTATGTACTTGGTTTCTAAAACCTGGGTTGAAGGGTCATAGATCTTAGCTTGGAACTCTGGGAAAGCTTGACCAATGTGTGCCTCAGTTTTCCCTTATTTATAAAAATGGCAGTAACAGAACTCACACCTCAGCAGGTTGTTTTCAATATCCAATAGGAATATGTGGGAAATGTTTAAAGCCACATCTGCAGAGTGAACAGGTGTTACTGTTTATAATTATTGTAACTGTCAACTCTAACAATATATTCAGAAATTTCATTCCTGTCACTCATTTGAGAATTGGCCTCACACTTCCATATTCCAACTTCAAATAAATAATGAAAGGGTAGAAATGTCAGTGACATTCAATACTGGGAAGGAGAAGCTGTGCATTTTTAAAAGCCTTAATGAGCCTGAAAATAAAATAGCTTGTATTCTTCCAAATATTTACCAATTAACTATTAAGAAAAAGATGTTTAAAATTTCATTCCCAATAGAAAAGATGCTACAACAACTGACTCATTTTTTCATAAAAATTAGGATATAGAATTACTTTGAAAATAAACTAGCCTAAGCAGAGTACAATAACTGTGGGTAACCAGACCTTTTGAGCAAACTATGATTTATAACCAGTCATAGGAATTAGAGAAAACTACTATATATCCTACTATTAAATCATGCTACATGAAAGTGCTTTGTTCATTAGTTCATTATGCTTTGCAACTAAACTTGATGTGGCATGATTGTAGACATACACGTTCACAATGATAAATTACAGTAATTTTTCTGTTTAGAAAGAGCAATTTCACACTAGATTTTAAAATTCAGTTGCCACAATTTTGGTAATGGTAACAGATACTTAAAGCAAAAAGAAAAAAAATATACCTTTTTTTTTGCCATCCAAGATATCAAGAAAAATTAAAATAAACCCACAAAAATCTAAATATTATTAAAGTAGCTTCAGAACAAAATAAATTCTAGGGCTTTAAAAATGCTAAGATCTATATTTCCTTAGAAAGCAATTAAATCTTAGCTGTTTTATTATGAATTTAAATTCAATGAAACAATCATTAGTCAACTCTGTATCTGATCAATATATAAAAACCTTAAATAGAAAATTTATACCTTTCTATAAAGCCCTCTAAAAGTAGTACATATATGGACTAGTTGAGAATTTAAAGCTTCAACAAATGAGCCCACTAATCAAGAACACCCAACCTATGTTGTAAACTAAAAGTGTTTTCATGGTAACCTCTATGGTAATGCTCTCCCCTCCTTTTCATCGTACTTAGGATGGAGAAGAAAAGTCATCCAAAAATAAATTTGTGAGACAAAAATAAAATGTGTTTTAGGGCTAAGAAGTCTAAGTCTACCTGCGGCTCCTTGGGGAGCTTCATCTGTCCGGGCAGCTGAGGAATTTACTGTCTCCTGATTGCTTTCAGGGTCTGCCATTTTCTCTTGCCGCCGGGCCTCAGCTGCTCCTCTCTTGCCCAGGCCAGAGCCTCGCCGACTGCAACAGAAAAATGTCATAAAAGTCAGCATTACCAAGGAACTAGGAGCAATGTATAGACAACACAAAGCTCAAATTCACAGAGCACAAAGCCAGTTTCTTCTCCCTTTTAAATAAAAATTGTTATAGAAAATCACTAAGACATTGTATATCTGAGTTATAGCTCACACAATACAGGCTTCTGTGTTACTGGGAGCTGTTGTCATCTTTACAGACAGACATGATTTTTAAACAATTTCAGCTAAATGCAAAAATGGATCCTCCTGAAGAGAGAAAGAGAAAAGAATCTACATATTTAAAATACAGCCTCATTTACAAACATAGACAATAGACAAAGGCTTACAGAGTACAGAAACAATAGGAGGATCAAAAGGGCAGGGACATCATGCCCATACATACTTTATGTCAGACCACCTACATCATCTAAATTCAAACATTTTAACACTGTAAAAACAGTTAAGGGCTTAATAACAACAGATGACTTGGGGAAGATCTGTTTAAGGACAGAGGTACAGAATACACTGTAGGAAATAAAGTAAGCACACTTTACCATCAAGTACATTAACAATATTGATAATGATCTTAGGTAAATTGAGAAAAGATGACCAACATTACAGATAAGACAGTTTCCTGATTCTCCTGAGGATATGATAAAACCTAAGGCTAAAAGTCTTAGACCACCAGTGAAATCAGATAATAAGCACTCAGTGAGCATGAAGGTGAAACTTTCAATTACTTGAGGAGTAAAAAGAATGAGAAAGATTAACTAATCTTTCCTTCATAAGTAAATAGTTCAAAACCTAACTTACCAAACTGCAAATGAGAGTCTGAAATTCATCCAACATTTAATTTTTACAGTAATCTAGGCTAAGCATTCTGTATTTACAAGTTGCTACCCTTAAAGATTGTTACTCTGAAATAAACACAGAAGCTCATTAGGAAACCAAGGCATAAAATATAAAAAATATATAAAACCTCAGGCAAGGTTGTGGACCAAGCTTGTTTTAAGCAAGCATGCTAGATAGCTTGTACACAGCATGACCATGTACATAAGAAGTGTATATATATATATATATATATATATATATATATATATATATATATATATATAGTATATATATAAATTATATATGAAAAGTGATTTTATATGCACTGATCAAGTGGCCATGTATAACAAAAGGGTGCAATGAAAGAAAAAGAAAATGGCACTAAAATATCTGTCTTCACACACAGCAAATTCAGACTATACCCCCAACCCTTGGTAAAACTGAAAGGATACTGGAGAGTTGGTGCTACAGTTAAGAAGAGTACTTTTAGATATCAAAGATCTCCAGAATCTATGTGGGGACGCTCACAACTGCCTATGGGGGTGGGGAGAGTCAGTTCTGGTCCCTAGAGCCACATCCATATATCAATAAATGAACACACAATTCTAGAAATTATTAATTTTTTAATCTTTTAAAAACCTGGCCCAAAATGGGACCAAAGCCCTGTAGAACTCAGAATTATTTTCTCAGGAATCCTTAAAGGTATTCCTAAGAAACCTCAAATACACTCAGTTACACTAATTCTAGATGGTTTAAAAGCAGTATTAAGAAAACATGTGTGGGAGCCAGGGCATTGGGGTGGGGGGGGGGGAAGGGCTGGGGGCAAGGTTTCTCTGTATGAACAGTCTGGGATATCCTAGAATTCTCTTTGTAGCTCAGGCTGGCCTCAACACACAGAGATACATCTGCTGGGATTAAAAGTGTGCATTCCACGCCTGGCACCTGTTCAAAACTGTAACTACAATAGAAATCTATCACCAGAGTGCCAGGAGGCATCACTAGGCACCACTCTTTCTGTCCTGGAACTATTTATACCAAGATGTAATTTGTCTCTTCCTCCAAGCTTTAGGATTACTTAACCCAACCACACTTGGCTGAGTTTACTCTTTAATTCTACTGATATTTTATACAATAGGAATCATATATACTAGAATCATGGAATATATTTGTTGCACTGACCCACTTAGAAAAAGTGATATTTTGGGTTTTTTTGTTTTGTTTTAGCCAGGAATCGGTGATGTGTGTCTTTAATCCCAGCACTCCAAAGGCAGGTGGATCTCTGACTTCCAGACCAGCCTGCCCTACACTGCTGCCCTACACTGATTTTCACGTCAGCCAGGGCTACACAAAGAAACTCAGAGGGACAGGACAGGGGAAGGGGTTTTTTTTGTTTTTTTCTTTTTTTTTTTTTTTTTTAATGAAAAATTTACACAAAGTTACATCAAGTTATTCCATTAGTTTTATTTAATGTGTAAATTGTATTGCTATAAACTAAGTGATCTGGATGTGGAGCATATCCCTGAAATTCCATCACTTGAGAGAATGAAGCAGGCAAAGATTAAAACACACTACTTAGGACACAAACCAAGATCCTGTCATAAACAATGGAAGGGAAGGAGAGGAGGAAATGGAGGTATGGAGAAGTTAAAAAAAAAAAGGGGGGGGGTGGGCGGAACAAGGATGGGGGACATGGGATGAAGAAGGAAGAAAAATATTAGTAATGTTAAGAAGTACAGAAAGATTTTGATGAAAGCTGAATTTAAAACTATAGGCTCAAAGATACTAAATTAATTACCTGGTACTAGCACAGGAGCCCGTGGTCTTTTGGCGTGTGCTCCTCCTCAAACTGGGGAGCTCAGCAGGTGGGGACTCACTGCGCTTCTTGGTAGACTTTCTTAAGCCTATACACGGGAAATAGAAAAGTTAAATGTTCTAAGTTATGTGAATGAATCTCCAAGGAACCCTTGCTTTTTAAAAGCCTACCAGTTCTTTCCTCAAGTTTTAAGGATCAGCACAATCACTCAGCTCTAACCTTACCTTACAGTAGCAGTCCAGCAGTCCCCTCCAGCTTCTGAGATTTTCCTGGTATATATTCTGAACTTCAAGAATGTAGTCCTATAAACTTTACACTACCCCTTTATCCATTTCTGGCTACTTTACATAAAGCTAAATCAAATACAACAGAGAGCGCAAAACATTTATGCGATCCCATGAGCATGGAACTAAAGATTAGTGGAATGTACAATTTTTAGATCATAATTAGGAATCAACCCAGTATACTTTACATTTACTCTAAAAGCTACCTAATGCCTTTATAGTGATAGCTATAAGGCTGCTGAGAGATGTCACTCAGCTGTGGATCTTATGGCAAAATTGAGCCAACTTATACAATAGTAACATATCTGTGAAACAGGTAACCAACTGCTTTCTGATCAAATCTGATGATCCACAGGAGAGTTCACATTTGTTACTGTAGAGGGTTGGGGTGGCATAAACTCTACTGGGAAAGCTATTACTGCTATTTTAATGTGTATTGGTAAACACACAAAGTGGGCTTATCATATTTCCTTCTGAATAACTGTATTTATGCTCACAGATTGGTGGAAGTATTTGGTGAGATAAGCATCTCTTCAGTGTTCAGTGCTATGATCCTGTAAGTGGCCCTGGTGAAATTTACTCACTCACACATACAGAAGAATATAACATTTACATTGAGGACGATTTTTCAGAAGGAAACAAAAACAGATATATGACTAAATTACATGCATTTATGAAGAGTTGATGAAACCCACTTAATGTAAGTAATATATACCTATTAAAAATAACCCTTTCCTTTTCCTTCCTCTGCCTCCCTCTCCCCTTTCTTTTCTCTTTCTTCTTTTCTTGAAACAGGATCTTACTATGTATCATCTTACTGGCCTCAAACTCTGCCAGCTTTTGCCTCTGCCTCAAGAGAGTTGGGATTGAAGATGTGCACATTACCATGCCCAGCTCTAGAAACTATCCCTTCCTTAAGAGTAGTTGGTTGTTCTTTCACACATCCCTGATTTGATTCCCAGTACCCAATGGCAGCTCACAACAGTCTATACTCCTGTTCCAGGGAATCGGAAACCCTTTTTCTACCTAAGAGGGAACCAGGCATGCACATGGTAAACAGACATAAATGTGGGCAAAAATACACATATACATTAAATTTTTAACTGTTGTCTGTTAAAAAAGGAAGCTGAGCAGGCATAATGTTGCATGCCTATAATTTCTACATTTTAGAGGTTCAAGCAAGAAGATGAAGAGTTCAAGCATGGGAGGTTGGAGAGATGGCTCAGACCACTAACTATTCTTCCAGGACACTGGTTCAATTCCCAGCACCCAAATGGAAGCTCACAACTGCCTGTAACTCCAAGATCTGACACCCTCACACAAACATACATGCGGGCAAAACAAACATGCACATAAAATAAAAATAAATTATTAAGAGTTCAAGCCTGGGATATAGAATAAGCTACCTTACCTGCATAGAGACCCTGTCTCATAAGAAATGAAAAACGAAAGCCAACCCATGAGAGAAAGATAGATATAGCCCTGTAGTATTTACTATTTGTCATCATTACTTGGCCATGGAACTACCTTAAGAAATAAGAACAGAATGAGATAAGTAACTTAAGTGACGTATTGAGAAGGGAGAATATGAATCATCTGTAATGTTGTAATATAAGTCCAATCCAACTCACTGGTGATGAAAACTACACAGCTGTGTAACTGAGGTACCCCCAAAGAAAGCCGTATGTTGTTACTTCACTTCAAGTGAGAAGGAGGGATAGGAGCTAACATCAGTATCTCCAACTGTCAAGAAAACCTGGGCATGGAGAGGTCAAGCTTTGAGCAAGTCTTTCATTTCCTTTTGACTGCAAACTGTTAAACTTGCAAATCTCAATCCATAACCTGCACCACTTTAAATGATGGCATCTTTCCAACAAACATATGATATATGTAAACAAAAAAAAAAAAATAGTTATGTTAAGCAGATAAGGAGCTTAGTCACTGACAAATAGAAAGACACCATAACCCAAAGTAGGAGAGAACAAGTTGTCCTCTGGCCTCCCCAAGCACCATAGCACATGCCCAGGTACATTTATCTACATAGCTACAGATTTAGTGCTAAACAGAGTTAACATCTTGGTTGACTATTTTAAGTTAGGCTGATTCAACATTAGCTAAAGTTGTTGAACAAGAATGTTAGTGAAAGGGTAGGTCAGATGGCTCAGCCAGTAAAGGCACTTGCCACTAAATGTGATGACCTGAATTCCATCTCCAGGACACATATGGTAAAAGTAGAAAATCAATGTCTTCAGACCTCCACATATGTACCACAGCATGTGCGTACCCACAGACATACACACAACAAACACAAACAAATGTAATTTTTTTTAATAATACTAGCAGCAACCACTCAAAGGTTTTCAATAATCAAGAAATACCATAGGTCTATCAAGCCAGTCTCTTACAGAACTCAAAAGAGAAAACTGCCTGAATTCCAAGGTACTGCTATATACTTGTAATCCCTAGCATATATGAAGATCACACTACTTGAAAGTACTTTGAGCAACATGCTGAAACTCTCAGTCAAGAATTTAAAAACACAAAGAAAATAAAACCTTTAGACTTGTTAATATGAAAAGGGCCAAGTAGTGGTGGTGCATGCCTTAGGTCTCAGCACTCAGGAGGCAGAGGCAGGCAATCTCTGTGAATTTGAAGCCAGCCTAAACTACAGAGAGAGTTCCAGGACAGCCAAGGATACACACACACACACACACAAAAAAAATCTTACTTCAAAACAACCCAAAAAAAAAGTGAAAAAAAAAAAACAAAACAGGGAGAAATAGCTTCGACCATACATTATGAGTAGTTAGATGTTAGCATCTTCTGTTCAACAGTTTTAAGGAGAAAGTCTCCTGAAGAAGGGAAGGTAGAGGGTGTGGATGGGTGTGTGTGTGTGTGTGTGTGTGTAAATCTCCATCTCCAAGTATAGTTCAAAGAGAAAAACATACAGCACTATGCTTATTCGCTGTTTCTTTGCTTGGATGTATTGTTTCTACTCTTCTACAATCTTCAAGAGGACGATATTCTTTCCATTAAATTAAGTACCCAGAAGTATGTGGAATGTATGAAGCAATCATCTTTTAAAAGCACCTTAAAAGTCATAAATATTGCTTTTAAAATCTAGTACTTTCCCAGTGTTGACATTAGAAAATAACTGAATAGCAGATACTACAAAGACAAACATATAGACACTGAAATAGAAGTAATTAATAAAGACACTTATTATCTGTCTCTATAAATTTAACTTATGTTTCATGCACTGTTATATGGAGATAAAATAAATAATATAAATCTGAGATGGAAAAAATAAAACTGACTTGAAAGCAAAAATCACTCGACCAAACAAGAGATGTTCTTTGAGTAAACAAAAATCTTCCCATAAACTTACTTGCTAATTTGGCCTGTAATCCAGAAGGTCCAGGTTTTGATGTCTCTGACTTAGAAGACCCTGGAAGAGACAGTTTTGTTTTAGGTAGGCTAACTTTGGGGCTGAATCGAGCAGCCCAATCAAATTTTGAAGAGCCACCAGTTTTACTCTGTTCCTTTTCCCTGCTACTTCTTCTGGGACTAGGGCTGGATGCTGAACGGGAACGCCTGGCCTTGTTCTGGTCTTTTCCTTGTTTCACCCTGGCACCTGCTGGTACAGTAGAAGAGGCCGAGGCTACAGCTGAAGATGAGGAGGAAGTAGAGGCAGCAGAAGAAGAATCAGTGATGGTGCTACACCCAGCTTTGGCTGAGGTGGCCGATTTTGAAGCCAGCTTGGTGGGTTTTGCAGATCTCTCTTCGGCACCAGTTGATTCGGACCCAGAACCACTCTTAACACAAGAACTCTCTGTCCTCTTTCTTTTCTGACTCCGTGAACTACCAGCAGCCACACTCTTTCTGGTGTGAGCCTTGCTTGTTGACGGCAATTGTGAAGATTTCAGTTGTTGCTCCTGGTCTAAATGTCTCTTCTTTGACTTACTATGTGGCTTATTGGTTTCTGAGAGAGACTCAATATGCTGAAATGCTCTGGGTTTTTTCGCAGAGCTAGGAGAATTGGTCCTGTTGTAGTCTGGACTAGCACTGCGTTTCACTCCTCGAGAATTGTCCTTTTTAGGCACCTGCCCCGTTTTCTGCCTTTCTGAAGTATTGGCTCTGTCTGGATCCTCTGGTTGTGGAACTATGACAGCAGATGATGAACTGCAGCTTCTAAGAGGTTAGATAAGAAAAGGGTTAGCCGTAGCCTGTCATGAGTAAACCTGTCTCTTAATACTTAGGTTCCCAACTCCCTTAAATCTCTGGACCTTTGGGGAGAAAGGTGGTGGGACAAAGCCTCAGAAGCCCACCATTAACATTTTCAAATAGTTGAAAGTGGAAGGAAAGTGATGTGATTTTTAAACGTACTTTGTTCTTTATAAGAGTGGGGAGGGAGATGGTATTATCTCTTATAACCCAGAATGGTCTATAAAAAGGTTTTCAGCTAAGACACTCTTTGAATACTGGTCCTCCTGCCTCTACTTCCCATGTGCTGGGATTTTAGGCTTCTACCACCATGCACAGATCAAAGTGAAAGTACTCTTTGATCCAAACATTACTGACACTAATACTCCTAATCAAAAAATGTTATTGTTTTAAGAAAAACAAGGTTTAGAGGTTCAGAACCACTGAGCTTGAATTCTGAAGCTCTATTCCAAAGACAAATGTTTTCTCAATGTACATAAGAAATAAGCATTTTCTGAAAGGTTAGACATCATCTTGTAAAGCAATCTTATAGTAACGCCCCTTTCAAAATCTCCTAAGGATATCTGGGGAGTGGCTTAGAGTACTTGATGCTTTTGCTGAGGACAAGGGTTCGATTCTCAGCACCCACATGGTAGCGCACAACCACCAGTAACTCCAACTCTAGGGGACCCAAAGCCCTCTTCTGGTCTCCTCTAGCACTCACATATGTAAACATATGCAATATATATATATATATATATATATATATATATATATATATATATATAATATACATAGCTTTTTTAAAAGAATACTGACATGGACTAACAACAATAATACTGACTTAAACAGGTTCTGGCAATCAGCATTAAAGAAAATGTTAAATGATACCTTGAAACGCTGACAACTAGGGGAAAAGCATTTAAGAGCAATTGTTACTCTTCCACAGAACTTAAGCTCAGTTCCCAAAACCTATACCAAGTGGCTTACAACTACCTCTAACTCCAGCTCCAGGGAATTCAATGCACTCTTCTGGCCTCTGTGGGCAGTGGCATTCATGTACGTACACACACAGGCACGCACACACACACACGCACACACGTACACACACACAGGGTTTTGTGAATGCCTATATCATGGTTTTTGTTAAGTAAATGAGGAACCTCATCACTCCTAAATAAGTAAAAAAAAATTTCATCACCTAAGGTAGGTATTAGCAATACCACTGAAAAGTGAATAAAAATGCAGAGAAAAAAACATGAGATAACTTCACATAAGCTTTAATATTATAAAATAATTCAAATCCAATTTAAGTCTTCCTTGAAATTGTATAAGCAATGTGAAAATTTACCTTTTAGAAAGGTGTCCCCTTGACAGTTCAGAAGTAGTATTAGATTGCACTTTGGGTGCCTTAAAATTAGATTTTCTACTCTCAGGAGGGATATATCCCTTACGTTTTGCCTGCCCTAAATGTGACCTGTCAGCAGAAAATCAAAACAGAAATCTATCAGGACACTGAGATGCAAATGCAGTATGGAAAGTGAAATATTTTTACATTAAAAGCCTCCCAATCAGTTGACCTACAAGTTTTCCAAATATTCAATTGTGATCCTATCAGATAATCTGACTAAAGTAATCTTGTCTTAGAACCAACCACCTCTATACCCAAAGGTTAAGATTCCTAAATATCAGTTACCAAAATGCATATTGTGCTTACTTAAGCAATTTTTTCAAATTTCATTACAGAAATTCTAGTATTTTCACACACCACACCCCCCAACACACACACACAGCAAATACACTTCTTTTAATAACACAGCGTAGGTTGACTGACAATGTACTATATATCCCAAAAACTGAGAATTTGAATGTTTTAGAGAACGAAATGATAAATAACATAGGAATATTTAACTTGATAAAAGTTCTAACATTACATAATGTATACAGGTATTAAAACACATTTACAAAGTACCCCATAAATGTGCAGTTTTTTATATATATATAAAAAAAAAAAATAGGTGATGTGACTATGGTTTTTAAACATTACACCTGGTTATGCAGACCAGTAAGTGGTAGTGTGTGCCTAGTTATCATGGACAAGATCTTAGTTTCAATCTCCAGCACAGAGGAGAGAACCTGTTTTTTGTTTTGTTTAACTTTGCAGACCAATGTGTAGTAATGTGTATGCCTAGCTATCATGCACAAGATCTTGGTTTCAATCTCCAACACAGAGAATAGGGGGAGAACCTGTAAAACAAAAAAGAAACTTTGTAGAAAAAAAAAGACAATTGTGATTCACAAAATAATGATGGTTTCCAACTTGTACATTAAAAGTCAGGTAAGGACATAAAGACAGAACTGGATGAACCCATTTTTAACCTGGTTTTGCAGAGAAAAATCAATGTGGTCATCAAATAGCAAATAAAACAACATGAAATCAAGATAGAATTAACCAACAGAAAGTACACATATACAGATACATCATCCTGGAGATACTTAAGAATTTCCACAGAACATTAGTGCATGTTCAAAAAACTCCAGAGATATACCAACATTTTGTTTATTTACAACAAATTTTAATTATCAATGGCAGCATTAATCTAAAAAAGCAAGTTTGAAGAAATTATGTTAGCTGTAAAATTTTTTGTGTAACTTTAATCAAGGTTTTATTTTATTCACTAAAAAGACACATAATTATCTACCTTTAAAAACCTGATAGTAGCCTGGCAGTGGTGGCGCACACCTTTAATCCCAGCACTTGTGAGGCAGAGGTAGGCAGATCTTTGAGTTTGAGATCAGCCTAGTCTAGAGTGAGTTTCAGGACAGCCAGGGAAACTAGCCTCAGGAAAAAAAACAATTAAACAAAAACTAGTATTATTAATAAAAACAATTGGTACCCATGTTCTTTATAAAAACATATGATAATAAAGAATGAGAGCATAGTATTATTAATACTGAAGACAGTTGCTTTTCTAAAAGAAGAAACTTGGTTATACTTTGATATAAAACTTGGGCTGATTATGCAGTAGGCCCTGGATTTTTTTTCCTAACTTTGTAAACTGTTCCTTAAGTACTTAAAAGAGAGGTATGACATTGTTTTCAGGAAACAGGATTTAATAGCAATAAAATAATAGTCATACATTATATCATCCAGGTACCATATATTGTTTTCATAGTTTTGTACTTTGTTATTATCTGTAATGAAGACTGAACTCAGAGCATGCTTAAACACTGATCCCCTGTTGAGATGTCCTCAGAACTTTTATCATTTAAAAACCATGCATGAACTACTCATTCAAAACTAAACATCTTTTAATAATAATAAAGTTAGGTATGGTGGCACATGCCTTTAATCCCAGCACTCCATAGGCAGAAGCAGGTGACTCTCAGCCTTGTCTACAAAGCAAATCCCAAGACAGCCAAAGCAAACACTGTCATGAAAAATAAAAATGTGTGTGTGTGTGTGTGTGTAATTGAAAAAAGTATTCAAAGACTAATAATCACTGAAAATGTTATGAAGCAAACTGAGAAAATAATTTAGCTGGTAAAATGCCTGCTACACAAGCACAAAAATCAGATTCCTGGCAAACACAGTATTGTAGAATGGGCCAGGAAACGGAGACTGAAAAAATACTGACTCTAGCCAATCCTGAGCTCCAGGTTCAGTAAGACCCTGTCTCAAAAGTAAGATAGCTCTTCTTTAAATGCTTTATAAAGAAAGCATTTTTTTTTTTTTTTGCATCAGGTGTGGTGATATGTAAACTCCCTTTACATAGGGAGTTCCAGCCTACCCAGAGGGAAAATGAGACCCAGTCTTAAAAACAAGCAAGCAAACAAGTAAATTAATACAGCAGTATGTACAGAGTGAGCCAGGCAATGCTCCCAGCACCTGAAAAGTGATCACAGGTGTATCTCTTTGATTCAAGGCCAGACTGCTTTAGAGAGCTAATTCCAAACCTGTCTTGGAAAAACGTCAACTTGGAAAAACTTGGCCTCCCCAAGTTCATGCATTGGCTCCAAGATACATATACTAACATTCTACACAATTAAATACATTAAATATAAGTAAAATGTTACATATCTCCAATAAATCACAAAAATATAGAAAACTAATTTTCTTCTTTCAAAGCAAAATTGTAAGAAGGAACCAAACTGAAGCCATTTTGAGTACAGGTGGGTCAAATAAGTTCCCAAGGCACCTAACCCTGCTTAACTGACATCCTTGTTGGCAGGTTGAGACACAAATGCTCAGCAAGTCGCCCAGGCACAGTTCAGTAACCCAACCAAGGGGAACAGAATAAGTATGTCATAAAGACATGTTCCCTAAAGAAGTCCCCTTTCCCTGAATCCTAACTGGCGTGAAAATTTACTGTGCAACTTGGCTCATATGTTTGTGGGGTTTGGGCTTAAAAACTCTGTGACATCCTGGTCTGGGGTTGCAGACCATGACTGAGATCAGTAGCAGCCTAAATGCAGTAATTTTTTATCATCTGATTAAATACTAAGATGAACATTCAAAGACCCAGTCAGCTCCTGACTCTGCTATTGACCCCGAGTGGATTTTTGCTGCCCAATTCAAATAAAGATCTTGCTTTGTTATCTGTTATCTTGCTTTTATCTGTTTTGGTTATTTTGAATTTTCAGACCCTAATAAAATTACTCTTTGTTTTTTATTAAAACTCATTAAAATATTTTTGTATTGCAAAAATTAGAATGCATTCATCATAACCTTACTAAGACCTTCAATGAACCAAAAACCAGCATATAAATCAGATCACAAAAAAAAAGTAAATTCTATGCCATCAGATTAAAAAGCCAAAATTCACAAAACTGGCTTAAACCAGCAATGCAGTGGTCCTTCCTAATATTATTTAGCTAATGCCAATCTCACTGAGAAATGACACCTATTTTTAAAAACTGCTGTACAGGGATAGCAAGACGGCTCAGTAGGTGCTGGCACTTACAACTAAGTATGACAACCTAAGTTCTATACCCCTAGGACCCACATGGGGGAAGGAGATCTATGTTAAGTTGTCCTCAAACAGGAACACTGCACTGTGGCACATCCACACACTAAATAAGAAAATTGTTTTAAGTCACTGTACAATTGCATGAAAATTATTCTATTTGTTTAAGAAAGAAGGTGATGTGTAAAGAAGAGTCCATATTTTCAGCTTTGTAGGACTTGAGGCATAGCTTAGTGGTCAAATAAATTACAAGCTTCAGGCCGTGGGTTTGATCCCTAGCACAACAGAAAAAAGGAGTATAACCTTCAAATCATGTAGGGTCTTCCTTTATGATCTCTTTATAAAAATAGGAGCATATTCCTTCGAGTTTACTATGCGCCCAACAATATAAATGTCCAATAGTCCTAGAATTAATTAATTTTTTGGTAGTTTTTCCACATATTACCAATTCTTTTCTTTCTCTTTAATCCAAACATTTGAGTAAAACTATCTATTAAATAATTTTCACATTATATTGACACCAATATTAAGCATATGGCTAGGGAGGGGAAAAAAGCTCTAAGGCCCAGCATGATGGTACATCCCTAATCACTCAAGACAGAGAAACACAGAGTAAGTCTGGTCTACTTAGTGAGATTTTAATTGGTGGTAAAGCATATAGTTTAGTATGCATGAGGTGCTGGGTTCAATCCCCAGCACCAAAACAGAACTCATACATAAGCACCCATACATAGTATTTCATATCCCAAAGATTACAAAGAGATCTAAGCTTCATGTCAACAAGTACATTGTACTTAATATTTAAAAAATAAGTAAATGACTAACTAGTTAAAAATTATATAGTTCTGTCTGTCTGTCTCTCTGTCTCTCTCTGTGTCACACACATACACACACACAGAGAGAGAGAGAGAGACAGGGTCAGACAGACTGACAGAAAAGCACACACAAACACAAGAACACAGTGTACACATCATTCACAATAAATAAACAATCCAAAGCAGACAAGAAATGTTTTCTAGATAGCAGTGATGCTGCCCATGATATTATTGTCATCTTACATGTGTAAGATAGGAGTCAGCACACAATACAAAAATCACAGTCATGGGGGCTGAGTGTGGTCAGCAATAGAGTGCTTGCCAAGCATACGAAAGCCATGGTTTCAGTCCACAGTACTGCAAAACTAAAAACAAAGAACCATCTACTGCTCAGTATATACTGTAAATAGTCACTAGTAAATAAAGACATAATAAAATAAATGGATAAAAAAGCACCCTGAAAATGTGACGATGAGAACCTGAAAAATATACTTGTTTTTGAAGTCCATATTTGTTTTATAGATTTATGTTACAAATTTCCAGAAAAGCAAATAAAGCAACAGAATTTGTCTACTACATATAACCTACTTAAAGCACTGAAATCTACTTTTGTACTGCCACACTCAACCCTCGCATGAGTAAACGAACATATAACATCAATATCCAAACATTTATCTATTTAAATGCTACTTAGCAGTGGTTTTCTTTCTGCTTATTTTTATTTCTGCAAAATTTTAATACATGTTAGTGTTTTTAAGCAGTGAGTAAACCAGGTATTATGGCACATGCCTTTAATCCCAGCACTCAGAAACAAGTGAGATAGATCTCATTTAGAAACCAGCTAGGGCTATACAGAGAGAGCCAGTTGGGGGCGGAGATGTGGTAAGGAACTAAAGCATAATGGATGTACACTAATGACTGATGATAGGAAAACTGTATCTGGTAGAGTTAAGAATTACTATACTAATCTATTTCAACAAGTATTATGAGAGGACAAATATCAGTCTGGTCTTTGTCCTTAAAGAGGTCAGTCTTATAAAACAAAGCACTCTATCTAATTAGGTGTTCTACTGAAATTCCCTCCAAACACACAAGTTATCTCTACCAAGAGAATATACAGGTTTTTCAGAACATCCAGCTTCAATTTCAAGCCTGCCTTAAAGGATGAACAGCAATCAAAAGATCAATTCAGTCACCAGCCAAAAGTAAAGAAAAAAACTCCACATGGTGCCCTGCAAATATCAGGAAGAGAACCTGGAACCTTATAGCTCACCTTAGTTTCACTCACATATTTTTTACACAGTACCAAGGAAAAGGAGAGAAACACAAAAACAATGAAAAAATGACTACTGATATATTTAGTGCTGTTGAGATCTCAGAAGAATGAGAAGGGGTGGGGGGAAGAAGGCACAACATGAGATGGCAGAGTGGTTGTTAAGAGCACTGGCTGCTCATCCAGAGATCCTGGACTCAATTCCCAGAAACCACATGGCAGCTCACAACTGTCTGCAATTCTAGTTCCAGAGAATCTGAGGGTCACCAATGCAGATTTCTGTAAATTCCAAGCCCTCCTGATCTACAGAGTTCCAAGATGAATGAGTATTGTCATGGAAAGAAGACCTGTCTTGAAAGATTGGGGGGAGGCGGGGAAGTTGACACAAGAAATGAATCCTGGCTGTGGCTCCCCATTCTCTGAGTTAGAAGCCAGCCTGGTCTACAGAGTTAAATATTTGCAATTTCCAACTAGAGAATAGTGGCCGCTCTCTGGCAGTAACCAAGGCAACCATTGTAAATCTTGTTTCTCAGCCCCCAAACAAGATAGATTAGACCTATCTATCACTACTATAATTCGGTGTTGAAGGTGAAAACTCATAAAACTCCAAGCTAAGTGGAGTAAATTTAGCAGTAATATTTACTACTGCTGACTAAATCTACTAACTACAACTTATTCAGCCAATACTGGCATAATTGCTTTTAAAAGTTGCTCAGGTTCTTCTCCTTTCTTCTACCATTATGAACACTATGCCTAATTTGGCTTCTTGCCATGTCTTCTCATAAGACTTTGGCCAAGAAACAAAAGCAAAATTGTCCTATTCCTCAGTGGATTTGGATGAAAACTGGTAACAAAATCAAGTACAACTCTAAGAGAAGACACTGGAAGAGAACGAAGCTGGGTCTGTAAGGATTCACAGTGGCAAGACTGAGGGTTTATACTGAACTGTGGTCATCAATCATTCCTACCAGATGGATTTCTACATTTTTTAACCTGGAGACTTGTTCCTGTCTAAATTAGGGTGTTTGTCCAGTAATAAAATTTAGAACCTTTCAAAACAAAAAAAGGTTGCTCAAAGCACGAACAAGTAGAGCAGAAGAATTCATGGTCATCTTTAGCACATAGCAACTTTAGATCAATATGAGCTACAACAAAACCCTGTTTAAAAAGAAAGCATGTCAATGTCCTCATAAAATTTCCCTCCTCTCAAACAAAATGAAGGTCTAGCTTCAATGTAACTAAGAAAAGAAATCAAATGGGAGAGGGGGGCCTGAGAGGGCTGGAGAGGTGACACACTGATCAAAAAGGTTCCTTCCTTCCTATATCCACCCATATTTCAACCACAGGTACTTTGAAGATCTGATACCCTCTTCTGCCTTCAATGGTTTCCCACAGACGCATACACACACAGACACACACACACTAGCACCCGCGCACACACACAGAGGGGGAAGGGAAAGAAAGAGAAAGAAGAGGAAGAAAGACACGGGGGTGGGGAGGGAGAGGGAGAGGGAGGGAGGGAGGATGAAAATGAACTTAGAAGATACTATTAAGTGGGAAAATCAAGAGACCATACTATACTGATAGTTTATATTTCACATGTAGAAGAGAAAAAGCAAATGAAGGAAAGCAAAAAGTCACCGCTGCTCAAGAGCCCTGCAGAAGTGGAACTTATGAAGATCCATATGGCCTAACTCTGATTTTCTGTCTGCCCATTTTCATGCATGAAGCTGTCAATATGCCAGATGGTAACTTTACAATCACATATTCATATTTTTACCATCCAAACAAAAAAGAAAAAAAGATTTTTGATAATTTAGTTCATGTACCTGCCCATGTGAACATAAAGTTGTAGGCTATTCATTCAAGTGGCAGGGAAGTGGACTCCCTTTGTAAACTTTGTAAACAAAGCAGGAAACTGTCCAAGCCCCTCTGCCCTCCAAGCTCCAGCAACCAGGTCTCTCCCCCAGACCTCCCTAACTGTTATAATGCCCAGCCTCTGTAAAAGTTACAAAGGTAATCTCTAGCCCCTTAATAGGACCCTCTCCAGATTATATTAAATTTAGGTGAAAAGTCTGAACAAAACCCACCAATCCCTGAACATGAAAACCCAATCCCTAAGCTCCCCAAAGCTCAGGACTTGAAATGCTGCCCATCCTCATCCTGGTAATCTCTGCACTAGAAAACTCCACTAGAGAAGAAGGCAGTCATCTCTCTAATTTGTCCATCCTCTCCCTGGACCCTCCAATAAATCTCTTTCATGAGATTTGCTGCCTGGTGTGATTCTCTCATCAGAAGAAAAAGGTAGAGTGGGGTTAAGGCTCCTAACTCCTCACAGCTTAGCTGTGGAGCTCCAATGCCTCTGCTGAAGAGCTGAGTGGTTCCTAGGCTCCTGTGTCTCAGAATATCGGATACCTTCTCACCACATCTGAGTCCCCAGGACACCTTCCCATCTGAGCAGAGTGGAATGCCAACAAAAGTCTTGTACTTTCTCTTAAAGGCTAGGCAGTGGTTAGAAGAAATCTAGTTAATAGAAGTAAACAACAACCACTCAAGATGAATGGGGAACATTCAACAGAAGGGCTGCTGTGATTAAGAAGTGTTTGATATAACCACCAGAGGGTCTATTCTTTTTCTTCTGGAACCCTGTGTAGGCTGAGACCAGGCTGGCCTTGAACTCACAGAAATCTCACCTGCTGGTATTAAAGGCTTGAACTACCACCATCGACCTTGTTTTTCAAGTAGCCTCCTACAAAGCCCAGGCAGGCCTGTAACTCATAATCCTCCTGTCTTCTCTTTCTTAAGTGTTTGAATTACAGGCCTATGATACCATACCTAGTGGTATAATGTTTTTAAAAACTCTAAAGCAAAGAGGACCTTGTCTACTTGAAAATAATGTTAAGCCTACAAAAGGATACAGGAAACAGTTACTGGCTTAGTACAACATGGTTGAGAGTCTAAGAAACATAATGGCAGATGAACAAGCAAAAAAAGGCCAGACAATGAGTTTGCCTGCAGATCCACTGTAATAAATGTGTTAGGAGAAATTCAATGTGCTCTGAGATTTCTGCAGGATTGCTAACATAGACTACATTAAAAATTGAGTAAAGTAACCTGCCACCAAATGTGACAATCTGGTTATGAGATTCAGGGCTCACATGGTAGAAAGGAAAACCAACTTCAGAAAGTTTTCCTCTGATATACCCCCAACATGCATGCATGTAAGACACACACATAAACAAATGTATTTTTAAAGGAATGTTTATATAGTGACATTTAAATGAAGCAATTGTTATTTGCAGATATAGATATGCAAAGCATGCTCATATACCTAGTAAAGCTTCTCATATACCTAGTAAAAATTAGCAAGTCACACTATAGTGCAATATCCTTTTTTTAAAAGAAGTCACATACAAAGCTATGCTAACATGCTCTTACCGAAGTCGTCTTATTTTATAAAGATTAGGTCAATACCGTATATAAACTCTTAGTATTTATAAAGTTGTAAGACTTTAGAGTGTGCAAGTCTATATTTCCTCTCATTTATCTACTGTGTAAATCCTATCTTGCAAAATATTTGAGAAGGATCGCCTCATTCTTCTCCAAGCCAACCATTAAAAACTAAGACTGTAACTTTTTGTGTAATAAATTTTTAAAAGCCAGATAAGCAGCATATACCACGGAAGAGGAATCATGTGGTACACTGGAGAAAAGACAATGTCAGCACTAAACTAGCTTCCTTCCATTTTCCCTTTATTGTCTGAGGTCCCCAGCACACAAGATGGTTCTAGATCTTTCCTCAGCAAAAGGTGTACTTGCCACAACATCTCCTAGATGGCTCTAATCTAGCAAACTGGCAATGAAGATTAACCATCACTTTGAGACAACATAAGCGTAACAATGAAAGTTACTTTTCTTAATTACAATAACTAACACACAAAACAAGTTGCAACATAAAAATTTTAACATGAACACATTCTTATTTTTCTCTGCCTGTTCATCTTGACTAATTCTTATCCGTTTGGGACCAGGAATGTCAATCAGTGATATAGTGCTTACCTAGTAGAGTGTACCAATACCCTAAGTTCAATTCCTAATACCACAAAATTTTAAAAATTAAATTAAATTTAAATTTTTTCAATTCCATAAAGTACTAAAGAAGTTCTAGACACATACATTACAGAACAAGTAAACTCTGTCTATTGCAATAATCTGTCCAATCATGAAAGAAAAGTTTTGTCCAGTGTGTGCTCAACACTTTAAAAAAGTGCAAATACTTAAATTAAAAGATAAAAACAGCTGGACAGGATACTGGATACACATGTTTAAATAGCTATATTCTAAACTGAATTTCAAAGACAAAAATCAAGCTCTCTAACCCTTCTCTCTCTCCAACCCCTTCTCCTTTCTCTACATGTTCCCAACCAGCCTCTTATCTTTTTCTAACTCTACTCTCAACTCCCCTTCCTATGCCCTAAATAAATTCTATTAAAAAAAAAAAAAGACAAAAATCAAAATGCAACTTAAAATTTAAGTCTATTTGTTTCCATATAACTAATACTGATTTTTCAGAATCTTTGCTTAAAACCCGCACATGTATTGTAGAGTGAAAAATTATAAAGGCCATCTTATGAAATATGTGTAAATTTTCGCCTTAGACCTTGGGCAGAAAAGCACCTGCCAGCAGGTTTGGGTCCATCTAATTAGTTACAGAGGAGGGGGAGTTACAGGACAAAGACCTGTTAAGAACATCCCAGAAACTGACTGGCCAAGGGAAGAACTACACCCTGCCCCCATGGTACGGCCTACTAGTGTTCAAAAAAGGTATAACAACCAATCCTGTGCACCCGCGCAAATGTTCGCTTTTTCCCTACCCCGCCCATATATAAGCGCTATGCCCCTGAGCCACGAGGTCAGTCCCTCTATCCCCTATGTGAGATATGGGGATATGGGCTGGCCCAGAGCTCTGATTTAATAAACCACCTCATGTGCTTTACAGCAAGACGGTCTCTCGTGTGTCCTTTGGGTGCGTGCTATCCTGTGACTTAAGTAGACCCCCTTTCTGGGGAGTCCCGGACCTTTCAGTATTTCTGAGTATATATGCAATTGTGTGATGCCATTATGCAAATATAGAGATTAGAGAACAACATTTGAGTGTCAGTTTCATCCTTCCACCATGAGAAATCTAGTAATAGAAAAAGCTCACCAGACGTGGCAGAAAACATCTTTTCTTGCTAAACCAATCTGCCAGCCTTAAAACTCTTTAAATTATTAATAAAATTAGGGGAAGAAAAAAAAAAAAAAAAACAACCTAGAGCTCTGGGTAAATATATCAAATATAAAGTAATAATTAAAATTTTGTAGGACCAATTTCTGAATAAATGTAAGATAAACTTAATAAATGTAAGATGGATTCAAACATTATATTAACCAAATATAAAAATTATGAAAACATAAGAACTCAGGAAAAAAAAAAGCTACTGTTCTTTTAAGAGAAGAGAATAAGAATGGACTTAATTTTGCAGGCCTCTATACATTAAAACATACAAAAATAAAATAAAAATGTCAATGCCAGTGAGATAAAGAGCTACAATTAGGTAACAAGCATCTCTGGAATTAAGACAAAGACCATCTAATTTCATCTGGCTGATATGTAACAAGATTTTCCTTCACAACAATCAGAAAGGCTTACCTTTTGCCAACAAAAGCATCTTTTTCTGTACTGCTTGGGATGAAGCTCTAGCTAAGTTGACAATGCTTTCCCAGTATTCACTAGGCCCAGTTCGATCCCCAGCACTGCATAATCATAGACTTTGCTAATCAATACCAAGAACATCTCAAGTACATGAAACCCTGTCTCAAATTAAATTAATAAGTGTACGTTCTATTAACATTTTGATAAGTGGGTGTACACAAATAGGACTATAAACTAAACCAATCTTTTTGATAAAAAAAAAACTCAGCAACAAAACAAATTGTTAAAGTCATCAAAATATTCATGTTAGCATTTATAAATTCATTTTCAGGATTAAAAAAAAAACCTCAGGCAAATGCAGTAATAGGCACATATTCATAGATAGATAGATAGATAGATAGATAGATAGATAGATAGATAGATAGATAGATAAGCAAGTAAGCCAGCCAGCCAGCCAGCCTTCAGGAAGTGGGAAAGGGCACTAGAATCTCCTCCAATCATAAAACTTCAAAATCACAGAAAAAGCACATGGGTATTTCAATTCTCATGTTGAAGAATATTATAGAATTCTGGAAAATTAAAAATTAAAAATTAAAATTCTGGAAAAAAGTATATACTAGGTCAGAGTAACTGATCATTATAGTCTTTATTACTCCTACTATAGTATTTTATGCTGAAAATTCAGATATAAAAAAAGAAGAAAAGTAATAAAGACATGGAACAGAACTACATTCCATGGTTATCTGAGTGGTGAAACTAAAAATGATCTTATTTTCCTGTAGTTCACCATCTTGTAGTCATACTTTTACTGTAAAAATAGGAGAAATTAGCATTGACACAATCTTAATCAAAGTTGCTATAAATGTTCATTTAATACCACCATTTGCCCACTGAGAAAACAGGTGAAAGCACACTGTACAATTTAAATGATACTGCATGGCCAAGAGGGAAGGGATAGCCTACAAATACCTGTGCTAGAAGTGGAAAAGGCTAGAAGTATCCCTGAGAGCAAGCCAACAGAGAAGCAGTGGAAGGAAGTTTTTTTTTCCTAAGGAAGAAAAAGAGAACAGAAAAGAGAGGAACAGATCAGCTATCATTCAAAAACTCAAGAGGAAAGAGAAGAAGAAAAATAATAGGAATAAGATGTCTAGTTCATTACAGACAGCAATGAAAGATGTAGAATAAAAGGAAACAGTCAGTCAGAAAACACTATTCTCTTTTCTTAGGAATGAATGTAAGTTATTCTTTCAAAAAGGTAAACGGGTCTGGGGTTTGAAGTGATGGCTCGGCTAAGAGCACTTGCGAGGACCCAGGATTCATTTTCTATCTAAGCACCTACATGGAGGACCACAGTCAAATGTAACTCTAGTTCCAGGGGTTCCTGTCATCCTCTTCTAGCCTCTGAGAGGCTTACATACAGCATGCATACATACATACATGCTAGCAAAAAGAAAAGAAAAAACACAAAATAAAAATGAACCGTAAAATATAAAAAGAAAAGATTTAAATTCAGTTACTAACCAGAGACTATAATCCCAAGATTCAGGGAACTAAGGCAAGCAGGTTCAAAATGGGCCCAGCCTAAACTAAACAGAGAAGCCTTGTTGAAGTGGAAAAGCAAATAATGAAATAGAGAGCAACTTGACAGGAGGGCAGGTTACTGGAAGGCAACTACACAACAGTGGCAGCTTAATCCTATATGAAAGAAAACAGCAAACTGAATGAAACTAAATATAAAAATTCTAGTAAATAGCAGTGCACTGTAGGAGGTAAAGGCGCATGCCTTTAATCAAAGCACTGGGGAGACAAGAGGCAGGTGGATCTCTGTGAGTTCAAAGCCAGCCTGGTCAGATTTCCCGGAGAGCCAAGGCTACATAGAGAAAACCCTGTGTGGAAAAACTGTGTTTCTCTGTCTTAGAAAAACAAAAAACGAGGAGAAAAACCTACTAGTTAAATGCTAAGCTGAATGAGAATATTCTTTGGCTGTAAGTACTCCTTTCATCAGAGATAAAGAGGGCTCTGCAATTAAAAGAGGCTGACATGATTCAACTGACTAAAAATCAAGCAGTTTAAAATCAAGTTTACCTGAAACTGGCTGTATCAATTGAGCTACCTTATACATTTATTAAACAAGAATTTCATACCTGCTCAGAGTTTCCATGAATCTCAACTGAGAGAAAAAGTTTTAAGTATAAAACACACCACTATAGTGGTATTGTGACAACTCCTTTATTATTATCATTTCACTCATTAGATCTCTCTAACAACACATTTTTACAAATCCACTGTTCCTAGGCTGGAGAGATGACCTAAAGGTTAAAAGCACTTCACAATCCCAGTACTGGGAAGCAGATAGATGCAGAAGGATCTCTGTGTGCCAGCCTGTTTTACAGAGCAAGTTCCAGGACACCCAAGACCACATAAAAAAACTCTCAAAAAACAAAGAAATAAAACACAAAAACAATACAAAACAAAAATCAAAGGAGCACTAAAACTACAGCTCGTGGGGACCCAACCCACTTCTGTTACATATACACACACAGAAAAAACTCATCTTCAAACTACAACTGCAACTGTAGTTTATTTACATTTTATTTAAAATGTAAATAAATAAAATAAAAAAATTTAAAAAGAAATAAGACGCTAAGCTTAATAAGTAAATAGGACCTCTTTGTATATTACTTCTCTGAAGTAATTTTTCTTTGGGAATAGGATGTCATGAACTAGTTATGTTCAAGATGATGAGCCTGAGCTTCTGATCCTTAAATACTAGGATTATAAGATATGTACCTTGTCCGGTTCACACACTACTGGAATCCAACCCAAGGCTATGAGTATGTTCTGGAACAAAACTTTCCAAGAAACTTTCCAAGGTTAAAATCAGCTGGAAAAATAGCTTGGTCATAAAAATTTTTTAAAGGAAAAAAAAAAGAAAAAAGAAAGAAAACAGTTGTACTTCCAGAAGACCCACTTTTGATGACACCCAGTACCCATATAGTAGCTTACAACCATCTGTAAGTTCCAGAGTAGCTAACACCTTATTCAGGCCTCCGTGGGCATCGGGCATACATGTGGTGCACAGCCACACATTCAATAAAAATTCACAAAAATAAACTTTTAAAACTTAAGTTTTAAAAGAAAATTGGGGGGGGGGGGGGCTAGAGAAATAGCTCAGTAGTTAAGTGCACTAACTGTTCTTCCAGAGGACCTGGGTTCAATTCCCAGCATCCACATAGCAGCTCACAGCTGTCTACAACCCTCATGCAGGCAAAACAACAATGCACATAATTTAAAAATAAATTTTTAAAGAAAGAAAGAGGAGGGGGGGAGAAAGAAAGGAAGAAAGAAAGGGAGAAAGAAAGGAAGAAAGAAAGAAAGAAAGAACGAAAGAAAGAAAGAAAGGAAAAGAAAGAAAGCTAGCTAACACTAGAAAGGTAACTATTAAGGAATTGAAGGAAGGCAAAGCTACAAGAATCTTTACAGGTTTCCTACCATTATTTTCAAACATTTAAAATTTTTATTATTTTTCTTCAAAAAGAAACATAGGATACATGACCTGAGGACTAGAAAGTTAAAAGCATTTGTTGCTTTGGGGGGGGGGGGGTGTCCCAGATCAAAGATCTGTGTATATCACAAGATTCACAACCACCTATAAATCCAACACCCTCTTCTGAGCTCCATAGGCACCTACAGTATGTATGTATGTATGTATGTATGTATGTATGTATGTATAAACACATACAGAATCGCTGAATTTAAACAGAGTAAGAATTAACTAAATAAAATAAATAAACGAATAAGGATTGGCTTAAAAACACAGGGGGCCAGGGAGTGTCAAGTAAAAGTATTTGACATACATGAGTCTGCCAACCCAAGTTTGCTTTCAGTAACACATATAAAGATGGAAGGAGAAATGATTTCACAAAGCTGTCCTCTCATCTACACACACACACACAGCATAGCATACATACATACAGATCATGCACATACACAATAATGAACTTTCTTTATATTTAAATTAGAAACTTGACATTCAACAATCTAATGGAATTCCAATTATTGTATTTTGATAAGTTACTTAAACCAAAACAACTCTAATCATAAGAACTGATGACTTCCATTTGTTTCTGACTTTTCACAGGATATGAGTGAGACAAGGTCTAGCTACATAGCCTAGGCTAATCCTAAATGCTGTGCAGATCAAGAATGGATCAAATTTGGAGGGTTTCCCTGACTCCCCAGCAGAGTACTGAGAATACAGGAACGAGACCATGTCCAAACCAACTCATTTATAAATATGTTACTGTAAGAAACTGCTTAAATTTCATAGAATACTGATGTACAAACACATAACAAAATGTTACTATGGATATTAGGAGCAATGTTCTTGTATGGCTCAAAATGTTGACAGTTCATGTACCAAAAACATATACCTACACTTGTTCAAAAGATCTAACTGGCATGAACATATAAACACATGTACTTACAAAATTAAAAGTCTTGACAACATGCCAAGGTCAATAGAAATATTTAAGTAGATTGTGGAATTAATTTTTCTTTTACTTGTGTATTCCCTATTTTGATCATAATTATACTTATCTATATCTCAAAACTGGGTATGGGGACCTATATATGTTACTACTACCTAAACTGTAGTGTTGAATACTGAAGACATAACATATTTTCATTTTTAACAATATATGAAATGAGCAGGGTAGTAGTGGCCCATGCCTTTAATCCCAGCACTCATAAGGCAGAGGCAGGAGGATCTCTTGAATTTGAACCCAGCCTGGTCTACAAAGTAAGTTCCAAGACAACCAGGGCTACACAAAAAACCTTGTATTAAAACCCCACCAGCACCAGCAGCACCAGCAGCACCAGCAGCACCAGCAGCACCAGCAGCACCAGCAGCACCAGCAGCACCAGCAGCACCAGCAGCACCAGCAGCACCACCACCACCACCACCAAAAAAAAAAAAAAAAAAGAAAAAGAAAAAGAAAAAGAAAAAGAAAAAGAAAAAGAAAAAGAAAAAAAAAACCCAACATAGGAGCTAGGATTAAATTCTCAAATGTAATGTTATTCAAATTAATACCATCAGCATAAAGGTAAGTATGTCTGTTTCATAAACTGAATATAGAAAAATAAGAACTCTACACTAAGTATAACACTTAAGTAGGCACCGTACAATACTATTATCTTAAGTATTGTACGGTGCCTACTTACGTGTTATAATCAGCACCTCAAAGAAACAGACAGACCCACCTAAGAACTCAGGAACTAAAGATCTTAATCCAAAGAATTGCAAATTCTATGGCAGAGGCATAACTCACAAAGCTATTCTGGCTTAAAGACCTTACACATAACTACACTGGTAGTTAACAGTGAACATGACAATTATTATTCATTATTTACATTTGACATTCCTATTTCTTTTTAGTAATTTACCAATATACATGACTGCCTCAAACTGTTAATTTAGGCAATCTCTCTAAAATAACTAGAATTCACTGACCCACTCCAAGCTGGTATCACTAGATTAGAGAACAATGCTTAACTAGTTCTGAGCACTTCATAAACAGTGACAGTCCATGACCAACTCAAACCCATAATTTTACTTTCAAAAGACTGTATGTTACTCTTCATACTACCTTATATAAAACAATTCCAATTAAAAAGATCAACAGCAGACCAAAACTGAGAGAGCTAACAAAGTATCTCACAACCTCATAATTCAAACACTATTCATATGGCATCCACAGGTACGACTAGCTAGTCCTCCCACCATCACCATCAAGCTGAGTGTTAAAACAATAAGTGAAATGGTCTCTCAATAAAATTACTAAGTTGAGGTGTACTTAAGGACCCACAAATGGTTGAAAGACATGTTACAACATGTGCTAAGCAAATACTAAGAAAGAACAAACAAAATATAATATACCATGCTAAGAATTAGGGCTTCGTATCAGTGACTGGGAACTGATTTTAGAGAGGTCTACCTTATTTCAGAAAAATTTAAGAATCACTTTAAATTTTAATTTTGTGCTACTTTGCTTGGAAATCAGGGAAATGACCATGTACAATGTTTCAGTACTCATAACGAGGATGTTTTTACTTGATTGTTTGTTTTGTTTTGATTCCCAACTCCTTTTAGATTACCATAAAATACATACATACCTTCCTCCTATTGAGTCGTCTTGTGGTTGGGCCCCGGCAGTGTTCCTCTGTGAACGTCGCAGTGACCCCCCTGGATTGTTATTAGGCCGGTTGGACATTGGCACCTCTCTCTTGAAGGGACATACCCTTTCTAGACACTACCATTCACTGAAAGAAAAAAGGAGGGAAAAAAATCTTAGAAACACACAAATAAAATTGAAAAGTACAGAGCAGCAAGGTGTATTGCCTTATGACACTATGTACAACTAGACTGTGGGTGTCAGAAATTTGGGGCTAGAGTGATGGTTTAGCAGTTCATCCAGAGGACCTGAGTTTTATTTCTGGTACCCATATTAGGCAGCTCACAATCACCTGTAACTCCAGCCCAGGAGATCCAATGCCCTCTTTTAGCCTCCTTAGGTACAAGCATACATAATGAATAAAACCTTCAGAGCCAGCAAAATGGCTCACCAGGCCAAAGTACTTGCTGCCAAGCCTGAGTCTGATCCCTGGGACCCACCATGATAGAAGAAGAGAACTAGTCAGTTGCCCTCTGACCTTCATTCATATGGGCAATGTCAACATGGGCACACACAAAAGTAATAAAAGCAACATGTTATACCTAATTTATGTTCTGCTACAATAGTAACAAACTAAAAGGGCAGTATCTTAATAGCAACATGAAAGCAGTTCATTACAGTAAATGAAGCAATGGTCCCAAATGTCCTTGAGTTATACCTGATCTTCTTGCTTTGAAATCAAGCTTGCAAAGTTGTAATTATGGTATAAAAAGGCTAAACTAAAAAAGTCTGCTTCTCAGAAAATATTTCCTAAAACAAGCCATTATTTGGGCTAGAAGCATGGTTTAGGGGTTAAAGCCAGTTACTGCTCTTCCTGTGGACTAGAATTCAGCTCCCAACAATTGTCAGTCAGTTCACAACTGTCCAGTGACTCCAACTCTGCTAGCCTCTGAAAGCACCTTCACTCTCATGCACATATCCATATGTAGACAGACACACACCTAATTTTTTAAGTCTATACTTTGATTAAAGAAAAAGTTTGTTTAAATAAATACTAGTCAGGTGTTGTGACACACATCTTAATTTCCAGTCCTGGAGAGGCTTAGACAACAGGATCTCTGTGAGTTTGAGGACTTACATACTGAGTTTCAAGCCAAACAAAACTATAGTGAGAACCTGTCTCAAAAAATAAATCATAAACCCAGTTTTCATTTTTGCTGTTTTTTAATCAGATAGACAGATGGACAGAAGGTAGGCAGGCAGGCAAACAGGCAGGAAGACAGAGAGAACTTGGTCTCTAACCTGAGATCCTGTTTCTATTTGTATAGTATTATGACTACAAGAATGGACCACCTCATAAAGTCCAGTATCTTTAAAGCCTCTGAACAAAGTTGCAATCAGTTCAGTACATCTATTTACAAGAGGAACAAGTGATCTCCAACTTTATAGAGGCTGATGCCATCCCACCCAACCACTGCCAGATCATAGCTCAATTAGTTAAATGGATTTGAGATTTTTTTTTTAACTGCAGCAGGAAAAAAGTGGTTGAGTTATAATTTGACTCAATTCCATACAAAAGAGTATGATGGCTCATCCCAGCACTCAAGAGGCCGAAGTAGTAATAACGAGCATTAGTTCAAAGCCAGTCTCTGAGTTAGTGAGTTTAGGCCAGCCTGGGGTACTTAGTCAAGACATTGTGTACAAAAGAGAAACTCAAAATAGCAACATGAATATATCAGTTTAAAAAAAATAAAGTATTATGCCATCACTAAAAAGAAAAGGAGACAGAGGAAGAAATTTAAAGTCAGATTTACAAACACTGGAGAAAGAATTCCAGATATTCCCAAGATTTATTACAGGAAAATAACAGTAGGAAGCTCTCATTTGTATGCACTTCTTTTTTGGGGGGGTGGGGGGGACACTTTAAAATTTAACCAAAGGATTCAGAAAATAATTATTTTTGGGGCTGGAGAAATGACTCAGTGGCTAAGAGCACTAGACTCAGGTTCAATTTCCAGCACCCAAATGGCAGTTCACATCTGTCAGTAACTACAGTTCTAGGGAATCAATGCACATGAAAAATAAATAGATTAAATTATTTTAAAAATTCTTTTCTGACTGCTTTTGAGAAAGAAAACTAGAAGTGGGAAATAGTCATTTTCCTAAGTTAACAGGGCAAGCTGTTCTATAGAAATAGTTCCAACTGCAGAGCATTCCAACACCAACAAGTAAAATGACATTTTATGTTTAGATGTTTCAGATGAAGGTAAAGAACTTGAAGTAAGAAAAAGCTGGAGCCAACCCCTTAAATCTAAGCATTTACTGTATGAAGATTCTGTTCTGTCTTAACCAATTACACCAACTATGCTATCTTTTAAGATTAAAAAAAAAAGAAAGAAAAAACACCTCGGCATTTGTGGTCACACCTTTAATCCCAGCATTACTACCCAGAGGTAGAGGCAGTGGAGGTAGAGTCAAAGGCAGGCAGATCTCTTGAGTTTGAGACAGCCTAGTCTACAGAATGAGACATCTAGGGTGGAAAGCACCATCACCTAGCTTGAGAACCTGAGTTGGTGGAGAGAACCAATACCCACAAACCTGCAAGCACATCCACATGTGCAACTAGAGAAACGCCTCTGTGGTTAAGAGAACTTACTGCTCTGGAAGAGAAGCTGGATTTGGTTCCCAGGGAATTAGCTGTATTCTGACCTCTCAGAGCACAAAATGCATATAAATAGAACAGTAAGATACATACAGAATTTTTAAAATATCTTTTTTTTTTTTAAGATTTATTTATTTCATGTATGTGAATACACTGTCCCTGTCTTCAGACTCACCAGAAGAGGGCATCAGATCCCATTACAGGTGGTTGTGAACCACCATGTGGATGCTGAGAATTGAACTCAGGACCTTTGGAAGAGCAGTCAGTGCTTTTAACTGCTGAGCCATCTCTCCACCCCAAAAATACCTTTTAAAATTTAAGAAACTATTTAACTTCTAACAGGAAAACTAGAAATTTATCTTAGTCACAGAGCACTGACAGAACGTGTACTTAGTACAGGTACTGGGTTCAATTCCCAACACCTCAAAAGAACAAACAAAAGTTTAAATACAGGCAGTTCCTTCAGGGAAAACTTCTACTCCAACATTCTGTTTTTCTTAAAAAGGTCTCACTCTACTAATATAACCCAAGCTTGCCCCATACTTTTCCATCCTCTTAATGTCTACATGATGCATGATGAGATTGTAAATAGGACTGCACCATCAGGCTTTGCTTTCTTCTAAGTTCTTAATATTACAAAAGACAGGTTATTATAGCTTGGGGGTGTGGGAATATTAAAGAATTTTTGTCCTTTGGTACACAATCAAACTATAATTTTAGGATGTGATAGCAGTTCATAGTCAAATAGTTCAAAGCATAAAAAAAAGATTACTAATATTTATATATAGAACTTCAAACCACAGAAATGATTATTTGATAGACTAGGGGACAAGTCTATAATTAGTAGCCTAAAACAGTATTCAGCAGCCCCCAAAGTCAGTTCAATTACATTAATTCATAAAACTATTACCACCTATATGAGGCAGCTTTCAAAACTGAAAGATGAATTATTTACAGTGAACATTAAAGAGAGAAAGAGAGAAAGGGAGAGAGAAAAGAGAATGAGAACAAGCTATATATAATGTGATGTAATGTCTGCAGGAGGTTTTTATTATGCAATTGACATTTAATGTGTATCTTCCTTGTCCCACATCTTGCCCTTCTATTTTCTTGTGTTTTTCTTTTTGAGATGGGTCTCTTTCAAACCACTGTTATGTGAAGCCCAACCTCCTGCCTGTAAGTGCTAGAAGACAGTCAAGTATTGGAATCACACTACTAGGCACAGTTAATGTACTAGGGATTGAAGGCCTTTGTGCACACTTAGCAAGCACTTTACCAACTGAGCCATATCCTTACCTCCATTTTGGCTTTTGGTTTTGTTTTTTTTGAGACACACTATACACAAACAGAAAATAAAGGATAGTACAAATGCAAAAGCTCCACAATAAAATAGTCACCTCCCTTGTAATATGTCTTTCTTAAGAATGTCACAGACTTGAAATAAGCCAGCCTTTAAAAGGCCAATACATAACTTTTAAGCATCCTCTCAGAGTAAAAGACTGAAAAATGCCAAGAAATAAATGCCAAGGAGTCCTTACTTAGAGCTTACTATCTTATCAGCCTGGACTCAAACTCCATTAGGATCTACAAGTCAATACACAAACTGTACAAACACCAAAACAAGGTATTTAATTTCCATCAGAATTTCTCCATTAAAATGACAGATTAAGGACAGTAAAATATTTCAACTGGCAAGGGCATCTGGCCCAGGTTCAGCTCTTAGCACCCACATGGTTGCTTATGGCCTTCTGTAACTCCAATCCCACAGGGTGTGGCACCTTCTTCTGACTTCCAAGGCACTAGGCATGTATGAAGTGCACTCACATTCAAGTAAAACAATCATACACATAAAGAATAAGTCAATCTTTTAAAAAAAAGATTGACTTATGAATTTAGCCCTTTGGGTGAGACCACTATTGAAGAGCCAAAAATGTCGCAGTTGCCAGGCAGTGGTGGCACACGCCTTTAATCCCAGCACTTGGGAGGCAGAGGCAGGCAGATTTCTGTGCTCGAGGCCAGCCTGGTCTACAGAGTGAGTTCCAGGACAGCCAGCCAGGGCTACACAGAGAAACCCTGTCTCAAAAAACCAAAATTTTATTTATATATATTTATTTATTTATATATATTATATATATAATATATATATATATTATATATATAATACACACAGAGAGAGAGAGAGAGAGAGAGAGAGAGAGAGAGAGAGAGAGAGAGAGAGAGTTAGTTTTGTAACTGTAGAATCCTAAGCCAATGTCAAAATAGCTGTAAGAAGGGGGTTTTAAAAAGTTGGGTGTGGCAGAGATATCTGAAATCTATGAGCTGGGGAAATGGACACAGGAGTCCCCAGGAGCTTGCTGACCAATCAGACTAGATGAATTGGTAAGCTGCAGATTCAATGAGAGAATCTGGTACATGAATGATTGATTTAAGAAGATTCCCAATGTCAACCTCTGGTCTCCACATACAAGCTCATATATTTGCACATGCATGACTCAAAAAAGGGGGATGGGAATAATTAATAAGATTGGGAACTATTAATAAGATTTTAGGAGGAAGCAAGGCATGGCGAAGGCAAAAGAACTATGCTGAAGGAAAAGTCAGATTGGCTACACAGTGTAGTTTGAGGCTAACACAAAGGCGGTGGTAGAGCATACCTTTAATCCCAGCACTTGGGAGGCAGAGAAGAGTGGGAGACAATTGAAAACAAGGATGGACGTCATACTATATTTTTGTTTAAGATACCTTCTAACATGGAGCTCTAACAGACAACCAGAAGATTAATGAGGAAGGATATGACAATGCAAGCCTATAATACTAGCACTCAGAAGCTGAAGTAAGAATCTCAAATCCCAGGCCAGCCTGAGCTCTATTACTTCCTGTCTTAAAAAAATTAAAATGCAAGATGACCAACTTCTCTTAAATAAACACTGGCCAACTACTTCAACAGTGCAGGAAAATTCCCTAAAAGATCACATCCTTTGTATAATCTTCAGAATACTAGTTATATTAACATTTTCTTAGGGTCTCAAAGATTAAAATAGTCAACTTTTAGTCCATGTGACCAAAAGGGAGTGGATGAGCCCTTTTAGAGCCAACACTAAAGGGTTCTTAATCTTGTTGGCTACCACATTAGCCACTTATTAGAGATGGATCCGCTTGCTGCTAGCACTGTTAGTACTAACTTAAAGAGGTACTACACAGTAAGTAGTTAGGAGATGACTACAGTCTCTAGAATTCAACTAAGCTTCAGTTTATACTGCTCTAGAATTCATTTCAGCTTTTAAGTTAAGAACTTTATAAAAATTCCTACTTTGGGGAAAATTCCTGCTTTAGGGATGAGGGTGGGGGTTGGTGGGATGGCTTAGCCATTAAGAATATTGGCTGCTCTTCCATAGGACCCATGTTCAATTCCCAGAATCCTCAAAGTGCCTGGTGCCATCTTCTGGCCTCCTTAGGTGTCTTGCATGCAAGTGATGCAAATATGGACACCTACACATATACATAAACTCAGCCTTTTAAAAATAACATTAAGAGAATGAGAACCTGTGTATGAGGTCTTAGGAAATTTTATAAAATGCAAGTGTGCGGTTTTTTTACACTGAGTAAAAATCCTGTGCCTGTAGAATATTAAGAAAGCTTTACCCAAATAATGACTGATAACTGTTTCCAAACACACACACACACACACACACACACACACACACACACACACACACACACACACAAACTGGGGAATACCTGGGAGTAAAGGAATGGTTTGATGAGGCTTATATACCTGTTTGTGCCATATCTGAGCCTCATATGCATGAATGCTCATATACAATTATGGTTTTATCTAGAAAGCCTCTATAGTAGTTTTTTGTTTAAGAGGAGGAAAACTTGCTGTTGTCAAAGTCACTCATAAACTACTTGTTTTATTAGTTTACATTAAGGGTAGTTCTTATTCTGTAGCAGTGGAATAATTTATAATGATATGTATCTGGCCTTATATCAACACATTGTACTTTTTACTGCCTTTGCTATTTAAAAAAAAAGCTGTGAAGTATACCACTGCCCTGCTAATCGTCTTGTTATAACTTGTACATCATGGCTTGATATAGTTTTATCAAGTCAAAAGTGTACAGGATATTACAGTATAGTTGATAGTCTTTGTTCTTGGAAAAAATGCTGAGCTTAAGGATGAGTAAGATTTATGTGTCTTGCTGTGGAGGCACAAAAAATAATAAATTCCAAAAAAAAAATCAATAACCTAGAAAGAAAAACATGCTTTAAAAGAAAAAAGTCTAGCCAGCCAGTGGTGGCGTACTCCTTTAATCCCAGCACTTGGGAGGCAGAGGCAGGCAGATTTCTGAGTTTGAGGGCAGCCTGGTCTACAGAGTGAGTTCCAGGACAGCCAGGACTATGCAGAGAAACCCTGTCTCGAAAAACCAAAAAAAAAAAAAAAAAAAAAAAAAAAAGGCTTTAGACAATATTCCCTATCCAAATTCCACCTCTCCTCACCCTCTAGACTCTTGCCATCTCCCTATCCCTGTTGAAACAATGACATAAATGTTTAAGTTTATACAGTCCTAGCTACTCAAAAGACAGCTCTGGCCAGCTAGGCAATAAATTCAGAGATGCATTCCTTTAGAAACAATATCTGGGAGAAGAAAAAGGTAGAGTGTGAGAAAGTTCTGCCTGATAGAAACAAAATCCCTTCACTTCTGAGGAAGCTATTTCAGCAACTTTATATGTAAATATCTGATATGCAGCCCTTGTGAAAAAGTCTAAAGAACCCCAACAGTGTCATGACCAGCAGTTTGAGAACTACTGCTCTAGTTCAAATATAGCACTTCTTACAAGAATGTATAAACAGCAAGCTAGAGCATCATTGTCTATACTTTCAACCTTGCACCAAGAAAATCAGATTAGTATATCACAACTGCTACAGACACCCCAAAGTCATTTACACTCACTGAATAGTTACTAGACCAGTGGCTATCAACCCTTTCACAGGGGTGATCTAAGACCATCAAAATTAAGTATTATAATCCATAACAGAAGCAAAACTATAGTTATGTAATAATAATAAAAATAATTTTATAGGGGGACTGTAGAGATGGCTCAAGAGTTAAGAGCACTGGCTGGTCTTCCAGAGGTCCTGAGGTCAGTTCCCAGCAACCATATGGTAGTTTACAGCTATCTGTAATGGGATTTGAATCCGGTGTACATGAAGAGAGCATTCATATATATGAAATAAATAAATCTTTAAAACAAATACGGTTGGGGGTCACCACAACATGAAGAACTGTATTAAAGAGTCTCAGCATTAAAAAGGTTGACAACCACTGTACTACACTATGCTATTTAAAATGCTAAGAAACACATTACTACAGTAAAATAAGCTGAAGTCTGAGCTAGATGTTAATACATTGGTATAGTTGATTTATCAAAAATTATGCATGTTGTTTCATGTTAAAACTAAACTCTAGCTTCAGGGGATATAACACCCTCTTTCTGGCTCCTCAGGCAACCACACATGCTTGGTATAGTCACACAGATGTAGATAAAAATGAAATAAATTTTTAAGAATCACTAGCTATGAGTGCTAGAGTGATAGCTCAGCAGCTAAGGGCACTTGCTGCTTTTGTAGAAGGCAAGGATTAAGTTCCCAGAACTCAATATGGCTGCTTCAACAATCTGTAACTCCAGTTCCAGGAATCTGACATTTCTTCGGACTTCCAAAGACACCAGGCATGGATGTGGCACACATACATACACACATGTAGCCAAACACCTATACACAAATTTTAAAAGAAAAAAACAGTTTTAAAACTAGTCATGGGCCACACTATCCATGGTACACTGTTCATCCTAGTACTCAGAAAGCAGAAACAGGCAGATCTCTCAGTTCCAGGCTAGCCAAAAACAAAAATCCAAAAAGATGGTTCGGCAGGTACAAAGATGCCTGCTGTCAAGCCAGATCACCTGAGCTGGAAGCCCAAAACCCACAGTGGACTCAACTCCCACAATTTGTCCCCTGAAATGTACAAGCCGAATCACACAAAATTAAAAAAAAAATTTAACTCAAAAGAATCTTGAGAATTCTATTTTTCCTAATTTACATGTTAAGTTAAATTGAACAAGGTTAGCTGGGAAGCTATTATCCAAATTCATCTTGCTAAGAATTTCATCAAGACTCTTCAATGATACATCCTTACTACCCGAAGACAAACACTCAACTGACAATGAGTATAAAAGAAATCGATCTTCTCAAACTATTTTCAATGTTAAGAAGTCTTTTCTATAAGTAAGAATGGTTACTAGCTGGCAATAACAACTAATTACTCAAGCACTTATCCTGTTACAGGCATTATTATAACACCATTGATTAATACTCATAACAGTCATAGATTATATAGGTACTATTCTTTCATTTTTCAAAAGGAAAAATTGAAGCCAAAGGTTGATTCACCCAAAGTTATGTGGCTAGTAGTTTAGAAGCCAAGATTTAAACTGATTCCCAGCTTTGGCTCTTAACCACTACTCAAACTGCTTTATCACTGGGACATTACCACATTAGCTTCCTAAGACTGCAGTCCATGTACTCCACTACCATGCTCAAAGCAAGAAAGGGCTTAAAAGAATATAGTTGCTGTCACTGATATTATTACTTAAAGCCTCTCCTATTCGTGTTTTACTGAAAATATATATACAATATAGTTTTTAAAGTCTTTTAAGGCTCTGTGTAAGTAAGAGATTCCCAGCACTGTCACACACACACACACAAAAGCAAAGCTAAGCTTCTCCGCTGATTCAAAATATTCCACTGGTGGACTAGCATATTTTCATTAATTCTTTTAGCTTCTAATTTCTGTGAAATGTTTAGGGATGAAGAAGGAAGGAGCACGACCTGAAGTGCAGGCAGCTGAAGGGTAATATTAGCTGCTAGAAGAGGCAAGAGCAGATTATCTTACAGTGCACAGCCAAAGCTGAAATTCCCCAAGCCTTACCTCATAGCAGCAACTGGAAGGCAGAATTCTGCAAAGCAGGAACAGCAAAAAAGAGTTGTATTCTCCACATATCTAATTTTCTAGGAAGTATTTTTGAAACCAACAGCAACTGACAAACAATTAGCAAGCTGATCTGTTCCAAGTCAAAGCTACTTAATCTTCTCAAAATTCAACTGAATTGTTGCCCTCTACTAAAGAAAAGTCACAAATGCATATGGATGTGGTACAGAGGATGAATCACAGAGAAATTCTGTGCTTCCCCATTGTAGGTAAAAAAAAATGCAAATAAATACTTCACAAAGGAAAAAACCTGAAAGTACATTTTCATTTTACAGACTCTCCTGAATCTTTTATTAGTAAAATATGCACTTTACAAATTTTTATTCCAAAGGTCACATAACCTATGAATATTGGACTATGCAGCCTTCCTAACTCCACAAAAAGATAGCGTTAGGATGTGATACTGAAGCCAGCCAGTGGTGGTACACGTCTTTAGTCCCAGCACTCTGGAGACAGGAAAATCTCTGAGTTCCAAAACAACCAGAACTACACGGAGAAACCTTCTGAGGGGAGAAAATAAGCAAAAGGTATGATGCTGAATTATGAAATTACACTGATAGCATTTTTGCTATTTGAAGCCAAATCATGCCCAGTGTGTTAACCTATACCTTGAACCCAGAAGAGAGAGGCAGGCAAACAGATTTCTAGGACTTTGGAGGCAGCTTGATCTACATACACAATTGAGTTGCAGTCCAGCCAAAACTATATAGTGAGACAGTCTCAGAAACAAAACAACAAAACAGGAAAACAAAAAAACAAACTACAAACTCAACGAACCTGCAGTCAACAGAGCCTACAATACAGTGGAGACCATGAGACATAATCATAGCACTCAAGCTTAAAGAGAAGTACGGGAGGTTCAAGGTCAGCCTACTACTATAAGTTTAAAACCTTGTCATCAAAATCAAAAATATGCTAGAACTCAGGAAGCTAAGATAAGAAGATCAACTTTTGAGGACAGCAGGTCTGACTACTTGAAGACTTTCTCTCAGAAACTCCTGGAACCAACTCTTTTGCAGATGAAGCAAGCCTCAAATTCTGAGTGATCCTTCAATATGGCCTGGTTACCACCAAAAGCTTTTGTTTCTGCTTTGTTAGGCACATTTTAAGACATTTCTCAGTTTTATAGTCCTGTTGTAGGATTTTTTCATTGTTCCAAGACAGCCTACACAATAAAGCCAAGAAGAGCTAGGGCCTAAGTTTTGTATTTAATAGAATTGTCGGAAGCACTTTTATTATACAAATATCTCCCGAGCAACAAATGAGTGCATCTGCAAGCACAGTGGTAGTATGCTTACTACCTATCACCATACCTGGGGCCACAGAAGAAAACAACAATGAAATCAAGGAAGAACTCTTATTCAAAGTGCACCTTATTTAGTAGAGTTCAAACCTATGAAAATAGACCAGAATATCTAATACAGTACAAAATCATAGTGGAATAAGAATCAGACCTATGTTGAAGTTACTTAAGATTTCCCTGTAACTCCAACACCAGGGGATCTTACAATATTGTAGCCTTTATAAGCATAAGCGTGTGCATGCATGCGTATCTGTGTGTGTTGTGTACACAGAGATGCATACCTTTTTTTAAAAAGATATCCTTAACACATAAACTATGTGAAATTATCATTAGCCTCTGAATAAGAAACATAAATATTAATATGTAAATCAACGGGGGGGGGGGTTGTCTAGAGAAATGGCTCATTGGTGAAAAGAACTGGCTGCTCTTCCAGACAACCAGTTCCATCCCAAGCAAGCATGGTGGCTCATCTGTAATGAGCTACAGGGGATCTGACACCCACTTCTAACTTCTGTAGGCACCAGGAATGCACATGGTGAGCATCATACATACATGAAGGCAAAACACTCATACACATAAATAACTCAATTTTAAATGAACTGGAAAGTAAAATAAAGCCGCTATTAAGACTTTATTGTTTTTATGAAATTGCTTCATTTACTTAAAGAAACTGAATTTTCTATCTAAATTTTATCAACGATAAACACAATGAAGGTGTATCTGGGACAGGTGGTGCCTATCTTTAGCCCCAGCTATTCTGGAGCCTGAAGTAGGAGGATTCTTTCAAATTACAAATGAGACCAGACAGGGTGATAGTAAGAACCATCTCAAAGGGGGAAAAAATAGACCTGAAAACTGAACATTTCTTGTTCACTTTCTGTGTACCAGCTTTAAATGTTTCATAAATAAGAAAGATATGATTAACTATTTAACTCCCATCAGTCTGTTATTTAGTCATAGATGTCCTCCTTTAGTGTAAGCTTTCTTAGCACATTCAATTACCATTTATTCAGTTTTTTGTTTTGTTTTAGTTCTGAGGACTGCTTAAATGCTTAATGCTTGATTTTTGTTGCTCATTCAATACTTTTTAAGTACTATAGAAAAAACTCTTTAAAAAAATACTCAAGGGACTAGTAAAGGCAGATCACGTAAGACATGTCTGGCATATGCAAAGCTCTGGGTTCCATTCTCTCAAAAAAAAAAAAGTTGTATCTTTCTCGAGCTAGACATATATTTCAATAGTTAAGAGCACTTACTGCTTTTCAGTTATACCCATGGCTCACAACTGCCTGTACTGTAGCTCCACCTCTAGGGCATCCAATACCCTCTCTGGCTTCCATGGTAACCCACAAACATGTGGCACACAGATATATCCAATACATACAAAATAAAAATCTTTAAAAAATTATACCTTAGAATACAAATTAATTCTACCCAAGTTTAATATTAAAGTTTTAAAGTATTTGCCTAGCATTCTAGTTGATGCCACAGGTCTTTTATTCTAATGATTATTATTGCTTTAATTACAGACATATGTGTATCTGTCTCGGCATGTACACTTGAGTGCAGATGACCCAGAGAGGCTGTTAATATGGCCTCAGCCAGCTTGTTCTACAGAGTCCAGGACAGCCAGAACTACACAGAAACCTTGCCTTGAGGAGGGAAATAAAGGCCTCGGAAAGCCTGGGAGCTGGAGTTATAGGCATGGCCCTAGGTGCTAGTACCTAAATCAGATCCAAGAAGAACAAGAGCTCTTAATTTTTGTTTGTTTGTTTTTTGTTTTCTTTGTTTTTCCAGACAGGGTTTCTCTGTGTCGTCCTAGGAACTCACTCTGTAGACCAGGCTAGCCTCGAACTCAGAAATCCACCTGCGTCTGCCTCCCAAGTGCTGGGATTAAAGGCATGCACCACCACTACCCAGCAAGAGCTCTTCTTAATCTTAACCATCTCTCTAGCCACTCACATATACTTTTTTGTTTTAAACTTTTAAAGTTTTTTAGGTTGGGCATAGAAATAGAACCAAGGACCTACTTAGTTACACCTCCAGCTCTCCCCTTCATTTTTATGTGCATTGGTGTTCTGCCTACTTGTCTGTATGAGGGTGCAAATCCTCTGGAACCGGAGTTACAGACAGTTGTGAGCTGCAATGTGGGCGCTAGGAATTGATCTTGGATCATCTAAGAGCAGCCAGTGCTCTTAACAGCTAAACAGTCTCTCTTCAGCCCCCACCCCTTCATCTTAATAATAAAAGTGAATATATTTACAACAGAATTTTATCTTATTTATTTTAAGTTGTTTACAGCAGAGTCTGGGCTGGGTATAGTTCAGTGATTAAAAGCACTGCTCCCTTTTCAGAGTATCAAGATAGCAGCCTCATGGCAGCTTACAACTGGCTATATATACAGTTTCAGGGACACTAGACATATCCCTATAAATATTTAAGTTTTTTTTTTTTTTTTTAAAGACAGGGTCTTTCTCTGTATCACAAGCTGCCCTCAAACTGATTATATAGCCCAGACTAACACTGAACTTAACAATTCTCCTGCAAATGCTGAAATTCTGACATAAACCACTTGTTAAATACTTATGTCAGGATTTCTAAACGAAGAAAACATGCCTTTAGAATACCTACAGAATGATACTCTATGATAAAATCTGTATTCCTATATAATTCTGTTGTTTTTCATTTGGGGAAGGGTTTGGGATTCTGGCAATTAAACCTAGACCTTCACATGTACTAAGTACAAATTTCTACCAGACATGACCAAGTAACTCCTGTGGCAACTATATGAACCATAGCAAAACTCCTAGAACACACTGTTTTAGTTGCCTCTTATATTCTTCCTAACAGTGTTGACAAACAGAAAACAATGAATAAATATGTATTGATAAACTCCCTGTGTAGTTGAGAATAACTTTGAACTACAGATCTTCTGGTCAATATTGCCACAAATGTTGGCATTACAGGTTTATGCCACCAAGTCTGGCTCTTCTGGTTCATTCTTGATTTTTAATTAAAGATTTATTTTTCAAATATACAGGACAGGCAGTGGTGGCACATGCCTTTAATCCCAGCACTTGGGAGGCAGAGGCAGGTGGATTTCTGAGTTCGAGGCCAGCCTGGTCTACAGAGTGAGTTCCAGGACAGCCAGGACGACACAGAGAAACCCTGTCTCAAAACAAAAAACAAAAAACAAAAAAAAAAAAAAAAAAAAAAAAAGGTTAACTGTTATCTGGTTTTAAAAAACTAAATTTATTACTAAAAAAAAACTAAATACTAACACTAAATTTGAATAGCTTTTAACAAAGCTATCTAGCTGTCATATGCCTTAACAATTCCTTAAAGTGGGTTTGAGATGTAATTCAGTTGGAAAGCATGCCCAGGCCCTGAGAATTCAATTCTCAGCATAAAATAAAACATGGTGATTCATTCTTATAATCCTAACACTAGGAAAGTTAGAGGTAGGAGGATCAGAGGCAAGATCAGGTCTTCCCTATTATACTAAAGAAACAAACAAATCTGTTTGGATTTGGAGCTAGAGAGATGGCTCAGTAGTCAAGAACACTTGCTCTTGCAGAGGACCTTGGTTCAGCTCCCAATACCCACATAATGGCTCACAACCCTCCAAAACTTCAGTTCCAGGGCCTCTAAAACCTAACTTCATGACCACCAGGCATACACATGGTACACATATATACATAAAAACAAAACATTCATACACCAAAAATTTTAAACATTTAATTTTGTTGAGTATGGTGATATATGTCTGTAATCCAATCCCCAGGACCTGGAGACAAAAGTTCAAAGTCATCCTTGCTCCATAATGAAGTTGCCTGAGCTACAAAAGACCCCTTTTTTAGCACCACCAAAAAAAAAAGAGGAAATCTAAGTAGCTGATTTTAATAAACATAACTGAAAAATACATATCCTACACTAGCTAACAACTCCTTAAAAAGCCAGAAATGGTGGTACAGATTTTAATCCCAGCATTGGAAGGCAGAAGTTAGTTTTTGAGTTTGGGGTCAAAACTCTGAGACCCTGTCTCAAAAAGAAAAAGAAAGTATGTAGGATTTGAAAAAAAATATGAAAAATTATGAAGACTGAATTCTCAGGGTTTTGTGTCATAAGAACTGTCATACCAAAGAAAACTGTAGCTGATGCTATGTTATACTGGTGGAATACTTGTGCCCAATGCTGTAAGTTCAACAAATTGTCTACTCAAGTCAAAGATCTAAAAAATAAAAATAAAGAAGTCAAAGACTGAGTATGCAGAGATAACTCCTCAGCAGTTAAGAGTACTTGACTCTTTCACAGGACAGGGATTAGAATCCCAGCCTCTACATCTCTACTCACAACTATATGTCGTCGAATTCTAGGAGATCCCAGAACCCCCACAGGCAACAGATTCCCATATGGTCCATAGTCATGCAAACAACCTAACCATATACATAAAATAAAACTTAAATAAAATGTCAAAGGTTGGAGTAGGTAACTCAGAGGTAGACCCTTTGCCTAGCAATATGAGGCCCTAAATTCAGGAGAGGTCATATATTTAGTAGTAAATGCTGTAACATTCCTATAATCCAAATATTCAGAAAGACCAAGCAGGAGGATCAGTTTGTGTGCCATCTTGGGTTACATTATATAACAAGACAGGGTTATTAAAGAGAAAAAAAATATAGTAAGGTAATATGATATAGTAAAATATATATATATTATGGTAAGGAGGAAGAAGATTCCAGGGAAAGAAAAAACTCACCCACTGGTATCAATGCAACAAAGACCCAGTTTAGAAGTTAAAGCCAAGTGGTGGTGGCACACACCTTTAATCCTGGTGCTGGAGGTTGTGGGGTAGGAGCTAATAGGCAGACTACCTCTGAAGAACTAATTACATAAAAAATGGAATGTATACTACAGACTTTGTTCCAGAAGCTGTTAGAAGAAACTGTACATACACATCTAAAAAGATACATTATGGGGGACAAAACAAAAGCAAGAGCAAGGATGCTTACAAGTTCCAAAAAAAAAAGAAAATTGAATACTCAAGTCAGAAGTTAGCATACTTGTGCACTTCTGTTTACAAGACAACTACAAGCACTTAGTTTGGGGAGAAAAAAACTAAATAGGGAGGAGTGCTCCACGTGATCTGCCTGAACCTACCCTTTAAGGACACAAAACAGCTCAAGTTACAACTCAACAGTAAATTACAGACAGGCTGTGAAAACTCACTTTGGAGTTCCAAACCATCAGATGTTTACCATCATAAGGCCTTCAAATTGGGTTCATCTTAAAACAGCACAAGGCACATCTATTTATTCAGCGTATTACCCACAGTGCAACGCAATGGGCAGGAATTTAAGTCAGAGCTGAACTCACTAGTCATGACAGCAAGTACACACTGAAATTCTCTAATTCCAATGCTCTAACTTTAAGTCTAGAAGGCTTGTTTATAGATACTTCAGTTTATAAATAGCTTTCAAAAATCAATGTAAGGGCAACACCACATTTACAGAAATAAATGAATCCCCTCTAAAAAGAAACAAATAATAAACTAACATGAGAATTAACATAAATCGGTGGGAGAAACTAAGTTTTTGCATCATACCAAAACATTATTCTGGCTTTAAATGATCAACCTGCCTTACTGGTACCACAACTGTAGTACATACTACACAAGAGAATGAGATTACCTTAACTATATAACAAGACCATAATTTCAAGAATAAAAAAGCCAACTACTGTATGCAAATAATGAGCCAGGTTACAAGGTTAACACACTGATACTTTGGGAGACAAGAAGCTGGACAATTTGAGATTGGTTTAGCTATATAGTAAGATCTTGTCTCCAAAGAAAAGCATTTCATTAACAATGTATAGTTACAGTAACTTGTTCCTACAAGGTTAAGTTCCTTTTTTTTCTTTTCTAAGACAAGGCCTTTGAAAACCTGTAATTTACAAGATGGCCTTGAACTCTGGGTCTGCCTGCCCAGTGCCAGGATTAAATAAAGTAGGTACCACCAAGCCTAGAAACATTTTCAAAAATATGTTATTGGGGCTGGCAGATAAGAGCACTGGCTCCTCTTTCAAAGGTCCTGAGTCCAATTCTCAGCACACACTAATGCCAGGTGGTGGTGGTGTACATCTTTAGTCTAAACAGAGGCAGAAGCAGGAGGATCTTTGAAGCCAGTCTGATCTACATAGTGAGTTCCAGGACAATCAAGGCCACACAGAGAAACCCAGTATGGAAAAAGAAAAACTAGGACTAGAACCCAAGCTTTTTCCTTTGTAATCAGAGGCAAATGGGTTCTAAGAATTCCAAAGTTCAAAGAATTCCACACCTCTTAAACAGAACACCTCTTAAACAGAACACCTCTTAAAAAAACAAAACAACAACAACAAAAATCAGAATGGCCATTCAGTCCTAAAACTAAAAGCAGCAGCAGCCAACTGGAATGATTTTTCCCAAGGCAGTATTTGATCATGTATCAAGGTGACCTTGACCTCCTTAATCTGGAACCTATGTAACATTGCTGTCCTGGAACTCACTACTTAGACCAGGCTAGAACTCAGAGCTACCTGCCTCTTTCTGGGACTAAAGGCATGCACTACCACGACCAACTTTAGAACACCTTAAATAAAGCAAAACCAGGAAACCATCACCAACAGATTCCCCACACTCAAATCAAAGCAAATAAGCCTAAATCATAAATTCCTTTTTCTTGTGGCCATGAAACTAAGGGAACCACCAAGTAAAAAAATCCAATGGTCTCAGGGAAAAACAAAGACTTACTTCAATCTAAGTAACCTTTTAGCTAATCTGAAACTATCAATGTATCAATATTTAAAGAACTATACTTTTTGGAATATGTTAGTTGAATTAAATTTTACTTAAAAAGAAAATGGTTCCAATGTGGCTACACTGAGATACAGGTCAGCAAATAAATTACAGTGGTGACAATAAGACTGTAACATTAGTCTACTAAAAAGAAAAAAAGAAAATGGTCCAGCATAAATATATACTTACAATTTACCACCAAATAACAGTAAGTGCATTCCAGCATAAATATACTTACAATTTACCACCAAATAACAGTTAAGAAGTATGCACTATGTACAAAGTTCTACCTAGAGCAGCACAGGTAGATAACGTAAATAACTACTAAATCAGAAAGCTTTCATTGCTTGTTAAGAACTACATCTATGGGCTGGGGAGATGTCAGTGGTTAAGAGCACTGACTGCTCTTCCAGAGGTCCTGAGTTCACTTCCCAGCAACCACATGGTAGCTCACAAACATCTGTAATGGGATTCCATACCCTGTTCTGGTGTGTCTGAAGAGAGCCACAGTGTGGGATAAGGCAAAAGCCAACACATAACAAGTACTCCATTATAATCCCAAAATGAACCATGCACAGATAACCAAAAACTAAAACAAGCAGAGAGCAGAGGGTAGTTTAAAAAGTAAGTTGAAGGGGTGAAGTTAAGTTTATTACAGCCTTTGGCTACTATGTACATATTGGTTTGAATAAGGGGAAAATGCAAGCCACGTTGGTATTTTAAAAATACTTGAGTCATCTTATTACCTCTGCAAGCCCAGTGTGGCAGAACATGCCTACAATCCCAGCATTTTAGGAGGTGGAAGTAAAAGGATGAGTTAGGGGTCTTCCTGGTTACATGAGACCCTGTCTCAAAATTTAATTACCTGTACAAATAAGAACAAATAAAATTACCACTGCCTTACTCATCCACTAGAAGAAAATAAAAAGATCCCTAGATTCTAAAAAAGACCAAGATCTGGAAACACTTCTCTTAACTATAAACTGGTGATCCTAGCACCTGAGGTGGACACCGGAGATCAGCAGTTCAAAGAAAAAAGAAACAAAGAAGTATGTATTATTATTATGTGGAAGTCACAAACCAGAATAGGTACAAACTCTGTCAGTAATAAAAATGTGAACACAGGATGCCCTGCAGAGATAGCTCAGTTATTAAGAGCACTTGTTCATGCAGAGGATCCAGGTTCAACTCCTAGCATCCGTGTGGTAGCTCATAACCATATATAACTTTAGTCCCAAGAGATCCAAAGCCCTTTTCTGACCAGGCATCCATGGTATTTTGTACACATTGAGCAAAACATTCACACACAAAATTTAAAAATAAATCTTAAAAAAGTTTCAAGTTTCTCTAAAGATAATTAACAAACTTAGCTGTAAGGACACACATTAAGAAGTAACTGATGTTGATGCAAACCTAGATAATTTTTTTAATTTAATTTGGGCCTAAATTCTATGAGCAGTTTAGTAGTAATTTCTAGTTATAAAGAATTGTGCTGCCAGGTGGTGGTGGTGCGCTTAATCCCAGCACTTGGGAGGTAGAGGCAGGTGGATTTCTGGGTTCCAGGCCAGCCTGGTCTACAGAGTGAGTTCCAGGGCTACACAGAGAAACCCTGTCTCGAAAAACCAAAAAAGAAAAGAAACGAAGAATTGTGCTTCCTATTAACTCTCCCTTACAGATAAGAATCACTAACATCGTGCGCCACCACCAGGACCACTAACATCTATCACCATTTTGTAATACATTCTTTAGTGGCTGGGGATTTTCCCCCACTACCATTATATCTGCTTGGTTTCCCAAACCATTTAGTGAAAAATATTACCTATTCACATTTTATGGATAAAATGAAGAACAGATAGATAAGGAACTGGTTCAAGGTCACATCACCACCAAATGAAAAAAATATCAACTTTTAAATCTGTGATGTGTCTTCTTTATAGAGATGTCTTTTTAAAATAGAAAACATGGTTAGAAAAATGGCTCAGCAATTCAGAACACTGGCTGCTCTCCCAGAGAACAGGGATTCCCAGCACACACATAGTGACTCACAACTGTCTGTAATTCCAGTTCCAAGAGATCTGATGCCCTCTTCTGGCTTCAGTGGGCACCAAGCACAACATAAGATGAAGGCAGAATACCCATGCACATAAAATAATATACACTTAAGATTATTCAAAAATAATCAATTAGAACCATAAAACCTTAACTGGCTAACATACACAATAGGAATAAAACTAAATAGCACTCCAAAATTAACTCCCCTTGCCAGGGTACACACCTTTAATCTCAGAGGCAAGTAGATCTTTGTTCCAGGCCAGAAAAGGCAATGAATGCAGGGAGTAACCCTGTCTTTAAAATTAAATAAATGGTTTAAGTTGGCTCTACATGTGCTGTGCTCGAAGAGAGAGCTTACAAATTAGAAAGGAGAGATTCGGGCTGAAAAGAAAAGGAATGCCTGAAAGGAACACAACATGTTTAAAAGTATTCTCAAGAGTAGACAGTGATGCTTTAAGAAAAGATGTTAAGGAGATAACTGGTGGTACCCAAACAATGCCAGGGAAACAAAGTCATGGTAGACAATGAAAAGGATGGCATGAAAATGGGGTCTTCTAAAACAGCAGGGACAGTACCCAGTGTGGATGGAACAGAGGTACAGAAAGACTAAAGGCAAAGTGACAGACAGAAAGGGCTGAGGAAAAAGGAAGAAAAGCAAAAGGCAGAGAAAGGCCTTAGCCTAGTAGTCCCTTAAAAACTGTTAAGTGCTGCACTGGACAGAAGTTTGGTAGGAATGTCTGCCTTGATTTAAGCTCTCACTAAATAGAAGTCATTTGTTTTCAGATTTTAATTCGGCTTTATTTCAGGAATTCAATACCAAAATAACTCATTTGTTTTGGGATATATTTAAATATCTTCTTTGAAATGTTTTTTACTAAATAAAAAAAAATTACTTCCCTCAGTTAAAGCACCTTGGTCTACTCTATTAGGCTCCCATATTTTAACATTTGTTAATTTTACAATAGCACTCTCTGGGATTGCAAACAGTTCTCAGAATTCTAGCAGGTATATGAAAAGCTAAACAGTCTAATCAGAGAAAAAACTAAATGTCAGCTGAGCCGACTTAAACACTACTCGCTGAAACACAGTGGAGCAGATGGAAACAATCTTTAGAGTTGTGCAATTCTTAGTCCATTCCTAGAAAAGCAGTCATATACAAAGCCTACTAGTTATCATGCTACAATGTATAAAAACATACCAGTTCTGGGACGAAACATGGAACTAGGAGTAAATTAAGTGTCTTAAAATGTAATACTAAAGTAACCACATAAACCTAAGAAAACAGTAATGCCCTCCACAATTTACCATCCATAAACATGTAGTAACTTCAAACTCGACACACACAAGGCCTCATATACAGGCCTCTTGCCTTTTTTCTAACACAACTAAGACCTTTGTTCCCAGCATCAGTTTTTTTTACCCTACTCAGTAACAGCTCTTTCAACTTTCTACCACGTATTTTTGTTTTGTTTGGTTTTGTTTTTTAGAGATGAGATTCTAAGCCTCAACTTGCCGAGTCTTTATAAAAAAAAATGAGACGCCAAAAATAAGATTCGAGAGCAAGAAAAAGTTAAAGACATCGCTGGGGCCTACAAACCGAAGAAAGCCTGGAGATCGGGTGATTTGGCAGCCCAGGCCAGATCGCGAGCTCAAACTAGGAAGGGAGACAGGAGAGCGGTTAGACCACTCGGAACAGAGTCACTGCGCTATCAACCGCCCCCCACCCCCACCCCGCCCCCACCCCGTTTACCTAGTAACATCCCCGCCCCCAATTAACGGAGCCAGCAAACTAAAACTCAGCCTCAGAAGCTAAAAACTAAAACCTCTCCGAGACAAACTAAAACGCGTTAATAGAAACAAATCTGCTAGAGGGGTGGGAAGCCACCCCTTCCCGTTTTCCTCTCACCGCGGACCAATTCCCTCAAGTCCACCTAGAATAGTTACAAGGTGCAATTTAGCCGCCACCACCCCCACCTGCACTTTTTTTTTTTTTTTTTTTTTTTTTTTAGTTCTAGCAATGTTTCTGCGTTCTAATGAAGGCTGTTATTCCAAGGAAGTCCTAGACAGAAGACTGGGTCTTAAAACCTTCGTTTTCTGAACATCCCTGTAAACTTGTTTCTCCACAAGAAACCCACTCGACAGGCAACAAGAGTTGAACTGACGGACAGTGTAATAGGTTTTATGTAATCCACATATATTAATCTCCTAACTCGCTTTGAATGTTAATACGATTGGGGTGACAATTGGCCCACCTCCCTCACCCAAGCCTCAGTTAACCTCTCCGTCCTAGTCCTCTTAGAAGACCCTGCTTTCCCTCAGCCAAGTTTCTCGGCCTCTACCGCGGGCCCTGCCAGCTCGGCGCGTCGTCTTCCTCCCTCAGCCTCGACTTCCCCGGCTGGAAAAGCCGCCCCGTGCCGGCTCGGCCGCCCCCAACCGTCCCCCTCAGCAGGAAGACCCTTACCGCCGTCCAAAGTCACTCCCGCCTCTCCCTCCTCAGACCCTCGCCTCACAACAGTTGTCACTCGAGCTGCTCCCTAGTTTCCATTTCCGGGCCGTCCACAGCTCAGAGCCTCCCTTTCCCTGTTTCCGGGCCCCCCGTCCCATTTCCGGGGAACCCTTGCCGTCTTCACGCCCCCCACCTGCACTTCCGGCCCCCCACTTTCTCTCTTCCTAGACGCCCTCCAGGCTCCATAGACCATTTCCGGTCCCCTCCCGGCCCCCGCTGGGCTCCCCCAGACCCGCACGCCCTACCCAGGTTCCGCCTAGGGCCTTCCTCATCGCCGGAGGCCGGAGCAGAGACTCAGAGCCCCCTCCCCCCCCCCGAAGCCGGTCGGCCCCGGCTCCTCAGGCCGCGGGCTCGCTCGAGCGCCTCACCCGTCAGCCTCGGGCTGTTCCTTCCATGGCCCTGCCGCCGCCAGCAAGTCGAGCCGGGAGCTCAGTCACTACGATGACACGGGCGCGCTGCCTGAGACTTTTGGCTCTGGTTTCCCAGTCCTCGTCAGCCCCCTCCCCCAAAGCCCGACCCTGCCGCTCGGAACGGCGTCCCAATTACCTAGTTAGGCCCCAAAGTCTCCGGTCCGGACTCGGTGGCGCGACGGCAACTTCCACTGGCTCCCCCCACCCCCCCCAGCGGCGGCGGCGACGGCGGCGGCTTGTCGTCCCTTCAATTATCAGCTGAGCCGCAGCACCGCGCCGCCGTGCGCCTCCGCCCGCGCCGCCTCCCTCCCCTCCCGCTCTACTCCAGCCGGGGACTACTTTGTCCTGAGGCTTCGGCCTGCGGGATCCTCCGCAGGACCAGCCCCGCTGCCTATTTACAACCCATCCTATCGCCCCTCCCTCCGCAACGCTCAACTCGAGACGACGAGCAGCCTCCAGTCTCCTTCCGATCCCTTCAAGGGACCAGGAAGGGTACTGTGGCACTCCACTTGGTATCCCTCCGCTGGGGTCACCCCCGCCCCTCCGCGCTAGCAGGAACTAAATTCCACTTCGGGTCACCCAGGACCTGACTGTAGAAATTTCACAAAGCAGGGTTCCTTGTGGCCCCTAGTAAAGGAAACCATCACCCCAAGTTAAAACCCCCACTGCCAACTCAAAAGCGGACTTCGTTTTAAAGTGAGGCTGTGGCCCCCTGACCCCGGTCAAGCCCCGCCCCTTCCTGGTTGTCTTAGCGACGGCAGTGGCGTCCCAAGATGGCGTCGTGGCTGCCGGAGACTCTGTTTGAAATTGTAGGACAAGGCCCGGCGCCGAGCAAAGACTATTACCAGTTGTTGATCACCCGAACTCAGGCAAGTGCGAGCCACGGTTTCCTGTCTCTCCTAACCCCTTCCCTGCCCAGCAGGGCCACCCGATGGGGGCCGCTCCAGGCAAACAGCCAATGTGGCCTGCCGGAAGCGCCGCGTCTCAGCTCACAGCCAGAGATCTTCTCTCGTCACCTCTGCTCGGCGCGCCGAGGTCCGTTCTCTCCCTAAGGCGGGCTCGTCCCTGGCGAGCCTTCCTTTCCTCCCCACAAATGCCGTCCGCTACCCTTTCTGCCTCCCGGCTTCCTACCCGCTGCGTTCCCTCCGCGCGCCGAAGAAAAACAGGCGTCCCTGCTTGCGTGCCGCCTCACCTCAGCGTGGGAAGGAGGGAAAGAAAGACTCAGCTAAGTGTCCCAAGGAGAAGCCGGCAGGGGGAGAAAGGGACGGTCTCTTCCAGGATAGGACTTAATCCTGTGGCATTTATTTTTTTCAAGAACCTCGCTACGGCCTTTATAATTATCACACCAAAACTCCTCTTTTTAGAAGGAATGGCTGACTGAAAGATCTCCCCTTACCTTGCTGGAGCCTCTTCTATCCCATTGAAAGTGTGCGGGGGGCGGGGGATACAAAAAAATGTTTCAGCTGCTCTGCTCATCGGCCCCACCCATAATGACATCTGCTCCACAACAATAAGAAGCGGGATTATGTTATCGCTGGAGTAAAGTAACCCTGGGGGCCTTTTTTTTTTTCAAGTGTTTTGGTTGTCAGGGGTGGGCTTTAGATAATGTATTGTGCCTATGAAATGCACTGGAGCTGGGCGTCCGCTGAACATGTAGCAGGTTCCTGGCAGAGCTTATCCTGGTCATTAAGCTGTTCGTGCACCCCATAGTTTAAGTAAGCCATATTCCTATAAAATTAAGTTTAAAACTTTGTGTTTGTTTGGGTCTAGGCATTGATTATTCAATCTGTTTTTCCTGGAGCCCTTAAACAAAAGAGTAATGAACTAGTTTCTTTTACCTGTAAAACAGTAATAGTGTGTGCACTCTATGTAATACCCAAAACTACTGAAATGTAATACCCTGTCAGTTTATTTTTAAACTCCTTTCAAAATTTTTGACAATTAGGATTGTGAAGATTTGGTTTGGTTTTGTATATGAGGTGGGTTTTGTTTTTGTTTTGTTTCCTTGATGAGATTGTTTTTTGTTTTGAGATAAGAGTCTTACTGCGGTGCCTGGGTGGCCTAGAACCAAGGTATAGACCAAGCTGGCCCTAAGCTTGAGAAATCCAGCCTCCTCTGCCTCAGGAATTAGGCATTACACCCAGCTAAGAGAGGTGGGGGGTTTGTTGGATCCCTTGGGTTTTTTTTGGGGGGGGGGGGCGCTGGGCTGATTTTTCGTTTTTTTCTTTGGCTCTATGAGCGGGAGAAACCAGAGCCTTCTACTTGTGCCAGACTCCACCACACACATGTTCCTATTAGCTTTAAGATCTGTAATCCTGATAATTCTTCACTCTTTGTATGACTTAAGACGTAGTAATCTTTTGGACTCTGTTTTTCCACTTTCACCTATTGCAAGTAAGTCCAGATGTTGGTGATTTTTACTTTACAGTCTTTACTGTATCTTTAAAATTGCTCTTTTGAAGTTTTGTCCATGAAAGTCTGGTATCACAAGGAGGCTTCTCTCTCCCTCCCCACCCCATCTCTCTAGTGTTTTAAGCTGAAATGAATTGACAGTATCTGCCTACATACCATCCTCCAGCTAATTTGCTATATTAAAAACTTCCATCAATATTATTAACTTTCATTTTCATTCTTTTTAAAGACCTGTAGCCCAGGATGTCTTGAGCTCCTTACCATCCTGCCTCTGCCTCCCAGGTGCTAAGATAATAAGCATGAAACACAACGCCTGACAGTCTTTTTTTTTTTCTAACAGATCAACAATTGCTCTTTAAATTACTAAAGGTGGCACAGACCTTTAGTTGTGGCACTGTGAGAGGCAGAGGCAGGACGGATCTTGAGTTCAAGGCCAGTCTAGTCTACACAGGGAGTTACAGCCAGCCAAGGATACATAATGAGGCCTGTCTCAAAAATTAATAAGGAAGATATTTTAAGAGAACTGTTATTTGGGACCTTAGCCTCTTTATCACGAATTTATATATAAAAATCCTTCTCAAAATCGAATCCATTTTCTTTATCAAGTACATTACAGCTCTCCAAGTAAAAGTTGAGTTCAAATCTGATTATGTTGACCTCTTTTCAAAATAAAGTCTAAGTCTAAGTACTGGAAACCGAATACCTAGTAAGAGGTAGCCTGGCATAAGTATTTAAAAAACTAAATCTGTGTTCTATAGTCCACTGTCTGGAAAAAGCCAAACCTACACTATGGAATCGACTGCTCTTTTTTTTTTTGATGTTCCCTCTGTTGATGTCCAGTTTAACCCATATCATGAGTTTGAGGCCAGCCTAGTCTACAGAGAAATCTTTGGGGGGGGGGAGCTTTGTTTTTGTAGGCATGGTGAATGGCACATATTGTGTAATCCCTGTACATGGTAGACAAGAAAGCAAGACCATATAAAGTTCAAGGCCAGCCTGGTCTATATAGCAAGTTGCAGGGTAGACAGGGTTATGTAAAGAGACCCTGTCTCTAAAAACAAACCTAGAAAAATAAAAAATAAAATAAAATAAAAACAAACTTCTTGTGCTGGCCAGATGTCTCAGGAGGGGAAGGGCACTGCCACCAAACCTGGGTTTAATCCATGAAATCCCCCCACATGATGGAAAAAATGGACTATCATAAGCTATCTTCTGACCTTCATGTGCATGCCTGTGTGCTCCTGACTGTGCCCCTGCCTAACACACAAACTACACATCCAAATAGCCCTCATACCACCACCTCTACACCTAGCCATGTACTGTCCTCAAAGTCCCAAGCTACTTTCAAACTGTGTGTCTTAGTGCCAGAACTGGATTATACTTTTATTTTTACAGAGGCATTGTCAACAAACAACTTGATGCTATAAAGCCCATTCCTGTCATCAGCTATGGTGGCACTCACCTTTAATTCCAAGGCTGGGGAGACAGAGGCAGGTGGATCTCTGAGGCTAGCCTGGTCTACAGACTAGTTCCAGGACAGCCAAGGTTAACACAGAGAAACCCTGTCTTGAAAAACCAACCAAGCCGCCGTTCCACCTGCCTTTAATCCCAGCATTTGGGATTAAGTTCGAGGACAGCCAGGGCTACACAGAGAAACCCTGTCTCAAAAAAAAAAAAAAAACATATCTCTGTAATCCCAGCACTCAGGAGGCTGAGGTGGGAAGTTCTCAAGTATAAGGTCTTTTTGAAGGCTACATAGTAGGTTTGAGGCCCACTTGCCCTACATAGCAAGATCATCTCTAAACAAGGCTAGCAAGATGGATCAGTGGTTAAATGTACTTGCTGCTAAACCCAATGACCTGAGTTCAAACCCCCAGGATCCACAAGACTGAAGGACAACTAGCTCCTAAAGTTATTACCTTCTGACTTTTACATATGTACCATATATGGTACACACACATAAATAGGCACAAATAAATCTTAAATAAATCTACAATAACTAGAAAACAACTTTCCCAACGCAGCTCCAGGCCACTGTAGTTCTGTTTATGAATCTCGCCTTTATTATGATAATCCTAAGGCTTAGAAAAATGAACATATTTCTCTTTGGAGGGTGAGATAGGAAGGTAGACAGGGTCTTTCTGTCTACGCAGGTCTAGAACTGACTACAATAGACAGCCTTGAATTCACAGAAATCCACCTACCTCTACCTCTGAGTGCAAGTATTACCAGGACAACCTCGGGTAGCCAATGTATTTTTTTTTTTTTTTAAATCAAAGATTCATTTGTTTTCACTCTAATTTTAATAACTGTATCTAGTGGGTTTTTTTTTTTTTTTTTTTGGTTGGTTTTGGTTTTTGGTTTTTCAAGACAGGGTTTCTCTGTATAGCCCTGGCTGTCCTGGAACTCACTCAGTAGACCAGGCTGGCCTCGAACTCAGAAATCTGCCTGCCTCTGCCTCCCAAGTGCTGGGATTAAAGGCGTGCGCCACCCCTGCCTGGCTCCTAGTGAATTTTTTTAATGATTCATTTTTATTTTATGTGCATTGGTGTTTTTGCCTTCCCATATATCTGGCTAGAAACACATCTTAAATATTACTTACGCCAGGGGTATTTTTATATGTGGCATCTAAGAAATTCTCAGTTTATTTTTCTGAATACAGAGATTTTCCTTAATCCACAACTTAGCACTTATTTATGGGGATGAAGAAATGGAGGATTCCTGCCTCCAAAGAATGCCCCATTCATCCAACACCTTATATATGCCAGGTACTATTCCAGAAACTGGGGAAATATCAGTGACAACCACTTTCTTTCATGAAACATTCAGTCTACTAGGAACAATTAAAAGTTAGTGTTACAAACTAAGTCTCACTACTTACCCCAGGCTGGCCTTGAACTCAGGATCCTCCTGCACCAGACTCCTGAGTGGTAAAGTTACAAGTGTGAGCCCTTCTTCCCACTTAGTATAGTTCCCAGTATAGCATTTTTTGACCTCCTCAAACAATAGGCACACCCATGCTGCACATAAATACATGTGGGCATGATCATACACAGAAAGAGGGGGTACTGGGTAGGGGTAAGACAGGATCTCTCTATTATGTAGCTCTGGCTGGCCTGGAACTCACTATGTAGACGACCAGGCTAGCCTCGAGCTCATGGAGGGAGATCTATCTGCCTCAGTTTCCCTGCTGGGATTACTAAGTATAGTTGTATTTGGGTATGGTGCCTGGAATTACAGGTGGTTATGAGCCACCTGACGTGGATGCTGGGAACCAAACTCGGGTCCTCTAGAAGAGCAACAAGCATCCTTATAGTCACTGGGCCCGTTTAAAAAAAAAAAATACATAAAACCCTGGTGGTGGTGGCATACTATACACTCAGGAAGTAGAAGCAGCCTTGTCTGTAGAACATATTTCTTCTCAAACGGAAGTGTTGCTTGAGGTGGCCTTAAGCCAGTGACTTAGGTTTAATGTAGAAAGTTTTAGAAATGCTAACCTTGTACTAAGTAAATGAGAAGTGACAGACTTGTAAATGATCCTCTTAGGAGTACCACTATGTAATGGCCACTCCAACACATTCAGAGGAATGTAGACTTGTTCATCTCTTTTACTAAATCCTACCCAGAACTACAAAACCTGAAGATCTGGGGATTTAGTTCAGTTGCTAGGATGCTTCCCTAGCTTGCAGGAAGCCCCGAGTTTGATACCCAACACATCAAAGGAGATAGAGGTGGAGGTTACAAAGTTCAGGGCCGCCTTGGTTTTAGGCCAGCCTGGGCTATGTCAAACACTGTTTCAATGCTCAGGCCTAAAAGAAGAAAAAGAAACTAAAAGGTTGTTCTTTCTGCTTTGTTAAATGTGAGACAAGTAGAAAAGAAGGTAGGAACTGGGGGGTGTGGTTTACAGTGCTTCCCTAATGGGGGTGGGGTGGAATTCACTGACTAGCTCAATTTGGCCCCCAAATAAAGAGATTTCTCTGGTAAATTGAAGTCATAATAAATAAGCCCATTTGGGGAGGTAGATAAACCAATCAGCTTGAGATCTGGCATATTTCTCCAAGAGGACCCAGGACTCCGAGAATCCTGCTGTCCTGACCCCCGCCCTCTCACACAGAGTCCCCAGGAGCCATCTATACAGGTGGAAGAGAGCAAGGAAACGTATCTGCTGTGTTTCTGCCTCCTTTTTTCCTTATCCCCATGGGAAGCCCGCTTCTGCCCTAGCCCCAATATCCATTTTACCCACTGGCTTACCAGCCACAGCCCCAGTGCTCCCCCACCTGCAAACTACTGCCCAAAGTCAAGCTGCGCTCTTGGCCTCTGCTTTGTGTCTGACCCTCTTAGACCTTTCCCCCGTCTTTCCTGTGACTGAGAACAGTGGGTCTGGCTCTGCTCCGTCCCTCATGCAGTACGTATTAATTTTACCTACTGAAGCCTGGCACATCTTCACCTGCTCTTCTTGACACCAACAGGTTCGATAAACGCACCCTTTCCTAACCCACAGGTTGGGTCAGGTGTTTATAATAATAAACATCATTATTCCTCTATTCCTCATGTCTGACACGCTTCAGAAAAATGGTTCCCAACCCTGTGACACTACAGGATGTGCCTCATCTGAGTTGTGAAATGGCTTTTAATCAGAAATTTTAAGTTCTTTTTAAGTGGCATAGGGCACTTTGGGGAGAAAGAGAGGTGACATGGTCCAACCAAAGCAATTAAACTCTCTAAAGGAAGTGTTCAGTGCCTTTGCCGTGTAATACCTCAGTCACAGTCACCGAGAGGCTCCTCCATCTTCACTTCAGAATTCCATAACCCCTGCTCAGACGTCGTCAGCATCTCCTACACCATCACTCAGCACCTGTGAACACCTACTCAATCTGGTCTCACCCCACGTTTCCACAGACTGGCTGCATAATTATGTGGGCCAGTAGAACACTTGATTGGGAGTCATTGAGTCATGGCTCCTTTGAGTCCTCCTGCTACCTAGCAAGCTCTTGACCTGGGGCAAAGCTCTTAATTTATCTGGGCCCCAGTGGCCTCATCATCATACTAAGGTCACTAGACTTAGAAGATCACTAAGGTTGAGTGCACAGCTAAAATATTCTTTCCTGTGACAGTGGCATTCGATCCTGGAGAAAGCAGAGACTTTTTTTTTTCTTAGAATAATTGAATTGGCAGAGATTGTGGTTGGTAGCTGTGAGACCTCCTTCCCTTGCCTAATGTTCTGTCCTTTTCAGCTGTGAGGTGAGCAGTTCGGCCTGCCCCCCCACCCCCTTTTCAGGACAAGAACCAAATAACATGGAAGACAATGGGCCAGTGTTTCTCTATAGCAGCTTTCATGGTCAAGATTGGGGACTCTTGCCTGAAACTAAATCCTAGATGCATCTTCTTTCTGGGATTTCTCGGAACTTTCAGATCCTCCTGTGAAATGGGAATGATTTGGCATATAAAAAGGGTTAATGTAGAAGAGAGGACTCTGGTGCAAGCTGTTGCATGCGTGTATGAGGCTGCCACAAGGAAACCTGTTGTTTTGCATAATGAATACATGCTAATAAAACAGAACAAAACCCTGTTGTGCGTCATGGATTTCCAAGAGGAGACTGAAACTGGTGTTTCTTCCCCTGTCATGTGACACTGGAATCTCCTTCCCTAGGGCTCTTCAGGAGTAGAGACTCCGAATGTTCTTTGGACAACAGAACAGGAAATACCAAAGGAGCCAGCATCACCTTTTCCATGAACAGAACTGGAGGAGCAACTCAGTCATCTGTCAGTGGCTTTTTTTTTCTCCTTTATTGTTAAAATCAGCTTAGGCCTCCACAAGAATACCACGTGACGTTTTCACTGGCATTGCAATTGCAGGGAGTGTGCGGATGAACTCTCTTGTTAATATTGTGTCTAATCTTCCTTTGTGACATTTCTAGGTATATCATTTTACTAGGTGGTAGTGTCAAAATCAGACATTTATTTTCTTAGGTTTCTAAGTGTTTCTTTTTTTTTTTTTTTTCAGTTCTTTTTATAACTGGTAATCATTTCTCCAATAGTGTGTTCACTGTTTCTAATGATTAGCTATGGAGGTTAGCACTGATTCCAGGTATTAAGTGGACACACTACCACTGAGCCAAAACCCAGCCCTCCAAAGTTGACTTGTGTTTCTTAGTTAAATTTCCTGCTTTACCTGTGGATGATTTTAGATTTTCTGTGACTAGTGCATCACATCTGTGAATGATGGCATTCCCTTTCTTAATCATAGTCTCCAGGAGGTACTTTGTGAGAAGTTATTTGGATTTGGGCTCTTTAGGGGTTTTTGTCTTTGTTTTGTTTTGTTTTTGTTGTTCTTGTTTGTTTGTTTGTTTGTTTGTTTTGCCTGTGGTGGTAGTGCAATGCCTTTAATCCCAGCACTTGGGAGGCATATGCAGGCTACTCTGAGGCCAGCCACAGACTTCAGACTCAAAGATCTGCCTGCCTCTGCCTCCCAAAGCTAGGACTAAAGGTGTGCACCACTATGCCTGGTTTAGAGGACAACAAAAACTGAGTCCTTTCTCTCCTTTTTTTTCCTTAAGTTCAAGGGATCTAATTCAGGTTGTCATCTTCCTTGGTAAGCACTTTCCCTGCTGAGCCATCTCACCAGCCCTGGCCATTTCAAAAGAATGCATCAGCCAGAGTTGGTGGTGGGCTAGTGACCCAAACCCCTATGGCTAGCACTTAGGAGAATTAACCACAGGATCTCTGGCCCAAGCACAAAGCAACCAGGGATGGTGCCACACACCTGTAACCCCATCAGTTAGGAGGCCAAAAGAGGACTGGGCTAAGCATGCTCCAGAAGCTTAGTATAAACATGCCTTAGAAAAGAAAAAGTGAAACCACATGATAAAGGTTTTCCCCGCACTGGAGGGAAAAAAAAAAAAAAAAAAAAAAAAAAGACAAAACAACAACAGATGAGCCTTAACCAGGCATATCCGAAGACTATTATATAGAAGACTGAACAAGAATTTCCCTTGAGCCCAGGAGTTTTGAAACCGGCCCGGGCAACACAGCAGCACTCCATCTCAGAGAGAAGGAAAGGAAGATCAGGGAGAAGGAAGGAGTTACGGGCCTGGGGACAAAACTAAGTTGGTAGAATATTTGCCTGATATGCACAGAGCCCTGAGTTCAATCCCCAGCACCTTCTATGGTCATGAGGGCACATGCCTTAATCCCAGCACTCTGGAGGCATAGACAAGAGGATGCACACTTCAAAGTCATCTTCAGCTACAGAACAAACTCAACACCAACAACCTAGATATAGAAGGTCCTATCTCAAAAACTAAACCAACCACGGGCAGTGGTGGCGCACACCTTTAATCCCAGCACTTGGGAGGCAGAGGCAGGTGGATTTCTGAGTTCGAGGCCAGCCTGGTCTATAGAGTGAGTTCCAGGACAGCCAGGGCTACACAGAGAAACAAACAAACAAACAAAAAAACTGAACCAACAAGAAAGGAAATGGGGTTGAATAAGGCGGGTGTGGGTCGGAAGGTGGAAGGGAATTAAAAAAAAAAAAATAGAGACAGAAATACTCCCCTTTGGAGGCAAGACAGACAGCTTCCTTGTGATGCTTGCTGCACTCAGTGTCTAGCCACTGGGTCCAAAGTTCCTTCCCCCCAGGAAGCTTGCAGTCCAATAGACAGACAGAAACAGCCAGGTGCTCCGGGCAGCAAAGACATGAGTCAGTCATGAGCAATCCTGTCAGGGCAGCAGCGTGATGGGGAGGACTGTCCTGAAATGAGAGCTGGGAGAGCAAGAAGGCAGACATGGAACCCTGGGTGAAGAAACCAAAGCTGACAAATAGGAGGAAGGGCAGAGCTTGTCCTGACTCCTCTACTGGTCCTTGCTACTGTGGCAGGATATGGGAGCCCCAGAGGAACAGATCTGGAGGTGTCTGGGGAATCAAGAATTATAAGTAGATTCTACTTGGATTAGATGAGTCAGCAGTTTGCAAACCGTTTTTCTGGTGTTGCAGATAAATGTACTGATATTCCTTGGGATTTCTGCTGCAGCCTGAACCCAGACCTTAGACTTGTGAGTCAAATGAACTTTTATAAAACTATTGCCGGGCAGTGATGGCGCATGCCTTTAATCCCAGCACTTGGGAGGCAGAGGCAGGCAGATTTCTGAGTTCAGTGAGTTCTAGGACAGCCAGGGATACACAGAAACCCCGTCTCGGGGGAAAAAAAAAAAAAAAAAAAAACAAACCTCTATTATACGCCAGGCCACAGCACACACCAGAGAGGGAATGAGAAAGAGGGTCACGCCTTTGCAGGTAGAGGCAGGCGGATGGATCTCTGAGTTTGAAGCCAACGTGGTTCCAGGACTACACAGAGAAAAACAGGGAGGGCTGGGGGGGGGGGGGAAACGAGCAGGAGAACAAAGCAAATGGCCACCCTCATCTGATCGGCCATGGCAACCAAGGGGAAACCAACTTATCTGCAAAACTAGGGGTTGCCTGTGTCAACTCAAGCTGGAGAGCTAGCGGAGAGGGCGAAGTCCACCCAAACTAAATACAGTCTGAGGTAGCCATGTAAAACGCCAGTTACAAGGCCACACATCTGTAACCCAAGCACTCCTACAAGGAAATGGAAGGCAGAGGAGGCAGGCGAATCATTCCGAAGCTCACATTGGCTGAAATCAAAGAAATTATGCCTCAAGACAAAGAAAAAAGAGAGAACATCTTTTCTGGGCATCTTCTGACCTCTACACAACCAGATGTGGCACACACATGCCCGCAAGCACATACATACATACACACTCAAAAATACAACTTTAATAATTTTTTCTAAATTGGATTTAAATTTTTAAAGTTGTATTTAAATTTCTTTTAATGGAATTTAAATTGGATTTTTTTTTTTTAAATCCAAAGATTGGTACCTAGAAACAGGCCGTTTGAAGTTCAGTGGATATAAATAAGGGCATGCAAGACAAGGTTGAAAAAGTCCAGTAATCACAATGGGTGTGGTCCGGAGACCCACTAGATTCCTACTTTCTCAAAATGAAACAAATAAAAAACCTGAAAAACTTAGTTACTTTTCTTTTGCTGTGATAAATCATGACCAAGTCAACTTTAAAAAGAAGTATGTTCATTGGACTTACAGTTCCAGCGGGTTGATGGCATGGCGCAGGAACAGCTGCATTCACATCAGGAACCACAAATACTACTTAGAGCAAGAGGCCGAGAGGAAGCGCTAGTAGGGATGGCTCTGGTCCTTTGAACCCTCAAAGCCCGCCCCCCAGTGACTCACCTCCAATAAGGCCTTGCGGTCTATTCTCTTCCTAGCGCAGTGGCTGTCAATCTTCCTAATGCTGAGACCCTTTAATACAGTTCGGCAGGGCGGTGGTGGTGCACGCCTTTAATCCCAGCACTTGGGAGGCAGAGGCAGGCGGATTTCTGAGTTTGAGGCCAGTCTGAGTGAGTTCCACAGAGTGAGTTCCAGGATAGCCAGGGCTATAAAGAGAAACCCTATCTCAAAAATCCAAAAAAGTTCTTTATGAAGTTATCTTGGGCTGGAGAGATGGCTCAGTGGTTAAGAGCACTGACTGCTCTTCCAAAGGTCCCAGCAACCACACAAAGGCTCACAACCATCTGTAATGGGACCTGATGCCCTCTTCTGGTGTGTCTGAAGACAGCTAAAGTGTACTATAAATGAAATTATCTTTATTGCTACTTCAGAACTGTAACTTTGCTACTGTTATGAATCATAATGTAAATATCTGATATACAGAATATCTGATATTCAAAAGGATTATCTGACAACCACCCCCAGGGGTCAAGACCTACAGTTTAAAGCCACTGTCCTAGCAGTCCAGTAATGGGAGAGCAAGTATTTATCCATGGGAGCCTGTGGAGTCCATTCAAACTACCGCATTTTCAAAGAGAGGTATTCAGGGACCTCAACACTTTTCATGCCTTACTGCAAGACCCGTGGCCCTGCCTGTTCTTGTACCTTCATATACTGTACTGCCGAAAAAGGCAGCACCCAAGATCCATTCATCCTTGAGAGCAGCCACAGGCATTGCATCAGCATACAGGGCAGGATAAATCTGAATGAAATCACCTCCACCACTTACCCCCACCCCCACCCCAGGCACTGATCACATTGTTTGGAGATTGTGCATCTAGGATTCTCCAGATGAAAAAACCGGCAGTACTTGGGAATGGAAGGAAGTAAAATGAATTCTAAAAGCAAGAAAGCAGAAGGAATATTTGTGTAAACAAGTTCCCACATTGACCTTCCACATTGAAATACTTGCATACTCTGGACCTGGTGGTACACACCTTTAATCTCAGCACTTGAGAGGTAGGGGCTAACAGATCTCTGTGAGTTCTAGGCCAGCCTGGTCTACAGAGCTAGTTCCAGGACAGTCAAGGCTACAGAGAGAAACTGTGTCTGGGGAAAACAAAACAAAACAAAAGCCCAGGAGCTAAGATGAGTAAAGGGTTTGCTGAACAAGTGACAGCCCGAGTTTGTATCCCCAGCATCCACTTAAAAGCAGGGCTCAGAGATACACATCTGTAACCCCAGAACTGGGATGAGGATGGACAGACGCTCTTCAGTTTGATACCCAGCCAGCCTAGCTGAGTAAGCTATAGGATGAGTGAGAGAGACTTGATGTGCCATAATGTGTTACAGAAAAGCTGCTTTGGGGTGTGAATTGTAGTTGCTGGGCTGAGAGTTGGATCTTGTTTGTTTGATTTTTTTTTTTTTTTTTTTTTTTTTTTTTTTTTTTTTTTGTCTGTTTGGAAGTGACTTGTTTGTTTGTGAGGCGGAGTTCTCCTGTGACTCCATGCGGGCCAAGAATTTTCCTATCACCACTTCCCAAGTACTGAGATTACCCCGTGTCACCAGGACCTGCAAAAACTGACATTAAGTCAACAGTATATATTCTATGTGGTATCTAACTAGAAGCAGACATAAAACAAGCTGGTAAGTAGATGAAACTGTGACCAGAGGCTTACTGGGACCTCATCTGCGCTTCCCTAGAACAGGGGTTGGCAGTTTGCTACCTGAGTTTGGTACCTGAGGTGCCTTAGAGAGCAGCTTGCCATGTGCAATGAGATCATGCTGACCAAGCACATGCTTCTCAGGGGGAGCACATGCTCAGTTATTTCTGAGGTCATTGACCCTGTCTGGTCCACCTCTCACTGAGAACTAGTCTAATAGTCCACACTGTCTCTGTTCCAACCAAACATTATTTTCTTGTTCTGTCCAAAATTCACTACCCTTTCCGGCTCCTGTCTACCTACAAACCACTGGGATAACAATGGAAAGGATGAGACACAACCCAAGGCCGCCCAGAAACTGCTTTGTTAGTTCAGCCTGAACCAAGATAGTCAACCTTTCACCTCTGTGTATGGTGACAGGGATTAAACACCACCTTCAACCCCATGCCCCATCCCCCACCCAGAAAGACCTCACCCTTGCTAGGCAGGAACTTTGCTACTTTCCCAGCCCCATCCTTTTCACTGTGGTACTCCCCCACACCCCAAGGCCTTCAGGCTCCCCAGTACTTAAGAAATATGCTTCTGCAATCAGAGATAAAGAGGCCTGAGACAGAGGACAGCAAACTTGAAGGGCTGATTTTCCGATGTTATCAGCCGTACCTCTGGGTCCTGGAGTGCCTGAGGCAAGCCACAGAGCTGCTCTCTTCTGTTAAAACAGACAAGAATGCTCTCCTAAACCTAATAGGATTGAGCTTGTCTCTTTAGGCCAGTGGCCCTAAGTTAATACACCCGGGCTTTTATAGTATCTCAAATATACTGTAACTGTAATGTAAACCCTTGTTGACCCTGATTTTGTTCAAAATTTAGTGAGTTTGAATTTCAAACTGATTATCCTATGATAATATATTTAGTACCACCACTCTTCTGGGACTAAATGACATTTTTTTTTTTTTTTTTTTTTTTGACAAAGAAATGGAGAATGAGAAGATGGGCAGGAAGTCACAGGAGCAAAACCTTGCAGTGTAGTCCTAGGCGGGGAAAGGAAGTGAAGGCAGATAAGTGAAGCCCTGGGACATACAGGATCCAGGTGGACATGCCAGTCTTCCCGTATGCCTTGAGGATTGTCAGGGAATTGGATCTTGGGCCAGCAAGATGACTTAGCAAGTAAAGAACAACTATAAATTCCAGCTCCCAGGGGTCCAACATCTTCTGACTTCTGTGCATGCACAAGGGTACCTACACACACAGCTGCACATACACTCACACACAAGTTAATTAACAAAAAGTAATTGGCTGGTCTTTCCCAATGTGAATGTTGTCTCTTGTCACCATGTCTCTTGTCACCATGCCTGTCAACCTAAGCTAGATTCCCCAGGACCCACGTGTAGAACGAGAGAATCAGCTCCTACAAGTTGTCTTCTGACCTCCACATCTGTGTGATGTTACATGTACACACACATTAATTGATTAAGTAATTAATTTACTAATGTGAAAAGTGTTTGACAAACAAACAAAAGGTCTTAGCAGCATTCAGGAGGCTGAGCCAGGAGCATTACAGGTCTGAGGACAGATTAAGATGACGCAGTGAGTTGAAGGGCAGCTTATGCTACATAGCAAGACCTTACTGCAAAAGAACTTTTTTTAAAGCCAAGCATCAAGGAAAATTGGCTCAGAGATTAAGAGTACTGGCTGCTCTTTCAGAGGACCTAGGTTCAATTCCCAGTATCCACATGGCTGAGCTGCATTTATAACATTTATAACTCCAGTTCCAGGAAATCTAACGCCCTCTTTGGCCTCAGTAGACACCAGGCATACACATGGAACATGCAACATATATACAGTGCAAGCAAAAAAAACCCATACACATTAAAAGGGGAGGAGGAACTAAAGAAAGACTTTAGAGGACCTGAATTCAGTTCCCAGACGCTCATGTCAGACAGCTTACAATGACTGGCCTCCACAGACACCTGGACTCCAATACATACACACACACACACACACACACACACACACACACACACTAATAATGTTCGAAAAGCACTGAAAAGGCAAGGGAAAGTGGATCTCCGTGAGTTTAAGGCCAGTTTGGCCGGGCGGTGGTGGCGCACGGCTTTAATCCCAGCACTTGGGAGGCAGAGGCAGGCGGATTTCTGAGTTCGAGGCCAGCCTGGTCTACAGAGTGAGTTCCAGGACAGCCAGGACTACACAGAGAAACCCTGTCTCGAAAAAGCCAAAAAAAAAAAAAAAAGCCCAGTCTGGTCTACATAGAGAGTTCCAGGCCAGCCTGGGTAACATAATTAAAACCCTATTTCAAGATAAAATAAAAGTTGATGACTCTTCAGAGAAATGTACACCTGTGTTGTTGAGTGCATCTTTCTTTCTTGAGGCTGGAGAAATGGTTCAGGGTGTAAGAGCACTTGCTGCTCTTGCAGAGCTCCTGAACTCAGTTCCTACTCCCTGGCCTCCTCAGGTACCTGCAGTCACGTGTAGATACAAAGACACAAACATAATGTATTTCAATTAAAATTTTTTATTTTGAAGAAATCTTTCTGTGAAGTCTCGGATGACCTAGATTCTCTGTATAGGCCAGGCTGGGATTAAAGGTGTATACCTCTATGCTCAGTCAATTTTTTAAAAATTTTTAATGACTTATTTTTATTGATGTGCATTGGTGTTTTGCCAGCATGTGTACCTGTGTGAGGGTGTTGGATCCTCTAGAACTGGAGTTACAGATAGTTGTAAGCTGCCTTATGGGTGCTGGGATATGAACCTATATCCTCTGGAAGAGCAGCTGTTGCGCATGCCTCCCGTGTCCCCTTTCGCCCGTGGAAGAGAGACACGAGAGACGGAATTTGGGTATCACCACAGCGAGGCTTTACTCTTTATCAACAGACTTGAAAACCGTGGAAGGGCCAAAGACAGGAAGAGGCACCACTTAAATACACCCTAGAGTGACGTATTCACTTCTGATTGGCTGTTCACTCACCACCCAATATTACGTCTCGGGATTGGCCAGTGACTTTGGCGGACTTTCTGCCTTTGCAGCTGCGCAGTTAATTGTTTACTAGTGGAGACACGGGATGCCCGCGCCATCTTGGAATGGCGAATGCTGACTGCGGCTCCCAACAAGCAGCCAGTACTCTTAACCACTGAGCCATCCCCAGCCCCCACCTCCTACCCAGTCAACTTTTTAAATCTGTCTTTTTTAGTGCCTCTCTGCTTTACTTGCGCCTGTTTTTTAAACTCTCCATTAAGTATCTTTGGAGCTGAATTAGTGGCTCAGTGATTAAGAGTCCATACTATTCTTTCAGAGACTGCCCAAGGCAGTTCCTAGCACCCACATTGATTCACAACTGCCTGTTAAGTCCAGTCCCAGGGTATCTGACACCTCTGGCCTCCAAGGGTACCTGTACACATATGGCACACACAGATGAACATGTACACATAAAAAATAATAAAGTCTTTGGATAATCCATTTTCAGGGATTGGAGAGATGACTCAGCAGTTAAAAGCACTTGCTGCCACAGTTATGAGGACCAGTGTTCTTATCCCACGACCACTTATCAAGCCTGTCATCCTGCAACTAAGTTCCAACTCCTAGGGGTCCAACGCCCTCTTTCTGATTTCTGTGCATGCACAGTGCGCCTGTACACACAGCTGCACATTCATCCACACACAAATAAAATAATAATAATAAAAACGAACTCAGTTCTTTCTCAGTGTAACTGTTGTCTCTTGAATTGGTAGAAGCTCTGTCTTCACTTGGCCACTCTTCTTCTGAGAACACCTTTTCCCTAATCTTTACTTAGCTATCCATCCAGTTTTCAGATTCACATCTACCCCCTCTCTGCCAGTGAGCCCCTTAACATGGCCCTTTTCAGGGAAAAGTGTGAGGGAAAAGCTTAGGAAATAAGAATTCACTTCAATATGTCCATCCCAACCATCTAAGTGGCTTGGAATGACAGCAACCAACATGGGGGTCAGGAAAGCAGAAGTAAATGGACATTTGGATACATGACAAGACACTGAAGACAATACATCTTGACAGGATCAGCAGCAGCCAACATCCATTTCTCGGCATTATCAGTGAGTCAAGTACAGGCAGATTTCCTTCCTAGCAAATGAGATGATTGATGAGCACTGGTCTTTTAAAAAGCTGCGCAGAATAAAAACTGTAAGTCTGTGATGGTTCATGTTCAGCTCGCCCCTGGTCATTTAGTAGCTCGTAGCATGGAGCCGATTATAGTGCGAATTCAGTGAACAGTCGATGAGTTGATAAATGTCTTGTTTGTTTGTTTGTTTTGTTTTGTTTCCAAGATGGATTCTCTGTGCAGTCCTGGCTGTCCTGGAACTCATCCAGTAGACTAGGCTGGTCTCTGACTTAGAGATCCACTGCCCCTGCCTCCCAGGTGCTGGTACTAACACTCTGTGCCGCCACCACCCAACAGAAATGACTTATTTGTTAAAATTTTGTTTTGTATGATTTTGCTTTGCTTTTTCTCTCTACCTTATTTCCCCTCAGGACTTGGGATTAAGCCCAGAGTCTCAACACTACCACCGAGCTGTTTCCCCAGCTCCTGCTCTATCATTTTTATTGCATTTATCTGATCATTTTATGTGTGAGAGAGTTATGTATGGAGATCAGAAGTCAATTTTTTTTATTCTCTCATTTATTACATCCTGACCTCAGTTTTCCCTCCCTCCCCTCCCCCTAAGCTCTCCCCAGTTCTTAAGAATCGGTTCTTTCCTTCCACCATGAGGGTCATCAGACTTGGCAGCAAGCACCATGTACCTCCTTATCCATCTCCTCCTCCGTCCTGCTGTAACATTGTTAAAGAAACAACACAAAGCAGTATTCTGTGCAGGATGTAACAGCAGGCTCTGAATCACTCCATGTGGCGCTGCTCCATATTTCCCAAAGAAGGAAGTAGGAAGCAAGGATCTCTTTCAGCTGTTACTGCATTGTGACAATAGGAATGGCACCTTCTGGTGATGCTGATGGGCCTGCAGAGAAGGAGCAGGAGGTGGTATGAGGGGAGGCTGAGAAAAAGTGAGGAGGGGGGTGTCTCTGTGGGACCTTGCATACAATCCCAGGGTAATGCCCTTGGGAGGAATAAATACAGATAGCATTCACATCTCTGGAAGAGGCTTTGTGTTATTCTGTAAGGATGGACTGGCTCAGTGCCATCAAGGGGTCAGTTTCCAGATGAAAGGGATGGCAAGCCACATGAAAGGTGTGAAAGGATAGAATTTGGTCATGAACTTGATATTACGGGATGACTGAAAGTGAGAACATGTAGAATAAACCCAGCCAGTGCCACCTACCTAAGAAATTCGGGGGTGGGGGTGGGGGGAGGGAGTATTCCTTTTCTTAGGGTTGAACCTAAAATGCCTGTAGATTACCCAGGCAGGTGTACACCTTAAGCAGCTGGGTGATTTATAAGGATTCCCAAGAGTAAGGATAAAATCTAAACGGGGCAGCGATCACACACTCCTTTAATCCTAGCACCCAGGAGGCAGAGGCAGAAGGATCTCTGAGTTCAAGGACAGCCCAGTCTACAGAATGAGTTCCAGGACAGCCAAGAATATGCAGAGAAAATGTCTTCAAAAAAGGGGGAGATGGGGGTCTAGAGAGATGGTTGGTTCCGCAATTAAGAGCACTGGCTGTTCTTTCAGAGGACCTGGGTTCAATTCCCAGTACCCATATGGCAGCTCACAACTGTCTGTCACCCCGGTTCCAGGTAATCCAACACCTTCACACAGATGTACATGAAGGCATAACACCAAGACATATAAATGAATCATTTTTAAAAAAGAAAAAAAAAAAAAGCAACCAAAAAGGATGACTTGGCAGTGAGAAAGACCTAGATGACAGACATTACAGGAGCGTGGAACGCAGCTAAGGATAGAACCCTCCCACTAAAGAGCAAGGCAGGACCAGGAGGTTGCTCAGTCCTAAAGTGCCTGTCTGGTATGTGTGAGGCCAGTACAAAAAAAAAAATCAAGACAGAGAGAGACTTGTGTATCTCCATTTGGATGTCCTTGTTGGACTGGGGAGTTACAGCATTGATCTTGATGTCTTACCGTATAGGGGTTGTTTAAGGATGGGTTAGAGTTAAATATTTCTCCTAATAAATGATAAAATGTATCCGAGCAGGAACTGTGTGATAAAACAGCCTTGGTTGAACCTGGGAAATAAAGGTTTCTTTCTGTAAGAATTCCACAGGAATGTGACTGGATACATTCTGGTACATTCTTCCTGCGGCAGAAATCATTAATTCTCTCCAGTAACCATTTTTCCTTTTTGTAATCAAAGGCTATCTTATTTGTAGCTGAACAAAAGGACTTCAGAAAGAAAAAAGAAAAGGCAACATTTGTAAGCCACACCACCACCTTGTAGCTACTTGTAGCCACATAGCTAAGTTTGGGCCATGAAATAAAAAGGGGCCTGAGAGATGTCCAGTTTTCACCCTATAACCCTTGGGTTATAGGCATGAATGGTCATACTTTGCCTGTTATGTGGATGCTAGGATCCACCCTCTGGTCTTCATACTTTCATATCTGTTTTGATATGAAAAATATGTACTTTATTATATTTTCAGTTGTTTGCCCATGTATCATTGAGCCATAGCATGCATCTAGAGGTCAGAGAGCAATTTATGGGAGTCAGTTCATATCCTACCATATGGGTCTTAAGCACTGAATTTAGAACATGAGGCTTGGTAGCAGACACCTTTAGCTGCTGAGCCATCTCAGTGGGCCTCAGTGAGCACTCTTAGTCCCTGAACCATCCATCTCTCAGCCCCTCCCAACCATAGCTTTTTTTTTTTTTAAGTGAATGTATATTTTTGTTTTTATTTGGATTTTTGTTTTTATTTGGATTTTTTTTTTGGATTTTTGTTTTTATTTGGATTTTTTCTTTATAGCCCTGGTTCTCCTAGAATGCCTTTAATCTCAGCCCCCAGGCAACAGAGGCAGGCAGAGCTCTGAGAGTTAGAGACAGGCTGAGATCTCCGTAGTGAGTTCTAGGTCAGCTAAGGATACATAGTGAGATCTTGTATTTAAAAAGCAGATTGTAAGATTTTAAATAAGAAAAGCTATTTATAAACCTGTTTATATCAGTACTTACCAAGTTTGAAATTGGGTTTGATCGAAAATGGGTTTGATCCCCAGCACTGATAAATATCTTTAGTGGTTTTGTACAACAATAAGTGATCCCTACTTTTTTATTTGAGAGACTCGTTGTGAGTTTGATTAGAAGCCCAGCTTAGAGCATTTTATCCTTTTTGTGGCATCTAATCTTTCTCTTTCATTACCACTCAAGGGACACTCTGTGAGAATCACTTCTTCACTCTGGTCACACTGGTTTGCCTGGTACCCTCCTGCACTTAGCGTTTTCCAAAACCAGAAAAGTAGCAGGCAAGAATGCTCTGGCCCTCTAATGTTAGCCTGCTGGAAAGCAGGGGATGTGGCCGAGTTACAGTCTGGATCGTTAAATGTCTTTACTATGATTAAAATACTACAGTCATTTAAAATCGTCTTAGTCATTCACACGAGAAGAACTAATTTGTGGCGATGCCATCAGTATCTCAATTGTTCTTTTGCTTTTTAAGACAAGCGCTTACTTCACAGCCCTTGAACTCACAGTCTCCTGTTTCAGTCTTCCTTTCTAGGCCTGGGTCACCATACCTGGCTTTGCCCCACTCTTAAGATTGCTCAGACTCTTTGGTTCATTCTTTTTTCACTTTAAGATAATTACGTGAATGTATCGTGAACAGAAATGTTTACCTAGTTGTTGCTCCTCACCTGACCCCTAGGGCTGCAGATTGAACCCAGGACCTCCTGCAGGCTAGCTAGGCACTTGTCCTATCACTGAGCTACACATTCAGTACGTGTGAACACTAATAATTCACACGTACTGAAGCTAGGCCCCGTGGTACAGAATTTAGAAGAGCGGGATAAGAAGATCAAGACTTTAGAGCCACTGTGAATTCAAGGCCAGCCTGGTTCTGGGATAGCCAAGACTACACAGAGAAACCCTGTCGTTGGGGAAAAAAAAAAAAAAAGTTTGGAGCCAGCCTGTGTTTCTATAAGAGAAAATCTGTCTCAAACAAACAAACAAACAAAACAAAACTCCCCAAAGCAGAAATACATTAATATTAAATAATTCTAAATGTATATGAACATAAACCAAAGTCTATAAATTTAAAATACCAATCTTATACATAAATAAACTGTTAAATTATTTGAACTATAATGTCTGTCCTCATATTGATGAGGCCTAGTACTTAGAAACCTTACTGGCCTTTTGAGCACTATAATCTAATGGAAAAGTCTCTGACCTTTCTTGATTTGATTTCTTCCATTTATGGCTGTGTGGCATCAGACATGTCAGTTGACTTAATTTATTCTAGAACCGGGGGCAGAATCACTTGTAGATTCTGTGCCTTTCACCACCCTAGACTCTGCAGATAATGAAAGAAAGCTCTAAGGATGAGATGCTTTAGAGGCTTTCACTGGGGCCCAAAAGATAAACAGTTCTCTGGGCTCCATGCCCACTGCAGAACTCTCCAGTTAGACACCAAGGAGATTAATGCAGCTTAGGCTGTTAAAATACTGTACTGTGATTCGAAACAGGTATTCTAGGCCATCCTATACACTTGTGAGGAGACAGTAGGAGACACAGAATCCTTAGAAAACTACCCTTAAAAACCTGGGAAAACTCAGAAAAGAAGAACCGAGGTAGGGGGTCAGATGATGTCAGATAATGCATGGAAGTGAGAAAAAGCTGAGGGACACTGCTTTGTGGGTAGAATGCCTAGCATATGGAGCCCTAGAGGTCATCCTCAAAACAAAAGAAAACCAGGTCTGGTGGCACAAGCCCATATTCTTTGCACTCGGGAATTGAGCACAGAAGATTAGAAGTTCAAGGTCATCCTAAAATAATGAGTGTAAAGGAAAGTAAGAAGAGCCTGGTTTGCAAACTAGATATGGATGGCAAGCGGGATCAGTGAGGATAAGGAAATCACCTCGTTCTAGGAAATGTGCTTGTTGGGCAGCTCAGTGGTGAAAAGCTCCAGCTCATATCTGTAATTCCAGTTTCAAGAGATCTGATGCTCTTCTTTGGCTTCTACGGACACTAGGCTCATATGTGGGGTGTGTGTAGGAAGCAGAGGAAGTTCTCATAAAGTCCTGAGTAAATGTGTATTTTGACATGGTCTGGGCCTATAGAGGACTCGGAGACTAACTGGCGCATGGGAAATTGGCAAAACCATCACCCATATGGGCCAGGCTCCAGAGAATTGGCCACCTTTTCTCAGGAGATGGCGTTTAAGTGTTTATGGATCAGCGTGTGCGGAAACAAAAAAACAAAAGCAAAAAACAAAAAAACTAGCAACTGTAGCCTCCTCCCCCTGTTTACAACCTGAGACTGCTTGCCTACAGAAACCTCCTACTGAGACTAGCAGGGATCCCACACACACACAGCCCCAATCCCAATGTATCTAATAAACACACTGAGGTTCCTTGTTGAGGCAGTAGCAGTAACAGAACCCCACCTGAGCTTCCCTGAGGCTGGCTTTTCTTCATTCCCTCACCTCCCGGAGCAGGGGGGCCAGAATCTAGCAGGATACATATGTGCAGACAAAAACTTAGACAGACACGTGAAAATAAAAAGTCTTTTTAAAAACAACATTGTTTCTAAAAGAACAAACAGAAGTCTCAACTTGTAGGGAAAATACAATCAAAGACCTTCAAAGAGTCTTCGTATGAAGCCAGGAGTGGTGGCTCACTCCTGCCATCACCAGTCCCAGCCACTCTGGAGGAGAAGGTGGGGGTAGCACCACAAATTTGAGGCCAGCCTGAGCTACAGAATGAGCCCCAGTCTTGAGAAAGCAAATGGTCATGTGCAAACCATGTCATAAACACAGGCAAAGAACATGTTTGTTTTTCCACAATGTCAGACTGTTAATTGAATAACAATAAATTGACAAGGTTTAAAGGATCCAAAGATAGGAACTCATCATAAAATCTGCCTGAGTAGCCTGGCCAAAGGCAGACTGGAGTTCTTTATTCCGATCTTAACTACTGATACTAACTCCTCATATCACAAGTCATGTAGCACACAGTTGATATATCTTCCTATGTACATACATATGTCTGGGATATAGTATGAATACTACGAGGGTGCAGCAGTGTTCCAGAGGATTAGAAGTGGGCTGAGACAGAGTCAAGCTCTAGGAGAGCTCTGGTAGTAAGTGGAGGGGCTGGAGTCAGGTTTGTGCGCAAAGCTGCAGAAAAGGGTGTAGGAACAGAAAGCTTCGGGTCAGGTCAAGATACAGAGAGGCAGACAAGCAGATGGGCAGGACTTGGAATAGAATGTATCAACAACAGTATGGCATGGAGCTGAGTCACTGAGTCTGAGGCGAAGCATCAAATACTAGAACTTGAGTTGCTGACGGTTGCGAGCCTGAGCTGCTGTGCAAATGCTGAGAATGGAACCTGGGTCCTCTGGAAGAGCAGGAAGCGCTCTGAACTTCCGAGCCATCTCTTCCCTGATGATGTTTTAGTTAGAAAAGTAGGAGGGTGTTTGTTTATTTTCATTTATGTGTATGGATGGGTGTTTTGCCTGTGTAAATGTGAACTGCATGTGTGTCTGATGCCCATGGAAGTCAGAAGAGGGCATGGACTTGGTTTGGAAGTAGAGTTATAGATGGTTATGATTTACCATGTGGAAATCGAAACCTAGGCCCTCTGACAAAAGAACAGCACTCTCTACTGCCAAGCTATTTTGTGAGGCTGTTTAAAGGCTGAAAGGGAGGAGTTAATGGAGACAAGACCAGACAGAGAGCAGGAGGTACAGAGTCCAACTGAAGTGAGATATATATCATATACATATGTCAGACCCGTCACTGGTGACAGGGACATAGTTCCTCACTGCATCTACAGCTACCTGATTTCTTAGAAGCCTCCAGTCAAGCAAACCTGGGATTTGTGGCATCCATAAGGAGATTAATTTCAAGGGGGAGCCAAAAATGAAGTAAGATTGGATTTATGGGAGAAGGAGGGGTCTGAGACTGGACAGGACAAGTGTGAGCCTCTCTAAGGGAGGCCTGTAAGTGGCTTTACAACAGGGATATGTAGTCTTGTGGCTTTCTGAATTATACCTCGAAAGGTTGCTAAGGGCTCCCCCTTCTCTCTAGCATTGTCTAAAGAATGTAATTTATAACAAAGTTAAAAGCTAAGGAAATTTTTTCAGTAAACAGGTTGTAAAAAGGATTTATGAAGGGTGCTATTTAGGTTTAGGGAAGAGAGGAGTGTGCTTGAAATCTAAGGTTATGTATCATTTTAGCCCGCAGTAAATGCAGCCTAATTATCATCTTTGACATCCTTGATTGAGGTGTCTCTAGAAACAGCACCATCTGACCCTTTGTGAGAGCAAGGTATTTATTGCCTTTGACATGCCTTCGGGGAGACATAGATGGTCTCTGTGGCTTTGGGTCCTTCTCCCTGGAGTCTGAAGACTTCTGCCTTTCTAGGTGATGAAGGCAGGTCAGCTTTTCAGCCCTGCCCTTTCCCAGCCTCCCTATATCAACATAATTCCCCCATGTTTTGTTTTGTTTTTCCTTATCCCATCTCAGATATAATTAGAATCATTTGTTGAGCACGGTATTAATCCCACCACACAGGGATCTGAGACAAGAAAAGCTGAGTTCAAGACCAGCCCACTCATATTTCATATCTGTGTCAAGGCTACACTAGATAGTGAAAGTCTGTCTAAAACATGGCATTATTAAAGTGTGTGCCACCACGCCTGGCTAACGACTTCCTAAGTGTTGGTGACTTTGTTTGCTTGTCTGTTTACCACAGGTATGCAGTGCCTTGCAGAAGCCAGAAGAGGGTCTTGGCTCCCTCAGAACTAGAGTTACAGGGCATTCTGAGTGGCCTAAGGCAGATGGGAGGAACCAAGCTCTGGTTCTCTGTGGCAGCAGCAAATGCTTTTAAACTCAGAGACAGCAGTCTCTCTAGCCTGATTAAAAAAGAAATATTTTGATACTTAGTTACTGTTTCCATTTAGGTTAAGAGAGAAAACTGTGCAGTAAAAGCTGGGTGGCTGCCTGGCCTGATTAGTTAGTGGCACAGGACAGGAATGCCTTCTATTCTTTGTGAGTGTGATGGGTGGGGGTAGGATTTTCTCTCTCAGATGTTAGTGAGAACACAGGTAACCACAGTGGCTGCCGACCAGTGACTCTGCAGTAACCAGCCTTTACTTGAAACCCACACTGCCTGAGCCAGGAAAAGCAGAACAATAGAAAGGCCTTACTTCCTGATGACAGCTTTCAACTATACAGATTTTTCTGTCTGAGTCTTCCCTGATGAGGCCCCATGTCAGCCTGTGGGAATTCTCTGGTGGGGGCTACAAAAACATCCTCCCAGTTCCACGATCATAGAAAGTGAAATAGAAAAAGAAATATTGTACTTGTGGAGGTCAGAGGACAATTTTTAGAAGTCAGCTCTCTCCTTCCACCATGGGTTCTGGAATCAGATAGTCCTGGCACCTTCTCTGGCTTTTACCCACTGAGCCACTATGCCACAGCCCCTAAACAGGGTTTTGTGTTCCTTCTTTGTGTTGAAACTGGTTTTCCTGTATCCCAGGCTGGCCTTGAAATCTCTATGCAGCTGAGGGTGACCTTTAACCTGTGAACTTCCTGCTTTCACCTTCCCAGTTCTGCTGTTCTTTGTTTTTTTGTTTTTTCCAGACAGGGTTTCTCTGTGTAGCCCTGGCTGTCCTGGAACTCACTCTGTAGACCAGACTGGCCTCGAACTCAGAAATCCACCTGCCTCTGCCTCCCAAGTACTGGGATCAAAGGCGTGCGCTACCACCGCCCAGCCAGTTCTGCTGTTCTTAAGTACTGTTTCTGGTTCCCAGGTGCTATCTAGAGACTTACAGACTCTTTTGTTCCCGTTACTGTTGCTGCTGTCTACATAGACAGGTCTCTGTGTGGAGCTGGCTATCCCAGAGCTTACAGACTTGTTATAAGAAGCAAGATAGGAAATACCTTGAGTTTGTGCATCATCTACAGTTTGTGTTACATATTCTTCTTTGTGGAAACAAAACAAAGTTCTCCCCCTTTAAATCTTTAGGAGCCTGGGGTTGGGGAAATGATTCACTGTGGAAAGTGCTTGCTAAACAAGCCTGAAGACCTGAGTTCAAATCCCAGAAACTATATAAAGGGACATGGTAGCATATATCTGTAATTCCAGTGTTCCTAAAGTGTGATGTAAGGCAGAGGCAAAGGAGTCCTTGGAAGTTTGCAGGCCAGCATCTAAAAACATAAAACATAAAATCAACTAAAATCAACAGCAAAAACTGTTCTTTGGTGATGGGGGTGTGATATATATATATATATATATATATATATATATATATATATATATATATATTGGCTGGAGTTTGCCAGGTCAACAAACTCTATTAGAAGAGACTTGGAGGAAAATTGTTGATTTGGGTAGCACATCCAGGTAGACATGTTTATAAGCCAAGAGATCTAGGCTGAGATATAAATTCTGAGTCATAGGCATTCAGGAGCCAAGGACGGAGGCTGAGGGATGGCTAACAACAGGCAGGAAAAGAGATGAGGGAAACGGCACAGCTACAACTAAGAGAGCCTTGTCCTTCACCAGGACCAAGTCCTGAGCAGGCTGGCTGGGAATATGAAGAGAAAACCAGCTTGGGTACAGCGGCTTAAGAGCTGAGAGAGATTTATGTGCAGAACCTTCTGAAAAACATGCAAACTAGCCCGAGCTTGAAAAGAGTTCCTGACGCCCTGTCTAAGACTCTGGGACTGGGAGATAGCCAACTGTTCCCGGCAGGAGCAGTGGCAAGCAAACACAGTGAGGGCTGGGCTGCAGACAAACTAATACATGAGATGAGACACAGATAGGGTGGACCAGAACGCTTTTTTTTTTTTTTTTTTTTTTTTTTTTTTTCATTTTTTTCCAGGTTTTTTGACACATAGTTTCTCTGTGTATTTAACAAGCCCTGGCTGTCCTAGACTCAAATTGTAGACCAGGTTGGCCTTCAACTCACAGAGACCCGCCTGCCTCTGCCTTCTGCGTGCTGGAATTAAAGGCATGTAGCACCACGCCTGACACTGGCCTAGTGAACCAGAAAGAATGAGGAAATCTGAGCTTTAGGCAAAGCATTGATTTTTCCTCAGTTCTGTGACCCGGGGCCACTCACATGCTAGCCAAGCACCTCTCACTGGGCTACACTGTACTCTAACCCCCTGGTGGCTTTTTTAGGAACTCTTAGCAGCAGCTAAGAACATAAAATGAGATGAGCCAGCAAACCTCTGGGCTGGATATGGTTGTGTGCACCTGTAATCCTAGCACTTGGGAAGGCGAAGGCAGGAGGATCACCAGCCTGGGCTACAGGGTAGGTCAGAGAGGAATTTAAGACCACAGGCATTGGTTCTTTCCAACTGGCTGAGTGAAGGACAGATCAATGAAGAGTCTTATAGATTTCTGCCTCTGGAGACTTGGATGGTGCTATCACTGAAACACAGAAATATAGCGGCTGGGACTGTAGCTTAGTTGGTGGTGTACTCAAAGCCCTGGGTTCAACGCCTGGCGTTGTAGTGGTGTCACACACTCAGTCCCAGCAAGGGGGAGGCGGATGCAGGAGGTTCAGGAGCTCAAGGCCAGCTTTTATTACATAACAAATTCAAGACCAACCTGAGCTACAAGAGACCATGCTTAACCCTCTGTTCTCACCCTCAGAAAAAAAGCTGTGGGGCTGGAGAGATGGCTCAGTGGTTAAGAGCACTGGCTGCTGCCGGGCGGTGGTGGCGCACACCTTTAATCCCAGCACTTGGGAGGCAGAGGCAGCCGGATTTCTGAGTTCAAGGCCAGCCTGGTCTACAGAGTGAGTTCCAGGACAGCCAGGGCTACACAGAGAAACCCTGTCTCGGAAAAAAAAAAAAAAAAAAAATCAAGCACTGGCTGCCCTTCCAAAGGTCCTGAGTTCAATTCCCAGCAACCACATGGTGGCCCACAACCATCTGTAATGGGATCTGATGCCTCTTCTGGTGTGTCTGAAGACAGTGACAGTGTACTCATATTGAAAGATAGAAAAATCATAAGTTGATCCCCTGAACCCTACTCTTAAAAGCAAAGACATAAAAACCTGTAAGTCAAACACTGTGTTGCCTCAGTCCCAGGAAATTAGCTGACCATTTGAACAGATGGCCCTAACTAAACAAATCTTAAGATTCATGGTGTCAGGATGCTATGGGCCCGAGATTAGCTTGGCCGGGCTTTGAACTAACAGCCCTGAGACAGTTGGTGCCAGGATGCTAAAAGTTTGAGATAAACCTGACCCCCTTGAACTGGAGCTCATGATATATAGTGTGAAACTGGTTCGAAATAGCCAATTATAAAGTGACACACCATCCATCTTAGGAATTTGAGATTAAATGTATCGATGACCTAGTGACCTGTTCTCCCTCCTTCCCCCTTCCCTAACTCCACTCTCAGCCTTCCCTCTTCCCTAACTCCACCCCCACCTGGTTTGTAGATTCCCCCTTAAAAGCTGTAAACTTCTTTTGTTCTTTTGCTGAATTCCGCTGCCCCTGCCCGGGCTTGAAGGAAAGACAGCCCTGGCTAGCCAGTAAACCTCTTGCGATTTGCATCAAGTTGTGTTTCTCATGAGTGATTTGGGGTGCGTCTGCAGTTCTCCACGGATTGGTGAGGTCCTTTTCATTTGGGTTTTACAATATACAGTAAATAAATAACTTTTTAAAAAAAGAGAAAAAAGCTGTGTATTCTTTCTTCCTCTACTGATGGGATGCAAGCTTCATTGAGACAATTGAGACAGGGATGTTTGTTTGTTTGTTTGTTTGTTTGTTTCAAGACAGGGTTTCTCTGTGTAGCCCTGGCTGTCCTGGAACTCACTCTGTGGACCAGGCTGGCTTCAAACTCAGAAATCCACCTGCCTCTGCCTCCCAAGTGCTGGGATTAAAGGCGTGCAGCACCACTGCCGGGCACATTTTTGTTTCTTTGAGGCAGGGATTTGCCAAGGCAGTCCTGGAATTTATGATGATCCTGCCTTAGCCTCTGGAATGCTGGGAATACAAGCCTGCTCTAATACCAACTCCTAGACACTGGTTAACATTATCTATCTATCTATTTATTTATCTATCTTCCTTCCTTCTTTCCTATGATAGTGGAAATTCAGCCAAGGGCTGCTGCTTTTCACATGTACCCTTCCACTGAGCTAACCTGTAGTCCTGTTTGAACGCCTTATGTATTTAAGTTATTCAGGCTGGCCTTGAATTTAGGATCTGACTGACTCAGCCTCCCTCATGGCCAGTGCCATCCCAGTGCCATCAGACCTGGTCAGTGGAATACTGGTTTTTCCATTAAATTACTGAAGAGATCATTATTCACCTAACCAGTGAGTAAATGTCTGTGAAGAACATGTGGAGCCAGGTGCAGAAGGTCACATACTGTGAGGGATATGAGGAATTCAAGACAACTTTCAGGTTACACTGAAAAACCTGACCGAAAAAACATATTGGGCAATAGGCAGCTGGAGGAAATTTTACACCTGGTCTCAGGAGAGAGGAATTCTTACATGCAGCTTCAATGCTGCCAAGAGCCTCCACCTTGGGACGGCGACCAAAGCAGGAGGACTCAGAGCTTGCACTCAAATAGAGTCTGGAAACCCGAGGGAGGACCAAATGAGCTATAGAACACAGTCCTCCAGGCAAAGCCATCATCATCAGATCATCAGATTCCCCAGTGCAGGCTTGCAGGAGACCTGGGGGGGGGGGGGGAAGAGGGGAGGGGGAGGTGCTTTGGGCGCTCACCTGGGGTCCCAGCTGTCCCTCCAGCTGTTTGTACGCAATCCTGGACTGATTGCACAAGGCCTGGGGGAGGGGCTCTCTGGGGAGGTGGTATCATATATAGACCAAGTAAGGTTAACGGGAGACTTCCTTATAGGGAAGAGGAAGGCATCCATTCTTCGAGGCATTTCTATCTTTGTGGTCTGCCAAACTCCTGTGAGCAACTCCTCATCCAGGTTCTGTATGGAAGCCCAATAAACTCATGAGGTTCCCCAGGCTGAGTTTTGTTAGAATCATGGCTATACAGAGAAACCCTGCCTCGAAACAAACAAACAGAAGGAGGAGAAGGAAGAGGAGGAGGAGGGAGAGGAAGAGGAGGAGGAGGAAGAAGAAGGAGGAGGAGAAGGAAGAAGAGGAGGAGGGGGAGGGCATTATTTCACTAAAGAGAGACTGCCTGTTGCTTTAGGAAGCCCCTCTCAGCTGGTCGGTGGTGGCGCATGCCTTAAATCCCAGCACTTGGGAGGCAGAAGCAGGCAGATTTCTGAGTTCGAGGCCAGCCTGGTCTACAGAGTGAGTTCCAGGACAGCCAGGACTAAACAGAGAAAACCCTGTCTCGAAAAACCAAAAAAAAAAAAAAAAAAAAAAGAAAAAAAAAAACAAAAAAGGAAGCCCCTCTCCCAGGTAGGGATAGCCCCTCTGCCTCTCCCTACTTTGCTAATTTCTAAGGAGTGTCTCCATCTAGAGGGGAGATTCTATTCCCCTGTCTGGGAGTCATTTAGGAGACAGGATGAAGTTGAGTAGATAGAATCTATTTTCACATAGAATATATTTTCACTGGTGCCAATCAAGAGATCCAGTTCCAAAGGAATCTAAGCCCCCACCCTCCAGGTGGAGGCTGCTCACTGAGAAAAATCCAGAACTCCCTCCAGGCATTCCAGCACACAGAACCAAGGATGGATGTTTCTGGAACTGTTGCCTCTGAGGTCTCTGCTCTAAGCAGTCTTTCTACCTTCTGTTCCAATCAATTGGGACCTTACAAAGGAGGGACTAAGCCATCAGCAGAAGGAAGAGGAATATGACCAGGTGAGGTGACCATAAGAAATAAGACCAAGGAATGTTCTAGAATACATGACTTAACCAATGTTTGCACAATTCCAATTTAGCCTAAACAGAGAGGCCAGGGAATTTTTGGCCAGCTGAACCTGAGACTGGACACTCATAGATACTGACAAAAAGTTATCACAAAATCTGACATTACAGCACTGATGTAACCTGGGGATTAAATATTTGCTAGTTTGTTTTATTATTGTTGTTATTATTATTTGTTTATGTATTTATTTTAGACTGGGTCACTTTGTAGCCCTGGCTGCTGGCTGGCCTGGGACTCACATAGAGCCACCTGCCTCTAGACAGGATTAAGGGCATGTGCTACCACCCCCAGCTGTAAATTATTTTAATTCTGTACCTAATATAAAGGCATGCAGGCATTCCTACATTTTAAATTGTATATTCCAATGGTTTTTGGTTTTGGAGTCAGGGTTTCTCTGTGTAGTCCTGGACATCTCAGAACTCACTCTTTAGACCAGGCTGGCCTCAAACTCAGAGATTCACCTACCCCTGCCTCCTGAGTGCTGCGATTAAAAGCGTGTGCCACCCCTGCTGAGCTTCAAAAATATTTTGACTTTCCATTATAGTTGGACTGCTGGTCAAATGACACTTAGCTGTTCTGGTTTTGCTGTAGTGGGTGAGGACTGAACCCAGGACCTTGTACTTGGTAGCCAAGGGACCTTCTGCAAGCTACAGTCCCAACTCCTTTCTTTTCTTTTATCTTTTTTTTTTTTTTTTTTTTTTTTTGAGATGGCCTCACTAAATTGCCAGTCACACCTTGAAACTGAAAAAAAAAAAAAAAAAAAAAAAAAAAAGTGAGGCCATAATGGCTCCTATATATGGTGGAGAAGGTTTATTGTAGTCATGAGAGAGAAAACAGCCAGAGGCAGCTGGTGTGTGTAGGGGAGGGGGGAGGAATGAGAGAGGGAAAGGGAGGAAGCAGGGAGAGCACCAAAAGAACAAGAGGCCAAAAGAGAATCCTCAGACCAAGGGAGATCCAGGAACGGAGCCAGCCAGGAGCCAAGAGGGCAAGAGGGCAAGAGGGCAAGAAACCAAGTAGCCAAAATGACTGAGGTTATATAGGGATCAGAGAAGCTGGGGGAAAGGAAGTGAGAAGCTCAGGAGCTGGAAAGACTCAGTGGGTAGGGGACTAGGTGAGAGGTGTTCGGGAATAGTCACTTGGAACAGGTATCTGAGACGCTGAGAGAAACTGGCCATCAACTTCAGCTCTGGTTTGTTAGATAGGCACCTCAATCCTAGGTTAATGGAAGAGCCCTTTGCCAGAGTCTCCTTTGCCAGAGATAAGGAGAAAGACTCCTTTTAGCAAGTTGGGACTATCTTAAGTACTGGAGAGACTGCTTGATTTTGTGTAAATACCACTTTGGGAAAAGGAATTTCTTGGGATCTAACACCTGCCTCATCTCGTGGCAGCTGGTATTAAACATATGCTGTGCCAGGGCTCAGGTAACATTTAGGTTAGCTTCAGCCCCTGCCTTTCAGTTTCTTGTCTTCTCTTCCCACCAATATGTGTTTTGTTCTCTCCAGCCTGCTTTATTATAGCCTTAGGGGAATTTCTTCACCTAACCTTTGATCTGCAGACACCTAGGAACTTTAAATATTTAAAACCCAAACTATGGGTAAAGGGTGGGGTCTTCAGAATATCTACCACAGATCATAGATTGACCAGAAAGTGCTGGGAGTCTCCCTAGTCTCCGAACCATCAAACTCAAGACTTGAACCATCAAACTCAAGACTTGAGATTGTTGGGGAGAATCAAGAGAAAGGGAGCTAACTTTTTCCAAAATCTGGCCTTTAGACAAAAGCAAGCAAGCTCTCCCTCAGGGACTTAAGATACTCCTGACTTGCTAAAAGGTGTCTTTCTCCTTATCTCTGGCAAAAAGAGATTTCGGGCTCTTCCATTAACCTATGATTGAGGTGCCTATTTAACAAATCAAAGCTGACAGTCTCTCTCAGTTGGGTCCTGAGGGAAGTCCTCTATGATTATGATTGTCTTCACAGCTAGTTTGAGAGTGGAGTTGTGTCAGTAGTCCAGGAGCTGGGTGCACTTTGCCCTTGTGACTGGAGTCAGGGTCAGAGCCAGAGCCAGAGCTGGACATTAACTAAGTTAACAAGTCACAGTGAAAAGCAAACACTGGGAAAAGAACAAAAAGATCCCAGCCCCCCAAACCCCTGCTCCCCATTTGTCTTCAGGGTCTTAACATGAGATTTAGGTTTAAGTAGGAGACAAGAGGAATACACAGCTAAGTAGTTTGAGCCACCGTCATTTATGTCAGCTCCATGTCTCCTTGGAGGTCCTCTGACAAAGTTAGGTCTTTTCCCTGCTTGACAGGTTTTGGCTGTGACCAGGGCTTCTGCTATTTCCTTCACCAAGAGACTGCAGGGAATTTCCAGTTTCTTAAGGGCCATTGTTTCAGTCGTCTGGTAGCCCTAAGAGGGAACACAAGTGTTTCTTTAAAATGTCTTTCTCTGTCCCCCGCCTTCCCCCCAGGGTGGGTGTGGGGGTAGGGTGGGTGTGGTTGGAGAGGTGGCTCAGCTGTTAAGAGTACTTGCTGTCCTTTCAGAGGACTGCAGTTCAGTTCCTAACACTCACTTCAGTTGCCTCTCAACCATCCAGCAAGGGCGATTCAGCACCATAGGCCTCCACAGGGACCCGCAAGTGAGCATGCATTCCCGTAGATAGATATAATTACATGCACATACATTTAAAAACCTTAAAAAAGAAAGCAAAAAGCAAACAAACTTCCTGCCAAGAAAATTCTACCACCACCTCTGGGGAGGGGAGGGGACACGTGCCCGCAGGGTGTATGTGGAGGTCAAAGGACAGCTAGATGCCTTTGCTTTCTGAGCCATCTCCAGTCCAACCATCCCCCCCCCCAAAGAATACAGAATATTATTCACCAGGACACTGGAGTAATGGTCAAGAGCTTTTATAGACCTTCATACTATAGTAAAGTGGCTGAAGTGATAGAGTCTTTTATTATTCTTGTTTTTTTTTTTTTTTTTTTTTTGGTTTTTTTGAGACAGGGTTTCTCTGTGTAGCCCTGGCTGTCCTGGAACTCACTCTGTAGACCAGGCTGGCCTCGAACTCAGACATCTGCCTGCCTCTGCCTCCCAAGTGCTGGGATCAAAGGCGTGCGCCACCACTGTCCAGCTTCAATTTTTTTTTTAAATGATTTTTGTTTCACCTGGTTTTTAGACAGGGTCTCCCGTAGCCCACACTGGTTTTGAATTTGCTATTATTGCCAAGGATGGCCATGAACCACTGGGATTACAGGTGTGTTTTCCCTGCTTTCAGGCAACTCTCTAGAGTGAGAAGTGGCATGGCAGTGAAGGAGCTGAAATGAACCAGATCTCTGCATATGACTATTAAAAACTCTGAATAGGATATGAAAAAAATTAAAGTTACCCTCCTGTCTCAGATTCTTGAGTGCTAGAAGTACCAGGATATAGAGATTTGGCTCTCTATAAGCAAGAGACACTGTTTATACCCTCCAAACATCATGATGTTAACCACATTTATTACCACAATAATTAGGAACTTGCTGTATATAGACTAGGCTAGCCTCTAACTCATAGAGATCTACCTGTCTCTGCCAAGTACTGAGATTAAAGGCATGGGACAGGACAACCCTCGTGTAGCTTTGTTTGACCTCAAACTCCCTGTGTAGTTGAGAATAACTTTGAACTCCAGATCTTCCGGTCAATATTCCCACAAATCTTGGCATTACAGGCTTATACCACCAAGTCTGGCTCTTCTGGTTCATTCTTGATTTTTAATTAAAGATTTATTTTCAAATAAATAAATATACAGGCAGGGGATAGTGGGTTATCCCCTATAACCCAACACTCAGGAAGCAAAGACAGGTGGATTTCTGTGAATTTCAAGTTAACCTGGTCTACAAAACAAGAGTGCCAGGTCAGCCAGGGCTACACACTGGGCTCCTGTTTCAAAAAAAAAAAAAAAAAAAAAAAAAAAAAAAAAAAAAAAAAAAATTGTATACAATTAAAATCACTTACTTTTTTAATTTAAGATTTAATTGTGTGTGTGTGTTTGTGTGTGCATGTGTCTTGTTAATATATGCCTGAGGGTGCCTGAGGAGACCAGAGGAAGGTATCAGATCTCCTGGGATGTCTTGGAGCTTCTGGCAATTGTGAGCCTTCCCTGTAGGTTCTGGGAACTGAACTCAGGTCCTCTGGGAGACTAGCAAGCACGCTTGAGCTCTGAGCTCTTTCCAGCCCCTTCTGGTTAACATTTAACTGAGGCACCTTTGAGCAACCTGAGAACTCCTTAGTGCAATGTTAAGCTCTGAGGGGTTTGAGGTTTTGTGTGTGTGTGTGTGTGTGTGTATAGATTAGAGAGAGTATTTCACTCTGTAGTGTAGGCTGGAATTCCTCCTTCCCTAGCCTCAGTGCAAGGATAGACCACCACCCCAGCGGCATTTGAAAATTTCAGGCTGCTTCTCAGAGAAGTTTTCTTGTCTACCAATTTCCTACCTCTTGGGGCTATCCCAGGATACATTTATTGTGCCTTATGAATTGACATAGTTATTGACATTGTGTTTTTATTAATTTGGAAAGGAGTGCTTTTCTTTTAATGAAATATGGATTCAAATCCTGGGATACATTTCTCAGTTTGTTCAGGTACAGACTTTAAGTCCATTAAGATTAGATCAAGTTGCCGGGTGGTGGTGGTGCACGCCTTTAATCCCAGCACTTGGGAGGCAGAGGCAGGTGGATTTCTGAGTTAGAGGCCAGCCTGGTCTACAGAGTGAGTTCCAAGATAGCCAGGACTACACAGAGAAACTCTTGTCTTGAAAAAAACAAAAACCAAAACAACAACAACAACAAACCAACCAACCAACCAAAAAACCAATTAGATCAAGTTGAACATAGTGGTGCATTTTTGTAATCCCAGCATTCAGGAGTCAGAGACAGGAGGATTTCTTTCAGCTTGAGGCCTGCTTGTATTACATTCGGGGTTCTGAGCTAGCCTGAGCTACTTATGGACCCCTTAGCTCAAAAGAATAAATTTAGTTAGGCATAATGTTACACACATTTAATTCCAGCCCTCTGGGGGATGAAGGCAGGCAGATCTCTGAATTTGAGGCCAACTGGTCTACAGAGTGAGCTTCAGGACTATCATAGACAAAGTCTCAAAAACAAACAAACCCCACTTGAGGGTCACTGTGCACACCTGTCAGACCAGTATTAGGGGGTTGGGGCAAGAAAATGAGCTGGACAACAAGGTATCAAGCTCACCGACAGACAGCTACTTACCCAGTGGGAGGCCAGCCTGAGACTTTGTGTCAAAAACCAAAAACAAAACCCCAAACCTTAAAAAAGCCAGAGGAAAGCCAGGTGCAGTGGGATACTTTCTAACCCCAACACCCAGCTCTTTGGAGGAGGTGGATCTCTGTGAATTCAAGGCCAGCCTGGTCTACAAAGTGAGTTCCAGGACAACCGGGCTGTTACACGGAGAAACTTTGTCTCAAAAAACAAAAGAAAACAAAACAAAAACCCACCAGAAAAACAAGAACAAAAAAAGACCAAAACCAAAACCCTAAAAAAACAAAATCAAACAAAAAACAATTTTAGGGCCAGTCAGAGAGCTTCATGAGACCCTAATTCTTCAAGTAATCGAGATTTACATTCTTTACGTGATTTCATTTTTTGGTATTTTATAGCCTTAAAGCATCACAGAGTTGAGATTTATTTCTTTCCAGGAAGCATGGCTGGCTTTACACTCACAAAGCTGAAGATAACTTCGAATTTCTGATCCTCCTGCCTTTACTTCTTGAGGGCTGCGGTTACAGATTCAATTCCCAGCACCCGCTTGGCAACTCACCACCTTCTGGAACTGCAGTTCCCAAAGATTTGAACTCCTCCTTCTGGCCCCTGTAGGCCCAGAGCATGCCAGTGACGTGCAGGCTCCCACGCAGGGAAAGCCCACATATACATAAAATTAAAAGGGATAAAAACAAAACAAAGTAAAATAAAACTGTAAAAGGTAGCGTAGCAGATAGTCTAACATTTTAAACATCTTAGTACTATACAGAGTGCATGATCTACTTACAGAACCTTCCCCTTCAACACCACTAAAATGATAAGGCATAAATCTATAGAGATGGAGGGAATTAGAAGTAACCAACAGAACATGTTTTTCAAGCCAGAAAGTAGTTCATAATGGAATCTGGTTTAGAAACCATGGCAAAAGGAAAGCTGAGCCTAGTGCTGGGGAGGTCACAGGGCAGAACAGGACAGTAAATGCAGCCAAGTCCCCTAGGAGGTGGGGAGATGCAGGAATTACCTGTGATGGCAGCACTTTGTAGTCCTGTGTGTTCTCCCCATGCATGTTTGTGCATCACGTGTATGCAGTGTCCAAGGAAACCAGAAGAGGGAGCTGGATCTCCTAGGACTGGAGTTACAGATGGTTGGTAGCAGCTAAGTGGATGGTAGGGGAATCAAATCTGGGTCTTATGGGAGAGTAACCAGTTCTCTTAACCACTGACCTATCTCTTCAGCCCAGTGACCTAGAACATCTTAAAATTCCCTCCAATACTATGAATTTTTTAACATTAATATCTAAGGGAAACATTCACTGATGCCCATTTACCTCACAGTGTAAAGTTATTGTTAATATTGGTATCATAATCCAGTGCACATACCACAGGCACTTTTCAAAACCCTAAGTTTAAGGTAGACCATGGCTGCCAACACTTGACAGAGAAAGGAGAATCAAGTACTCAGGGCTTCATAGTGAGTTCAAAGCTAGCCTGGGCTACATGAGACCCTGTGTCAACCAACCAAAACACCCTAAACTTAACATGGCTGCCAGAATCCAAGTCATTTTTAACTTCTACCAACTCCTGCTTAATTACAGATCATCTTTAGATGGTGGAAGATTTCTCTGAGAAGTGAGTATCGGTCAGCAAAACCTGGAGAGACGAAGGAAACTCACGAAGACTTCCTGGATAACTCTCATCTCCAAGGTGAGGTGATCACACCCTAGTGTACGTGGCAGAGAGGTATCACACACTGCATGCTTTCGAAATTATGTTCTTAGAAATAATGGGATGTTGAATTTGAGTTTTACTTTTCAAGACTGGAGAGGTGGCTTAGTGATTAAGAATGTGTACACTCTTGCAGAATTCCATTCCTAGCACCCATGGGAGGAGAGGCTTACAACTAACTGCCTGTAACTCCAGCTCCATGGAATCCAGCGACCTCTCCTGGCCTCTGTGGGCAATTGCACACACCCACGTATGCACAATTAAAAACAAGATACATCTTTTAAAATTACAACTTTTCTGGGATAGAGTCTCTTGCATTCTCGGGTTGTGTCATCTTTTTGGAGAGGCGTGTTTACCCCAGATAGGAGAACAATCACAGACCAAAGATGTGATTCCGCCGAAGTACTGTGACTGTCCTGGGGTTAGTCACAGGCGTATGGATGACTCAAAGTTAGCTGTCAAAGTCACTGAAAAGCCCAGCCTGTGACTCACAAAGCCTGTGTCCCTATACATCTTGCAGGCAGCTCCAGTAGTCTCTGTTACTCATCTCTGCCCTCAGAGGGGGTGGCGGGGGGGGGGGGGGAGAGAGAGAGAGAGAGAGAGAGAGAGGAGAGAGGAGAGACACAGAGAGATTGAAATTGGAGGCTCATGGCTACACATAGCAGGTCTTGGGTATCATTTAGCCAGCTGGAGCCTCAGTGCTGCTACTAGCCAGCTCTGTGGCCACAGTGCTATCTCAGCCCCTCTGTGAGTCAGTTTCCTTGTGCTGGGCTGAGATAATCATGGTTACATTATTCGGCCATCCTGAGCCTTCCACAGCTTCCTCGGCATTCTATATAATCAGCTCTTAATCACTATTTGCTGTATTGTTAAGCACACGGTGTTTGGCTTGACTTATTTTTCCGTCTCCCCTTGGTCTTCTCATCAAGGTCCCCTACAAGATTTCCTCATGCCAGAGAGCTCGGCAGGGGATCTGAGCAAATCACTCTTGCTGCCTGGACCTCTCAGCAGTACTTGGTGAGGTGGTGGTTCTGTCCTTTGACCTTGTTCCTCTCCCTTACTGCCTCCTCAGTCTTCAAATCAAGATAATGGGACTGGGAAGTAAAACCTGTCTGCCTTTCTCCAGTGGGTTTGTAATTATGCCCAGGGGGTTCTGATTCAATCTCTAGCTTTCTTTTCTCTTTTTCTTTGTTATTGTTGGGTTTATTTATTTATGTATTTATTTGAGACAGGGTTTCTCTGTGTAGTTCTGACTATCTTAGAACTTGACCAGACTGGCCTCGAATCCAGAGATCTACCTATTTCTGTCTCCCAGGCCCACCCCTCAGTCCTGGGACTAAAAGTGTGCTCTACCACCAGCTGACTCAATCTCTGCCTTTCAGTGCCATTCATTCCTAGGCCTATCCAGATGGCTCAGTGGTTAGGAGCACATACCACCCTTCCTGAGGACCCAAGTTCAATTCCCAGCACTCATGTCAAATGGCTCTCAATTTCCTGTAATTACTCCAATTACCAGAGACCCAATTTCTCCTTTTGGCACACATGTGACATGCACAGACACACACACACACACACACACACAAATAAAAATAAGAAATAAACATTTTAAAAACTAGACAACAAAAAACTTCACAAGAGGACTTAAGTAAATATGTCTCACCTGAACTTCTCTAAACCCCACACTCGGGCAGTTGCATAACTGTGCCCGTGATCAATCCACACAAGGATCTGCTCACCAGTGAGTCCAAATAGAGCTTCCAGTGGAGGATTCATTTGGGTAAAGGAGCCTGCTGTCAATCTTGATGACTTGAATTCCATCCTTGGCACCCACATGATAGAAAGAGAGGACTCCCGTAAGTTGTCCTGTGACACACACACACACACACATACACACACACACACATCTTCCATGGGGTGGGGTGATGGGTAGGAGGGGGATGACCTCAAGCCACAAATCCTGAAGTTACTTTTTTATCTCTCTCTCATTTATTGAGTCCAGCCCATCCCTAAGCCTGCAGTCTGCACAGTGGTAAGCGGTTCCGAGATAAACTGTAAGGAAGACCCTTGAGTGTTTCACACCACTCTTGCATGCAGGCTGATCTGCATGACCAGTCGGATTCAGGGTACCCGATGGGATGGGATGTCATTTTCAAGATTTAGTTAGATGTGACGCTATCGTTTCTCTCCTGGTGTCCCCTTCTTCCTCTGTCTCTTTTATCCTGCCCACTGATTCTAGAGTAGTCAGGTGCTATGGCTTCAGGACACTGGGAGACAGGCCCATCTGTAGGAATGTAAGGGCTCCCCAAAACAACTACACCCAAGAGCTGCTTGTTTGTTTTTTTGAGACAGGGTTTGTCTGTGTAGCCCTGGCTGTCCTTGAAGGCAGGACCTGTAGACCAGGCTGGCCTCACTCTCTAGACCTCATACTTAGAGATCTGCCTGCCTCTGCCTCTGCCTCCCAAGCGCCTGGACTAAAGGTATGTGCCACCACCACCCCACCAAGAGTTTTTTTGAAGGCAGATTTTCCAGCTCTTTCCAGTCCTTAGGTGACACAGTGACACAGTCCCAACCTCAACCTCAGGAGACCATGTTTCAAAAATAACCACAAAAGGGACATTTTTCTAGGATGTCTCCTCTGGCTTGCCTATTATTCAGTCTGTGCTGGCACTGCCTAATTAGCTCCCTCTGACCACTAGACAGAGAATCCCAGCCCTTCTCTGGAAAACCGCCTCCACACACTAGGTGTCAAAGGGGGCGCTGTGTGTCCCGTTGTTTGTTTCTTGTCTATCTTATTGTGGTAGGAACTCTGTTGACGAGTCTTTGATACCACTTAGAACAATGGCCTGGGCCACAGCTCAGTAAATACATTCTTATGAATTATTTAAGAGAAGTCTCTCTTTATTAGTTTCCCTTTTTCTTTTCTTTTTTTTTTTTTTGGGGGGGGGGAGGGGGCAGGGTCTCTGTATGTAGCCTTGGCTGTCCTGAATCTAACTATGTAGACCAGGTTGGTTTTGAACTCACAGAGAACGGCCTGCATCTGGCTCCTAAATGGTTGAATTAAAGGTATTTAAGAATGTGCCTGCCTTTATTTATTTTTAGACATCATTGTTTTATTTATTTATTTATTAAAAAGATTTGTTTATTTATTTTATGTATATGAGTACACTGTAGCTGTCTTCAGACACACCAGTAGAGAGCATTGGATCCCATTACAGATGGTTTGAGCCATTATATGGTTGCTGGGAATTGAACATAGGACCTCTGGGAGAGCAGTCAGTGCTCTTAACCACTGTGCCATCTCTCCAGCCCCTGTTTTATTTTTTAGATTATTTTATTTTTAATTATATGTGTGTGTCTGTGCGTGGGTTTGTGATGTGTGAGTACCAGTTCCACCAGAGTCTACAATAGGCCTTCAGCTCCCCTGTGGCCACTGTTACAGATGCGGTTGGTTGTGAGCTGCAGTGAGACCTTTTGGGATATATTCTACTAGCCTTCAGGGACCCACTAGGAATGTCCTCAGACGGTTGTTGAGGTGCGAGGCAGAGTTGCCCTTCTACCACCTCATCTGCCTGATGGTCCCCCCAGTATGTTTGCAAAAAGCCTTGATATATAGTTTCCTTTGTCCTGTTACTCTAAAACCTTAATAAAAATGTTAAGTTAAAACATGAGAATTTGAGGGGTTGGAGAGAAGGCTCAGGGGTTAAGAGCACTGACTACTCTTCCAGAGGACCCGAATTCAATTCCTGGCACCCACATGGCAACCCACAACTGTATTTAACTCCAGTTTTAGGGGATCGATTGCCCTCTTCTGGCCTCCATGGGTACTGCATATACTTGGTTCAGACATATACCCATACATATAAAAAGAACAAGAACGTGGAGTGACCTGAACTTGTCCTCCCTCAACCTGTTCACTCATGTTTGGCTCCAGAATAAACTCTGCTCTCCTTTGAGGTTGGTGTTGTGGTTTTACATTAACAGGCGTTACTGAAGGGGATCTTTGTGACTCTGTCCCTGAATCCTGAGAAGAATCGAGCAAGGCATGCGTTACTGGAGATTCTAGGTTCCCGTTGCAGCTTAGTCTTATTGGTAAAATAATTTTTCAAGAATGGACTCTGAAGGAAACTCAAGGGCAATTAGAGGTTGAGAGAAAAATCACAGGGCAAGTGAGCCAGGTGAAGGGAGACCAAGAAAATAGGGTTTGAGTGAGGACCCAAGTATGCATATAGCTGGAGCTAAGGCAGTGGCTTCTCTTCGGGAGAACCTGGCTTTGATTTCCAGCACTCACGAGGCCATTCATAACCACTTAATTCCAGTTGTGTTGCAGCCTGGAGGCACAGGCCTTTAATTTCAGCATTCAGGAGGCAGGCAGAGGCAGGCAGAGGCAGGCAGAGGCAGGCAGAGGCAGGCAGAGGCAGGCAAATCTTCGTAGCACAGACTGCAAAGTGAGTTCCAAGACAGCCAAGGCATCACAGAGAAACCTTATCTTGAAAAAGAAAACAGGGATGGAGGGGGGAGGAAGAGGAGGGGGAGCAGGCAGGCAGCTTCAGCAGTGGAGGTCTGTAAGCAGCTGTAAAACAGAGGTGGGAATGAGAAGAACCAGAGTGCCAACATGCTTAGTACCCAAAGAAGAAAGGGACAAGGAAAAAAGGAAAAAAGTATGCCTCTGAGTTAGAACTCAGAGCCACGGGGAGGCTTGGCAATGACTTGTAAGTAAGCAACCAGTTTGAAGGAGAGGCCCTAGGTATGTATTGTCTCACTAGGAGACAGCCTTCCTCCCATCTCCTTAGCATGGTTTTAGCTCTGAGGGCTGGCATCTTCTGGACTGGTGATTGACAGGCTCAGTTGGATTAAATCTTAAGGGAGGGATGTAATGTTCTAATCATTGGGCAGATCAGAACTCAGATCCTGTTCTTTTGACTGGGAGGAAATGGCCTTCCCAGGACTGGAACTCAACACATTCCTGAGATACCTTATGGTCCTGTTCAAGACGATCAAGAGGGACGGGTCCAACTGGCCTCTGGCCTCCAGCCCTGCTGATGGTTGTTCAGATGCCTAACTTTGGGCTCATGAAGGAGTCTAGTTGCTTGTGGCTAAGAGTTCAAGCTTTGACCCTAAAAACTTCAGTTACACAAAAGGAAAATTTTCACGCTATGGAGAAGTGCTCCACGTCTGAACAGGTGTTTCCAGGTTTTAGGATTTAAAAACAAAATTTAAATTTGTGTTTGTGCGTGTGCTTGAAGGTGTGTGCACTCATGCCAGGATGCACATGTGGAGGTCAGAGGACCTGCAGGAGTTGGCTCTCACCTTCTGTCATGCTGTGGGTCCTGAGGATAAAGTTCAGGTTGTCACCCTGGGTGTTAAGCACCTTTACCCACTGAGCCATCCTGCACACTGTCCTGTTCCCTAATTCAAAGGGTTGAGAGAAGGGCTCACACAAATATGTAAAGGGAACTCGATGCAAAGGCAACGTTAAAGGCTGGGAGATGAGAGCGTGTGCTTCCTGCTCTGCCAGAGAACCAAGTTTGTTACCCAGCACCCACATTGGGTGGCTTCCAACCACGTTTAACCTCAGCTCCAGGGGATCCTACATCTTCTTCTGGCTCCTGCAGATATCTCATACATGGCATGCTCACACATATGCACCAAAGCCACAGGAAAGATCAGAAACACAGGGCTAAAGAAATGGTACAGCACCATAAGGTGACCCGAGGAGGAGGAGGAGGAAGAGAAAGAAGAAGAAGAGAAAGAAGATGATTTTGGTTTTTCCAAGACAGAGTTTTTCTGTGTAGCCTTGGTGGTCTTGGAACTCACTCTGTAGACTAGGCTGGCCTTGAACTCATGGAGAGTTCTGCCCGCCTCTGCTTCTGCCTCTGCCTCTTCAGTGCTGGGATTAAAGGGGTGCCACTAAGCCTTGCAAGAACCCTGAATATTCTGGGTCTTCTCTTATGGGGCCAAAAGAAGAAGGAGTTTGGCCAATAGCAGGTGGTTTTCTGTTTTGACAGATTAGGTCATGTGATCACTTCTCTACTGAGAATGTCCTTCCCAAGATGCCTCTCATTTGAATGATGTATATGTTATAATTTTAATTTACATAGGCATAAGGTAGTAAATAACATATTCTCCCTGAAAGTTTACCCAAGGTCAGAGTTTTGCCCTATGGGTCAGGTATCCAAAACCAGCTCAGGCTGGATTGGCTCTTCAATCTTGAGATCAGCATATATTGGGCATACTGTGGGCCACAGACTGTTCAAGTTTAATAGTTGTCAAAGGAGGCGACTACTTCATTGTTCAGAGGGGGCACATGCAGTCAGATGTAGGCAGATCCTGGATGCTGGGTACATTGTTTGGAGAGGTCTGGGTGTGTAAGGCAAGAAAGGAGTGAGTTATTAGAATAGAGTGGGTAGTATGGTGGTGCTTGTCCTTAATTCCAGCACTTGGAAGGCCAAGGCAGCAGATGTCTGTGAGTTTGAGGCCAGCCTGGTCTACATAATGAATTAGAGAGACACTGAGAGACCCTGTCACAAAAAACCCAACCCAACCCAACCCAACCCAACCCAAAATGCATTTACATTTTTTGATTATTCAGGGAGCTGAGGAGTGAAAGGGATCTTGTTTTTTATTGTTTTTTTTTTTTTGTCATACTTTGTGTGTGTGTGTATGCTTGCATGTATGTGTGTGTGCTTATATGCTTCTGTGTGTGTGTGTGTGTGTGTGTGTGCACATGCAGTACACATATCACAGTCACAGCACAAGTCTGGAGGTCAAAGGACAGTTTGTGGGAGCTAGCTCTCTCTTTTCTTCATGTGGGTGCTAGGGACTGAATTCAGTAGTCACCCTGTCTGCTGCACCATCTTGCTGGTGTCAGGCCGGAACCCCTCCCCCAGCCACTCGTTATAATCCGAATGATCTGTCTCACTGCTCTGGATGCTTTCTTCCTGCTGTTTCTCAATGTCCCATCTTTCACACCAAGCTCCATCGCTTGCTGTCTCCACGTTACTCCTGGTTCCCTAGCCCTGGCCACATCCCATCTGCTCTTCTCTCAGTTCTGGACTCCTCCAGATGCCTCTGGATCTTTTCTCTCTTATCCACAATAAAAACCTTACCCCTGATGGAGCAGTCAGGTAGGCAGTTTCTTTACTGTAACGTCTCAAATACAGCTGGCTGATCTTTTTTGCTTCTATATCAAATCTGTTTATGTCGAGCGTCCCATTCGTCTCTTGTTTGTGGGTGACTGTCTCCTTTGTAAGTAACTAAAGTGTCTAAAATCACAAGGCAGATCTGGGCATGGTGGCTGCTGCCTTTAATCTTGTCTGGAGAGGCATAAACACATAGACATCAGTGAGTTAGGGCCACTCTGATCTACATAGCCCAGCCAAGACGACATAAAGAGATCCTGTCTCAACCCCAAACCCCACTTAAAAAAGTAAAAATAAAATAAATACACAAAGGAAAGGTTTTCGTGAAATATTCCTCCGTTAATGCTTCGATCTTCACCTCCTAATTTGCTAAACTCGGTAAAGATGGGGTGGAGAGAGCATGGAAAGGAAGGAATTTTAATAAGAAAAAGTAAAATAATAGGAGTCAGCTGAATTCAGGGCGCTGTGTGTCACATGGTTTGGGGGCGGGAGGGGAGAGCACAAAGACCCCTGCTGCCCATCACAGAGGCAAACCCAGGAACTGAATCCTGAAAGTAGCTTATTCATAAAGCCCTCAGGCTGGAGAGCCCCGGTGGAATCGGCCCACGATCCTCTCCTCATTAGCATTTTTATAGAGAAGAACTAAGAAATCAATTCAAGGTCCAGGCTTATCCTTCTGGCCAGGTGGCTTTTGTCTCTAAGGTCCCCTCCCCCTTGTCTTTCTGCCTCTCTGAGTAGCTGGGGTGTTTGTGGACACCAAAGCTAGAGGCTTGCATTTCTCCTTTAAAACCAATTTTTTTTTAAAAAAAAAAAAAGATTTATTTATTTATTGTTTTTGTTTGCTTGTTTGTTTGTTTTTGAAACAGGGTCTCTTATTTAGCCTTGGCTGGTCTGGAACTTGTTATGAAGGAAGACCAAGCTGGCCTCAAACGCATAAATATCCACCTGCCTTTGCTTCCCATTAGGGTTACGGGGGTGTGCCACCACAAGCAGGTAAATATTCATTTTTGTTATTTTATTTATGCGTATGCCCGTGTGTCTGTCTATGTGAGCAAAGGCTACATGGGCGGGCGACAGAGGAGGTCAGAAGAGGGCATTGGACCCCTTGGAGTTGGAGTTAAAGGCTGATATGAGCTGGCTGATGATGGCACTGGGGACTGAACTCAGATCCTCTGGAAGAGCAGCAAATTCTCTCAACTGCTGTGCCTCTCTCCGGTCTTCATTCCTTCTCTAAAAATGTCTTTATTTTTATTTGATGTGCATTGTTGTTGTGCCTGCATGTTTGTCCGTGTGAGGGTGTCGGATCCCCTGGAACTGGAGTTACAGACAGTTGTGAGCTGCTATGTGGGTGCCGGGAATTCAACCTGAGTCCTCTGGAAGAACAGCCAGTGCTTTTAACCTTGACCCACCTCTCCAATCCTTCTCCAAAAATTGTTATGGTGTGTGTGTGTGTGTGTGTGTGTGTGTGTAGGGGGAGACTTTGCAGACTTTTAATGCCACTGGATCTTGCATCACTTCACAATCCTTTTTTTGTTGTTTGTTGTCAAGGAGATTCCCAGAAAGAAGCTCTGTCTAAAGGACCTGACTGCTCAGAACTGCAGTAGGTGGGAGGTTGGAATGTTGCAGATCCAGGCCACCAGTCACCTTATTTTGGATTAGCTTTGACCCATGGATAGCTATTTCTAGAGCCTGTGACTAACAGATAAAACTTTTTGACTGTATCAATTAGCAGACCTAGTCTACCAGCCCAAAGCTAACTAAGAACATCGTCAGATAACATCCGAGGACTCTAGAAAACCCCCCGAATTTTGCTGTAACCGCCTCTGATGTACCTATCAATTTCTTTTGAGCTTGCCTTTGTAACAGGGCTATAGACTTCGTAGGCCTGCGGACCTTAGCATGAGTAACTCCATGATGGAAGTACATTCAGGCTCTAAGACTCAGTAGACAGCACCGCCAGCCAAAACTAAAACAGGCCTAGTTCATCACAGGCCATGTAGGTTTGGTAAAGTCTCCAAATGTACTAACCTTGCTTTTTGCCTTCTGTAGTTTTGCTTCTGGCTGACTGTTCTTGTTGACTGAAGTATGTCAACGCAGAACATGTTTTTTGTTGTTGTTTGTTTGCTTGCTTAAAAGCCGGCCCCTGGACAGCTAGGGAAGAGGTCATGCTCTGCCCACAGGATGGGTGACACCCTCCCTTGTCTGTCTCTGGCTGATTCTTTGTTAGCTGTTAGTCTGGGTTAGCTTCACCAGTCATATCAACCTTGAGACGTTGCTGGTCTAGCCATGAGGGGTGGGGGAGACTGCTAGCCAATAGTTAGACCACATTTCCTTTGTATTCCTCACGTATTCATGACCAACTTACCTTTTTGCCAGGGCAGAGAGCCAACCCTATCAACAGGATAACAAGCAAATGCCTCCAACCATCTAGTACCAAAAGCAGCTTGGGGAGAATAGGAACAACTGGGTCTGTGATATGTCCTAAAGCTTGTTTCTTCCTGATGATGGTTTTCATGGGACTGAACCTGTTGGTTTGTGGTTTGGCTTGCAGTTCAAGTCGCTGTAGTATTTGGTGCAAAAATATTAGACTATGTCTTCAACCTGTGTGAAGGTAAATATGACTACCTGGAGCGGCTGTCCGACACACTGCTGCTGAAGATCATCTGCTACCTGGACCTGGAAGACATCGCTAGGCTCTCTCAGACATCAAGCAGGTTTGAGAAGGTAACAGTCCCTATCGCTGCGTCAGCTGCACCGAGAGCCCCGCCCTGGAGCCAACCCCTGAGATCCATATTTCTCCTCTTCCTTATTCATTTAGGCTATTTATTATTTTCTTGTTTGTTTATTTGATGTGGATAGGTGTTTTGCCTACCTGTGTGTATATGCGCTATGTGCACGTAGTGCCCATGGAGGTCGGAAGAGGTCATCTGATCCTCTGGAACTAAAATTATAGGCAGCTGTGCTGTGAGCCACCATGCCATGTAGGTGCTGGAAACCAAACCCAGGTCCTCTGCAAGAGCAGCCAATGTTCTTAACTGCTGAGCCACCTCTCCAGACCCAGCGTTTTTTTTTTTTTAAAGAATGTGTGTACACATATATGTATATATGTATCAAGATAAGGATTTATGAAGAACACGCTAGCCTTGAACAACTTCTATTTTGTCTGTTTTGTTTTTTTAAGACAGGCTTTTTTTTGTGTAGCCCTGGCTGCCCCGGGAACTTGCTTGATAGACCAGGCTGGCCTTCGAGATCTACTGCCTCTGCCTTCTTAGTGCTTGGATTAAAGGTGTGCGCCCCCACATTGGGCTTAGCCTTGATTTTCGAATCCTCCTGTTTCTACTTCCCAAGGACTGGATTATAGGCCTATCCCACCATGACCAGCTTATATTTTCCTTTGAGACTGTTGAGACAGTGTCTCTCCTTGTAGTCCAGGCTGGCTTTGAACTCATGGCAATCCTCCTGCCTAAGCCTCCTGAATTCTGGGATTAAAGATGTGAACCACCATGCCTGGTCTACTCCTGTTTACTCTCCACAGCCATTTGCTGAGTCCTGCCTCTGTGACAGCCATTGTCCTAGGCACAGCACATAAGCAGTTAAGATGGCACTATTCCTGTCCTCAAGGAACTTACATCAGACATCAGAGGGCTAAGCAGATTCAGGTGACCACACAGTATAATGTGATGCGTTTGACAAGAAACATTAGTATAAGGCACAAGGACTGTGTGCCAAGTGGTTTCCTGTGCCTCGCTTCTTAGAAGTGGGCTACTCTGTGTGGGTTTTGAGTGCAAATTATTGGGCATTCTAAGCTAAAGGACGTTTCAAGCTGAGGAGCTGAGGCAGAGGTAGCATGGTGGCCCTTCAAGGATAAGCTGAGAGTGTCTCAGGAGTTAAGAGTATGTACAGCTAGCTGTTGGCTTCCAGCCCTCACAAGGCAAAGGCAGGTGAGTTTGAGGCTATCTTGGTCCACTTACAGCCAGGGTGAGACGATGCAGTAGACTGGAGTTCTCTTCTCAGCACCCATGTCAGGAGGCTTACAGTCACCTGTAACTCTAGGGGAACTAACACCCCATCTGTCTGTCCCCCCCCCCTCTCATATACACACACACATCACAATAAAATAAATCTTTTAAAAAGTTATTAAGGAGTAACTAGCCCATATTCATTTCTTCCAACATAGGCCGTTTTTGATGGACTCTCTGTTCCTGTCTTTCCACCCCAAGCTGATGAGAGAAATTCAGGCTCTTGGTAGCCTCAGTACTTAGCAGCATGTGCTCAGATGACAGCTGAAAACACCACTAACTCCCATCTTTCAGGACAGGGCCCTGATTTTGGGTCCCTTCACCCATTCCTGCAGTTCTAAAGCCTTTGTATCCCACAGGCAAGCACATTAGAATGTGCCATTGCACCCCCATTTTGGCTCGAGTCAGTCAGAGTTGGAGATTGTTGCTGGCAGCTGATGAACTTTGACTGGCTCATAGAAGAACAGGTTTTCCCAGATGGTTCAAATTGCACTGTTACCCAAAGAGTTAACATTTTTCCCTTACACTAATAACAGTAAAAATGTCTTCATGACTGGAATTCATTTTCAGTAATAAAACTTATTAGTCTGCAGAATTCATTTAATTCTGTTTATTGTTTGAGGCCAGATCCTATTATGAATTAAGTTGCTATGGAACTCACTGTGTAACTGAGGCATGATCTTCTTGCTTCAGTGTCCTGAGTGCTGGGCTTACAGATGTATCATCACATCTGCACATCTGCCTGACTGACATTTTTTTACATTTGACTTTTGTTTTCTACAAATGCAGGACCAGAAATAGTAATTTTAAAAGATTATTATTATTATTATTATTATTATTATTATTATTATTATTACTTTGTTTTTTGAGATACGGTTTCTCTGTGTAGCCCTGGCTGCTCTGAAACTTTGTAGACTAGGCTGTCCTTGAACTCACAGAAATCCCCTCGTCTCTGTCTCCAGAGTGCTGGGATTAACGACACGTACCATCAATGCCTGACTTGCCTCTGCCTCTGCAAGGATTAAAGGTGTATGCTACCAAGCCCAGCCTAAGTAGCCATACTGAAGTGACCAGAGTGGGTCAGAACCCAGTGAAAGTGTCTGCCTGGGCTTGATTTATTTCTTTACGTTAGTGCAGGGTCTCAGCAGGACCTGGTGGCCTCTGGTGATGCCTGCCCTTCCACTGGGCATATGCTTCCCTTTAAGTTCTCAGGTCTTCTCTTCTCTTCTCTTCTCTTCTCTTCTCTTCTCTTCTCTTCTCTTCTCCTCTCCTCTTCTCTTCTCTTCTCTTCTCTTCTCTCTCTCCCTCTCTCTCGTTTTTCGATACAGGGTTTCTCTGTGTAGCCCTGGCTGTCCTGGAACTCACTCTGTAGACCAGGCTGGCCTCGAACTCAGAAATCCGCCTGCCTCTGCCTCCCAAGTGCTGGGATTAAAGGCGTGCGCCACCACCGCCCAGCTACTTTGCTTCTCTCATGCTCTCTGTCCTGCCACTACTGCAGTACAGCCTTGAGCCTGCGTTGTGTACCATCCCAGGGATCTAAGGTCAGGCTGTGCTCAGTGGATGGTGTGCGCATGCGCCATGATGCGAAAGGCGATAGAGGGCAACATCGTGGAATTAGTCCTCGCCTTCCGTCTCCATGTTGGTTCTGGGCATTAAACTGGGGTTGCCTCGCTTGCAAGGCAAGTGCCTTTCTGTACTTACTTCACCATCTCAGCCATTTTTAAAACTCACTATGTAACCATGGAGGACCTTGAATTCCTTATCCTCAGAAGTCCTGAGATTTCATTAGTGTGCCACCATAACCAGTTTACACAGTGCTGGGGATTGAACCTGGGGCCTCATGCATACTGGACAAGCAGTCCAGCACCGGAGCCACAGCCTCAACCTGGTACTTGCTATGTAGACAAGCTAACCTCAAAACCACAGAAAGCTCCTTGCATCTTTCTTCCAAGTGCCAGGATTAAAGATGTGCATGACCATCTATAAATTTAATTTTAAATTGCATTTATTTATTTATTTATTTTATCTGTGTGTGTGTTCACACACACACTTGTGTGCCGTGACAGTGTTGTGGTTGGTGGACAGCTTGTGAGAATTGATTCTTTACTTCTACTTTGTGGGTTCTGGGAAATCAAGTTCAAGTTGTCAGGCTTGGGAGTAAATACCTTTACTTGCTGAGCTATTTTGCCAGCCCCTCAGACTTTTAAGTATCGCCTCCCCACACCCACTTAAAAGGCATGTGCATGCATGTTCATTAGAGGTTGAACCCAGGACCTTATATATACTAAGCTGTGCACTTTCATACTAGGTATGGTGACTCACACCTGCCATTCCAGGCTTTGAGAGGCTGAGGCGAGAGGATCCTGTGAGCTGGAGGTCAGACTAGCCTACACAGTGAGCTCCAGGCTAGCCAGAGCTACACAGTGAGACCCCCATGTGACTAGCATGTACACTAGCATCTCCTCCCTTGATTTTTATTCCTATCAACCAGAGAGTCCTATCACTTAAGTTATGTCTACCTTGACAGACCTAGTGTAGGTCTTCTCCAAGGATACGGAGATTGCTCAGTGATGAAAAGGGCTTGTTGCTCTTCTAGAAGACTAAAGTTTGGTTCCCAGCATCCGTGTCAGGTGGATCACTGTAACTTGTGACTCCAGCTCCAGGAGATCCAACACCCTCTTCTGACCTCCAAGAAACCCTCACCCAAGCAGCATATGCCTACAGGCATTGCTGGTGTATCCCTTTAATCACAGCAAGCAAGTGAGGATCTGGTGGGCTCCGTGGCTGTATTTTTTTCTGTATAAATAAACAGAGAAGCATCCTTAGAACTTGACTGGCAAGACAGCAACCCTGCAAGTAGCTTGTTTGTCAGAAGGGCAGAGTTCTACACCTGTTAGATGGAGGGCCAGCCCTGAACGGAAGGAAGTTCTAAGATACGCAGCCACATGGCCACCTGCCTGGGTACCTGCTCTCCTTCCCCCTCCAAATGCCACAGAAATGACCCAAAGAAGCCCCCAATGCATTGAGAGAAGAGAGGTCCAGACACCAGGATGTGACTATGGACATGTTCCTTGGGGCTTAGAAGTAACTGAAGTCACTAAGCTTGCTTGTATGTGAGACCTGCCTCAGAAACAAAAAAAAAAAAACAGCCAAGCATGGTGTCTCATACCTGGGAGTCAGAGGCAGGAGGATCTCTGTGAGTTCCAGGACAGCCAGTGCTACATAGTGAGACCCTGTCACAACCAACCAACCAACCAAATACCATGGAAACAAAAGAAGACATTCTCCATTGTCTCATTTTAGCTGAGGGGATAGGTTTCTTTGTTTCTTTCCTTCTTTCTTTTTAAAAGGGATTTTATTTATTTATGTATATGAGTACACCATTACTCTCTTTAGACATATCAGAAGAGGATATCAGACCCCATTACAGATGGTCATGAGCCACCATGTGGTTGCTGGGAATTGAACTCAGGACCTCTGGAAGAGCAGTCGGTGCTCTTAACCGCTGAGCCTTCTCTTCAGCCGGAGGGGGTAGATTTAGAAATATTTTTAAAGTGTGTGTGTGTGTGTGTGTGTGTGTGTGTGTGTGTGTGTGTGTGTGATATCTGTGTGAGCGGGTGTTCTACAGGATGTATGTAAAGGTCAGGGGACATCTTACCAGAGTTGGTTTTCATCTTCTACCATAGACTTCAGGGATCGAAGTCAGGCCCCTGGGCTTTTTCAGCAAGCAAGCTGAGCCATCTTGCCGACCCACAATGACATTTATTTTCCTTGTGTCCACAAACTCCCTTTGAAGGGGATCCCCAACTCTGGATAAGTAGGCAATGTAGCTAGTGAGCAGGTGAACACACAGCTGTCAGGTCTTCCCTGACAGCCGGCCTGGAACTCACCATGTAGACCAGAATGGCCTGGAGCTCTTTGTATGGCAGAGATCTACCTACTTCTGCTTCCCAAGTGCTGGGATTAAAGGTGAGCCCAGTCCAGTGTGTCACAACTACCTAATTCAACCAAGACCCACTTGATACGGTTCCAATTATGGTGTGGATGCTGGGGACGGAGCTCAGTTGTAGAGCTTGGGCTGAGCACCTGTGAGGTTCTGGGTCAGCCCGACATCCTGGGCTCCAATAGGAAAACGGATATTTCCAATAGGAAAATGGGATAGTGAGATACTTGCATGGCAATGGGGCACATTTAAACAAGCACACATTCAGAGAACTGGGGTTTATTCTAGCTCCTCCCCATCATGAGTCTTGGGAAGCTGGTGAACACTCTTCCTTGTCTTTTCTGAGCCCAGTTTCCCAGTTTGTAAAAAGGTCAGGCTTTCTCTTGAACTCCTCCAATCACTTCTAGAATTCCTGTATGTCAACTTCGTACCTTACCACCAGGGGGCGACTAGCTCTTGCCTCCTTGCAATTGAAGTCCAAAGTTTGGGATGTTCAATAGGGGAGATTTTGTAGATAAAAATAAGTGTTTCTAGTCTAAAGTATGATGACTTGTGCTGCAGTTACTCCAACGGGAACTGTAGTTTGTTATTTTCGCTCATAATCTCAGTTACACAAGACAAGATATTCTTAAGTGTATCACGTCAGCAACAGGATAGTCATCTACGTTACAGTTAGAGTCTAGCTTTCAAAGAAAAGGTTCAGGCATTTGTTTTGAGACATGGAAGACCCCAAACTCAGAGAGATCCTTCTTCCTCTGCCTCTTGAGTGCTAGAATTGAAAGCATCTGGCTTTTTGTTTATTTGTTTGTTTTGTTTTGATTTGTTTTTCGATTAAGACATGTCTTGGGAGCTGGAGAGATGCTACAGCAGTTAAAAGCATTTGCAGAGAACCCAGGTTCAGTTTCCAGCACCCACATGGTGGCTTACAAGCATCCGTAACCAGTTCTCCATCAGCACCAGGCATTTGTGTGGTGTACACATTTACAATGTAGGCAAAACAATATGCACATAAAATCTAAATTATTATTGTTTTGCTTTTTTGAGACATGATTTCTCTGTATAGCCCTGGCTGTCCTGGAACTTGTGCTGTAGACCAAGCTGGCTTCAAACTCTGAGATCTACCTGCTTCTGCCTCCGGAGCACTGGGTGTGCACCACCACCATCTAGCTTAATTTTTTTTTTTTCAAAAAGACATTCCCTAAGACTTTGCCTTTGCTGTTTATGGTTAGATGCATAACCAGAGTAGAGGAAGGTTGAGAATGGGATTAGATATTGAATGGCCTACAGAGCAGAAAAGTGTGTTTTGGAGCCGAGGACGAACTCTGTACTTTGTACAGCTCTGCCTGTGCTCTGGAGGCTGAGGTAGGATCACTGAGGGCTGGAGACCAGCCTGGTGCACATAGCAAGGCACTGCCTTAAAAAAAAAAACAAAAGTCAGGTGGTGGTGGTGGTGGTGGTGCACGGCTTTAATCTCAGCACTTAGGAGCAGAGGCAGGCAGATTTCTTTGAGTTCAACGTCAGCCTGGTCTAATATCAAGTTCTAAGCTAGAGTTAGGGCTACATAGTGAGAGCCCTTTTAAAAACAGCAGTGACAACAACAAAACCCTCCACAATGTTTAAGGGATGAAACACACAACTCAGCACCACTTCTTAACTGTGTAACTTGTGATGGCGGTTCTGTTGCTGTTTGTGTAGATAGGACTTAAAACAGCTATGGTTCATGACATTTTAGGGACCCAGTCTCCTGGAGTTTAGTCTCATGGAATTCACTATGTGGCTGAGAATGACCTTGGATTGCTGAAAAGCACTGGACTCACCCATACCATAACAACACAGCGATGCCAGTTCAGCCAGCTCACATCCTGCACAGGCTGACCCTGAGTCATGCCGGGGGAAAAAGAGCACTCAGCACTGCACTCCACCTCACCAGCTATCCGAGGCCACCCTTTGATTTCTGATCCTCCTGCCTTCTCCTCCTAAGCTCCTCCATATCTAGTTAATGTAGATCAGGTCCCTCACGCATGTCAGACAAGCACTGACACTCTGCCAACTGAGCCCTGGGTTACAGGTCTTTTATTTTTTTTTAATTAATAATTTATTTTTGATTTTATGTGCACTGGTGTTTGCCCGAATGTAGGTCTGTGTAAGGCTGTTGGATCCCCTGAAACTGAGTTACAGACAGTTGTGAGCTGCCATGTGGGTGCTGGGGATTGAACCCAGGTCTTCTGGAAGAGCAGCCAGTGCTCTTAACTTCGGAGATATCCCTTCAGCCCCAGGTTTCACATCTTAACTTGAGTGCAGGACTTGCTTTGTCCCATTGCTCTTCTGTAGATACTGCTACTGTATTTGCCTCTTCTCTGACAGGAGCAGTTTCTGGAGGCCAAACCTTCATGGCATTCACCGTCACATGGTGGCTCCCGAATAGCAGGTGTTTGTTTGATAGTGGCAGTGTGAGCTAGTGGGTGGTGTGTCTTAACCCCGACTCTGGCTCTTTCTTGCAGTTGTGCAAGAGTGACTCATTGTGGGAGCAGATAGTCCAGTCCACCTGTGACACCATCACGCCTGATATGCGGGCCCTGGCAAATGATGTGGGCTGGAAACAGATGTTCTTCACCAACAAGATCCAGCTCCAGAGGCAGATCCGCAAGAAGAAGCAAAGACAGGAAAACAAGATGGAGAAGCATACTTAGGGGACGGCCATTCCCACCAGTGGGGCCACAGTTGTACGTCTCTTCAGGTCCAAATCTCACTCTCTCTTAACAACAGGTTTTGCTGATTCCAGGCATCACTTGAAAATAAGATTTTGTACATACATGCAAATCCACCTAGTGCCTTGCTTGAGCAACCTCCCCTGTCTTGCTCAGGCCAACCCACGTCCCAAGTACTAAGGGCTTTGAGACAGGAAGCCTCTCAGACCACCACCTCCCTGATCCCCTGTTGCCCCTGAGGAAAGAGCCACCTATTGTGTATGAACTAACAATAAAGAGTTATTAGCAGGCTTGTGCTTTGGTTTGTGATCACACAAGGATCCCCAGCTGGACTCTAAGGATGACTTTGAACTTCGGACTCTGTTGCTTCCACCTCTCCACTACCGGGCTTACAGCCTATGTGCCAAGTAAGCATACTCTGCACCAAGTCATATTCCCCACAATACATTGCTGGGGTTTGTTAAATATCTATTCTGTCTAGGCATTCAAAATGGCAACTTGGCTTTTGAATTTTTCCCCCTGATGTGTTACCTGCATCCCTCTGTGGAGTGGGTGGCTGGGAATCTCCACCCAACACGTGGAGGTGCAGGTGCCACAGGAAGCACCCCAGGAGAGCTTCTTCACTTCATCCAGCAGTTTGTGTTCAATCACTGTCCATGTGGGCCCAGGGTGTCATGTACCACACAAACACCCCCTGACCTGGCACTGGACCATGGCTGGGAGAGCCCAGACGGCTGTGGGCAGCCCTTACTCAGAGGAAGGGACCACTGCTCAACAAACTGCCAGTTCTTAGAGGAGGTTCACTGCTTTTTTTTTTTGCAAGAGCAGAGACTGTGGGTAACCAGTGTAAGCAGTTCACATGTAGTTAGTTAGCATGGCCCATGCCTCTGCCACATAGCAAGTTGGAGACTGACCGGAGGTTACAGGAGACCTTGTTTTTTAAAAAAGAAGCAGGGTGTCAGATGGTGATGGTGGCACATGCCTTTAATCTCAGCACTCAGAAGGCAGAGAGGCAGGTTTGAGGTCTGCTTGGTCTACAGAGTGAGTTGAGTTCCAGGATAGCCAGGGCTACACAGAACAATCCTGTCTTGAAAAAACTAAATATAAATACATATATGTATGTTGATGTAATAATGTATGAAGGCCGCTGGACTGGCCAACTATCTATGCAGCAGAGGCTCTGCTTAGCTCTGCCACCATGTTTCGAGGCCAGAGGCCACATGCACGCCGCAGCTAGGAACGGCCAGCCAGAAACACCGGCCCTGCCACCCACAAGATGCCAGCATGAGAGATGGCTCTGCCAATCTTCCACACTGTCTCCACAAGGCTGGACTGAGCCCAGACCATCCTGCCATCCACGAGGTACTAGGTATAAAATAAGACTCTAAAGCTTAATGATCAAGCAAAGGCTTTATATGTTTGGTAATGCTCAATTAACAAGATGCTCACATAATTAGAAGTGTTAACCAATTAACTAACCTAGACATAAGTTGTTACCCAGGACTGCTCTCGGTCCACATATGTGTGTGTGTGTGTGTGTGTGTGTGTGTGTATTGTATAAATAAAATAAAATAAAATAATAAATAGAGGCGGAAGGTCAGAGAGATCACTTGGTGGTACTGTTGTTACTCAGTTCTCCTGAGATCCAAGAGAGAATTGAAAATCCAGTGCTTGTAGACCGAATCTTTCATTTGACAAGTAGTCAGAAAAAATTCTGGTAGTTCTGAATCTTTTTTTTTTTCTTTCTTTTTTATAAAGATTGTTTTTCATAGTATGTGTATGTGGGTTTTGCGTGCAAGTATGCCTGTACATCACTTGCATGTCTGGTGTCCACAGAGGCCAGAAGAAGCTGTCTGATCATCTACAACTGGAGTTACAGACTGTTGTTTTTGGGAGCAGATAAAAGGAACTTGTTTTGAGTACTGTTATTTTGACTTCGGATCCCATTTTATCTAAGCTGACCAACCAACTCCCTTTCTAAGTAACAATAGTTCCCCAAAACATACCTGTTATCAACCTCCTCTCTAAGCAAAACCAGTTACCCAAAACATAGTGCTTGCTCCTAACAACAGAAAGTACGAATGGATTTGATTGGCTGGGCAAAACCACGTTCAGTCTCAATGGTGGCGCACGCCTTTAATCCCAGCGCTTGGGAGGCAGAGGCAGGCGGATTTCTGAGTTCGAGGCCAGCCTGGTCTACAGAGTGAGTTCCAGGACAGCCAGGGCTACACAGAGAAACCCTGTCTCGAAAAACAAAACACGTTCAGTCTCCGTTGACAATGATGGAACACTAGGGGAAAGTCCCTAATACCTGAGTTCTGATGGTAAAAATTGTAACTTGGCTCAGATGCTTGCAGGTTTTATGCTCATAAACCCTGCTTCAGAGACTCTGTTTGCATGTTGGGAATAATAAAAGACTTTCTTGTGCGTTGCACAAAATAGAGGATTCTAGCAACCTAGTGGAACCTCTGAATGGGCCCGGAGAGGACCGGTGGCTGCTTCCCCGGTCTTTACGGAAGTTCCATCTGATAACCTCCCCATAGTGCCAGAGGGATGGTTGCCTACTCCAGAGCTCAAGTCTGGTCCAAAGACTGTATAAAAATGCTTGCTGCTGCGCAACACAGTAGGTCTGCACCTTGATGTTGATTTCGGGAGTCTGTTTCCTGCGTTTGTGGCTCCGCCTCCTTAACCTCTACTGGATCCCGGTTCCCACAGTAGTGAAAAAGGTGTAACATTGTGAGCTACCATCTGGGTGCTGCGACCTGCACCCAGGTCCTCTGGAGGAGCAGCCAGTGCCCTTAATGGCTAAGCCATCTCTCCAACCCTCAGTATCATTTAAAAATCTTTCCATGTTGTATATTGCTGGTTACAGTTTCCATTTGAACAGGTTACAAGGAAATTTCCCTTAGCTTTGTGTCACTGTTGCCTTGGTGACTGTAATAAAAGCCTACCTAGGCTTGCAAGGGATATATATTTTTTTTTCAAGACAGTTTCTCTGTATAACTCTAGCTATCCTGGAACTCATTTTGTCTTCCAGGCTGGCCTTGAACTCACAAAGATCCTCCTGCCCCAGTCTCCCTTGTGCTAGGATTAAAGGATTGTGCCATTACCATATGGCCTGCAGGTAATTTTTGTATTAGCCTGCCCCATGTCCACAGAAGACAAGATCACCGAGGGCTCTGCAGATTGTACCTGACCAGAGTGTAGTACAGAAGTTAATACATGCCAGACATGGTGGCACTGCTCAGAACTTAGGAGGCAGAGGGACCAGAGTTCAAGGCCATCCTAGGGCTACATAATGAGACTATGTCTCAGACAGTCAACCAACACATAAATGGAAGGAACAGGACTGAAGACAAATACTTAAAACTGATTAAAATGTTTTGTTCTTAAATACATTGAGAATAGTTCTCTGGTAGTTCCATATTCACTGAGAGTAGTTGCACACAGTAGTAGTTCTGTATAAAAGAATTAGTGCCTACCTGCAATCCCAGCACTCTTAAAAATTAGATTAGTTTTATTAAAAAAAAAACAAAACACCTCACTGACCACCTTTAAAGAAGACATTTATTTAGTTGCAGGTAAATAAAAAAACCCCACAAGTTTGCAAATGGCAAACTATGAAGCATATGATAGGACTGATGACACAGTTAACCCTTGAGAGAATCTTCAGAACACTTCAGGTTTGGAACAGGAGCCGTTGGTTGCAAGCAGGTCTTCCTTCAGTCTTGCAGGGACCTCCGATTCAGTAGAAGCCACTGCACCCTCAAGTACAGTTAAGTCCACAAATAGAGGCGTGAGCAATCTGACCCGATGCCAGCCCAGCAGGGTCAGTAGGTGGAAAGTTGGGGTTTCTGACGCCTGGTCAGCAATACAAGCATCCCCATAGCACCACTCAGTGTTGTTATCATTACCTCCTGTTAACTGATATTGTAGACGAGAAAGGAAGGGAGTGACATAGTTTTCAAAATACATAACATACTGTTTAACCATTCATAACCGTGCACATTTAAGATGAAAATAAATATCACAGCTTCAGTTTTAAAGTTCATCTTTATTTATTTATTTATTTATTTATTTATTTATTTATTTTTGAGACAGATCTTTGCCATGGAGCTCTGACTGATCTGGAATTCACTATGTGAGCAGGCTGGCCTCGAACTCACAGAGATCTGCCTGCCTCTGCCTCCCAAGTGCCGGGATTAAAAGTATGCACCACCTTGTCTGGCTGATATTACCTTTGTTAAAACATCAAGTTGTGCTACAGGTATGATGACACTAAGCAGGTCTTTGGCCAGGGGTGGAGACAGAGGCAAGGAGACAGAGGAAGGCAAGTCTCTATGATTTCAAGGTCAGCCTGGTCAACATGGGGAGACCCTGTCTCAAAGCAAAACAAAATAAAACCCAAACACATCTTTGTGCTAGGCCAAATGAAATATGGCCTACAAATTATTACCTATATAACTTCCAGGCAATGCGCAAGTCACTGGAGGTAATACCAAGTGTGTGCATTAGTGGGACCTTTGGGACTCCTTCCCATTAGCCAGCTGGCTTGCTATTGGTGTTATCCAGGCAGTTTCACAGAGCGACCTTTCCAAAAGTCCTTAAGGGAAGGGGACCATGGAGATGAGGCAGAAGGAAACTGTTCATTTAATTACCTGGTACATCTGGGAAGCTCTGTTCCCATTCTGACGGCAAGTTAGACCTCGGGAGCAGTCTGCAAATCCAGTCCCCAGCATTCCTGCCTTTAATTACCAAAGATAATTGAGAACGGGAGGATTCATTTTAGGTAAATTTGGCCCAAGACACTGGCAAATTGGTTTGATGAGCAAATTGCGAGTACACGTTTCTTGCTTTATGGTGTGGAGATGGATCCTAGGGTCTCGTACACGTTAGGCAAGTGCTTTTACTGCTGAGCTATGCCTTCAAACCAGCAGGTAGATAGTTAAATCATTTAAAGGTATGTATAAACAAGTAAGGCAGTCAGAAATTTCAAAATGATTCTGGGAGGTGCATTCTGTAGTCTAAAACTAGTTTAGCTTTAGAAAAATAGAGATCTCAGCTAAGGGAGAGTGTTTTGTTTTTATGATGTCCCAGATAAGACATCTTTATGTGTGAAATCTACAAAGAGAACTATTTTTAAAATTGTGCCAAGTCCAGACAAGTGAATACTCTATATGGCAGGAGGCACCAGAGCCGGGCTGTTTGGAACCATTGCTCCAGTGTGAGGTACATGGCCAGCTACAAGGAAATCCGTCTGTGACCCCACAGCTTGACTCTTAAAAGAAATTTTGTGTGTGTGTGTGTGTGTGTGTGTGTGTGTGTGTATGTCTGTCTGTCTGTATAGGGGGTGTTGTGCACCTATTAGTCCAGAAGAAGGTGGCAGATCCCCTGAAACTGGAGTTATAGGTAGTTGTGAACACCCCATATGGGTGCTGGGAACCAAATTCAGGTCTACTTCAAAAGCAAGAGGGCCCTTACCCACTGGGCCATCTTCTGGCCTTCACAGCTTCAGTCCTGCTTGGGATTAGCCACATACTGTACAAGGGACTTAACCTTAACCTTGAACTTCACTGGGCAAGAGAAACTCCAAAAAGATGGGGTTGTTTGTTTGGTTTTGTTCTTTGTTTTGCTTTGTTTTTGAGACAGGTTTCCTTGTGAAATCCTGGCTGTCCTTGAAGTTATTCTGTAGACCAGGCTGGTCTTTAATTTAGAGATCCACCTGCCATTAGAGTTCAGGGGTGAATACTGTGTGTGCCACCACACCAGGCTCTAAAAAAAAGATGTTTGAATTTAAGATAATGGTATGAACTCAAGTATCTGAATCATAGCCCTTAATTCAATCGTGAAGTTCATTAAGAAATACTCCTAAGATTAAAGATATCACTCACAGACTGGATGGGAAGGATGTGTACTGAGCTCAGTTTATGGCTGACATCATCTTCAAGGACACGGTTACTGAGTTAGAAAGGATGGTCAGTTTCATTTCTTACAAGAAATTATACTTCTTAGCTACAGAATCTTTCATAAAAATATAAACTGTTTTTCAAAATTGTACTAATTTATATTTTTTTTAAAAAGATTTTTTTTTTTGAATTTTATGTGTATGGGTGTTTTGTCTGAGTGTATGTATGTGTGCCACATAGACCAGAAGAGGGCATCTGATTCCCCTGGAACTGAGTTACAGGTGGCTGTGAACCAACATGTAGGTGCTGGGAACTGAATTCTGGTCCTCTGCAAGAGCAGCAAGCACCTCTTAACTTCTTAGCTATTTTTCCAGGCCACAGATTACACTGCTTTTGAAATGATAACCTGTCTTTGCATGATACTAGCAGACCAACAATGCCTTGTAAGAATTTACAAAACTCAGCCATACTCTCATGTTCAAAGCCCACATATCTGGACCTTCTGTGGAAATACAGACACTTGAGTTTTACCTTACAAAGAAGTGATTGAATTGCAGAGCTTTTATTTCCAGTCTTTGCATATAAAACCCTAGTCTCAGTGAATGGGAAGAGGTAAGGAGAGGGAGAGAGAAAGAGAGGAGAGAGGGAAGAAAGAAGGGGAGGAGAAAAATAGGGAAGGAAGGAGAGAGAGATGGAGAGAGGGAGGGGAGAGGAGTAGAGAGAGTGGGAGGAAGGAAAAGAGGAGGGCGTGTGTGTGTGTGTGTGTGTGTGTGTGTGTGTGTGTGTGGTTTTGTTTTTTTGATACAGGGTCTCCTGTAGCCCAGGCTAACCTTGAACCTTTGACCCTCCAGCCTTGACCTAGAGCTGGGATTACAGGCATTTGCCACCATGCCTGTCGTGAAAGTTTTCATACGGGTATCTGTATCAACTATTTAATATGCTATAAACACTGTCACCTCTAAGACATACACAGTTCTAATCACTTCTGCCACCTCTGCAGAGAGGCCACTCTGCTTACAGATGAAGCGATGACAGTGACATTCACGAGTGACACCACCCATCATCGCACAGAGTGTTCCTCTAGGAGCCAGGTGAGGTAGGCATGAGGAAGGAACCCATAGGAAATGTTACAGGACACTAAACATGTGCACCATCTATGCACTTCCTTCTGGATTGTTCTATCATCTGAATACACGGTTGAATGAGTAAAAAGAGTATCCCTACCGTGTAAAGCAAACCACATATATAAAAGGAAAAATCATATTTTTGGGTGATGTCGAAGATCCATCCTATGAAAACAAAAAAAATGCATAGATATTCAGTATAACACAGTTTAAGACAAAACTCAAAGATACAAACCAGGCATTTATTGCTACTTCAATTTTCTTTCTTTCTCTCTTTCTCTCTCTCTCTCCCTCTCTCTCTCTCTCTCTCTCTCTCTCTCTCTCTCTCTTTCTTTCCTTTTCTTCTTTTTTTAAATAAGAGTTTGGACTGGGGATGTCAGTTCTCTCCTTCCACCTTTATGTGAGTCCCAGGGATCGAACTCAGGTCATCCAGCATGCCAAACTAGTTTATCAAGCACTTTACCCACTGACCCAAACAACCAGCTTTGTTCAGTATACCATTTAATTTAAAAATATGAGACCGCAGTGTGGCAGAGACAGGTGATCTCTGTGAGTTCGAGGCCAGCCTGGTCATAGCAAGTTCCAGGCCAGCTGGAGCTACCTAGTGAGAGCCTGCCCCAAACCATACAGAACAAAACAGACAATAAATAAAGAGGAAAAAACAAAACAAAACAAATTCCACCACCACCGAAAAGAAGACAATAAAAGTTTTTTTTTTTAATTTTTGTTTTTGTTATTATTGTTGTTGTTTTGTTTTTGGAGACAGGGTTTCTTTGTGTAGCCCTGGCTGTCCTAAAGCTCTGTAGACCAGATCCACCTGCCTCTGCCTCCCAAATGCTAGAACTAAAGGCATGTACCACCACCGCCCAGCTAAAGGGCATTTTCTTTAGATGTGATTTAGTAAAATGCTCTGCCCTTTCTCCATCTACAATCTAAAACATGATTAAACACATAATCCAAAAGTAATGGTTCAGCTTCAGAACCTGAAAGCCACATGGATACATCTCAACCATCCCCACCAGCTTCTACTCAGTGACACCAGTTGTCTACAATGGACTCGTATGGGTGATGGTCACATGACTAGGTGATGATACTGTAGAGCAGTCTGTATCTTATAGGGGGGTCTGTAATCTAAATGTTAGACAATTAGGACAGGTTCTAGGGGCACAGGTCTGTCATCCCAGCTATAGGGAGAACGTAAATTAAAGGCCACCAGGGCTACAGGGTGACTTCACAGACTTAGCCTGGGCAATTTAATGTGACCCTGTCTCAAAATGAAAATTAGCCAAAATTAGCCAAGCACCACACATACACACACACACACACACACACACACACACATACACACACACACACTCACTCACACCCCTCTGATTCCAGCACTTGGAAGGCAGAAGCAAGGCAGGTCTCTGTGGGTTTGAGGCCAGGCAGGTCTGCATAGTGCATTCCTGGCAAGACAGAGCCACACAGTGAGGCCCTGTCCCCAAGAGGGAGGGGGAAGATACTGGCAATGTAGTCCAGTGGTGATCACTTGGTCACTTAGCATGGAAAGAGGCCTTCGGTTCAAAACTCAACACCACCCCAAAACGGCAGCAAAACCGAAACCAAATGATTATAAATGAAGTTCTCATGCCCTGCTCAGCTTCAGCAAATGCTGGCTTGGTCACTTTGATAGTTAAATTTTCAGTCTTCATATGACCAAGTGGGAACTAAAACCAGCCCTTAGCCTCAGTATAGTGCCTGAGTATAACCCAACTTCAGATATAGTACAAGACCCCATCAGACTGGAAAGAGGAGTGGTGTGTGTGTGTGTGTGTGTGTGTGTGTGTGTGTGTGTGTGTGTGTGTGTGTGTTCTATGTGTGTACAGGTGCCCATGGAGGCCAGAAGAGGTTGTGGATCCTCAGGAACTGGAATGGTTGTGAGTCTCTGGATATGGGTGCTGAGAACGAAACCTTTTAGGAGGGCAGCAGTGCTCTTACTGACTGAACCACGTCTTCAGCCTTCTGCTCCTGTACTGCAGACTGGACCTAGCTAGGACATCACACTTGCCAGGCAAGTGCTCAGACACTGTGCCACGCCCTTAGCTGTGTGAACTCCCTATGTATTGATCTCCCGATTGGGCCTGTGACATCACACCTGGTTGTGATCTTTGTTCTTTGATTTGGAACTTGGACCCTTTGCAATTCTTTAATGCATTAACTCAAAGCATGAGTCTCACAGGAAAACCTGGTTTTCTATTCAGTTGCCCTTGCTTTTCATTTGAGTGTGCCCAATGGGGACAGGTGTCTTTCTCATCAATTAAATTTCTCCCAGCTCTTAGGACAACATTGAAAATGCTTGTTAGGGTGCTAGATTTTATTCAAATGAGGGTGAGCTATGTAGATACACAGCCAGCCAAATCTACTTGGCTGGGTTTTGCTAGAAAGGATTCTTAGAAACATCTAGAAAAACTACTTACTACTATGACACATTTTAAGGAGAAGCGAAGACCCAGCCATGTTCTAAAGATTGAAGCTGGTGGTGTCAAATGTCATGGTTGAAATGTCTGTGTAATGTCTTGAATTGCATGTCTTCCCTAAATGTATAACATGGCCTTAAAATTGTACCAGGTTTTTAAATGGGACTAGAAATCTCTCTGAAAAATGGGACACACTTTTGTTTTTGAATCCATTTACCAAAAAGGGAGAGAAAGAAAAGGTAACTGGAGAAGTAATTTTCTTTGTATCACATTAAGTAGCATTTCAAGCCCATTTGGGATGTCTAGCAAGAATTGAATGTGGTCATTTAGTCGCTCAGATTGCCAGGCACCCTGACCCCACAGTGCTTGAGCGCTGGGATTGCATCTCATTATGAGTTTAGTGTCTTGGCCTGGAGAGGTCAACAATACGCAGGCAGCCGATGAATGTCCTTCACCATCAGAGCATGAATCAGTGGGACAAGAGGAAGCAAGAAACAAAAGGAGGAATGGCCCTTTACACCAGACACCTAGACACCCTGGGACACTGGCCTGTGTCCCCACAGCCATGAGAGTGGGCACCCACAGAAACTTCTCTCTTTGACTGTTTCTGTTAGGTGGTTTTGTTTTTGTTTTGAGATGGGTCATAAGTAACCCAGGCTAGCTTTAAACTCCTGATGTTCCCACTTCTACCTCCCAAGTGTTAGGATCACAGGTTTGCACCAACATGCCTGGCCTTGTGTGTTTGTGTGAGCATACGCATCTGTGTGTATATGTGTGTGTTCTGAGTGTTTGGAGGTTGAAGGACAGCACTGGGTGTGCACCTCTATCTCTCTCTATCTTGGAGGCAGGATTTTTCCCTGAACTTGAGGCACATGCTTTCTTGACTAGATCTCTGACTGCCGGAACAGTAAGATAAAGTTTATGGCAGTTTGTTATAGCAGCAACAGGAAACAAACTCAAGGCTAGGCCCAAGCACGGATGCCTTTTGGTTATTTTGAGATAGCGTCTCACAGGCCAAGGATCCCCTCAGACTCCTTCTCTTTGCCTCTGCCTCAAGTGCTGGGACTGCAGGCACACACCACCACGCCCAATGTATGAGGGGCTGGGTACAGAACTCAGGGCGATGTGCACGCTAGGCAAACACTCTGCCAACGGAGGCACAGCCTGGGCCCTGTTTTGAGTTCCTTCTTTTAAAACACTTTTATTTATTTAATAAAATTTATGTGTATGGGTCTGTGCCACAGCATAAATGTGGAGGCCAGAGGACAATCTGCAAGGTTCTGTTCTTTCCTTCCACCATGTGGGTTCTGAGAATGGAATCATCAGCTCATCAGGCTTTGAGGTAAGTGATTTTACCTACAGTCCTGTCTCAGGTCCCTGGTTGTGGTTTCTTGAGATAGGGTCTCATAATGTAGCTAAAGCTGGCCTGGAATGTATAACAATTCTCCTGTCTCATTAATACTGGTATTACAGATGTGTGCGTATACACACACACACACACATATATATGTATCACATATATATGTAATATCTACACACACACACACACACACACACACACACACACTGCCACACCTGACCATTTTGCCTTTTGGAACAGCTTAGGCTGCCTTCTTCCTACTTAAACTTTCCAAGTGCTGCGATCACAAGCATGCGTCACCATGGCCAGCTCTGACATTGGATTTTGTAGGGGAGAAGGACAGACCACCCCACCCCCTGCCTTCCTGTGTGCACTCTAAGCTCTGGGCACCTTGGTGTACTCACCGGCGAATGGTGGTCCTAGTAAGGCTGAGATGCCATTGGCACAGATGATGATGCCATAGGCACTGGCCAAGTGTTGAGTGCCAACCAGGTCCTCCGTCACCACGGGCATGAGGGAGAAATACCCGCTAGAAAACCCGATTAGGGCGCAGATGACAGCCAGGCTTGAGTAGGTGTGCATCAGAGGCAGAAGGAAGATGCTGAGGACTAGGGTGAAGTTAGCGATGAGGAAGACGTTCCAGACGCTGATACAGGGGAGGTCGGCCACGGCCCCCAGGATCACCTTCCCGAAGATATGAAGTATTGCTATGATTGAGGTCAGAGGGAATGCGTCGTTCTGCTCCGACAGGTTATACAAACTGACAATTTCCGGCAGGTGGATGAAAGGGATGACAAAACTGCTGTATGCGAACAGAGCCCAGAAAATAAAGGCTACAAACATGCGGTTGGTGAAGAGCGAGGCTGTTCCAAAATAGCCCGAGTGCCAGTCCCTGAAGCCCCTCTGGACTCGCACAGTGAGCTGGCTCACTGTCTTCAGAACCCGGAAGGCACACACGTTCTTCCTGGGATGCGTTTGACTTTGACACTCCTGTGTTTGAAGGTCACAGGCCGTCTCCTCATTCCCAGGCCTTCTGTCCTGTTCTTCAGTCATGCCCAGCGGTCCTCCGGACTTAACAGATTCAGTGGAGTAATCTGGGAGAGCACATGGCTCTTCTGCTCCGGGGCAGTGTTCTACCTTCTCAGGAGAGAGGGGCCTCATGAGCGCCCCACAAACACACAGGTTCAGGGACAGAGCACCTTGGATGAACATGGCATTCCGCCAGCCATACTCTGCGCACAGGTATTTCAGCAGCACGGTCATCAGGAACGTCCCAAATCCTGTCCCTGTGGTACTGAGGCCCTGGGCCAGGGCTCGTCTCTTCTGAAAATACCTTCCCACCATGACCACTGCAGGTAGGTAGGCCATCCCACTGCCGAGGCCTGCAGATGAGAGGGAAGAAAGCACACAGTAGGACAAATAGACCACCTGCTATGTCAGGGAAAGTTCCAGATTATAGCAAAAGGCCTGAGGTGATGAACTTAAAAAGAAGAAAGGTAGCAAAATGCTTGAGGTAATGAACTTAAAAAGAAGAAAGGTTTATATTGGTTAGCAATTTTAGAGAATTGAGCTCCCAATGCTTTGGGGCATGTCATGGCAGAGCCAAGCTCAAGACTGCTGACAAGTCAAGGAGAAGAGGACTCGGGATCTAGCTGTTGGCAGAGTACTTGTCCTAGCATGCACAAATTCCCAGCACTATGTATAAAAACGGTCACGGTGACAGGATATGTTTTTATTCCTAACACAAGGAAGCCGAGGCAGGAGGAGCAGAACTTCAAGGTCATTCTCAGCTATGTAGTGAGTTTGAGGCCAATATGGGATGCATAGGACCATGTTTAAAATGTGTGTGTGTGTGTGTGATATTCTCCATCACCTACTTCTTCCATTAGGCCCCACTCCCTAAAGATGCCACCACCTCTCAACAGCCTGTCTTCACTACACAACCTTCAGGGATATTTAAGATTCAAATTGTGCAGGGTGGTGGTGGAGCACTCCTTTAATCTCAGCACTTGGGAGGCAGAGGCAGTGGATCTCTGTGAGTTTGAAACCACCCTGGTCTACAGAGCGAGTTCTAGGACAGCTAGGGGAACACAACAAAACCCTGTCTTAAAAACAAAACAAAACAAAACAAACAAACAAACAAAAAACCCAGAAAAAAACCCAAAAAGTGATGTAAACTGTGCCGTCTTCATCTGCTACACCATTGTACTTTCCTATTCTAATGAAGGAATAGCAGTAAGTGAAGAAGCTCCGAGAACGGTTGCCAGGAGGAGCTGCCATTTTCCCCATCAGGCTTTGTAGTAGTTTTCACCAACAACATCAGAGTAGCCATTTTCCCATCATGCTTTGCTGTAGTTTCCACCAATAACATCAGAGCAGATGCCTCCTGTAGGATCAAGCCAACCCCACCTACAGAGAAGGCCCTGTCTCAGGCAGGCTCAGAAGAAGAAAGAGACAAGTCCCTTGCCAGAGCACAGTCCATGAAAGAAGCTGCGTGACTTTTTAAGACCTTGTAAGAAAACTGCATGTAAACCAGACAAGAGTGTTGCAGTCTCTGTTCCTTCACAACAGGGATTTGTTCTTGGAATGCACTTTAGCGCCCCTCCCAGGAGTAATAACAGGAGTGGGCCTTACTCCTATTATTACCCATCATCTTACCGGTTATTATTCAGAATGGTGTTTCCAAGCACAGCTGTCCTCATGGCTTTATACAGCCGAAACTCGTGTGACCTTGTCCTTGTGACTGTAGACAACTTGAGCTCAAGTAACCTTTGTTCGTATGACTTTGCCTCACCCTCAGAATGCCCTCAGAATATAAATTGTTTGATGTTCTGAACAAAGATGACTATTGCATGAGACTGGTCCATCTCTTCTACAGGCTACACTCATCCAGGTTCAGGCCAACAAGAGCAGTAACTGTCCCTGAGCCTCCTGCCCGTGTCAGTGAGGGCAAGACACAGCCCTCAAATTTGGGTCAAACTCTAGATCAATCTTTACAAAGCTTATGATCACAACGATAGAAATCTAGAATTTCTTAGAATGTAAAACAGAGAAAACAGTTTTTAGAGGTCCAGTAAGATAGCTAACAGAATGGAGGAACTTGCTGCCCAAGCCTAACAACCCGAGTTTGATCCCTAGTATACACATGGTGGAAGGAGAGAACGTACTCCTGCAAAGACACACACACACACACACACACACACACACACACACACACACACACACACATAGAGAGAGAGAGAGAGAGAGAGAGAGAGAGAGAGAGAGAGAGAGAGACAGAGAGAGAGCCTGGAGAGATGGCTCAGTGGTCGGGAACGTTTGTTGCTATGGCAAAGGACCTGGGTTGGTTCCTGGTACCTAGTGGTCTGACCACTTCCTGTCCCTTCCTGACATCTGTGGTCACCACATATACTTGTGGCTCACATACACACATGCAAGCAAAGCACTCATACACACAAAATAAACTTTTTTTTTTTTCCACTGAGAGTTGGCTCAGTGGCTAAGAGCAGGTTTGGTTCTCAGCACCCATACAATGGCTAACAACCATTCTAGTTCCAGGGATCTGACACCTTCTTCTGACCTCCAAGGGCACTGCACTCATGGGGCACAGTACACATGCTGGCAAAATTCACATAAATATAAAATAAAAATAAATACATCTTTAAATAAAGTAACTAAAAAAAAAATTAAAAAGACATCATTCCATGGTCTGTCACCAGGTCCACATCTTCCTTGTGAGCTGATTGACTTTGAAGCATCTGTAATATCTGCCTGCTACTTGAGAAAATTAACCAAGTAAAAAATAAGAAAATGACATATCTAGATGACTGCTGCATCTTTATGCAAAACCCTAGCTTGATCCTTCAAGAAATGAGAAAATTGCATCGATTTCTGTGGCTAGAATGGACTTTTGAGACCTTGTCCTTTCAGAAGCTGGCCACACAAGTTCACCGCTAGACAGACTCATGTCCTTAGCTCCCAGCCCATTTGACCTCAGCAATGCCACTTGGACCATCATGCTGTGAAGGGAAACTGTCCTTCTCCCACCCCATTCGCCCCTCTCCTTTCCCACCAGACCCCCTACCCTTACTTAGTAGTTGGTTAATTTTCTCCTTCTATATGTGGGTCCTAGGGATGTAATTTGAGGGTGTGAGGCTTGGTGGTGACCATCTCTGTCTACCGAGCCATTTCATTTGCCCAAGAGATTATTTTAGAGATTTAAAAAGAGATTTGCATTTCTCTCTGTTTTGGTTTTCAAGACAGGCTGTCTCTGTGTAGCCCTGGCTATCCTGGAACTCTCTCTGTAGACCAGGTTGCCCTCTAACTCAGAGATCAGCCAGAGATCAGCCTGCCTCAGCCTTCCAAAATGCTGGGATTAAAGGCATGCACCATCACTCAACAAAGATAAAGTCTATTAAAGAAAACAAAAACCAAAAAAAAAACAAAAAGAAGCCTCTTCCACTAGTATGTCTATTCTAAAAAAAAAAAAAAAAGCCCCGAGTGAATGAACTACAGGGGACACACCCAAAACTGTAGCATGAGGATGTTGTGCTGTCTAACACACACCACACATACAAGAAGTTCTTGCCCAGCATGCATGAGGACCTTGAGATCGATCCCCAGCACCACATAAACCACGTTTTGTGACACACACCACTAATCCCAGACAAGAGTATCAAGGTCGTTCTTGACACAAATCAGAATTTGAATACAAGAGAATCTGGCTAGCCTGTGCTACATGAAAGCCTGCCTCAAAAACAGACAAACCCTCAAATCTAGGATGACTGCATCCATAGAGGATATAATCTTAAGATTCATGTCTCTGTGTGTACGAGTGGCCAGAAGAGGGCACTGGGTCCCTCAGCAGGTGCTACAGGAGGTTGTAAGCTGCCCAATGTTGGGGGTGGGACCGGAACTCCAGTCCTTTGGAAGAGCAGCACTCTGTACTGCTGAGCCATCTTTCCAGCTTCTAACAGAACAGTTTAAATCAAATCAGAGGGAAGCTTTTAAAAACAGATCGATTTAATGACTCTTTATGCCATCACTTAACTTCAACAAATCTCAGCTCACGGCCAATTTTGTAAATACCACATATTATTTGGAAGCAAATGGAGAATATTTTATCACATGTGTGCATATTTTAATATAAATTTCCAAATGTAAAAATCATTTAAATAGCATGCTTCTCATATGATTATCTCATTGGAAAAAAAAATCTCTTGATCCCATTAAATATCCAGAAGGTGCTCCAATTCCCAAATGTCTTATGAATGACTATTCTTGAAAAAAAAAATAAAAATAGAGTCCCAAACTTGTATGTTTAAACCACAATCTAAAAGAGGACCACATACGGCTGTCTGTTGGTGTCTATTTTAAGTTTTTTAGTCTCTCAACCCCAATGCCTCTTGTAATTTATTTGCTGCAGTCATTGGGTGACTTGCTCTGTAGAACTCTCATACTCTGGATTTTGATGATGGAACAAATTAAGTTTACTTAGTTTACACAGGGTCTCTTGTAGCCCAGGCTGGCCTGGAATTTTAGTTAAAGATAGCCTTGAAATTCTGTCCTAGCCAAGTGGTGGTGTCACACACTTTTAATCCCAGCAATGGAGAGGCAGAAACAGATCTCTGTGAGTTCAAGGTCAGCCTGGTCTACAGAGCAAGTTTCCAGGATAGTCAGGGCTACACAGAGAAACCCTGAATTGAAAAACCAAAATTTTTTTCTCATGTCCTTTAAAAGTTTATTACTATAATAATAATAATAATAATAATAATAATAATAATAATAATAATAATCTTTTATTGTGTGTATATGATCTGTGTGTGTATATGATCTCTGTGTGTGTGTGTGTGAGACTATACATACACACATGTTATGCTATACACATGGAAGCCAGAAGACAGTGTTCTCAATTTGTGGGTTGTAACCCCTTTGGGGTAGAATGACCCTTTTACAGGGCTCACATATCAGATATCCTGCATAACAGATATTTACTTTATGATTTATAACAGTAGCAAAATTAGTTATAAAGTAACAATGAAAATCCTTTGATGGTTATGGGTCACATGAGGACTTGCATTAAAGAGTTGCAGCATTAGGAAGGTTGAGAACCGCTGTTTTAGAATGTGGGTTTGTCCTTCCACCTGGGGATCTGAGACCCACTCGGGCTGTCCAGGCTTGTACTTGCCATAGGTAATACCTTTACCAGTGAGCCATCTACCAGCATCTGACACCAGGTTTCAGTGTTCATTCCTTTTGTCTTAACTTACATACTTGAATTTATAAAGTCATATTTATACCATTTTTGTCAGCTAACATTTACCAAGAATGTTAGCATGTACCACCATGCTAAGTGCTTTTTGCGAATTACTTCAATCTTTTCAATGTGTTACTCTGGTAACACATTGCCTTAAATTTGCCTTAAATCTTACTTAGGGTTGTATTGCTGTGAAGAGATACCATGACCAAGACAACTCTTCTGAAAGATAACATTTAGTTGGCTTACAGTTCTAAGAGGTTCATCCATTATTATCACAATGGCAAGCATGGCAGCCTGTAGGCAGACACAGTGTTGAGAGTTCTAAATCTTGATCTGAAGGCGGCAGAAGGAGGCTGTCTTCTGCAGGCAGCCAGGAGGCTTTGGATCATACTGGCCAGACTTGAGCATATATATGAGCCCTCAAAGTCCCGCCTCCATAGTGACACAAGTCCTCTAACAAGGCTCCACTTCCTCCATTAAGGCCACACCTCCTCCAATAAGGCCACACCCCTCCAATAAGGCCACACCCCTCCAATAAGGCCACACCTCCTCCAATAAGGCCACACCCCTCCAATAAGGCCACACCCCTCCAATAAGGCCACACCCCTCCAATAAGGCCACACCCCTCCAATAAGGCCACACCTCCTAATAATGCCACCTCTTATGCGCCAAACTTACTCAAATCACCACAGTCTCCAAGGACTGAAGGAAGCTGAGTTATAAGGAGGTTCAGTGATGTGCTTAATGTGCCCAATGTCACACAAATATTGTGGTCACAAAAAGAGAACAAGTGCAGCTCAGTGCTAAGTGTGCTTGCCCCGCATGAATGAAGCACTTAATAAACCAGGCCTGGTGGCACACTGCTGCAATCCCAACACTCAGGAGTGGAGGCAGGAGGATCAAAGGTTCAAGGTCCCTCTCTGCTACACAAGTCAATTCAAGGCCAGCCTGGGGATACATGAAAATCCATGTCATAACAGAAATAAGGAAATAAGTAGACACAAATCCTCATTAACATTTTTTTTCTCTCATGACAGGGGTTTCTCTGTGTAGTCCTGGCTGTCTTGGAAACTTGCTCTGAGACCAAGCTGGCTTCGAACTCACAGAGATCCACCTGCCTCTGCCTTTTAATTGCTGGTATTCGAGGTGTGCAACACTATCACTCAACTGAGACAAGGTCTTGTTACATAGCCCAAGCTAGTTTTAACCTTTGTATTGGCTTGTCTCAAGATCCCACGTGTTAGCATTACAGACATGCTATGTACCTCCACATCTCAACCAAATAACCTTCATTGCCTTGTTTTTTGAGAGAGGGCCCGTGTAGGCCAGGCTGGTCTTGAACTCACTATGTACATAGCCGAGGATGGCCCTGTATTATGGATCTCCCTGCCCCCACCTCCTGAGGGCTAGAATTACACCTATGCATCTGGACATTTTATTTTGTGATTTTGGTTTTTGAGACAGGGTCTTACTGTCTATCCCTGGCTGGACTGGAACCATTCTGTAGATCATGCTGGCTTTGAACTAATAGAAATCCTTCTGTCTGTCTTCTGAGCACTGAGATTTTTTTTTTTTCAAAAGTCTCACTATATGGCCTAGTTGACCTGAAATTCTCTATGTTGCCCAAACTGACTTCAAACTTTCAGTGATGCCCCTGCCTCTTACTGGAAAATGCTGTGAATACATGTGCCGTTACACCTGACTTTCCTGATCAAAATCGTTTTCAACTCTGACTCAACAATCCATTTTTGAGGAGGATCAGAGTTCTGTTCCCACAGAGTCAGGTGGGATCATCTAGGCCAGAGCACAGGTGTTCGGGGAAGTAGCTGCTCAACTGTGTGAACCCCACAACCTGTGGGCAAAGGAAATTATGGCCAGGAGTAATTTTTCAGAATGCAAACCACTCTGCAGGGTGTTCAGTTTTAATCCGTCTCCTGCCTGTGTGCTAGATTGGCTTCTGAGAATCAGGACGTACCCGTGGTTTGGGCTAATTTATCCATGTGAACGGTGCTCAAGAATAAAGACTGTTCCTTGGGTCACATCCAGGCCTATACTTACTAATGAAAGAGCCCACTCATTTCCAAGCATTTTTGTTTACTCTCTTAGGTTTGTGTCATTATCCTGCTTTTCCGTTCTTTAAAGGAGAAAGGTCTACCTTAGCACTTAGGAACTGGCATTCAAGTTTGAATTTGGTTCTATTTGGAAAGCCAACTACAGGTGCCAGCAAGTTTCCCACCCTTAAAGGACACTTAACATCCAGGAAAGTGTCTCTTGGGTCTGAGAGATAGCTCCATGGGTAAGGATGCTGTGCAGAAACACAAGGATCTGAGTTTGAATTCACAACATTCAAATAAAAAGCTTGAAGGGGCTTTGTGTGCCTGGAACACCAGTGCAGGGTTGAGGGTGGGGAAGGGGAGGGGTCTTGTCACAGACAATAGGATCTCTGGGGCCTCCTGGCTGCCAGCCTAGTTCCAGAGTACACACACACACACACACACACACACACACACACACGACAAAAATGTAATGTCTTAAAAATTATTTTTTAGATTTGTTTATTTTATTTGTATGTTTTATCTTCATGCATGCATGTAAACCATAAACCGTGTGTGTGTGTGTGTGTGTGTGTGTGTGTGTGTGTGTGTGTGTGTGGTATCTATAGAGATCAGAAGAGGTTACCCAGATCCTCTGGAACTGGAGTTACACATGGCTATGAGCTGCCTGGAGAGTGCTGGAAATGGAACCTGGGTCCTCTGAAGAACTAATGCTTAACTGCTGAGCTGTCTCTCTAGGTCATCCAGCGGATGTCTTAATGGCTCTATTTTTCTCCACAGTTAAATTCATCATCCAAATGCACAAAACAATGAAATAAAAAAATTTAAGCCATGCTTACCCGCTGCCACTCCAAAGGTAATAAAGAGAGACTGCACGTTGGCTGCATAGGCACTCAACACCCAGCCCAGGGAGTTCACCAATCCTCCAATGATTGCTGTCTGGCGGCATCCGCAGGTGTTAATGAACAAGCCGATGAAAGGTCCTGCCACAGAGCAGTAGAAAAGGTACTGACTAGAGGTTTCTTGTCATTTTTAGGTCCCCACACAGAAGATAAAGAACAAAGCATCACCAGGGCTGCTTAAAGGACACCAAACCGGAACTATCGAGATGGCTCAGCAGGAAAGGGGCTTGTAGCCAAAGCTGCCAACCTGAGTTCAAACCCCAGAACCCACATGATAGAAAGAGAACAAACTCCTAAAGGTTGTTGACCTCCACACATGCACCCCTCAATAAAAATTCATAATATAATATTTAATAAAGTAGGCAAATCCAAAACATCTTATGGGGGGGGGGTCCCTGCAGGTGTCAAGACAGGCAGAGGTCTGAAGGGAGGTGAGGATGCAAACTGGGGTTCAGAATGACTTCATCAGCCTGGATCAAATTTCAGGGAGTCTGATGCCAGGCGGCTTATTGTAGGCATATTTAAACACAATAGAATTTAGATAGAAGTTTCCAGGTGACAATCATTCCAATTCCAGGTGCACAATAAAGCTTAAGAAACTCCTTTACAAAGTACATGTGACCATGAAGGCGAATTCTATAGCTAAAAGGCTCAGGATCTGGTGCGGTCTCTAACAGAGATAACAAAGAGGCCAGCAGGCCATTGAGTACAAGTGACATCTCCCCTAAGGATGGGTTCTATTGACTGGGAGCTAAGGATAAAGGTCTAGGGAGGGAGAGTCTGGGATAATCATTCTGGATGGTTTGTAATCTGCAGATAACAAAAACGCTCAGCAGGTTATTAGCATCCACTCCTAGCTTTCTGGAAGGAAAACAAAGATATTTTATTTCTTCTATTGAGGAGACATTCCTGAGTGATGAACATCTGGTTTTCCTAGAATCTAAGGGCACAAGGACCTTTGTGTCCCCAACAATCTTAAAGTATAAAAACCTTTCAGATGTACATGATCTCATCAGAGAACACACACTTCTAGACTGGCAGCAAGCTGTCAGGTTCAATCTGCCTACAACAGAAGTCCTTGGCTAGTGGTCTAACAGGACCCAGCCTTTTCGGTTTACACAAAGTTTGAAAATGTGTGGGATAAGCAAACACTTGAAAATAAGAGAAATAGCCGGGCAGTGATGGCGCACGCCTTTAATCCCAGCACTTGGGAGGCAGAGGCAGGCGGATTTCTGAGTTCGAGGCCAGCCTGGTCTACAGAGTGAGTTCCAGGACAGCCAGGGCTACACAGAGAAACCCTGTCTTGAAAAAACAAAAACAGGGGCTGGAGAGATGGCTCAGTGGTTAAGAGCACTGAATGCTCTTCCAGAGGTCCTGAGTTCAATTCCTGGCAACCACATGGTGGCTCACAACCATCTGTAATGGAATCTGATGTTCTCTTCTGGTGTATCTGAAGGCAGCTATAGTGTACTCATAAAACATAAAGTAAATAAATCTTTAAAAAAAAAAGAAAAAGAAAAAACAAAAACAAAAAAAACAAAAAAGAAAGAAAGAAAGAAAGAAAGAAAGAAAGAAAGAAAGAAAGAAAGAAATTAAGAGAAATCAGTCTGGCAGTGGTGGTGCATGCCTTTAATGCCAGCACTTGGGAGACAGGCTCTTCCAAGTTTGAGGCTAACAGAGTGAGTTCGAGGATGGTCAGGGAGAAGGAGGAAAAGGAGGAAGAGGTAGAGGAGGAGGAAGAAAAGGAAGGAGAAGGAAGGGGAAGGAGGAGAAAGAAGAAGGAAGAGGAGGAAGAAGTAGAAGGAGGAGGAGGAGGAGGAAGAGGAGGAAGAGGAGGAAGGAGAGGGTGTCAGAGAAATCACACACACAAACCAACACCGACTAGTTTCCCTCCCTCCTATCCCCAACCAACTGGGGTATGTGATGGCTGGTCCTGTGGCTTGCTCTCACCCTCTCAGGCTGGTAGCAATTTCTATCCCTGCCACTTGTTTTCTTCTGGGGTCCTCTAGCTGTTATATGCAGAAGAGGTTAACTTTCACTTACTACATTTACTTATGAAGTGTGGGCATGTCCCTGTGGGTGAATGTGCTGCAGAGTGGAGTTTGGAGAACGACTAATGGGAGTCCATTCTCTCCTATCATATGGGTTGTCGTGCTTGGTAGCAAGTGCCCACTGAACCATCTCACAGATTCCCCCCACCCCCCCACCAGAGGTTTTGACTCTGGTTCAAAAGGAAACACTGGAGAAGGATTCTCACAAGGGTTCCTACAAGTCTATCACAGAGCACCCAATGCAAGCAACTCTTAAAAGGACTTGCTGTCTTCAATACACTCGGGCCCTACATTCTCTTCCAATTCTCCTGAGACTGCTAGGCTGCAATGATTTTGGTTTCATACAGCCTAGGGTGGCCTCAGTTTGCCCAAGTAACCAAGGATGACCTTGCATTTTTGATGCCCCTGCCTCCACCTCCCAAATGCTGGGACTACAGGCTTGTGTCACCATGCTTGGTTTACTAGGTGCTGGGGATTGGACCCCAGGGCTCCATGCACGCTAGGTAGGCACACTGCAGCCGAACTGCATCCCAGCCCCCAGGATGTGCATTTTTGACACTGTGTAGAGATCAAGGACAGTTGTCATCACTTTATATAGTTAGTGAGTGTTGCCCTTGGGTGGAACCTTTTGATTTAATAGCTAATTTAGGGCTGGAGAGATGGTTCAGTGGGAAAAAAAAAATCTTGGTGACCTGAATTCAATTCCTAGAGTTTACAATGGAAGGAGAAAGCCACCTCCTGAAAGCTGTCCTCTGACCTTACACACAGGCTGGGGCCCACATTCATACTCAGACGCATCCTCATGATACATCCACACACAATAATTGAGCTCCTAAGACTTCCCCTGCTTAGCTCTGTGAGGTCTCTTTCTTCTGGCCTGAGAAGGAACCGGTGCCTCCCACACCCCTGGAGCATTGGTTACTTTTGTCCTGCTGTGACCAATCCTGATAAAAACAATTTAAAGGAAGGGTTGTTTGGGCTTGGGTTAGAAGGCTTAGTTTATCAAGATCACATGGTCCCATTATAGTGCCTGGTCACATTGTGTCTGTCATCAGGAAGTGGAGAGAAACAATACTGGGGCCCAGCCAGCTTCCTCCAGTCCCAGAATCAGGCTGCTCACGTTTATGGTGGGTCTTAACCTCCTCAGTCAAATCAACCCAGAAACTCCCACAGAGTTTTGAGTCCAAATCTGTCAGGCTGACAGTGAAGACGGAGCATTGTCCTGGGCAAGTGCTCTACCATTCAGCTACAGCCCAGCCTTGTCTGCTTTGTGTGTATGTGTTTAAAGATTTATTTCACTTTTCATATTTATTTATTCACTATGTAGCCCCAGCTGGCCTGGAGCTTGCTATGTAGACCAGGTTGGCCTGGAACTCACAAAGTTCCTCCTGCCTCTGCCTCTCAAGTGCTGGAATTACAGGTGTTCACTGAGACAGCTGGCAACATTTATTTTATTTGTTTTAAAAGTGCATTTATTTTATGGGTATGAGTGTTTTGCCTGCATGTATGTATGTGCACGGTGTGCACGCCTGTTGTCTGCAGAGTTCAGCAGAGGGCATCAGATGCCCTAGAACTTGAATTTTAGATTATGAGGTACTTGTGGGTGCTGGGAATTGAACCCAGGTCCTCTCTAAGAGCAGCTAGTACTCTTAATCACTGATATCACTCCAGCTTCATTAATTTGTTTTTAGTTATGTGTATCTGTGTATGGGTGTGTGCACGTGAGCACAGGTGCCGATGAAGGCCAGAAGTGTCTGATATTCTTGGAGCTGGAGTTACGGCAGTCGTGAGCCATCTTAGTTGGGTGCTGGGAACTGAACCCAGAGCAGCAAATGTTCTTAACCATGGAGCCATTTCTTTAGCTGCTCCTTGTCTGAAAGTGCATAATTTGAAACATGAATATAAAGACTTAATAAATTCTGACATTAATGACACCAATTCAGTTAGCTTCTTATAACAGACTTACTACCTACTAAATATATTTATATAGCAGCAATGCTATATATTAAATATGTATACTATATAAATAACATAAAGTTAGACCATTGATATGGACATCTGAGAGAATTCTTGGAAATAACTGAAACTGAGACATCATAAGTTTGAAGATATTTCTCTCTATATATTAAAGAATAAAATCAAATATGGGTCCTATGGAAGAGCAGCCAATCAATGCTCTTAACCACAGAGCCTGGTCTCCAGCCCCACGTTTTAATTTTTATATATTCACACTCACTTGACCATGCTGTAATGGAGTGACCCAAATTGGAACGGATGACTCATGGCTTTGCTACTGACAGCCACAATACACTGTTTCCCACGTAACAGAAGGAGTTCAGAGGCAAGCTTTTCTGATATGCAAGCTTATGAAATATCCGAGGACATTAGAGAGAGAGAGAAAAAAAGCCACAAGTCTGTGTGAATATTCCTAGTTGAAGGATTTCACAAGCCAGACAGAAGGGGGTAAACTGCTGTCCTGACAGGAGCATGAATTAAGTGGACAACAGCTGACGGCACTGAGTTGGTACCTGCCTGGCTTTCTAGTTAAGTGACTGTTGCTTGCTGAAGCTTCAGTCATTCATGCGTTGTAAATGATAAATACTGTAACTCCTCTGTAGTTAGGATTTAACTACATTTAAGGTGATGGGGCAGGAGCTCCTAACTACCATTCTGGCAAAATTGAAAAGACCTAACATCTGTAAGTCAGTCAGTCTCTCTCTCTCTCTCTCTCTCTGTCTCTCTCTCTCTCTCTCTTTCTCTCTCGCTCCCTCCTTCCCTCCCTCCCGTCCCATCCTCTCTCCTTCCCCCTCTTCTTTCCCTCCCTTCCCTCTTTCTCCTCTTCCCCTCCTCTCTCTCTCTATCTGTGTCTTTCTCCCCCTCCTCTCTCTGTGTCTCTCTCTCCCTCCCCCTCCTCTCCCTCCCTTTCTCTCTCTCCCTCCTTTCCTTCCCCCCTCCCCACCTACCTCATGCTAATAAAGAACACTTGCCTCACACTCAAACCATCATGTGGCAGGAGGATTAGGAGTTCGAAGCCAGTGAGTTCCAAAACAGCAGCAAAGGAACAATATAACCCAAACCTAGTTCTTTCTCTATGACTCTTGTTTGGAAACAGATAGTTCTAAGTTGCCACGGAGGTGCTGGGAACTGAACCCTGGCCCTCTGGAAGAGCACTGAGCTATCTATCCCTCCAGCCCAGTCTGTAAGAAGATCCATGAGGAACTGAAGGAGTCAATCGTTTCATAGACACTTATCAAGAATCTTTGCACATACATTTGTGCCCTTGGGTATCCTTTGCTAGTGAACTCACTACGCAGCTGAGGCTGGCTTTGAAATCCTAACCCCACTGTATGATGGTTTGAGTGGGACATTTCCCCCTGAGGCTCCTGTATTTTTACACTTCATCCCTGGTGGGTGGCGCTATTTGGGAAGTTATAGAACCTTTAGGAGGTGGAGCCTGGTTGGAGGAAGTCCATCACTGGGGGTGGGCTTTGAGGGTGTACAGCCTCAGTGCATTTCCAGCTTGCTCTCCCTGTTTCTGGCATGTGAATAGAGATCCCCCAGCTCTCTGTTCCTGCTCTCATACCCGCTGGTGATCTGCAATGGACTCTTAAAACCCTCTGGAACTGTAATCCAAAATAAACTCTTTCTTCCATGAGCTACTCTTGACTCTGGTGTTTTATTACAGCAACAGAAAAGTAGTCAGTCCCAGCTCGGTCTTCATCTTGATTGGCAGGAGATGCAGTGCTGGGGTAGGCTGCTTGCTTAGCATATGTGAGGCCCTGGCTCTGATTCCCAACATTGCCAAAACACATTCACAGGTGTAGAAAGTGAACAGGGCTATCGGAAGTTTAGGTTAATCTTGACTATGTACTAAGTTTGAGGCCAGCCTGGGCTACATGAAACCCTGTCTCAAAACAACAGAATTGTGGTAGTCTCTAAGAAACCACTGAGTGAAGGCTAATCCCAACAACAATGTTAGATGAGCAGAAGGGACGAATCATCAGTTATAGGATCAGTGTTGGGGACAGTGAGATGTCTCAGCAGGTAAAGGCTCTCAGTGACAAGCCTGGTAACCTGAGCTTCATCCCCAGGACCAAGAGGGCAGAAGGAGTGAATCAGCTTCTGCAAGTTGTCCTCTGATCTACACAAGTGCCATGAAACATACACTATACAGACACATGCCGTGAAACACACACATGTACAAGTACCATGAAACACAGACGCACATCTACACAAGTGCCATGAAACACACACACATACCTACACAAGTGCTATGAAACACACATGCACACACACACACACACGCACATGCACACGCACACACACGCACACGCACACACGCACACACACACACACACACACCATGAAACACACACATGTACACAAGTACCATGAAACACAGACACACATCTACACAAGTGCCATGGAACAAACACACACACACACACACACACACACACACACACACGCACACACGCACACACACACACACACACACACGCACACACGCACACATGCGCACACACACACACACACGCACACGCACACACGCACACACACACACGCGCGCACACACACACACACGCACACGCACACGCACACGCACACACACACACACACGCACACACACACACACACACGCACAAATGGCTAAATGGTAAACTGTGTTCTCAATACTTGAATTTTAAAAGTTGGTGATGCCACTGATACCCGATACCTAATTTTTCAGGAATGTGATGCCTTACTTACATCAGGGACCCGTCATTTTACAACCACCCAGTCTTAGAACAGGTGTCAGCGAACGTACCCACAATCAAGGTGATGCCCATGCTCAGGGAGCTGACCCAGGCGGTCAGGCCGCGGCTCTGGTGGAACTCTTCAAGCCACTCCACGTTGAGGACTCCTAGGGCCATCTGTGAGCCCATGATGAGGATGTGAACAAAAAAGGAAGATAGGACCATCATCCAGGCCCACCCGCCATCGATATCTGGGTGGGGCTTCAGGGTCTTCTTATTCTTAGCCTTCCGGTCATCTTCAAGGTCATACCCGATATCTTCATGACTTGTATACATTTTCTAAGGTTTTCTGAAACACACGCAGTAAATAATTTCATCACACATGGAAACAGACAACACCTTCCTCTTTTCTGGACAGCTCTACCTCCCACTGTGATCAAAGTCGCTTCAGGGTCAAATGATGCTCAAGATAGTGCAGATTAGTGTTTGATACTGGTGCGTCTGGGACATGTTTTGCTTCTTTGCAGATCACTTTGAAGCCTGTCTTCATGGTCACCTCACAGGTATTATAAACTTAAAGAAGTGAGGGGAGAGGGTAGGGAGAGACCCGGAGGAAAGGAGGAAGAAAGAGATGGAGAGAGGGAGAACATGCATCCTGCATGTGATGAGTTAAGACAGGCCAGTCTCCTTAAGAAAGATCTGTCCTCTGAGCCTGGGGAAGGAGGGCTTGGGCAGAGCCAAGGTGGTAGGTGGTGGAGCTGGTAAGTTGAGCCCTGTAGTTAATGTCTTTGGTGAACTAGGGAGTTAGCTCACTGCCTAAGAATGGAGAGTGTGGAGATTTGTTAATGGGCCTAAATGTTCAGGGTAACAGAAGCAACTGTTGTCTACTAGTGGAAATGACTGCTGGGTCATTCTTTAAGTCAAGTGGCATTGCAACAGGCTAGAAGCCAGGACACATTAGGAGTGCCCGCTACCCCAGAGTCTGTATAGGTGAGAGTACACACAGTATAGACAGATTGGATATGAATACAGAGAAACTAAATTAACACCAAATGACTACAAGTTAATTTATTGACACTGAGTGCCAACAATTCTAGATAAAAACCTCAATAACCCTCCCCTGGCCTAAGTTCCAAGCAGCTATCTGGGTTTTCACGTTACAGGCACGAGTGCTTCAAATTTGCCTAGTTTTGTTACTCTTGTGTGTGTGTGTGTGTGTGTGTGTGTGCTCAATTGTATACATGTAGGTATTCGTGCACATGTGTGTGAGTGCATACAGATGCCAACTAATACAGAGGACAACCTCAGGTGTTGTTCCTCTGGAGCTAGCCATCTTCGTCTTTAAGATCTCTCACTGGCCTGGAACCCACAAATTCAGCTGTACTGGGTCCCTAGGGGTCCACCTGTCTCTCTACCTCCCCGAGAGCTGGCATCACAAACATGCGCTGTAATGTTTGGCTGTTGTAGGTGCATGAAGTGTGTATGGTGCACATACGTGAGTATTCGGGTGTTTGAGCATGCAGAGTTCAAGGCAGGCTACTGAGTGCCTTCCTCTATTCTCTTCCTTACTGCTTTGAGACAGAGTCTCTCACCGAATAGGAAGCAAGCTAGTGAGCTAACGCTGGGCTGACAGGATGTTGCCAAGCTGGGCTTTTTATATTGGCTAGGGATTGAACTCAGATCCTAGGCTTGCAGGACAAGGACTTTACTTTGTAAACTAGCTCCCCAGCCTTTATTTATCTGGCAGTGACTTCTGAGACCCCCTAGCTTGACCTCACATACAAATAGCCCCCCACTCCCAAGTTACTTGGGGAGTAAGCTCTTAAGAGTTTGAGCTGTGGGAACTCACCTCAGAGTGATCTGAGGCTGTAGCCCATGAACTCTTGAGGTGAACAGTACCAGTAATGTCGTTGTTGAGACAAAGGAGCAGAGTAACTACACATCATCTGTCACCCCACATGTCTGTGTGGAGATTTTATTTATGTTTAAAAGAGTGAGAAGGAACTCCAGGTGTGGTAGCATGTAACTTTAATCTCAGCACTCAGGAGGCAGATACAGGAGGATCTCTGTGAGTTCCAGGCCAGCCTGGTCTACAAAGTGAATTTCAGAACAGCCAAGGCTACAGAGAAACCCTCTCTCTCTCAAAAAACAAAACAAAACAAAACAAAAAACAAAAAACAAAACAAAACCAAACAACAGTAAAAAAGAGAGCGGGGTGGTGGGAAAGATGACGGAGGTGAGAAGCTGCTTTTGGGGAGTGGCATTTTCAGTTGATTCACACAAAAATGTTTCACTTGCTTTGGCAATGCTAAGAACTTTATATTCTTACTGAATTATTTATTTTATGGGTTAAAAGATGTGGTTGCCATCTAACTACTCTGGGCATTTCTAGTTTATTTGATCATAAATAAATGTATTAGCATGTAATGGACAACTGTATGCAAGAGGCCAAGTATGGATGCAGAAGATAGTACTGCATGCAGATGCCTCAGAATGCAGGTGGGGTGCATAGCTTACGAAGACCCTCAAAGGTTCCTCTGCTTTCTTCCTAAAGAGCATATGGAGGGGAGGAGCATGCCTGTAATTACAGAAAATAGTAGGCTGAGGCAGGAGGATTTCTGGGAATTTGAGATCAGCCTAGGGTACACAGTGAGTATCGGTCCAGGCAGGGCTATCCAGCAAAACTCTGTCTTAAAACAAACAAAACCAAGGGAAACAAAACACTATCATAGTGTGTGCTGCTAGCACTAGTATGCGAGAGGTGGAGGCAGAAGAATCAGGAGTTCAAGGCCAGCCTCAGCTATATAGCAAGTTTGAGGACAGCCTGGGCCTCAAGAAGCCTCTTTTCAAGAAACAAAGAAGGGGGGTGAGGAGAAACAAAACCCCCAAACAAACAAAAAGAAAAACAAGTATTTACATTTTATATTCTATCTTTCTAAAAGCAACCTGGATCACTAAAACAGAAGGAAGCCTAAGCAACAAGTGTTTACTCTGATATGATTTGACTATTTCCTCCACAGGTCACATTGAAACCTAACTGCCACTGTAACCATAGCAAAAGTGGGTCCTCTAGAAGGTGTATGTCACAAGGGCTCTAACTTCAGGAATGGATGAAGGCCATTGTCCCCAGAGTGGGTTAGTTGTCTTGGGAATGGGTTCCTGATAAGAATGGAATGGGTGTGACTTGGTATTTATCCTGATGCCCTTTTCTGGTCCCTCCAACACTGCATGCACATACTCTGCAAACATTCATGTGGGCAAAATGCTCACACATAAAAAAATACATAATTTTTCAAAAAGGAGGCTGGAGAGCACTTGTGACTTGCACAGAGGTCTGGCATTTACTTCCCGACACCCACATAGGGCAGCCCACAACTGTCTGAAGTTCCACAGGACCTGATGACACCTTCTGGCCTCAGAGGAGCATGGTGCCCACAGGGACAAGCAGGCACACGTGCGCGCACGTACACACACATTTAAAATCTGCGAGAGCTCTTTAAAAATTTTAAAGTAAAACAAAAACAAAACCAAAAAATTTTTAAAGTAAATAAAAATAAGGGAAGGGTGGCTACATGTTGAAATGTAGCTACGTAACGGAGAAATGGAAAATGGTAATGCCAAGTTTTTTCTTGAGTGTATAGACTAAAAAATAATTAACATTTTGTACAGTTCCGTCATGGGGTGCATTTTTACAAGGAAATTGTTCATTTTTAATTGGGCTGTCACCACGTCGTATTCGGTAAACTAATTATAATGAGAAGCAGGGCAGGGTTGGGGTGACCTGTGACAAGTTACAACTAAAATTGCAGTCTCTTCCCAAAGTGGTCAAAGCTAACGGCAGGTGAGTTCTTCAGCTGAACACAGGGAATTTCAGGCCGGTAGAGGGCGCGCTCGAGCCCATGAGGCTGCAGAGCTGAAAAGGGCAGCAAGTGTAGGAGGCAACTGGACTGTGAACCCCAGCTGGCTTCATGTTGGGTTAAGGGGTGGGGGTGAGGATAAGAGGATAAGGCCTCCAATGGGTCAGGGCTGTGCTTGGTGGCTTTTGCCTCGATGATCTTGGCCAGTTGGCATTAAGGCTCTAAACCACCCCATTTTACAGATAAGACAACCGAGGCATCTATCTGATCGTGTGTCTGACAGGGTCTGTCTCACTTAGCCTGTGATGGCCTCATACTTGGAGGATGACCTTGAACTCACCGTCCCACCCCCACTGAGAGAAAGGGTATTGTATTATAGTGCTGGATTTAGGCAGTGCTGGGGGACTTGAACCCGGGACCTCATGCATGCTAGGTAGGCACCCTACCAACCGAGGTACACCCATGAAGCCCTGAAAGTGGGACAGCTGCTTAATGAGTGCCCTGTGAAGTCCCAATATGAACAAATGTATGGCCAGTCTCAATTTCTTCTTCGCACTGCCCCCCTTCCCCTCCCTCCATTGACAAGGCGAAAGAGACTTTCTAATCCATTATAAGCATCCCCAGCCAGCCTTGCTAATGAACCTAAGCCTGAACCAACTTTTCCGCAGGAAGAAAGAGCTTAATTGGTAAGCAGACTTGAGCTCATAAAACCTTGTAAAGCCGTAGCAGCTTCTGCCCTTTAATGGCTGTGCTGGGTCCTCACTGTCCCCCTTTCCTCTCTGGAGATGCTGGAGCCTAGCGGCTCCCGGGGGCTCAGCATTCTTCGCCCTGGTCCAGCCGCGCATGATGCCGCACCCTCCGATCCTCCATCTCCAACAGAGTACCCCAACACAGACATCTGCTCCCTCGGAGGTCACTAACTGTAGCCCCATCACTGCCTATTTCAAGTCACGGATTGGGGGCCTCCAAAGCACCCGAGCGCGAGGCCAGGCGCGGGGGCGGCGCGCGCTCTGTTGCCCTGGGGGCGCGCGCCACCCTGGACCGCGCGCATCCCCGCCTGCAGCTCGGGGGACAAGGGAGCACCGCCGCCCTGCCCAGGCCCCTCTCTTTTCATACCCTGTCCTCGGCTCTCAGCTCGCAAGGGTCCCAGGAAGAGCCGCATCCACCAGTATCGACCGGTATCTACCAGTATCCACCGGCTTGGAGATGCTCCAATCTTGCGGTAGACCCCGGCCGCCACTCAACACAGCCCAGGGTACTCACTGCACGCAGCCCGAGAGGCTACGGTCTCACTCGGCTCCCAGTCTTGACCTGTGAACTTGCAGGTCCGCTCGGAGAACCCGAGGTCGCTGGGCATGGGGATTGGTGGCAATGTCGACCTGCATCCTGCAGATGCGGCGCTGGGGGCTCGGCTCTTCACCTCGCTTCGTGCGCTCGGTGCGAGGCTCCCGGACTCGCCCTCTGTTCACTGTCTGGCTAGGTGAACCTTCTGGAGCCTAAGGCTCGATGCTTCCGTCCCGGAGCCTTTAAAAAGGGTGCGTTTGGAAGGATCCGAGCCTACCCAGAGCTTCCTTCCAATCCGTGCAATTTCAGATCTCCGCGTTGGTATATTCCTATACCGGCTAATTCTGGTTTGGCAGGGGAAAAAAAAAAAAAAAAAATCTGCGGACTCCTCACAGGCACACTCTTGTGGCCGGTTGAAGTTTTATCGCCTTGGCTGAGATTCGAATGCAGTGCACATTTACTACCCTAGGAAATGTTGAGAAATCTCAGGTGTGTGTGTGTGTGTGTGTGTGTGTGTGTGTGTGTGTGTGTGTGTGTGGGTGTGCGCGCGCGCGCGCGCGTGTTGGGGGGGGATTGGGCGAATACGCGCGCGCGCGGGGGGGCGTCCTTCCTTTTTCCCTTTTTCTCTTTCTTTCTTTTTCTTTTCTTTTTCTTTTTTTTTTTTTTAACTAGGAGGAAAGTAACGAATCAGAGCCTCATACGAGTCTCAGCCATAAAAGAGAGCAGTTTGTAGAGCGATTTCAACACTCACAGCCACAGTGGACTGAAAATCTCTCATCTTTGGCCTAGTCTGGGTACCACCTCTTCCCATCTTTCTGAAGTACCTGTTACTTACACCCATAGGCAAGCAACATAATACTTTGTGCCCTCGGAGTGTTTTTAGTATTTTGTTAAATACATGAAGCAAGCGCTCTTTTACCTAACCTAACCGGTTGTCTCTGTACTTTCCTGTTGACCACAAACATAGTAACTGAAAGCAACACAAATTCATTATTTTACAGTTCTGGCAGCCAGAACCTGAAACGGGCCACACTGGACTAAAATTCAGCGCGTTGGCACACTGAAGGCTGTGTTCCTCCTGGCAGCCCTAACTGAGCCACCAGCTTCTGCAGGCTGCCCACACGCCTTGGCTGGGGGCCACTTCCTCATCTTCAAAACCATAGACATTGCATCATTCTGACTGTCATGGGTACTCAGGGCCCCTGTTCTCCATTGTTTGCTTTTCTCTTCCTTTTAAACTTAAATTCTTTTAAACATGCAGTGTGTGTGTGTGTGTGCGTGTGTGTGTGTATGTGTGTGTGTGTGTGTGTTTGCATGCAACAGTATGTCTGTGGAAGTCCTTCCGAAGGCAGTTTTCCTTGAATCCTGTGGGTTCTGAGGTTTGGTCAGGCTTGGTACTTTACTTTACCTTTACTGCTGCGTGTTCTCTTCAGCCCCTTCTCTTCCATTTCTATGGACCCCCCCCCCTCCCCACTGGGTTATCTTGGTCCTTCCTGGATAATTCACACGTCTATTTTAAGGCCAGCTGACTAGCAATGTACTTCCATCTGCTACCTTGATTCCCCTCCTGCCGTTTAAGGTCACATAGTCACGGGTTCCTGATTAGGATATAGATGTCTTTGGCGGAACCATCTATGCTACCCACCGTGGATTTCCTTTCCTTCCCCCTTTCCCTCTAAAGAACATTCATTTTATATTGTCATTGGCTTTATTGGCTTTAGAAAAAAGATTTATTTTATTTATTTTGCTTGTATATCTGTGTGAGAGTGTCGGGGTTACAGACAGTTGTGAGCTGCTATGTGGAAGCTGGGAATTGAACTCAGGTCCTCTGGAAGAGCAATCCAGTGCTCTTAACTGCTGAGCCATCTCTACAGTCCCCTCCCCCACCCACAAGCCCCCCCCTTTTTTTTTTAATTTTTGAGAGATAGCAGCTCACATGCCCCGAGGTGCTTTGGAAGTAGCTATGTAGCTGAGGATGGCTTTTGAACTTCTGATCTTCCTGTCTCCATCTCCCACGTGCTGGGATTATGCCGTGTACCACCTCCAGTCAGCTTATGCAATGAGACCCAGAACTTGGTGCAGGCTAAGCAAGTGCTCTCTTGATCGAGCCACACCCCCAGCCTTCCTATAGTCATCTTAATAACCTAGAGGGTTGTGAAGAATGACTCGATGAGGACATTTGAGGGAACACTTCTCCGATGAAGATGGCAGAATAAATGGACTTTGTCGAGTACTCCCTCGGACTGCTCTTCTCGGACGCCATGCGTTCCAAATACGCTTTCATCAGGCAGTCAAGATTGGGAAACCAGATGTGGTGGCACTTGGGAGGTTGGGGAGGGGGCACATTTCAAGGCCAGTCTGGGGTACAAGACAGTTTCTCTCTCTCTCTCTCTCTCTCTCTCTCTCTCCCCTCCCCTTCCCCCTTCCTCTCACTCTCTCTTTCTTTATGAATAGAGTTCCAGGCAAGTATCTCAAATACAGACGATCCATCTGTTTTAAAAGAGGTGTTATGGCTTGAATTGAATTGAGTGTGAGGCATCCCCCACGGACTTAAGATTCTGAACACTTGGTCTCCAGCCATCCGTGATGTTTGGCCAGGTTCTGGAACATTTGGGTCACGTGGTGCGTGTGGCTAGCAGAAGTTAGAGGGCTGTGGGCAGACTTTGAGGATTCTATCTGCTTCTGGTGTTGTCCCTCCCGCACGCGCTACTTTCGGATCCATAAGAAGTAAAGGGATACTGACACAGGCCGCTACTGTCACCGGCAGAGCCTCTCCACTGTGGAGCCTTCTTTGTCACTGAAGATGGACCTGTGAAACCTTGAGCCAAAGTAAACCCTTCCTCTTTTAAGTTGCTTCTGTTGGAATTTTGTCACAGTGAAAAGAAAACAAATACAAGAGGCCTGTAAGAGCAAGATCCCCTCCTGACCCCCCAGGCCTGCAGTCTTGTAGAGCTCTAGAAGTGTGATTTATCATAAATATGGGGAACCATCACCCTAATTAAATAACTCCCAGGCCTCCTATCTAATGTCCCCAGGGAATCTCTTACCCACCTACTAAATCTATTTTTTCTTAATTTACTTTATTTCATGTTTGAATGTTTTCCTTGCACATATGCCTGTGTACCAGGCATGCACCTGGGGCCCCCAGAGAAGACCTTGGAACTATAGTTATATAGACAGTTGAGAGCTGTCACGTGGGTGTCGGAAACAGAATCTGGGTCCTCTGTAAGATCAGCAAATGTTCAGCTCTCCAGCACCCAAGTCTTTTTTTTTTTTCTGAGACAAGAATTTCTCTGTGTAGCTCTGCCTGTCCTGAAACTCACTCTGTTACTAGATTGACCTCACCTGCCTTTGCCTCCCGAGTGCTGGAATTAAAGGTGCTGCCAGGCTCTAAATCTATTTTTTTAATGTTAAAAAAATTTTGCTATGCAAGTCAGACATGTTGTCAGGAGGCAGAAGCAAGCAGATCTCCGTGAGTTGGAGGCCACCCTTGTATACATAGTGAGTTACAGGGTAACCATGGCTACACTGTGGGATCCTCTCTCAAATAAGACAAAGTAAAAAATTAGAAAATGCAACAAAGGCATCCCGCCTGGGAAGGAAAATGTAAAATGATGTCTAATTTCAGGTGATAATGATTATATATAGAAAAGTCATGGAAACTCAAGAAAATGTTAGAACCGGCCAGTGAAGCCAAGGAGTTGTCAGTGCAGTTTCATTTGTAATAGAATCAAAAGAATCTTTCAAGGTTGGAGATGAAGACAGTAAAGTACTGAACTCTGTAAATGTAACTTTTATTCTCCTGATGTGTTGGGATCTAGGAGTCGCCCCACAGACCACACGAACACAGATCTCAGTTAAACAGGGATAGTTTATTGAACACACACTTCAAGACTGGTCAACTAGGACAACAGCTTAAAGCTGCGTGCTGGACGTTTCTCAGGGTCAGTTGGAAAGGCTAAAACCTCAAATACCACAATGAACTCATACGCAGGTGCTGGAAGTGTTGCCTGGTGGTTGCCCCTGACTTAAGCCATTTTAGATATAACAGTTCATAGTTAACTTTAATTTGGTGGGTTCTACATGAAGCTTATAATTGTGGAATTTCTTTTTATTTTTTTAATAAAAGTTTATTTATGTATTTATATGAGTACACTGTAACTGTCTTCAGACACACCGGAAGATGGAATCAGATCCCATTACAGATGGTTGTGAGCCACCATGTGGTTGCTGGGAATTGAACTCAGGTCATCTAGAAGAGCAGTCAGTGCTCTTAACCACTGAGCCATCTCTCCAGCCCCAGTGGAATTTCTTAAGATTAACAAACCTCATAATGTTGGAACATAACAGGGTATGTGGTCAGCATGACCCTGCTCTGAGTCAAGTTATTTTTCTGCATCAGTGACTGGCAGGCACATTACAATAATGATATGAAATAGCTGGTGGGCATAAAACAAAAATGGCTGCAGTTATGCTAGGAGGACAGGCTCTAACAGATGAAACTGTCACTTCCGAGGCTTACTGCCTCTGTCTGCTAACCTAGGCCTAGTCCTCAAAGCTTCTAACCTATGTACAATCTAACCTAGGGTCTAGAATGTTTTCAGCCTCTGGGACTTACTGCTGAATAAGCTTACCCCTTCCTAGTTCTTTCTGATCGCTGGCTGGCTGGTCAATTCAGCTGTCCTGGCTCAAACTCTTCTCCAAGCTGACTGATTCAATCTGGCTTCTCTCTCTCTCTCTCTCTCTCTCTCTCTCTCTCTCTCTCTCTCTCTCTCTCAGATTCTTCTGAATTGCTCTGCTTGGCCTCCAACTAACTTTGGCAATCTGTTCTAATCTGGCTCCTTCTCATTCTGTCCTCACCTGCATCTAGCTTGTTCTCTCTACAACCTCTCTGTAAAACTCATCCAGCAAAACAGCCTCCTTTCTCATTCTCTTTTTCTCTCTGCACTGCTCTCTTAAGTAGCTTCCCTTTCCTCTCTCTTCTCCTTAAAGTTGGACATGTCTGATTCTGTCTTTCTCTGATTCCGTCACTTTGCCTGCCACTCAATTAGGCATTACTTCAGACATGGGTGCTTCCTTGTAGGTGTGTGCTGGGATTAAAGGTGTGTGCTGGGACTGAGCCACACCAAAACTGAAAACAGTTCTTTTCTCCAGTAAATAACACAATCTTGGGGTTCAGAGTGACCAAATATCCTGCAACAGAACTCTGAAAAGTTTCAGGAGGTTTGAAAGAAATGGAAGACAAATCAAATGAATGTATACATCTCTTTGGGTGCTAGCAGCCTCCAGACCTAAGATGTTTCGATAAGTGGCTTGTCAGGTTGGTCCCCTGCAAGAGAAGGTCACACAGTTTTAATACATTGTGCAGGAAGCATGCCAGTATTGGGAAACTCTTAGCACTGTGTGGTCTGCCATGATGTAACCAAGGCACTGTCCTGTCCCTGGTAAGGCAGTAGTAGATCATGCATGCAGAAGTCAGGAGTACATGGTGTTTAGGTGTCTAAGTCAACCAGACTGGAGCAGGAAACTAACTTTTACACTGTGCATTCCTGTAGCTTGGCCATCAGCCCCAAAGTGGAGGTAGTCACACACCTACACTGTAGAGTTATTGCAAAGGTTAAACGATTCTGTGTGCCAAGTACTCTATCCCCATATTGTTAACGAATATGTTTCTGTTTCCTTAATTTTTGGTTTTACTTTTAAGTGTGTGTGTGTGTGTGTGTGTGTGTGTGTGCGCGCACACGTGTCCATGGGAGCAGGCGCCCACAGAGGCTAGAGGCATCAGATCTGGAGCAAGAGTTACAAGCTATTGTAAGCCAGCTGTGGTAGATGCTAGGAACCCAACTTGGGTTCTTTGTAAGGGTAGTAGGTCCTCTTAACTACTGGGCCATCTTTCCAGCCCCTGGGTTGTAGTTTGTTTTGTTTTTTAAAGTAAAAGAATGGCCTACAAACCTCATGGATAAAATTGTCCAACACTGGTATCTGTTTCCCCACTTTTAGTCAGGGTCTGGCTATGTAGCACAAGCCAGCCTGAAGCTCACAATTATGTTTTGCTTCAGCCTGAGTTCTCGGATTTCAGACACTTCCCACCATGCTTAAGTACATTTCTTTGCTATCACTGTCCTCTCAAGAGGCAGCATAAATTATCAGGGAGGTCTGAAAACTTGGAGATTCAGCTGGGCATGGTGGCACATTCTTTAAATCTCAACACTCAGGAGGCAGAGGTAGGAGGATCTCTGTGAATCTGAGGCTGGCCTGGTCTGAAACATAGCAAGTTCCAGGGCAGTCAGGTGAGACCCTATCTCAAAACCAAAAAACCTACAACCAACCACCAACGAATGAAAAATCCCCGGAGACACTTTGGACTCTATAAGATCAGTTCAGTCATTGGTGGGGGAAAGGGGGCGGGGGGGGGGGTTGTGTTTCATGTGACCTTAGGGATGAGAATAAACTCCAGGAACTGCAAAAGCATGCCACTTCATAAAGACAGGGAAGCAACTGAGGTGCCCAGAGAGGCTAAAGTCAGCTTGCTTTGCCGGAAGCAAAAGACTCTTTACCAAGGCCCACAAAGATGAGATTGCTGACTGGGATTTATACACCAGGTTAAAAAAAAAAACCAATTTAAAGATCCCTTTGGCAGGCAATAGAGATGAGAAGCTGTCAGTAAATGTACACGTTTACAGAAATAAGCCTGAAAACGAGACTTTTGGGCCCTGCTGAAATTTGCTCTTGGGAGAAAGAAGGCCTTCATTTTCTGGTTAAGCCCTCTTTCTCCAACTGCAGTTTCATTTCAGGGAAAAGTAATTTTTTTTCTTCATATTAGTTTTCAATTTTGATTTGTCTTATTTCAGCTCTGACAAGCCTGGCTTATCCCTCATCTTGATGAAAAGAAATACTGTAGGCGGAAGGCTGAGGGTGCTTGCCCCGCCGCCAGATTTTTTAATGATTTTTTTTTTTTAGGCAAGGTGTAGTGGTACACTTCTGTTATCCCAGCACTCGGGAAGCAGAGGCAGGTGGATCTCTGTGTGTTTGAGGCCAGCCTGGTCTACAGAGTGGACAGAACAGCCAGAGCTATGTAGAAAGACCCTGTTTCAAAAAACCAACATCTTGTCTGGCTATCTGTTGTTTTAAATTTTAGGTTTATTTATGTTTATGTGTAGATATGTGTTGCCTGTAGGTATAGTATGCTTGTGTAACCATGTGTGTGCCTGGTAACTAAAAGACCAGAGCCTGCACTTACAGACAGTTGTGAGCCACCGCATGGTGCCACCGCATGGGTGCTGGGAGTTGAACTCAAGTCCCCTGAAAGAGCAGCCAGTGCTCTTAACTGACAAGCCAGCTCAACTCCTGTATCGAATTATGTAACATGTAAAATAATGTCTGATAATTCATTCTGTCTGTCTGTCTGTCTATCTATCTATCTATCTATCTATCTATCTATCTAATCTTACTATGAGGTACCATCAGACAAACCCAAGTTTGTTGACATTTTTCAGAATAATTGCCCGGTACTCTTCCATAAGGTCAAGGAGACGAGACCTGTGACTCACAGAGGTGCTGTTGGCTGGCACACAGGCAGCCTAGCACTGCAAAACAAAATCCACAAAAATGAAAGTGTCTGAAAGGACCAGTATTCGGGAATAGTCTAGATTAAAGGGGGCACAAAACAGGACATTTTAGTGACAGAGCATGGGCCTGGGTCACTTTAACCAACAGCCATGAGTTCAGAGGCTTCCTCTGTCTGGGGTCTAGAGACCGGCTATTGGTGATACTGTTCTGTTTGTCTGTGACCCTGTCCGAGTGGTGACGATAGTGCTGGGGTCCACAAGAAGACGCCTGTTTTGTCTCTTTGAAATGTTCCCCAGAGTGTAAAGAGTACGTTAAGTTTTTATAACAATGCTGGGCATTAGGTCTCCAGGAGACTTGGCATTATTTTTAACAGCCTCCTGCCCCAGTGTTGAATTCCCTGTAGCAAGCCAGTGGTCCCCTGATAACCTTCATTAACAGTGTTCAGGAAACCAGTCCTAGTCCAATTGCTTTGCTTTTCCTGTTTTCCAGCCTTTGCTTCCCCATCTTGTGCAGTTCCAGAGAACACTGGGAAGCTCCGCTTTGCTCACACTTCCTGTCTTTGCCCCCTGGTTCCTCCCCATGGTGATAAGACTTCTGGTCTGTATTACTTACTTTTCTGTTGGTGTGAAAGACCACAGTGATCAAAACCAACTTAAGGAAGAGAGAGGGTCTCTTTGGCTTATGGTTTCTCAGGGAAAATAGTCCATCATGGTGGAACTGGGGCTGGGGGACATGGAAGCAAGCGGCAGGCATGGTGGTAGGTAGGAGCATGAAACGGAGAGGTTACATCTTCAGGAGCAGACATGAAGCAAAGAGCAAACTGGAATTGAGGCAAGACTGAACTTTCAAAGCCCCCTCCCCCCCCAGTGATGTATATCCTCCAGCAAGGCCACACCCCCTAAACTTCCCCAAACAGCACCACCAACTGGGGACCAAGTGCTTAGATACTTGTGTCCATGGGGACATTTCTCATTCTAAAGCTCTTAGTTTAGTTGAAGTGGAAATTTCTGTTCCTTCCTACCCAAAAGTCGGTTATGTCAAATGATGTTTTGCTGGGGCACACAGGTGAAAGGATGTTTTGCTATAGCTGACTCATGAAAGGATGCATGATGTTCAGAAGGAATGTAAATATGACCCCCACACAGTAGGAGCTGGAGCATTGGTTTGTTTTGTTCCACCTCATTACTCTTTGCTAACAACATGCATGTATTGGTTCATTTTACGTTGTGTTGCCGAGGCTCCCCTGTGGTGATGCCATAGAAAGATACTCACTAAAGAACTGCTCGTGAGGTTCTTGCTGTCTCCTCAGCGACCTCAGACTTCTGGTTTCCTCCGGATTGAACTGCCGTTGCTGGTTCATGTGTGGTGTTTGCCCACAGGACTGGACTGCAGCTGCTGATTCGTATTTGGTGTTTGCTACTGGACTGAACTGCTGATATCCTGACAACGAAGATTGGACTCGTCCCCAAAGAACTATTTCTAAACAGGTCTACTTCCCCTGTGTCCTCATAACTTTTCTTTTGCATTACCTCTGGTGGGTGGTAAGCTAGAGGGAATGTTGAATGCTTACTAAAATAGGTTGAGAAAAAAAATTTATGACTACATTTAGTGCCATCTAGATGGTGAGTCTTCTTGTGTGTTATTCGGAGCTAGACTAAGTGGATGAGACTCCGTGGTTCTAGCAGAGCAACCCTGTGACCAGCATGGAGAAGATTCTTTCTAGAGAAAACCAATTATGGAGTTCCTTCATACGGTTTCCTGTGGTCCCTTTCCCTGCAGAATGGGAAAGTTGGGTGGGATATGAGAAACAAGAAAAAGTGCACACTTAAAGCCATGTGTGGCTTCCAAGTTTTTTGTGTGAAAGATCCCTGGGACCCAGGGCAAGAGAGCAGAGCTGAAAATAATGGCACACACCTCTAACCCCAGCATTTGGGAGACTGAGGCAGGAAGACCACAAGTTTAAGACTGGCCTGGGGTACAGAGTACATTTCAGGCCAGCTTAGAACTCAAAGCAAGACTTCATCTCAAAGTAAATAATAACGCTCTTCCCTTTCTCGTTCCAGGAACCCGGGGGGCTGTGGTTGACTGTGAAGACATGGCTTGCTTTGAGAACCACACCATGCACAACCAGTACTGAGAATGGCACAGGAGTTATATGAAGACACACCAGTCTCAAAGCTATGAGCCTCTTAGGGTGGACGCCAAGTTTCCGAGGAACATACATTTTGCCAAAGAAGCCTAACAAGGCTATGAAGAAGATACAACCAAGTGATGCCAAGGACTAGTCAAGGAGAATGTGTTTAGAGTTAAAAGGTCTCTCTCTCTCTCTCTCTCTCTCTCTCTCTCTCTCTCTCTCTCTCTCTCACTCTCTCTCTCTCTCTCTCTCTCTCTCTCTCCCTCTCTCTCTCTCTCTCTCCCTCTCTCTCCAGAGTTTCTCTGTAACATCCCTGGCTGTCTTGGAACTAACTCTGTAGATCAGGCTGGCCTCGAACTCAAGAGATCCACCTGCCTCTGCCTACTGAGGACTGGAATTAAAGGTGTGTTTCGCCACTGCCTGGCAAGGTCTCTTTTTTTTTTTTTTTCTAAGATTTATTTAATTTTTTGTATATGAGTGTTTGCCTACATGTATGTGTGTGTGCTATGTGCATGGTGTATGGTGCCTGTGGAAGCCGGAATAAGCTGTGGGAGGCTCTGGAACAGGAGTAACAGACAATTGTGAGCTACCATGTGGGTGCTGAGAAGCAAACACAGGTCCTCCTCAAGAACAACCAGTGCTTTTAACCTCAAAGCTACCTCTCCACTCCCCTAGTTCCTGCATTTTAAAAGGTAGACATACTACTTTTCTGCAAGTTAAACTTCACAACAGTTTGTAAAACTTAGGCCTAAGGGAAGTGTATGGGGACGGTGTGTGAAGAGCCCTGGCATAATGACACATGCTTGCCTGTAAACTCGGTGCTTGGGGATGCTAACACAGGAAGATCCGGAGTTCAAGGACAGCCATGGTCACAAAGCCAGCCTGAGCTACAGAACAAAATTCCAGCTGAAAAAGAAAAGGAAACAAAGGTCATCCAGGGTCCTGCCTGGCTCTGTAAATCTAAAAGATTAATTATTTAGGTGAGGCGTCCCGGTCACACTTAGGTTGCAGGTCCAAAGGGATGGGGGGGGGGGCAGAGGGACAGGGGGAGTAAAGGGAACTGAAAGTTCCTGTTAGGGACAAAGTCCAGAAGGAGTTGCCCCGCTGTATTTGCTGAGCTTGTCTCAACTTTCTTTTCTGGGAATCAACTTCTCCTAATTGCTGGTGGAAGACAGACGTGCTGGTCAAACATCTTTTCACCTCCTCAGTGCGGAAGTTAGCTCCTCTGTGCCTTGTTTCTTGAGAGACTCCATCCTGGGGACTAGAAAGGCACATGATTTCCTTTAAGCTCTCCTCAGACTGTTTAAAACACCATCACAGGTGTTGTAAGTGGCTTAGTCAGAAACAGACACGTGTGTGTGTGTGTCCTTTCATGGTGTCAGAACTTCACTGAATAACAATAAATTCATAAGATATGTTGGTTTTGTTGGGAGGAGTTTGCCAAGGATTGCCCTGATCGTCAGCCAAGACAAACACGGGTTCTTTTATTCCAACCTCAACTATTAATACCAGTTCTCAGATCACATGTCACACTGTACGTATGTCTATTTGGATGGATGGATGTTACAAAAGCCATAGTAAAGTTCAAGGAGTTTTGAAGAGGCTGGACACAGTGGAAGCTGGAAGCTGATGGATCTGTAAAGAGTGTGGCATGGGAGTCGGTCAGATGACTGAGCCTGGGGAGATCCGGTTGAATACACGGCTGTGTAGCCAGGCCATAGAGTCAGAGCTGATTGGAATTTCAGGGTTGAGTTTGACTACAGAAATGAAGTGTGGGACTGCGAAGGCCATAGAGGTAACTTCGAGGTAGATTAACAGTTTGAATAGACCCTCTGAGTAATTGGGACTGAACTAAGCTGAGCTAAGGCTCTTGGGATAGTTGAGAGTCCTTTACCTGTTAGTCCTTTGTGACCCTGTGGTCAGAGACAGACTGGTGGAACCATTGCTACGGCAGGGTCGTGTGTCTTCCTCTTTGTAGGGTCTAGGTGAGGGAATCACACCCTTTCTTCAGTCTGGTGTACCTGGTAAGCTTAGGCCTGGTTTGCCTGACATGATTTTACTATGCCTTGTGCTGCTCCTATAAGCTCACATCTACTTGGCTGAATTTATAAGGTAGCATCCTTTCAACTTAGGAATGGGTTATCTATCAGCCTGTGGCTGGGGCTTGGTAACAGAAAGATAATGATATGTGTCCACCAAGGTGCAGAGTCAGCTTCTCTATTATACTAAAAAATCAAGCCAAAAGCTGCTTGTAAAATGGAGCCACTTGGGGCATGGTGCGGCCTGTAAAGTCATTGTTTTATACAATACGGAGTGTCTTCTGGTTAGTTTTTTTTTTTTTTTTTTTTTTTTATCAGCTTGAATAAGCTAGAGTCATCTGGGAAGAAGGAACACTAACTGAGAATATGCCTCCATCAGACCTGCCTGTGGGCAAGTTAGGGAGACATTTTTCTTGATTAATGATTGACAGCAGAGGGCTCAGTCCACTCTGGGTGCTGAGGACACTCTGACCTCAGTTTGCCTCTCAGCAGGAGAGTTCTCATTATGTCCTGAACTGACCTGACCCTTGTCTGTATCTACTCATGCATCTGACACAGTCTAGCTTCTAGTCCACTGTTCCTCAAGGATGTCTCTGTAAGGGACCAGGGCTCATCCATCATTGCAGAGCAGTGTAATTAAATAGCTATGATCCTGTCTCCGGCTTGCTTGGATTTGCAATGTGGCCCTGCTGTTCATTAGCTGCGTGATCTTGGGCACTTTACCTAACGTTTCTGGTTTTAGTTTTGTTTTCATTTTTTTTTCTGTCTTTTTTGAGTAAATTAGAATGAAAATAGCATTTGTCTCATTGCATTGTTGGAAGGAGTAAGTATAATATGTAAAGAGGGTGGAACAGTGCCTGGCTCAGAGTAGCTGTACATGTAGCATCTAGTCTCTGCATCTCCGTCAGCATCAGCATCGGCATCAACATCAGCATCAGCATCAGCATCAGCATCAGCATTAGCATCTTTATCACTGTCCTTTGCTCTCACTCATTCAACTACACTCGAAGAATGCCACTGTGAGCCAGACTCTGCTCTAAATGGTGGGATTACAATAATGGAACAGGGCAGGTCTCTGTCCTCATGATGTCTATGCTGAGGGAGAAGAAAATGGAGATAAGCCAGTAGTTAAATACAGAGATGACAAAGAGCAACAGACACATCATGTGATATTGAGGGACTCAGAGCCTCTCTGAGGTATCTTCAAGTTTTTGCTCTTAAAGACAATTTTTTGAAACTTAAAAAAATACATTTGTGTGTATATATGTGTGTGTGTGTGTGTGTGTGTGTGCACGTATGTGGGTGGGTGGTGTCTCCACCCACCTGTGCATGCATGCATTCATGCCTTGGTGCATGTGTGGAGGTCAAAAGAAGACAACTTGCAGGAATTGGTTCTCTCTTTCCACAATTTGGGTCTCAGGAATTGAACTCAGGACATCAGGCTTGGCTGCAAATATTTTTACTGCGACAGTTTTGTGAGACCTTTGGAGGGACAACAGTAACCACTTTCCTTGTCTGTGTAGCACACTTTGAAGTGCCTTTCCTAAAAATCCCCCTCACAGGCTCTTTGAGAGCCACAAGAGTTAGTGTTGCTTGCTCACTTAACAGGAGATTCTAGCCACATAAGAAACAGACCTCTGGCCAGGCCTGTGAGGGAGCATCTAGATTAGATTAATTAGGGAGACCCATCCTAAATGTGGGCTTTACCATTTCATGGCCTGGGGTACCAGACTGAATAGAAAGGAGAAAATGAGTTGAACAACAGCATTCTTCCTCTGTGTGCCTTCTGACAGCAGATGTCATGACACAACCAACTACCTAATGTTCCTGATGCCAGCCAGCCTTCCCTGCCATGATGGACTCCACACCCTGAAACTCTGGGTGGGAGTGATCCTCTCCTTCCTTAAGTTTCTTCTGGAGAGTATTTTGTCACAGAAACAGTAAAAATGATGGATACAAAGCTTGCCTCTTGGGACAGTCCTGATCATTCTTACTAATAGATGCTGTGGAAAGGGACCTTTATCCAGCTGAAGAAGTTCAACTATATCAGCTTCTCAGTTCCTTGTTGAAGAACAGGGAGCTGGTTTTGCAGTGTGGGCTACAGAATGTTTTCATGTAGGATGGATAAATCAGCTAGAGGCCGGGCGGTGGTGGCACACGCCTTTAATCCCAGCACTTGGGAGGCAGAGGCAGGTGGATTTCTGAGTTCGAGGCCAGCCTGGTCTACAGAGTGAGTTCCAGGATAGCCAGGACTACACAGAGAAACCCTGTCTCGAAAAAACCAAAAAAAAAAAAAAAAAAAAAAAAATCAGCTAGAGAGGCTTCAGGGTATAACAGGCATCTCCATGAGGAAGCTGCATGCCTGAACAAAGCTGGAGGGAGTCAAAGCCAGGAAAGAGTGAGCAGGGAGCGGGTGGGGGCAGTAAAAGAGCAGTCCGGGCAGGCTTGGTCACATTCTGTCTCACATGAGTCTGGTCATGTTATGAGTTTGAGCAGATGTAGGGCTGACAGATCCATGAGTTCCAGTAAACTTCAAACAAGGCAGTTTGTTACCTATTGGGAGGGGGAATAAAATATTATTGGGATATGATATGAATTCACTTATGTATTGTCTAAGGTCCCTTTAGTGTTAAACAACAGAGTTGAATAATTTCAACAGAGATCAACCACATATCCTGAAAAGCTGATTCTTTTTTTTTCTGGCAGTAAAGAGGAAGAAGAAGATGAAGAAGATGGTGGTGGTAGTGGTGGTGATGATGATGATGGTAAGTAGTCTGCTTTAGACCAAAAGCTAATGAATACAATAATATTCCTAGATTAAGGAAAGGGAATTGTTAGATCAGATTGGCCTGTAGCCTTGTCTTTGGGGGGATTATCTTGATTGTATTAATTGAAGTGGGAAGACTTGCCCACAGTGGGTGGCACTATTCCCTAGACAGGAGGTCTTGAACTGTATAAAAGCAGAGAAGTCCAGCTAGCTTCAGGCACACATGCATTAACTCACTGCTCCCTATTCTTGACAGTAGATGTGACTTACTGCTTTAAGTTTCTGCTGCCTTGACTCCTCCACAGTGATGACTATAACTTAGACTTACAAGTGAAATAAACCCTTTCTTTCTTAAAATTGCTTGTGTCATGTCACCATAGGAAACAAAACTAAGACAACTATTGTCTTGGAGAAGAAAGGATAGAAAATGCCTCATAAATGTATAATTTAAAAAATACATTATATATATGATATATAAATAATATATAAAAATTATATATATATATGAATTATCTTTATCTCCAACAGCCTACTAGATATTTCTATCATTACATTCCCTCAGCACCTCCATTTTAGTACAATTCATTCCCTTTCAAAGTTTGCCAACACGTATTCTAACTGAATTCTATTTATTTTTGGCTACAAGTGACCATCAGTTTTTGGTTATTCTTCGACAGATTGCTTACTTTCTAGAACAAGCTTTTTAGTTCTAGAGGTTTAATTGAATTTTTGATGAATTAAAATATTTTAATTAACTATTTTCTTGGGTTGTTTTTATCTTCTTGTTTTTCTTTTGTTCTCTTACTTTGTTGGAAATCTAAAAAAACAAAATAAAACAAACAAATAAACAAAAAAGTCTAGATTACCCTAGAGAGATAATTTCTAGCAAGAGGATGATAAATACCTTCATGGACTGAGGAAGAGATTAATGAGGAGGAAAGGAATTAACCACCTTTGAAAACACATGCATGGCCAGTTATCTCCTTTTCCATTTCAAGACCAATCTCAGTTCTGAAAAGTTTTAAGATTCAGTTTTTTTTGTTTGTTTGTTTTTTTAGATTTATCTTTATTATTTTGTAAATGTGTATACATGTGTGACTATGTGGATAGGTACATGTGAGTGTAGTTCTCATAGAGGCCAGAAGAGGGCATCAGATCCCCTGGAGCTGAAGTTATAGATGGTTGTGAGCCACTGTGTGGGTGCTGGGAGTTGAATCCTGATCCTTTACAAGAACAGCCAGTGCTCTTAACCATTGTACCACCTCTGCAATCCTTTTGATTCAGTTTTAATTTTTGTTCACACACATTAATCATAGATTATGTGGGGCAGGAACTTGGCTTAATTGGCTAGTTCTATCTTAAGGTGTCTTATGTGGACATCAAGGGTTAGACCCGAAGGATGAAGCACCCTGTGGTTCTCTGCTCAGCTGAGGTGTCAACTGGTGCTTCTACTCATGCCTCTCAAGCATGGTACCCAGCAGGAAACACTGGGCTAATTACAAGGGTATTCAGGGATCCCCATGCAAGGTTCTAAAACACAATGGAAGCATTCTCTTTTGGTAAAGGTAGTCATTGGCCTATCCAGATTCAAGAGAGATGGAGTGCAGGTGGATCCCACCTTTTGAAAATTGGAATAGTGAATTTCCACTTCAGAAGAGCAGGTGGGAATGGCAGACACTTCTGTGACCATCTCTGGAACCTGCAGTCTGGTACATGTATGGTCTTGCAATTTTATTCCCTGCCTCCTCCTCAGCCATGTCACAATCCAAACATTACCTGTGTGGGAGTAGTTTTGAAAGGTGCTTTCTGCATATTCTATTCTTCAGTTTCTCTCTTCTTTGTTGCTTCCCATATTCTGTGCACAATGAAGGCAGAAATGGGTCACCCGGCACACGGCCAAAACAGGGCCATTTGGTTTCACTATATTTTGATATTAAATATTAATTGATATTAATTTATGTCTTTGCAGAATCAGCTCCTCCATTGCATATGCTCAACAGCCTTGCCTTCCTGATGTTATATGTCAAGGTTGGATGACAGAAGAGAGCAATTAATCATTGTCTGGAAGGTCTCTTGGAGAATCTCCAGAAGGGCTTGAAGATCCATTTCCCATTCTCAGACACACCAGAAGAGGACATTGAATCCCATTACAGATGGTTGTGAGCCACCAGGTGGTTGCTGGGAATTGAACTCAGGACCTCTGGAAGAGCAGTCAGTGCTCTTAACCACTGAGCCATCTCTCCAGCCCCATTTTCCATTCTCAACAGAAATGGTCTATAGACACTAAAAAGTCACTCAACGCTGGACTCCAGGATAACATGGCCCATGTGCATGTGACTTGCACAGGCCTGGACAAATGTTGTTTTGTTCTAGTTTTGTTTTCGTCTTTGTTTTATAAGATTTCCCTATGTAGCCCTGGCTGTTGTAGACCATGCTGGTCTTGAACCTACAGAGATCCACTTGCTTCAGCTTCCTCAGTGCTGGGATTAAAAAGCAAGCACCACCATACCTGGCCAAAGACCATTTTATTTAATTAATTCTCAGAGTTTTGGAGGAATTGTTGGGGGGGAGGGTCTTTCATGAAAAACTCGTAAATCCACAAATCATATTTTTAACCTGGACCAGCAGTTTTAGTGTTCAGCAAGTTGTTTAGACCGTGGAGACAAGAGCTTAGGGCTGGGAGTGGGTAGATGATTGACTGATAAGTACCTTAGTCATCACTTGTATATTAAGCTGTGTTGTAATTTGACATAATTAAGATGCAAATCAGAAAAGAGAAAGTTTGCAAGGCCATATTTTATGAAGACATCAGACAAAGGTACATGTGGGTGTGAATAGACCCAAACCTTAGGACTCTCTCATGAGTTAAGAATTCTTCCTGTTCGACCACTGCTGGGAGCTTGCTGTGTGTTGGAATGCCTGCTTGCCATGTCAGCAAGATCAGCTTCCCCTTGATTTTCAGCCAAACATTTTGCACTATATCTTTCCTCTCTGGCCTGTGCTAGTCCAGGCTGGTGTCAGATAATCTTGAGAGCAGAAGATATAGTTTGGCAGTGTATTAACACCCGGCATCTAGTTTTTCTACCCTGGAGTTGAAGAACCATTTTCTTATGCCCTAAATTCACCCAAACATTATCTGCACGAATATCACCACAGATACTCTTAAAAGGCATCCTGACGGGTTGGAGAGATGGCTTAGGGTTTAAGAGAACTGATTGTTCTTCCAGAGGATCCAGGCTTGATTCCCAGTACCCACATGGTAGCTCACAACCATCTGTAACTCCAATTCCAGGAGATCCAATGTGTTCTTCTGATATCCCTGGGCACCAGGAATGCATGTGTGCACAAACATACACCTAGGCAAAACATTCATATACATGCAAATATAATTAAGTAAATAAATAAATAAATAAATAAATAAACAAGTGCCACCATACCTAGATTAAAAAAAAATACAAGAATTTCCCAAGACCCACCCCTGAAGACTGTTCATTTAGGAGTTTGGCTTGGGACCCAGAAAATATTTCCTTTAGCCATAAGTCATGTTTGGCTCAGAGTTCTGTTGAACCTAGCTCCATACCGGTTTTCCTTAGTGTCTTCTTCTATTTTCCACTGATTGCTTCAAACTGAAAGTGTTGGGGTGGGAAGTGGAGGGTGGGGCATTGAGTAGTTCTGGGGGACAAAGACTGACATAATCTCCCTCTGTCATTCCATTACTTTCATTCCATTTAGCATGGGCCAAGAGTAGAATTAGACCCAAATGAACAGTGTTGGCAGTGCCCTGTTCTTTCTTCATCTTGCCGGTGTTTCGTGAGTAGCAATCTGGCAATGCAGATAGTTAATCCTGTCGGGGCATCCCTAGGAAGTGAGAAGTGAGAGCTCCCTTGTCTCCTCAGCTAGGGAGGTGAGGGCTGTCTTCTGGCTCCCCCTCTTTTTTTGTTTTGTTTTTTTGAGACAGGGTTTTTCTGTGTGGCTCTGGCTATTCTGGAATCACATGTAGAATCACCTAGCCTCCAACTCCCAGAGATCTGCTTGCCTCTGCCTTCTAGGTGCTAGGACTAAAGTCATGAGCCACCATGCTCAGCTGTTGATCAACTCAAAAGTCAAGACACACTTCTCATTATTCCAGTTTTTCATATTATTATTATTGACAGAATCTTACCCTGTAGCCCAACTTGGCTTGTTACTATATATTTGAGCCTATCCTTGAACTCAGGCCACTCCTGTCTCAGCCTGTAGCTGCCTGGCTGACTAAAACAGTCTTTCTGAAGGTTGATTCATTGCCACCAAGACAGAGTGAGCAACAAGCTCCTGATGTTTGATCTGTGGCGGTGCAAGAGCCTGGCTTTTTCTTGCTTCCAAATTTTTCTCTTAATGATCTTGGACTTCCTTATTTAAAGTCTAAAAAAATAGATCAAGTCTCTTAGTCATATACATAGTGAAGGTAAAGTTATCAGGGCTATATACATATGTATATACACATATCTCTATCATCTCTCTCTCTTTATACATATATATCATGTATCTATGTATCTATGTATGTTTGTATGTATGTATGTATGCATCTATCTATCTATCTATCTATCTATCTATCTATCTATCTATTATCTATCTATCCATCATCTATCTATCTATCTATTATCTATCTATCTATCTATCTATCTATCTATCTATCTATCTATCTATCTATCTCTGCTTACCAGGGCTTTTCACAGCCTTGCAGTTGTTGGTTTTAAAGCAATCAATAAATCAATAATTATAAATCTGCTAACAGCAGTGGTCAGTGTAGAAGACTAAACTCACAATTGTTTGGCTTAGTTCCTAGTTTTTTTCCTTCAAAGTTGATGCTTTGGTTTTAGTCAAATAGGGTAGCTCCCTTAATCTCTTGACATGGTTGGCTCAGAAAAAGGCTATGCTCATTCTAGCCAGTGAGGCTGGAGGGGCTTAGTTTCCAAGAGCTCTGGAGCTCAGTCACTGTTCCCCAAACCCTCTCCCATCCCCTCCCTCCCTCCCTCCCTCCCTCCCTCCCTCCCTCCCTCCCTCCCTCCCCTCCTCTGTCTGTCCCTCCCTCTGTCCCTCCCTTTCTTCCTATCTTCTTTCCTTTATAAGATTGCATTATTTGCTGGTGTGTGTGTGTGTGTGTATGTATGTGGAGTGCATGTATGTCACAAGCATGTTCACATGTGTGTCACCGTATACATGTGGAGGTCAGAGGGTAACTTTCAGGAGTTGGTTCTCTTCTATCATGCAGCATTCAGATGCCTTTACCTGCCGATCACCCTGTCTTCTCTCTCTTTGTTCCTTCCTCCTTGCCTCCCTCTCTTCCTGCTTTCTTTCTTTTAAAACATGTTTTCATACAACATATTTTGATTATATTTTTTCCCATTTCCCAACTCCTCCCCAGCCTCTCTATTCACCCAACTTATTGTTCTTTTTCTATCTTAACCCCCCAACATCCCCACCCCACAAAAAACCCCATGGAGTCTGATTTGTATCAGCCAACTACACTGTTAGCCCCAAAGCTCTTCTCCCATCCTCACGTGGCAGTGCTGGTGACACTTTGTCCTAAATAGAAAGACTTTGGCCAGGTAAACAGAAGGATGGTTATTGGTAAATAATCCTAAAGGCAGGTTTCTGTTTATCAGAAAAACAGTCTCCCTAAAGTGGGTTTCTGTTTGCCAGGAAGCATCCTTAATCCTCCTTCCCACAAAGGTCAACTACCTCAGGTCAGGGCAGTCAGTCTGAACAGCCTGCATCCACTCAGATCCCCACCCTGCTGACAGCCATGTAAAATATGGTTGCTTTTCTGTCATTTGCTCCTCTTTCTGCCTACTCCCACCCACTACCTACCCTGAGGAGGCCTCTGCAATTTGATAGTCACTAAACCTTTTTTTTTTTTCCCCACAGAGCACTGTAGTTTGGTAGTTTCTCTGTGCAATAGCTTCTACTGTTAATCCCACAGGATGAGACTAAGATGACTACCATAATTTTTAAGCTAAATTCAATGCAAGCTTTATTAAATATTGGCCAGGAAGATGGATAGTGGCCAGGTCCATACCTAGGATTCCCACAGAATAGCCAAGAATTATATTAGGTGCTTATAAAGGCAAAACCCACAAGGGTACACACTTTCTGCCTTCAACTAATGGGGGCAAGCATACATTCTGACATACTTCCTGCCCATGTGTGATCAAGCACATCCTGTGCAATTTGGGCAACCAATCTTGTTTACAAAAGTGAAAACATGCAGCTTGCTTTCTTACATGAACAATAGCTCCTAACATTCCAGGAAATTATCTGTCCTTGCATAAGTGGGGTTTACAGGTTAGAGGCATTTCTGTTTTATAGATCTTTTAACCACAGTAATGATAACTTTAGCCCTCCCAGTATGTGTGAAGGTTTGCATGTGTGTATACAGGCTTGCATGTGTGTGTATGTGTGCCAAATGTTAGCTGTGCTTGCTAACCATCTGAAGACAGCTCACAGAGGGCCTCTGTGGGAGCAGAATGGGCTTTTCATTGCTGAGCCATCTTTTCAGCCCCAGAAGTTGTTTTTGTTTCTCTTTGTTTCAGTTTCTTTTGAGACAGAGTCTTGTTATTGGCTTACATTTGTTTCAAACTTATGATTCTGTTGCTTTAGTTTCTCGAGATGCTCAAATTACAGATAATGTGCCATTGTGATCAGCTGGAGAAAATTCCCATTGTCTTAGATTTATTTATTTTTATTTTATGTGTACGAGTGTTTTCTCTGCATATATGTATGTTCATAATGAATGTGCAGTACCCGAGAAGGCCAGAAGAGGGCGATGAATACCTTGGAACTAGAATAATAGATGGTTGCTAATTGTCATGTAAGTATTAGAAATCAAACCTGAGTCCTCTAGAACAGCAGCCAGTGTTCTTTACCATGGACCCATCTCTCCGGCCCCCTTGAAAAATTCCATAAGGTCTTAATTTCATTTTTTTCTCCTTTCTCCCTCTCTCCCTCTCTTCTCTCTTCCTCTCCTCAGTGCCTAAAGCTAGTTTCTCTGTGGTGGCAAGATGCTGACCAATAGTGTTGAGGACAGCCTTTTCCAGACCTAGAGGGATGTCTCTCCTCATCTAGCAAACCCTCTGAGTGGACCACCTTGATCATGTGCTTTCTTGTTTTGCTGAAGTTGGGATCAAACCCACTCTTTATGAAAGCTAAGCAAATTCTCTACCACAGAGTCATCCCTCTCCCCTCTCCCAGTTTCTTCTTCCTTCTTCCTCTTTGTGTGTGTGTGTGTGTGTGTGTGTGTGTGTGTGTGTGTTGAGACAGAGTTTTCTCTGTGTAGCCCTGGCTGTCCTAGAACTCTCTCTGTAGACCACCAGGCTGGCCTTAAACTCAGAGATCTGCCTGCCTTTGCCTCCCGAGTGCTGGGATTAAATGCCTGTGCCACCGCCACTGCCACTGGCTCATCCTCTTTCTTATTTGAGTCAGAATCACACTACACAGCTTAGATCAGGCTGACCTTGAATTTAAGATCCTCCTGTATGAGTACCAGTGCTTACTTAACAGGCCGAGGTTGCCTGGTATGGCCAGTGAGAAATGAATCTCGACCAGGCACAGGCTGGAGGAATCACAGCACGACTGAGGCTATGACAAGTTTATTGCAAGTGATCAGACTCTTTCTACCCTTATCAGAAACAAAATATAATGGCAGCTGAGAGGAAGAATACAATGGTAATTGCCAAGATACAATGATGACGTTCACAAGCTGTACAGGATACACGAGATTAGTGTCTGAGACCAATCGTCCTGTCAATCTGTCTATATGCTTCATTGATTTCTAAGAAACACAAATATCTTAGTTTGGGTTGTATTGCTGTGAGGAGACACCGTGACCATGGCAACTCTTACAAAGGAAAACATGTAATTGGGGCTGTCTCACAGTTTCAGAGGCTCAGTCCATTCCTCCCATGGCAGGAAACAGCAGTGTGCAGGCAGACGTGGTGCTGGAGGCAGACTTGAGAGACCTACATCTTGGTCTGCAGGTAGCAAGGAGAGTCTCTGTGCCGCACTAGGCATAGCTAGAGCATGGGAGACCTCAAAGACCATCCCCAACAGTGACGTAACTTCCTCCAACAAGGTCACACCCACTCTAACCAGGTCACACCTCCTAATAGTGTCACTTTCTATGGGCCAAGCATTCAAAACTACTAGGCATAGCTATTCAAACCACCACAAGAGAGAAACAGAGGTGGCCTGAATGCGTCACTGCTTGAGGAAATGCTCCTGTTTTAGGAACTGAAAGGCACACAATGCCCCAGGAGCCAGACTCCAACCTGACCAACCTATGACATGTGCACCTCAAGCCAGCTAGACCAGGCCAACTCCATGATCCCTTGCTCTCTTGCTCAGCCTCCTAGGATTATAGATATACATGACTGTAGCTGGGTAATCATGTGTGTTTTAACATCATTTATAGATTGGCTTAGGTCTAGTATATTCTGGTTCCCCAAACAAATATTGTTTCCATACCATATCCTTTACTGGAGATGGAAATGGGAAAATTATAGCAAGATCTGTTCACTGGTGGAGTAGGGATGCAAAGGATGCTGAGACTCTTACCTGCTAATTTGAAGAGAGAGAGAGAGAGAGAGAGAGAGAGAGAGAGAGAGAGAGAGAACCACAGGATGTTATGTCACTTGCCCTCAGTGCTCATTGTCAAATGAGACTCTAGGGGGGAAATCCTTTTCTTTAAAAAAAATGCTTATCTATATTTTACATTTTTGGGGGGCAACAGCATGTTACTCGAACAATTTTAAAGAGAAAGGCTATCCTCTGGTAACAGATGCTTGTAGGTTTCAAGTAGAGGTGTTGGCAAACGGGAAATACTGGCCAAGCCTTATAGAAGCTCAGAACTGCCTTTCTCTTGCCCCCGTTACAACACCCCTGTTGTACTTCCCCTGTACTAGTGTGAGGAAGTCATTTCTGCTTTCTCCAGAGACACCTTTCTTAGTCTTCTTTATACACCACGGAGTGTGGACACAGAGGCCACGTGCATGATCAGAGGGATTCGAATGCAGAAGTGAAGGAGTGGCTTGGTCCTCCACTTCCTTGGACAGAAGGTGCTGAGTGCTCTTTGCTTTCTCAGATGCCTGTGTGACACTGGCAGCAGACCTGTGGCAGTAGCTCCCGGGTCTGATGGCTCAGGGAACTTGGCTCCAGCTGTGAGGAACTGGCCATCGCCATCGGGAAATCTTCCTAGGACTTGCCACTGTTTCCAATACCTCTTCCTGGAAAACGCACTCGTTAGTGGTTGGGTCGGTAGAAAGGACCTGTCGGTGAGGTAAGGTGTCTCCTGTCTGACCCGCACTGGAAGTCTCGTTTTGATCTCTATGTGAAGCTGAGTCTCAGCCCTAAGATTTTCAGAGCTGACCAGACCCTTTTGGAGTCATCTTGTTGAGATGAACTGACATTTTAGTGTCACTTTGAAAGCTGTACTTACCAAAAGGTTTGGACTACTCCAAGCTGAACAGTTAAGGTACACTGGTGTCAGGGGGAGAATCCATGTTGGGGAGGAAATAAGGCAAAAGACAGAGGATCATTTTATCTTTCCTGTTAACATACCTATCCACCACCCCCACGTGGAAATGCCACTAAAGTGAAGGCCTTGCCAGCCTTGTTGGATGTTGTATTTGTAGCATCTAAAATAGCCAAAAGTGCCAGGCAGTGGTGGTGTATGCTTTTAATCCCAGCACTTGGGAGACCAGGCTGAGTTCAAAGCCAGCCTGGTCTATCAAGTGAGTTCCAGGACAGCCAGGGCTACACAGAGAAACCCTGCCTTGACAAACTGAACCAAACCAAACCAAAATAAAAAATAGTCAAAAGTATTCACATGCTTGATGAGCAGAAGGCTAGCTGGCTGGATAAAGAAATCTATATTTTTCTAGGGTCACATTCTGTGGGATTTCTTTAAACATTTTTAAAAATTAATTCTTATATTTATCTATCTGTGCTATGGTGTTTGTGAATCAGGTCTCTCCTTTTACCGAGTGGGCCTGACTGTCGGGCATGACGGCAAGCGCTTCTACCTATTGAGCCACCCTACCATCCCTTTTCTGTTTTGTTTTATCTATTTGAGACAGGGGCTCATGTAGCCCATGTTGGCCTTAAACTTACTGTGTAGCTGAGGATGACCTTGAACCCCCAATCATCAGACTGCTGAGATTGCAGACTTGTGCTACCCTGTCTGTTTTTATATGCTGCTGGGGACTGAACCCATGATTTTGTACTCAGTAGGCAAACACTGTACCAACCAGGCTCCATGCTGCCCTCCAATAGGAATTCTTTTCCATTCTCTTAGGAAGATTAGGTCCCTCTGCTGAGGTCTCATAGCAGTTGAGTTGAGGCACCCACTACATTGATGTTTTCCATTTTCTCCCACCCCCTGAAAGACTGTATAATTGTGGAAATTGCAATATATGTATATATATATATATGTATATATGTATATATTGCGATAGAACCTCACTGTGTAGCCCATGCTGGCCTGGAACTCTCAATGAAAAATCAATGTAGCCCAGAACTCACCTGCATCTGCCCACTCTTCCCATCCCCTACCTCTGAGGGCTGGGATTATAGGTGTGTACTGTCATGCATGGCTTGAGCTTCCCTTTTAAATTGGTTATAGGTGCCTCTCTCAGCAAAGCTAAATCTCCCCAGGGCTGAGATGACAAGCTTACCACCATGTCTGGCATTTTGACTTAGGTTCTGAGGCTCAAACTTGTATTTCACACTCGTGAGGTCTTACTGACTGAGCCATCTCCCCAGGCCCCTGGGATGTGAGATGTATTCTAGACAGAAGTATGCAGAAAAGGATGACAGTCAAGTAAAGCAGTGTGCCTCAAGAGTAACACACCTGGTGAGGAGCTAGAAGATGGATCACAGATCAAACAAAATTCTGATCAGAAGAAAAGGAGAAGGAAGGTGGTGTTTGTGAAAAGAGGCAGGCGCCTGGGGAGACGTGAGGGAATGTGATTCTTCTGTTCTTTGAAATCAGCACATTTCCCTAAGGATGCCTGAGGCTTCAATTGGACCTCATGTTACCTCTGTGAGCTGTCCCCAGATGGTGAACAAGCACAGCTAACATTTGGTGCTAGCTCCCTCTCTTTCCTGTTCCCTCTAAGACAAGAGGAGGCACAAGTTTCGTGGTGGGGTAAATTTTATTTTTTTCTTTACAAACAAGGACTCACTTGTATACCTTAGGCTGGCCTTGAATTCTCCCCTGTCCCCCTGCCTCAGCCTCTGAGTGCTGTGATTGTATCAGGGGTGATTTTCAAAATACCACAGAAGCTCTGTGTGGCAGTACTTGCTTGGATTCCCAGCTCTCCAAAGTAGTGGTAGGAGGATCGATGCAAGTTCAAAGCTAGCCCAGGCTGTACAGCAAACATTGTCTCAAACAAAACAAAACAAAACAAAACAAAACAAAACAAAACAAACAACCAAACCTAGAACAAAGCAAGACAGAGACCAAAGACGAAAGTGTAGAACAGGAGAGATATCCTTAAAGGGAAAGGAACATGCTGACTATGGAAGAAGACTTCAGGAATCATTCTAGAAGGATCCATTCCCCCTCATTTTCCTTCTTCAATAGATTTGAGCAAGGAGAATCACTTCTGTCCTAGCTCCTCCACACATGGGTTCTCCCTCACTGGTGAGGAGTCAGATATTGGCCCTGACCTTGGTGGCAGACACAGTCCAATTGACCTTAAAGAAAGCCCCGCCCCCCCCTAGAGTTCACAGTGCTTGCCCCTTTAGCAGTCCCCATGTGTGGGCTCCAGGAAGTATACATTTATTTATTTACTGTCTGTAAGTGTGCATGGGTGTGGCACATAGTACATGTGTGGAGGTCAAAGGACAACATGGAAGAGTTAGTTCTCTCTTTCTACCATGTTGGTCCTGGGGATTGAACTCAGGTCTTCCTGGCTTTGATGGTAAGCTCCCTTACAACACTGAGCCCTCTTGGCTGCCTGAGTTCTGGAAGGCTAGCTGGCCACGGGAAGCCACTCTCTAGAAATAGGTTGGAAGCTGCATTAGTGCACTTGAACTTCTGTTCACAAGTATAGACTGGGTGCAGCTAACACCCCAAGCCACACATCATGTCTCATGGTGGATGGAGAGTTGTCAGGGCTAGTGTCCTCCGAGTCTGCTCTCCTCGGCTTGCAGATGGCTACCTTCTTCCTATCTCTTCATATGATTATTTCTTTCAATGGGGGCACCGCTGGACTCTCTTCATGTCTTAGTCACCTATTATTGAAAGAATCAAAGACTCCAGTCAGCTTGGACCAGGCACTAGAGGATTCAACGTATGAAATTTGGAGGAGTATAAATCAGGGTACAAAACCTGACATTTAGCTTTTTAAAAAAATTTATATTTATTTATTATATATTTGTGTGTGTGTGCTTGTGCTGTGTTGTACACATTGAGGTCAAAGGGAAGCTTTCAGGAACCTGTTCTCTCTCTCTTCTGTGTGGGTCCGGTTACGAGACTTGTCAGTAAGCACCTTACCCATGAAGCCATCTTGTTGGCCCTCAGTTTTCCTTTCTAAGCATATAATTAACTACGGTGATATTTTGAGAAAAACCAAACCAAACAAAAACCAAACAAGCCAGAAAACCAAACCTAAGGAAATCACAGTAACCTAATGTGGTCTCAGAAACCAGAAGAGGCTGAGTTTAAAGGTACCCTCCCTGTCAGACAACGAGTCTCTTCACATCAGCGCCTCATATCTCTCTTGATAGAGGGATTGGAATTCTACTGGTTTCAGTCTCTGCAGTCTGTTGGGAAAACGAAGTGATAGGATGTGAGAAGCACACTTCAGATCTGTTAAATGCCCATCACCAGTGGCTTGGGGCACTGGGTGCTGGAGTACAGAAGTAGGTCCTAGAGTCACTCTTTCACCTGCAGAGCCTAGAATCACTGCCAGGACCTGGCTGCCTTCAGCCTGCTTTTCTTCCTTCTTCCTCCTCTCTCCTTTTTTTTTTTTTTTTTTTTATGTGAGCAAGGACAGTATTGGCATAGTAGGTTTGTTGTGTGGATTAGGATCTCAGTGCTTCCTAAAGCTGCCCACAGGAAACAGTCAGTGGGGTATCATTGGCTACAGTGTCATTGCCCCTTTTTAGCCTCTTCCAAGTCTAGTCTTTCATTTTTAAAAAAGAATAATTCATTTATTTTATGTATATGAATACACCATAGCTGTCTTCAGACACACCAGAAGAGGGCATCGGATCCCATTACAGATGGTTGTGAGCCACCATGTGGTTGCTGGGAACTGAACTCAGGACCTCCAGAAGAGCAGCCATCTTAACTGCTGAGCCATCTCTCCAGCCCCCACTCCCATCTAGTCTTTATCCTGGGTTTCATCTGAAGCTCACTATCCCATGGGGACTAGCTGTCTGCTCAGAGGTCAGAGGAGTGAGAAATCCTCTCAGCTTGATGCCCTGGGCTTACAGGAGAACAAGGCTATGGCCGCCATCTGTGGAAGAAAGGACCTGTGTCATCTACTCTAATTCCCCGGCATATCCTGCTGCTGAATCCTGTTGCATATGTCTCTTTATCCATCCCTTAGTTGATGGGCACCTAGGTTGAGGGTGCTGGTTGCTCTGTACCAGGACAGGTGCTCTGAGTCACATCTCTAGAATGCTCCTTAAAGGAACCCATGCTCCCTCTCCATCCAGTGCCTTAACTTAGCTGTATCATGGTGCAGTAAACACAGGGGCACAGGTATCTCTGTAGTATGCTGACTTAGGGGCCATTTGGAGCTATATTTACTTTTTTTTTTTTTTTTTTTTTTTTTTTTTTGAGGCAGAATTTTATGTAACCCAGGTTGGCTTCCAACTTGCTGTATAGCTGAGGACAACCTTGAACATAAGCCCTTCCTGCCTCCATCTCCTAGGTGCTGGGGTTACAATTACATGTTGCATGGGTTTTTATATAGCACAGGGATGGAGCCCAGGACTTTGTGCCTACCTGGCAGACTCAGCTCTACCAATTGAGCTACACATTCAGTCTTTCAGTTCTTTATATAATCTAGACAGATGGACATCTCTGGCCAGATGTTCGTTCGGTGAAACTTTTTTGCAGAAGAGTGGCTGGTTCTGATTTTGTCAGGGAATTTGTAGCTGTAAGAATTCACTCAAGTCCTTTAGTTCCAGAGGCTTATTCAACACTGAAGCTTTGGGCTGGCAGGCAGCAGGTGTTTCTCATTTTAAAATTTCAGAAAAAGGACAAAGCCCTAAGAACTGCCGCTAAGTAGGTTAATAGATGAAGCTGATTATTTGGGCCTGGCTGCCAGAGCTCTTGATATGCAAATATACCTCAGAGAAGGCATGCAAATCAAGGCGGGAGAAGTGGCTGATCTTCCTGGGTCTCATAATAAGAGCGATAAAGCCTTCCTTCCTTTCTTCTGCAAATTTCCAACTCCTATCGCATCAAGTGTGCTAAGTCACTTGCTCTGGTAGTGGTGTCCACACAGCCCATCCCCACTTTGCTGGGGTGCCTGTCTGCCTCATCCGGTCTCCACTTCAGATGTGTACCGTTCTTGATTTTACTCATGTGGGTCTCCTTGCTTACAAAATGGCACATTATCTTTTGAAAGTTGTAGGTGTAACTCTACCTCGGTCCGGGCTATTTTAGTTTGCATGGAATCTGCATTGTTTTTTCTGCCTTGCCCACATGCCTACCCTGCTTCACTCTGGACATAACCCTTAAGAGGCTCGATTCAAGCCTCCCTTCAAGCCCCGAAGCATTCTCTGACTGCAGCCAATCAGGGCAGCTTGCTTTGATTTCCCACGCTGCCCCTGATTTTCTTACTGATTGAGTAAATAAATAAAGCTACACATGGTGTCTTTGGTGCCTCATTATTTGATTAAACTGGAATCTGCGTCAGGCATTGAACAATAAGTTTCTGTTGGCCCGGTGACTGTTTTACCATCTGTCCCCTGCACTGTTCAGGATTAGACATTGTCTGCGTCTGTGCTCAGTAAAGGCTGGATGGGAACAATGACAAAACAGTTCACTGTGTTGATTCATGTGCTAAACGTATCAGACAAGTGAAGAAACCTGCCACCACTTGGTCTCACCAACAGTAGTTTCCCAGAAGCTGTTTTGGATTGGGGTGGGGAGATGGGCAGCTCAGCCATGATGGCAGCTGCAACCACATCCATGTGGGCAGGGCACAGAAGGACCGTTCTTTAGAGTTTCATTCTATGGAATGTGCAGTGACTGGGCTGGAGTCTTGGAACACACTCAGCTAGGGCCCTGATCGTGGCTGACTGCCTGGCTCACATGGAATGGAGCAGGTGTGTGCTCAACATGGGATCACAGGCAGGTACAGGGAGGCCTGCTGAGTAGAATGGGGGAAACCTGGGGGGAGGGGGCTGGCTGGGATTCTAGGCAAAAGGAAGGGTGGCAAGTAGGATCAAATACAGAGAATGTAGTTCTTCAGTGGGGTATCCCTGGCTATGGTGAGCCCTGGTGCGTTTGCGGTGCTGGGATGATCAAACCTAGGACTTTGTACATGCTAGGTGAGCACTCTGTTAACCAAGCTCCATCCCCCACCCCAGGGCTCTGTCGCACAGGTTTCACCATCTCCCAGTAGGGCCATCCTGGGGACTAAGCCTAAAGCATAGAGGCCTCTGAGGGACTCTCAAGCCTTTAGCTTTCCTAAGCTTTGTTTTCTCATCTGGAAAAGGTGCATAATAAAACCACTTTATGAGACATGAAACATCCACCGGGGAACCGAGAGGAATACTATGAGAATAGTTTGCTTCCTAGAAAGTACCCAGGAAATGTCACCTGTGATTGCAGCCCACCCCTGTTAGCCTCCTCATGTCTTAGGGACTTACAAATGAGTGAAGACCCTGGCCTAATAAGTTGCTTACCTTCCCCCTAGTCCTGATCTTAACTCTCGTCTTGGACCTGCATGGTGCTATCTGAAGTCATTCTCCCCTTGCAGAGGCACGGTCTAGTCCTTGCGTCTAAACACAGATCAGAGCTGGAAAGCACACGAGGAGCTTCAGGCAGAGTCACCCATTTCACTCTTTCTCTCTTCCAGGAGCCAAGCCAGCCCTGAAGACCATGAACTCCTCTTCTGAGCATTGCAACATATCCGACTGGCTGAGGCTAGAGGCAACCGTGAAGGCCTCTGTGTATGTGGTGGCTTTCTCAATAGCTACATCTATGACCGTTGTCATTATCGCAATAGTGTCACAGAGTCTGCAGCTGAGGAAAGAGGTGCGGCTGGTCCTCCTCTGCCATCACCTGATTTGTATCTCCTCCTACTGTGGCCTGGGGGTTGTCTTCCAAGGAATGAGGGCCTTGCAGGCCAACAGCCCCCTCCTGCTGTGCTGGCTGGTATTTGGGGTGCAGCTAAGTGTGGGAGAAGGGATCCTTCTTACTCTGACCTTGATGGCTCTCCATACTTACCTTGCTATTTGTTACCCATTGAGGTCTCCATCCTTTGTGGATTCTGCTAAGTATAGAATTCTAGCTGGGACTTGGACCACTGTTATACTCAAGAATGTTGGCTTATTCCTCATAGAGGGTACTAACCCTACACCGGCCTCTGTTTTCCAGTCTGCCCCGCTCTGTCCTGTAATTTTGAATGGCAAGCCTGCCAGAGTCATTGGCATGTTCTTCCTTGCCTTTCTTTTATCTGTCATTCTCTTGAGTTACTGTATGATATACCGAGAAGGGAAGCGGGCTGGCCATTTTAACAGGTCAAACATTAAGGCCCGGAGAACTGTCCTTGTTCATCTACTGCAGATAAGCTTACATGTGATACCCACCCTGATACTCATAGGTTTGGGAAAGCGGTGTGGGGTGTTTTTCTTTGCTCTAAATCTGGTACTTTTTGGTATCTTCGCTTTTGCGCAGTGTTTCAACCCTCTGGTCTACGGGCTCAGCAACAGAGACCTGCAGAGCAAACTGTCCCCTTGGCTGTGCTGTCGGAAGAAGCTGCTGCCTTAAAAAGAAGGGGCTGGCTTAAACAAAAATTCAGCTCTTCGGAGTCACACCAGGCTCAATGGGTGTGCTAACTAGGGCTGGATACTTGACTTGTGTTAAACTCAAAACTGTTGCCTTGATTTGGTTTCAAAAGCACTGCAGACTTCTCTGCTGTACCTCAGTAAGACCAACCAGTGCCTTTAACTGTAAACCCAGATGAACATTTCTGATGGCCTACCCTACTGCAGCCTAGCATAAAGGGCGGAATACAGGAATCACGTGGTAATGAAGTCACCGGAAAGGCTAGAGAAAACGGAAGTCAGAGACCACCCCCCCCCCCATTGGTGTCAAGGATAGACCCAGCAGCCATGGACTGTGGAGGTCACATGGGCCAAGTAGCTGTAGGCACTGGATGCTCACATCTTGACAACTTTGTTGTCTTTGTTGGGAGAAACAGCAACAAGATGTCTTATACCTCCTTTCATCTTCAATATGTCACATACTCGCCCATAACTGGTGGAACCTAGCTGGCCATTGAGACCCTAAAAGCAAAGGAGTCTGGGAAATGCAGTTCCTAGTGTTATTGATTTGGCAGTGTGGGAAGTTACCTCACTAGGGGGAATGAGTGAGAACTGAAGGAGCCAACCCATGGGTCCCTCTTACTACACATAGTTTTATTTACAGATTATAATGACATCAGAGATGGCAGGCACTGTTGGGCATTACATTCCCCACACTATGCAAGCCAGTTACACTACATCAAATCCTCATAACAATTTTGTAATTGTTCTTGATTTACAAAAGAGACAAACTGGGGTTGAGAAAAGAATTACATTAGCCTAGGAGGCTCTAAATCTTGCCACTCTCATAACTCCTTTGCATAGAGTAATCATGAATCTTAAAAAATTAAAAAGAATTTATAGTTTTAGATTTTTCAAATCCTACTTTTAATATGGGTTCTTAAATGCTTTAACCTCCCTTCTAGCCCACCACCTACCAGAGATAGTGGAAAAGAAAAGTTATGAGGATACGGGGGCAGTGGACCTGTTTAGAAATTGTCCTTTGGAGCAAATCCCATTTGTGTTGTCAGGAAACCAGCAGTTCAGTTCACAGGAGTCAGCAGCGGCAGCTTGATCCATTTGCAAACACTCCACGAACTACCAGATGGTAGTGTCGGGATAGCAAACATGAATCAGCAGCAGTGGCATGACCTAGCAGAGCCAGCTAGGCCTCAGATGACTCAGCAGGAGGAACCAGGACCACCAGGGACACCAGAAGTTCTTTGCCATGCCTCTCTCAATGAAACAAAGACCAGCCAAGACTAAGAAGCTTGCAGACCTAGCTCTATAAGCAAGCCTCTCTCACAGTCTGTAGAGTCCTATTTATACTCCCTCCAAACATCGCATGTCCTCCACCGGTCTTGTCTCACCACGTATCTTGCCTCAGCATGTGAGTCTGTCTTAGCAGAACTCCACGTGAGTCTGTATCAGCTGACATCACTCTGCCAATCGGCTGGGGCCCATGAAAGCGGCAAGAAGCCTCTAGCACATCACCAGAAGTTTTTTTTAGTGTGTTTCTCTCTATGGAGTCAGGACAAACAATGACCAATAAACAAGGGTAAGGTGTACCGATAGCATCCAGCGTCATCCTTTGTCCGTTGGGTCCTTCTTAACAGCGTGAGTCCTTTCACATGTTTGCTTTAGCAAAACATCCTTTCACCTGTGTGCCCTTCATGTGTTTGCTCCAGCAAAACACCGTGTGACACAACTGACTTTCCAATGAAACCATAATCAAGAACTGTGTGTGTGTGCATGTGTGTGTGCATGCATGTGTGTGTGCATGCATGTGTGTGTGTGTGCATGTGTGTGTGCATGCATGTGTGTGTGTGTGCATGTGTGTGTGCATGCATGTGTGTGTGTGTGCATGTAGGCCAGAGGACAACCTTTAAGACTTGGTTCTGTCTGGCTCAGTGGTTAAGAACACTAACTGCTCTTCCAGAGGTCCTGAGTTCACTTCCCAGCAGCCACATGGTGACTCACAACCATCTGTAATGGGATCTGATGCCTTCTTCTGGTGTGTCTGAAGATAGTGACAGTGACAGTGTACTCATATTCATAACATAAATAAATCTTAAAAAAAAAAAAGACTTGGTTCTGTCTTCCTCTTATGTAGGTTTCTTTGTGTGGTAGTCAGGCTTTCAAGGCGAATCCTTTACCTGCTGAACTATCTTGCCAGCCCAACTTTTTCATTTTTTAAGAGCCAAACCAATTACTTGAGAAAGCCAGACCTGAGCTCTCCTTTACTTTGGGTCTGGACACCGGGCTTTGGAGGAGATTGTCTTTCTTATCCATCACTCTGACCACATTCTACAGTCCTGGGGCCATCCTTACTATCAGATTCTAGAAATTCTGTGTCCTGCCTACGCTCTTCAATGGTTTTAGGTTCTCCTCTTCCCTCCTCCACTCTCTCCTCTCAGTTTGAGAGATGGAGTACTTGTACGTGCTAAGCAGGTATTTGGAACTATGTCCCCAATCCTCAGTTGCTTGTCTCTTCTCTAGGTGTTTGCCTCTTCCGTCTGTAATGGGATCTGATGCCTTCTTCTGGTGTGTCTGAAGACAGTGACAGTGTACTCATATTCATAACATAAATAAATGTTTAAAATAAAAAGACTTGGTTCTGTCTTCCTCTTATGTAGGTTTCTTTGTGTGGTAGTCAGGCTTTCAAGGCGAATCCTTTACCTGCTGAGCTATCTTGCAACCCCAATCTTAAGAAACAAAGCTTTACCATTTCTTCAAGGGCAGGCTCTAGATCTTACATCCTTTGCCTAAGGCAGTCGTACTCAGCAGCACTCAGCAGGATTTAACGCAGTGCCTGGTAGACTTTAGGTACTTATGATGAAAGAGAACCGCCAACTGGAAAGAGGTGCCTTTCTCAAACTCTTGCACCACAAAGCTAGAAATTTTGCATTGACATATTAAAACACCCTGAGAATTAGGGCTGGAGAAATGGCTCAGCAGTTTAAGAGTACATATTCTTCTTTCATAGGAGCCATGGGTTCAGCTCCCAACACTCACATTAGGCAGCTCTAGAGGACCTGACACCATCTTCTACTTCCTGTCACAGACTCCCTAATGACCAAGAATTCAAATATATGAGCCTATGAGGACCATTACCATTCAAGCATCCATAATATGTAACAACAATAATCAAAGAAAAGGGGGAAACATGGGAGGGGTTTGGAGGAGGGTAACTGTGAAGGGTCGGAGGGAGGAAGGGGGGAACTGATATCATTCCATTTAAATAAAAACAGTAATAGTAATAATAATTATAATAATAATCATACTACTACTACTACTAATAATAATAATAAGAAGAAGAAGAAGAAGAAGAGGAAGAAGAGGAAGAAGAGGAAGAAAGACATGCGAGCCAGAGGAACAGGGAGTTGCCTGTGAGATTGTATCTCTAGGAATGTCAGAAACTATACCTATAAAGCCTCATCTCACCAACATGACTGTCTACAGGTTATCTGAATCAGGACGTTTGACATGCTAACATGCATAGGCAAAACCAGGAGGCTTCAACCCCACACAAAGAACTACAGGCAACTAAGGAATTCTGAGAGCAAGAGAAATTGTCTTCCCTAGGAAGAGCACGCCAAACGGTTATCCAAATTCAGTCAACCTGAAGACAAGTGACATTATATATGAATTTGAAAATGAGCAAAGAGGGGTACATGGGAGGGCTGGGAGGGAGCAAAGGGGAGGGGGAAATGATGTAATTATATTATATCAAAAATAATTGAAAATAATAAAAATAAATATTTTTTAAAACACACTCCCCTCCCCCCTCTAGGTCCAGGAAGTCAAGTTAAAAAGAAAAAGGTGACCACACTTAACTCACTTGTAACTCCTAGGTCTGATGACTTTCACTTGTAACATTAGTTGGTAGTTTTATACCTCCAAATCCAAATTTAATATTTTTCAAATTCGGAGTATGTGGCATAAAATTTAAGAAACTTGATAATGTTAGCAAAAACACGTCTCCTCCCCATTTGCTCACCTCCTAGGTTCTCTTCTCTAAGCCAATAACACATGATTTTTGTGTGTGGCTTCCTCACAAGATGATCTACAGAGAGCAAGCTATTGGCAATTTCTCATTTGTTAGAGAATTTTGTTTTCATTTCATTTGATTCTACTTTTGTTTCTTTTTGAGACAAGGTGTCACTATGAACCCTTGGCTGGTAGGAATTTGCTATGTGGATCTCAATGGCCTTGAATTTATAGATACCCAACTGCTTCTATCTCCTGAATGCTAGAATTAAAGATATCTTTACCTTGCTAGTTATAGTGGCAGCTTATGCCATGAATGAATGACAGGTTGTGAGGTGAGCCAGGATCAATTTTATGGTGTAAGTTCTGGCATGGTGATACACACCCAGTGCTTAGGAGGCATGCTGATCTCTGAGCTCGAGGCCAGTTTGGACAGCTAGGACTACACAGTGAAGCCCTTTCTGAGAGAGAGAGAGAGAGAGAGAGAGAGAGAGAGAGAGAGAGAGAGAGAGAGAGGTGAAATCCTTCACACTCCAAATTTAAGCTTGGGTAAGATGCAGAAGGAAAGAGAAGGGAGGAAGTGGTGGTTAAAGTCACTCGCAATTAACCCAGTTCCCCGTAAAACCCGCCCTTCCCACATGACGTGATGTTAATGAGACAGAAAAGGTGGGAAGTTGGGCAAATATTCAGAGAAGTTGGACTTTGCAAATAGACCTAAGAAATTAAGTCACTCAAGGAAGAAAATGTGACTTATCTAAAAGTTTCAAACCTTGTATGTGCGTTCCATTTACCCCAACTGTAGCCGTGTTTCCTCAGCATGCAACTTTGCTGACCTCTGTTTAGCTTGGGAGCAGACACTGGCTGAAGTCAGACCAAACTTGGAAGCTCTCTAAAATCGAGGAGGCAAAAGTTGACATTTTTACCCTTGTAAGAGAATATTGAGTGAATTCAGGCCATTTAGAAGTTTCAGAAATTCAAACCACACTTAGAAACTTGAATTATTCTTTTCCTCTGAGAAGCTCAAAGACTATGGCTGGGAATGTGTGTCTAACAGTCAAGCGATGACATGTATTCACACTGGTGAAGAGAAAATGCCAAATCTTCTATTGATGAGGCTGGAGGAGAAGGAGCCAGAATATTCTTTATTTAAAAATAATTATTTTTATTATTTTGTATGTGGGTTTTGCCTGCATGCATGTATGTGCATTGTGTGTGTGCAGTAACCAGGAGACCAGAAAAGGGCATTTGACCCTTTAGGACTGGAGTTACAGATGGTTCTAAGTTGTACTGTAGATGCTAAAAATTGAACCCAGGCCCTCTGAAAGAATAGCCAGTGCTCTTAACCACTGAGGTATCTTTCCTGCACCACCAGAGTATTCTTATGGGATGAGAGGACTATGTGATGGGTCTGGTCTTGAGGACATTGGAAAAGACTGTGCCATAGGCTTCCTGCCTCAAAGTGAGGGGCTCTCAGATAAAAGGTTGGAGGATACTATAGAGGGTACTGCTGAAGGAGAGGGAGGGAGATGAAGTAAGAACCATCCATCAGAGGCAAGGATCCAGAGAGGAGAACTCTGATAGAGTTCTATAAGAACAAATAATCACCAGTTTTCTTACCCAACACTCAAACGTGTAGCTTAGATTTTTTTTCAAAACCTTAATTTTAATATGGGTTCTTAAATGTTTTAACCCCACCTTCTAGCCCACCACCCACCAGAGATAGTGGAAAAGAAAGATTATGAGGATATGGGGGAAGTGGACCTGTTTAGAAATTGTTCTTTGGAGCAAATCCCATTTGTGTTGTCAGGAAATCAGCAGTTCAGTTCACAGAAATCAGCAGAGGCAGCTCAATCCACCTGAAAACACTTTACAAATATACTAGCAGTCCAGTTTAGTGGTGTCAGGATAGCAGACATGAATCAGCAGCAGTGACATGACCAAGCAGAGACAGCCAAGGCCTCTGCTGAATTGGCAAGAGTCAGCAGGAGCAACCTGGACCAGCAGGGATGCCAGGACAAGTTCTTTGCCGTGCCTCTCTCAATGAAGAAAAGATCAGCGAAGACATGAGGTCAATGAAGCATTACCTCTGGCCACTATCCTTTGGGTCCTATTTATACTCCCTCCAAACATCACATGTCCTCACTTGGGTCTTGCCTCACCTCCAGAGTCTGTCTTAGCAAAACTCCACGTGAGTCTGTATCAGTTGACGTCACTCTGCCAATCACCCTGAGCAAGAAGCTGCCAGAACACCTCCGTAAGTTTTTTGGTGCATTTCTGTCTATGAAGTCATGACAAACAAAGCTCAGTAATGCAATGTCATGTGATCCAGTACATGGGTGTCGTTAGTGAAGAATCCTTCATCAAACATTCTCTCACCCGTGTCTGCTTCAGGAAAACATCCTTTGATGTAAGTGACTTTCCTAAGAAACCATAAGTTTCCATTTCACAAACACGGGCCTTTGCCATGGACAGTCTCTTCTCACCTTCCAACCCTAGAGGACTCAGGCAATCTGGAGGCACAGGAACCAATTAGTATGTGATAAGAAAGCAAAAGCAAGAACTACCTGGAAGAAGAAGGGAAATCACTCTGAGGGTAGGGTATTGTCTTAGGGTTTCTATTGCTTAAACACCATGACCAAATCAGGGAGGAAAAGGTTTATTTGTCAGAGCAGGAACTTAAATAAGGCAGGAACCTGAAGACAGGAGCAGATTCAGAGGTCATGGACGGGTGCAGCTTACTGGCTTGTTCCTCATGGCTTTGCTCAGACTGTTTTCTGGTAGAATCCAGAACCACCAGACCAGGGATGGCCCCACCCACAATGGGCTGGGCTTCTCAGTATCAATGACTAATTAAGAAAACACCCTACAGATTTATCTGCAGACTGATCTTATGGAGGCATTTTCTCAAATGAGGCTTTTTCCTCTCTGAAGATTCTAGCTTATGTCAGGTTGATATAAAAATGTCCAGTATATGGGGATTTTCTTAGACCCTCCAGCGGGATAATTAATGACAAGGAGGCTTCTGTTATAGTTTAAAGCTGAGGTCTTTTACTTGGGTAGTCTCCTGTCTACGCTAAACTTAACCTGACTAACTAGCCGAGGACCCACCACATGGCTAGCTCTATACCTTTCTCTGCTCCCTCCACGTCCTTCTTGAATCTCCCCCTTCTGCTTTCTCCCCCTGAACCATTCTCTCTGCCTGCAAGTTCTACCTTCCATTTTCTTCTCCAACTATTGGCTGTCAGATTTTTTATTAGAACCAATCAGCCTCAAAATAATTTCTGATACAATTCTCGTTTGCCTCTAGAATTAGGCACTTGGCACTTGGAGAAAGAACTTGGAACTTGGAGGCACTAGGAACTAGGAACTAGGGACTAGGAACTCAAGACTTGGGACTTGGAGAAAAGAAGAGAGACTGAAGAATAAATGGGATTGAATCACACTCTGTCTGGTCTCCATTCTTCGAGTCCGTCCTCACTCTCTCTCTTGCTGAACCCCAACCCGTGGACCAGAGCTGCTTGGGGCAGTGCAGGCTAACAAGTTAGTCCCCAAGGCTTTTGGCAGTGCAGGTTCCAACATTGACAGACCCCAAACGTGGGATAGAGTAGTTCACAACATTTTGGTCCCTAAACGTGGGGCAGCTCGGGCCGCAACAGTTTCTGACTATTAGAAAAAGGGTATATTTTGGAGAGTGTAGGATATTATCCTATCTTTCATGTTTACTAAACTGAGATTCTTCTTCTTTTTGAAAATTTATTCACTTTACAAATTAATATTGGCCTTTCTTCTCCTCCCAGGACCCCATCACACTAGTCCTCCCCCCATTTCATTCTACTTTCTACTTCTCTTTTGAGAAGACAAAGCCTTTCTCTGGGTGTACCCCCAGTCCCCCATACACATATCAAGTCACTGGGGGGACTAGGTTGATCCTCTCCCACTAAAGCCAGACAAGGCATCTGTTTAGGGGCATGGAATCCACAGGCAGGCAGGCAGGCAGGCAACAGGCTCAGGCAACAGCCTTTGCTCCAGTTTTGGGGGACCTGTATGAAGATCAGCTGTTCATCTACTACATATGTTCAGGGGACAAGGTCCAGCCTGTGCTTGCTCTTTGGTTGGTGGTTCAGTCTCTGAAAGTACCCGAGGGTACAGGTTAGTTGACTCTGTGGAGTTCCTGTATATTTTTGGGTCCCTCAATCTTTCTCTCTACTCTTCCGTAAGTCTCCCTGAGCTCCCTCTAACATTTGAGTGTGGGTCTCTGCATCTCTTTCCATTGGCTGCTGTGTGGAGCCTCTCAGAGGACAGTTATACTAGCTTCCGGTCTGCAAGCATAACAGAGTATCATTAATATCGTCATGGATTGGTTCTTGCCCATGGGTTGGGTCTTATGTTGGGTCAGTTATTGGTTGGGCATTCCTGCTGTCCCTGCTCCATCTTTGTTCCTGAACATCTTGTAGGCAAGACACATTTTAGGTTGAAGGTTTTGTGGATGGGTTGCTATCCTTATCCCTCTAGTGGGGGTCCTGCCTGGCTATAGGAAGTGACCCCTTCAGGATCCATATCCCTCACTGTTAGAAGTCTCAGCTAGCCGGGCGGTGGTGTTGCACGCCTTTAATCCCAGCACTTGAGAGGCAGAGGCAGGCAGATTTCTGAGTTCGAGGCCAGCCTGGTCTACAGAGTGAGTTCTAGGACAGCCAGAACTATACAGAGAAACCCTGTCTCGAAAAACCATAAAAAAAGAAAAAGAAGAAGAAGAAGAAGAAGAAGAAGAAGAAGAAGAAGAAGAAGAAGAAGAAGAAGAAGAAGAAGAAGAAGAAGAAGAAGAAGAAGAAGAAGAAGTCTCAGCTAGAGTTGCCCCCATTCGACCCTCTGGGGCTGCCCCCATCTCAGGTCTCTGACATGTTCTAAAGACTGCCCACTCCCACTGCAGATCTCTCTCCCTCGCTCTCCCTATATCTGATCTCCACCTACCACCCCTCTCCCCTTCCTATTTCCTTTTCAAACCAGTTCCCTCCTTCCATTGATGTCCAATATCTATTTTGTTTCCCCTTCTGAGAAAAAGTCAACCATCTTTCCTTGGGCCCTTCTTGTTATTTGGCTTCTTTGGGCCCATTGGTTATAGACAGCATGGTTATCCTGTACTTTATGACTAATATCCACTTATAAGTGAATACATATCATACGTTGCTGGAGCCTCCTGGCCTGGAGAGGGTAGTGGCGGAGGCACAGAGTAGGAATCTGGTGATGGCTTTAAAGTCTGAGGGTCTCAGGACATTCTAGTTCTCTAACTATACTGAAATGCTGATGATAACATCTAAAAAGTCCTAAAAAAACAAAAACAAAAACAAAAACAAAAACAAAACAACGTTCTTTCTCTTTCTGAGGATAAAAGACTGCTGGCTTAGGTGACTAACACCTGTAGCCTAACAGCAGAGGATCAAGTAATGTGGCCTTTGTTCTATCTCAGCAGGAACTGCTGGGCTCTAACTTTCAGCCTGCTAGTCAGAAGTGGCAGGAAGAAAATGGGACACTTAGAAAAATGATTACAGCGTTTATTACTAAGTTGTAAAAAGTTTCCTATGAAAGTATCTGAAGGGAAAAGTGGAAAGATCCTAAGTGGGGAAAGGGAAAAATTTCTTTATCTCTTCTCTTTGTCCTCAGTACTTATACATTTTTCAGAATACATGATCCATTATGATCTGATAAAATGCATGGGGTTATTTTAGTCTTCTTGTATTGTTGAGGCTTGCTGTGTGACCAATTAGAAAGTTAATTTTTGAGAAGGTTTCACAACATGCTGAGAAGAAGATACATTCTTTTGTGTTTGGGCGAAATGTTCTGTAGATATGTTAGGTCCATTTGAATCATAACCTTTGGTAGTTTCATTATTTCTCTGTTTACATTTTGTCTCGATGACTTGTCCATTGGTGAGAATTCTGTTGGTGATGCTTATGTTTTGTAGTTACTGTTCGCTTTCTCAGGTTTTCCACTGCCAGGATTACCTCATTTATATTTATATTTTTCACTATTGCTTCTATTTCCCTTTTCAATTCTTGGATAGTTTTATTCGTATCCTTCACCTGTTTGATTATATTTTCCCTGTATTTCTTTATATTTATTTGCTTCCTCTTTTAATGCTTCTATCTGTTTGAATGTATTTTCCTGTATTTCCTTAAGGTATTTATTCATGTCCTCTTTAAATGCCTTTATTGTCTTTATTAGATTTGTTTTAAGACCCTCTTCTTGTGCTCCAGTTTCATTAGGATATCCAGGGTCTGTTGTAGGAGGATAGCTGGTCTCTGGTGGTACCATATTGCACTGGGTCTTGTTGACTGTGTTCTTATGCTGTCCTTTAGGCATCTAGTTTTCCCTGGTGTTGGTTGAATGATCCTGGTGGCAGCAGGACTTCTCAGGAAGGTGGGGGGAGCTGTGGACCAGACCATGGAGGTCAGGGTACCTGACTCTTCTGGCTGTGTCTCAGGCATCCCCCCCCCCCCCGCACTGTGTAGGCTGAGTCCTCCGTGGACCCTACTCTGTAGGCTGTGTCCCAGTCTGATCCAACTGGCATGGTGGGTAGATCCAACTGGGATAGTGTTGGTAAAACAGGGTTCCAAGCTGGTTAGTTTTGGGGCCTCCAAAGGTTTCCACAGGAAAGCAAGGCACCCTTGTGGTTCCTCAAGGGTCCATTGGACTGAAGCGCAAGCCCAGAGCTAGACACTGGGGCTCAGGAGACTGCATGCAATTCACCTCTGGATGCTGTGTTTCCAGCAGACCAACTGGGATGGGATTCACCAGGCAGGGTTTTAAGCTGGTTAGTTTTGGGGCCCGTGAAGATTTCCATGGAGAGGAAGGATGCTTTTGGGGTCCTGCAAGGCTCCACCAGACCAAAGAGCAAGCTCAGAGATAGACAATGGAGCTCAGGGGACTTCGCACAACTCACCTCTATAGGCTGTCCCAGACGGAACAATTAGGATGGTGGGCAGCTCTTACTGGGATGGAATTGGTCAGGCAGGGTTCCAAGATGGTTAGTTTTGGGGTCCCTGAAGGTTTTCACAGGGAAGTAGGATTCTTTTGGTTTCCCATAAGACTCCTCTGGACCAAAGAGTGGGTCCAGAGCTAGACCATGTAGCTTAGGGGAACACAGGCAACTCCCTGAGATTGTTCTTTAGAGGTGAAAAGTATCAAAAGACTTTGTGTTATTGGAGAATGACTAGACACAAAGATATCACATCACATCCATCAGGTTAACTACTACCCAAACCAACCAAACAAATAGAAGATAACGTGTTGGTAAAGTTTTAGAGAAAATGGAGCACTGGTCCATTGTTAGTAACATTGTAAAATGTATAAAAATATAGAAAAAAAGTATGGAGTTTCCTTTAAAAACTTGAACATAGAACTGCCAAATGATTTAGCAATTTCACTTCTGGACATAGATCCAAAAGAGTCAGAAGCAGAACATTAAAGAAATCCCAGCATACTCTTCACTGAGACATCATTCCCAGTAGACAAGAGACTTAGTGTTCCCTACAGGCTCGGGTACTGGAATGCTTGGATGCCAGCTGGTGGGGAATGGTGCAACCCTTAAGATGTGGATCTAACTGAGGGAAACAGTCACTGGGAGAAGGGTGCAGATTGTAAAATCACTACTTGGGGAATATCAGATAGTTTAGTCTGGAGAAAAATATGATTGAACAACTTGAGAACACAGACTTAGGTTACCCCCCCCCCCCAATCACATACCAATGTGTCAACAGTTTCAAGAATTTTTATGGTAATCAAATCAAATTAAATCAGAAATTAAGGCAATTTTCCAAAATTGGTGGGAATGTTGGCTAGGTGGTTACAGCAAAATGGGGGAACCCTCTATCAGTCTCAGATGATATCAGATGACAGTCTTACCCTTTGGGTTGGTGGAAGCTAGGGAACTGTTAGTATCTTCCAAAAGGACTTTAGCTCATGTCATGGGCTACTAGGTCAAACACACAGGTGGGTGATGCATGGCTCTGAATAAGGCATAAGATACTCTAACTTTTCCCTAGACTTGGAATATTCCAGATCTTCATCACCATGGAAACTCTACCAGTCAGTCATCATTACAGAATCTTTAACACAGGTGCAGCTTTTTTCTTCCCTAGGAACTTCAGGTCACAGGACCTTACAATTTGTAGTTTAATATTATTTCCTGGTCCACTGAGATGTAAACAAGTGTCTTCATGCTTCTGCCACCAAAGTGGTGAGCTGCCCCTGAGCCATGCCTACCCTGCCATGATGCACTGTACTCTCAAGCAAAGAGGCAAAGCAAATGTGTCCTCCTTTACATTTCTTCTTGTCAGGTGTGTCACCACAGAAAACTGGCACTAGAAAGTGAGGTCCCTGATGTCATTACTTGACCAGGTGGTTTACACACATTAAGAAGACGCCTATGGAAGAAATGGCAAGAGTTGGCAGTGTAGGCTAGAGCAGCCCTAGAGTTCAATAGGCTGTTCTAGCAGGAGATTAAAGGTTGAGACTATCAACCAGGTTCAGGAAGTTTCAGAAACTCTAACGGGAACTAGAGTAGAGGTCACTTATGTTACAGTTGGCATAGAGTCTGCCTATTATACAGCCTGCATTCTAAAAATCTGAGTGAGACTGAATTTTAAAATATTTAAACTTGATTTACCTTTAAAATATTTAAAATATAAAAATAACTTGTTTAGTGAAGACAATTTCAAGACAGTGTATCACCTGGGCTATGGAATGGTTATTGCGCACTGCATTTCTCCAGATTGACAGTGAATAAAGGCGAGAAGTCAGGGGAAATTATAATTTGGAGAAAAGGGACTATAAACTGGCCAAAGCTGTGACAGGAATGTGAAACTTGATGAGCAAAGGGCCCCGAGGCTTGGGACACTGAGGACAGGGATGGGACAGGTAAAACAAATGCAACTGCTAAAAGATTTCCAACACTAAGGAGACACCTCAGACTTTGCACAAGGACAACAGGAAAGATACTTTGAGGATAAGAACCTACTGATGGAAAGCTTCAGAATATAACAATGTAAATCCATTTGAAGTGAGAGAGTGTCTAAAAGTGACAGAGCCTTAAGGGACACAGCCTGTTGAAAAGTGGCTGCCTGTCTTTTCAGTTCAGTTATGAAGTCACAGAAAGACTGTGGTAGTTGTTCAAGGGGGACAGGCTGCATCCTGAGCTGACAGCAGCTGTGCACGAACTGTCTGTATGGTACTGATGCTGCAAGGTTCAAAATGCCGGAGCAAGGGAGTCATGAAAGCTTGCAGCAAGGCTCCAGGAAGCCACTGACGCCAGGCAATGTGTAGCAGAGTGTCGTGAGCATGTTATGTCTTTCTACAACACAAGGTTTTATTGAATAATAACAAATTCACAAGCAGTGGTTTCACTGGCAGCAATCTGCCAGATAGCCCCACTTTCCTTAATGACCCTGGCCAAGACAAACAGGCGTTCTTCATTCCAACATAATTATTATCAAGTCTTAGATCACACATTAAACATGTATGTGACATATATCTCTATCCCTATATCTATATGTTACAGGCTAGCTACCAAGAGTTAAGTAGGCAAATGCCGGAGAAGCCAAAGTTGGGAGACTGCTGGACCATCATAGGAGTCTGTCGGGTGAGATAACAAAGGATCTGGAGACCTGTGGACAGGCACTGAAGTCATTGTTGGCTTTGACTGCAGGGTCATGGTTGAGCTGTAGAGTTAGGTTCCATTGCAGAGCCAAAAAGGCAAGACTAGGTCCAGATGAATGGATTAGCAGATGCATTGAACAGCAGTGCCAGATGGATCAATAAGAGGATGGTAGATGGCAACTTGAGTAATCTGGGCCAAAAGTGGGGGCCAAGCTGAATCGAAGGCCTTGGGACTTCAGGAATTCTCCACTCGTTGGTCCTTGATGCACACACTGAGTTAGATGATAGGTTGGTGGGGACCATCAGCATCACAATGCCAGATGTCCTCTTTAAAGGGCATAGATGAGGGAGCCACGTGCTTTCTCAGATTGGTGTGTCTGATATCTTGGGTCTGGTTTTCCTGATATAATTTTAATTTGCTTATATGAACCTACATACAGTCCGAGTTCACACTAATAATTTTATATAGAGGTCCTTTTCTATACCCAAGAGTAAGCAACTTATCATTTGTGTTGTGTAGGTAGTGCCAAAGAGATGGTGCTGTTCATACAGTCAGTCAGGTGCAGAGTCATCCTACATCTGCAAACGGAATCTAAAGCTGCTTATAAAACATAGCCTCTCAGCTGGGCAGTGGTGGTGCACACCTTTAATTCCAGCACAGGTGGATCTCTGAGTTCGAGGCCAGCCTAGTCTACAAAGCAAGTTCCAGGACAACTAAGGCCACATAAAGAAACCCTGTCTCAAAAACCCAGACAAACCAAAAACCAAAAAAATACCTCTCATCCCCAGAAGTCTCTAAAGGCAAGAAATATTCTGAAAACAACAACAACCATCAGGACAACAAAAAAACCCCAACACGTTCTTTTACACACTAACATCAGGTCATATTCTCTTCATGGAATATCTGAGTCTGCTGCATGTGAAGGTGTAAAGGTGAAGCCTGTATTACAATGGAGATCAGAAATCCAGGAAGTTTGCCAAGGCAAGCTGCAGTCACTGGGTGGAAATGGCCCAAGAGAGGAACTACAGTGGCTTTGGGCAACAGAGCTGGAGGGACAGAGCTAATCAAGCCCACAGGAGCACAGGTGATGTCATCATCAGTCCTAAATGTGGAACACGGAGCCGCACGGTGTTTTTGCATTTATCCTGCTGGATTTCAGTCTTAATTTGGTCTGATATTTTCTGGCCGTGTTTATTCCTTCCTTTAGTAATGGAAATGTGTGTCCTGTGCCATTGTATACTGGAAAGAAGTAAATCCTCTTTTGATTTAATAGGGGTTAACATAAGAGATTTCCTTGAGTCTCAGAAGAGGCTTTGGACCCTTTGGATAATGTTTAAACCGTTAGGATTCTGGGAATTTTAAGACTTGGGCTGAATGTATTAGCATTATCAGATGACCGTGTACCTATGGAGGCCATGACAGCATGTTATTATTTGGTTGTAAAATGTCTGCCAGTGGCTCACACCAAAGGCATTGAATGCTGGATCTCTAGTTGATAGTGGTGTTTTGGGATGTTATGGAGCCTTTGGGAGGTGAGCCCTAACTGGAGGAAGTGAGTCACTGGGGGATGAGCCTTGAGGTTTACAGGCTGGTCCCACTTCCTGTGTCTCTCTGCTTTCTTGGACCAACAAGATGGGAATAAATGGCTTCAGATTCCTACCACTGCAGCCATGGTTGGCGTCTACTACTTTCCCTTCCCTGCCTTGATTACCTTGGAACTGTGAGTCAGAATAAATCCTTCCTCTCTTAAGTTGCTTCTTGTCAAGTAGCCTGCCATATGGAAAGAAAGTAATACCAGGAGGAAATAACTCAAACATCCACCACAGGGCTGGCAAAAGAGCTCAGTGGGCAAAGGTGCTTGCTGTAAAAACCCGACAGCCCGAGTTCAGTCCTCAGAACCTACATAAAGGTAGATGGAGAGAAATGTCCTCTGATGCCCACATGAACACTGTGGTGTGTGTGTGTGTCCCCCTTAAATAAGCAGACAGCACACAGTGGAATATTATGTAGCCTTAAAGAGCAAAGAACTTCTCAGGCTGGGTATGGGCACAAACTTTCATTCCCAGTAGTGGAGAGCTAGAGACAGAGAGACAGACAGAGAGGCAGAAAGGCAGAGGCAGGTGGATCTTGGGACCTCCAGGCTGGCCTGGGCTGCATAGTGAGAACCTGTCTAAAAAATGTCAGATTCAGTCCTGAAACACTGTATGATCAAAATTGTTTTGTGAGTCCCTAAAGCCACCTGTAATTTGTGGTTTCTCGTGGAATCCTTGTCCTTAGCTTCCCCAAGTAAACCGAAGCGGTTCTGGGGATGGGAAGGTCCAGCATACATGTGTGAGCCAGCTGTGGGATGTTTAGCCTGGACCTGCTACCAGACCCAACCTGGTTAGATAAGAAATGAGACTACACAGGTCTCTTCCAGCTCACAACATAGAGTACATCTCAGCCATTTCATCACACTGGCTGATAGACTTTAAATGTGTGGCCAACAGCAAGAGACCTTTTGCCCTCTTAAGGAGCCCTTCCATTCATGTGCCTAAGCAAGACCATTGGGTTTGTTGTTCTTTGTCACTCTTAATTCTCAGATAAACTTACTTCTTCTGTTCTTGGTTGGCCCTCATGTTGCTAGTGTTTGATGACAGCCATTGAGAGCATCCCTGCCTCCCTGAAAGACTTCACTAGTTCCTTTTAGCTTACTTTGAAACCGAATTCCAGTGTTAAGAGGGACCCACAGTGCTCTCTAGTGGTAGGTAAGTGTTATGCAGTCTTGGGCAGCACTCTAGGGTTTTAACTTCTTATACAGACTAGCCATGTCTCCAGAATTTTGCCTCCGGTTTAAATTAGACATCTGTTTAAATTAGAAGGAATCCGTACCTACTTGTGACCATCTGAGGGACATACAGGAGCATGGCTTGAGGACTGGGCCATCGCTGGGTGAGTGGGTGGGAGAAGGGAACTTGCCAAGGTGATAGGGCCAGTAATTCTGTGCCCAAGGCCACCTCTGCCTTCAGGAGAAGCCTGTTCTTCTGCAACATACTCAGTGGTTTGCTCTATCGCCTAACTGCTGGACCACTTTCCTTCCCAGGTCCTTCTCCTCCTCCACATGCAAAGGATAAAATTCTTCAGGTTTCCATCCTTAGCTACAGTCTGTCCAAATGATCAGAGTCACTCTCCAGCTGCAGCTTCCATCTGTGTCCTCAGCTTCATGGCGTCTCACCTCTCCTCAGCGCCTCGTGTTCTAATGCTCAGCCACGTCTCCTCTAGGGATCCCTAGTTGCACCTCAAACTCATCCAGTTAAACTGTAACTCATCTTCCAACTGCACCGTGCTTCTCCTTTGGAACTTCCATTTTATATAACACGCTCCATACACCACCGTCCTGGGATTCCATCCTGCCTTGTCTCTTACCTCCCAAATCCATCCTCAGTCCTATGGATACTCATTTTAAATCTATTTTTTTTCTGCTCCAGTAAGGTCTACCAAATATACCAAATAGATGTATTAGACTGTTGGTCACTTAAAAAAAAATGGTCCTATATGAGGAAGTGCTAAAGGCCGCCATTCAGCTCCATGAAGATCCTTAAAGCAGGAGGGAAAAGCTGCTGTCTCGTGGAAAACATGGACCTACTTTTTTTTTCTCCTGTAAGAAGGAACCAAATTAAAGCCATTTGAGTAAAGCTTCCATATTGAATAGTGGCCAGATAAAGTTTAAGTTCCCAAGACCTCCTTGGGTAACCGACACCCTGCTTGACAGAGAGAGACATCTACATGCATAACTGACATTCTGGTTGGCAAATCGAGACATGAATGCAGGTTGTCCCGCTGCATTTGAGTAAACCAACCAATGAGAACAGGAGAAGTATTCCACAAAGTTTCTAGGAAAGTGCCCTATCCCTAAATCCTGATGGATGGAAAACGTAACTGTAACTTGGCACAGGTATGTGCAGATCTCAAGCTTAAAAGCTCTGTGACACCCTGGCTTGGGGTCACAGTTCAGCTCTAGAGTCTGTTCTGTATCCCTGATCAATCAAGAGATGCTCAATTACAATAATTTTTTTGTTATCGCCATAGACCTGGTATTTGAGTTGTGTTGGATCTAAGCAGACCCCTTAACCCTTCTCATCAAACAGAGGCTAACAAGCAATCAGCATTACTGTTAAGAAAGTGCTGACCGCCCTCCCCACCCCTCAGAACAAGAGAGTAAAGGAAAGAAATGCCTGAAAGTCTTACATCTCTATGGTGGTTAATGTTAGCTCTGTAGTCACCTAGGAGATTAACCATGAGGTACATCTGTGAGGCTTATTTAACTCAGGCCATGCCTGTGAGGGATTATGTTGATTAGTTTAATTAAGGTGGGAAGGCCTAACCTCTGAGAGCATCAGTCCCTGGGCTGGGGTCCTGTATTGAATAGAGAAGGGCTGAGCTTGAACTGATGCTCCTGCTTCCGTCTTCCATATGTTCTTCATGTCAGGAAATCAGTTTGTTTGTTTTTAAATTGGTTCTTTGCAAGTTTCTAGTTGTTTGCTCCCACTTACGAATGAGGGTCTAAGCCCCCGGCTGCAGCTCCCTCAGTGCTGGGATGGTAGGTGTGAGGTGCTGTTAGGAGCCACGTGAGCGTGACAACATTCACCATTACAAGATGGTGCGGGCATCCTGTGCTCCCACAAGTAAACAACTAACTGCGCAGGTGCAAAAGGCAAAAAACGCGCCAAAGTCACTGCCCATCCCGGGGCGTATTATGGGTAATGAGTGAACAGCCAATCAGAAGTGAACATGCCACTCTAGGGTACATATAGCAGTGCCTTTTCCGGGCTTGGGGTCTTCCGCTTCTGCTGATACAAGAATAAAGCCTCGCTGTGGTAACCACCCAAACACTGCCTCATGTGTCTCTTTTGCGGGCGAAAGGGACACCGAGGGGCTTGGAACATCTGGCATCGAAACCCGGAATCTTCAAGGCACTGCGGAAGACACCCCCCCCCCCCCGAGACTTGGGGCGGGTTAAAAGACTACAGGATCGAGGTACATCTCTGAGAGATATGTTTGGGGTGGAAGCTTTCATTGCAGGCGGATATTCACCCATTGCCGCCGCAGCAATAGTTGGCCTCTTGCTTGCATTGCTTTCGCTTTTAGCTTATTTATGTTGTAAAGATCCAGCTCGCAACACAGCTATTAGTGCAAGTCAAGAGGTTTCAGAAAAGGTCCACTCCAGAGTATCAGAAACAGGGCGTGTTAGCCGGCATCAGGCCAAAGAGCCTGGAAAGGAGAAGCAGGCAAAAAAGCCTGGGCAACAGAAGCAGGCCAAGGAGCCTGGTCATAGGAAAGAGTACTCAAAAGGAACAGGGGCCACTGCAGGGCCTGTTAAGGTTAAGGACCCTTCACCAGCTGGTGAAGAGAGAGTGGAGTTCGGGGGGACCCCCCTGTACCCCATTAAGGAGCCTGCTTCCATAGACCTTAGCAGCTCCGAGGAAGACCTAACGCAAGGAGAGGAGGAGAGCCTAGAGCAGGAAGCAGCCACCTATGCAAAAAATAGCCGTTCTGGGATAAGACTAAGAAAGACCTTGAATCCCTCGGCCCCGCCCTTGCCTCTGGCCTATACCTCGGGCAGCGCCTCTAATTCATTTCTCAGCCCAGGAGATCGGAGACAACTACAGCTTGCATTTCCGGTCTTTGAAGTGGCAGAAGGCGCTCGTGTCCATGCCCTAGTAGAGTATAGACAGGTCAAAGAATTAGCTGAGGCAGTACGTGCATATGGAATTGGGGCTAATTTTACTATATCCCAAGTGGAGAGATTTAAGTACAGCTGCTATGACGCCAGGAGACTGGCAGGACACAGTGAAGGCAGTACTTAACAATATGGGCCAATACCTAGAGTGGAAGGCCTTGTGGCACGAGGCACTACAAGCACAAGCCAGGATTAATGCAGACACCGAGGGACAACAATTATGGACTTTTGACATGCTGGCTGGAGTTGGCGTACATGCGAACGACCAGACCGCTCATCCCTGCCAGGTCTACGTACAGATAGCATCAGCTGCAATAAAGGCATGGAAGTCCCTCCCTAGGAAGGAAAGCAGTAACCTTTATTTGTCCAAGATAATTCAGACATCTAATGAGTCTTTCTCTAACTTTGTGGCCCGCATGACTGAGGCAGCTGGCAGAATCTTTGGGGAACCAGAGCAGGCAATGCCGTTGATAGAACAGATGATCTTTGAAAATGCCACAGCTGAATGCCGTGCAGCCATTGCTCCTTGGAGAGCCAAGGGGCTACAAGACTGGTTAAGAGTCTGTCACGGCTTGGGAGGTCCCCTTACTAATGCCGGACTTGCAGCAGCAAACTTAGAAATTGCTGCAGTCCTCCTTAAAGGTCAGAATCGTGGAAAATTCCCTTCAAAACATATGGCCCGATGCTTTGCCTGTGGGAAGGCGGGACATATGAAGAAAGAGTGCCCAAATAATCAAATACCATCAAAACTGTGCACCAGGTGTGGAAAGGGTTATCATCTGGCTCGAGATTGCCGCTCTGTTAGAGATATAAGAGGTCAGATCCTCCCTCCAAATCCCTCAGCCATTAAGGAAGAAAATTTTTCAAAAAATGGATATACAGGCCCAAGATCCCAGGGCCCCAAAAGATATGGGACACTGTTGAACACTCAGGGGACTCTTTTCGCTGCAGAGCCACAAGGGGTTCCACAGGAGTGGACCTCCGTTCCACCTCCCGAGTCCTACTAATGCCACACATGGGGGTGCAGCCGATCCCGGTTGATTATAGAGGCCCCCTGCTAGGGGGAAGTGTCGGCCTTATTTTAGGCCGCTCCTCTCTTACCTTAAAAGGGCTCGTGGTACACCCCGGTGTAATAGATCAGGATTATACCGGAGAACTTCAAGTTCTCTGTTCTAGCCCACAAGGTGTATTCTCCATCTCCCCTGGGGACAGGATTGCTCAATTGGTTGTCCTTCCAAGCTTGCATGACTGTTTTCCATCCACCGAGAAGCTTAGAGGTGCTCACGGGCTTGGTTCCTCAGGAACTGACTTCACTCATCTGGTGGTTGACCGTAAATCTAGACCCACCTTACAGTTAGCAATAGAGGGGAAGAACTTTACTGGAATTCTGGATTCGGGAGCGGATAAAAGTATTATTTCTTCTAATTGGTGGCCTAAGGCATGGCCTGTAAAAAGATCGTCCCACTCCCTACAAGGATTGGGATATGAGGCCAGTCCCGCAGTCAGTTCTCGCTCATTGACTTGGCAGGCACCAGAGGGTCAAACAGGAAGTTTTATTATACCTTATGTGCTTCCTCTCCCTGTCAATCTCTGGGGAAGAGAAATTTTACAAGACCTAGGGTTAGTTCTGACTAGTGAATACTCCCCACAAGCTATAAACATTATGAAGAACATGAGATTTAAAGAAGGGAAGGGTCTCGGCAGGAGCGAACAAGGAAGGTTAGATGCTGTCTCACAAGAATCAAACACAGGTAGACAAGGCCTGGGTTTTCCCTAGTTGCCATTGAGGGTTCTATGCCCATACCCTGGCTCACAGAGGAGGCCGTGTGGGTTCCTCAGTGGTCCCTATCCTCTGAAAAATTGGAAGCTGCTACAAAACTAATTAAAGAACAAGTGCAGCTCGGTCATCTAGAACCTTCTACCTCTCCCTGGAATACACCCATATTTGTCATTAAAAAGAAATCCGGAAAGTGGAGACTTTTACATGATTTAAGAGCCGTCAATGCACAGATGTGACTATTTGGCTCTGTGCAACGAGGCTTGCCTTTACTCTCTGCCTTGCCTAAGCAGTGGAAAATCATAATTATAGATATTAAAGATTGTTTTTCTCTATTCCTTTGTGTCCACAAGATAGACCAAGATTTGCATTTACACTACCTACTATTAATCATTTTGAACCTGATAAAAGATATCAGTGGAAAGTTCTGCCTCAGGGCATGGCCAACAGCCCCACTATATGTCAGCTGTATGTACAAATGGCCCTCGAGCCAATTAAGAAACAATTCCCCTCGCTGCTGCTGGCCCATTACACAGATGACATTATTATGTATCATAAGGATTTAAGTACTTTACAGACCTCATACCCCTTATTATTAAACACCTTGGAACAGTGGGGTCTACATGTTGCTACTGAGAAAGTTCAATTTTCAGAAATTGGCTCCTTTTTAGGGACGGTTATCTATCCAGAAAAGATAATTCCTCAGAAATTAGAGATTCGTAGAGACCATTTACATACTTTGAATGATTTTCAGAAATTATTAGGTGATATAAATTGGTTAAGACCATTTTTAAAAATTCCCTCGGCCAAGCTGAAACCTTTATTTGATATTTTGGAAGGGGATGCTAATATTTCCTCACCGAGGGCCTTAACACCGGCTGCGAGCCGTGCTATGCAAGTAGTAGAAAATGCTTTACAAGATGCCCAGTTAAAACGCATAGATGAAACCAAAACCTTTGACTTATGTGTTTTTAAAACTAGACACTTACCAACTGCTGTATTATGGCAGGAGGGGCCCTTGTTATGGATTCATCCAAATGCTTCTCCCGCAAAGATTATTGAAAGGTATCCAGATTCAGTCACTCAGCTTGCCCTTCATGGACTAAAAGCAGCCGTTACTCATTTTGGAAGGGAGCCTAAGGTTTTGATAGTGCCTTATATTGCCCATCAAGTCCAAATATTAACGGCGACCTCTGATGTTTGGGCAGTGCTGGTTACTTCCTTCAATGGTCAAATAGATAATCATTATCCTAAGCATCCCATCTTACAATTTGCCTTAACTCAAGCTATCATATTTCCACATATTGTGTCTCAGGAGCCACTCCCAGATGGAATGGTAGTTTATACGGACGGGTCAAAAACAGGAGTGGGTGCCTATGTGGTTAATGATAAGGTTACATCCAAACAATACCATGAAACCTCACCTCAAATTGTGGAATGCTTAGTAGTGTCAGAGGTTCTGGAAATCTTTCCAGGTCCCTTAAATATTGTTTCAGATTCCTTCTATGTGGTTAATGCAGTAAAAGCATTAGAAGTTGCTGGGTTAATTAAGACATCTAGCAGACTTGTAGAAGTTTTTCAAAAGATTCAGCTTACCCTGGCTAAGCGAAGATTCCCTGTTTTTATAACTCATATCAGGGCTCACTCAGGCTTACCGGGACCTATGTCCTGTGGAAATGACGTGGCAGATCGAGCCACAAAGTTGATTGCAATTGCCCTTTCGCCAAAATTAGATTTGGCTAAAGCCTTTCATAAAAGGTTTCATGTGACAACTGAGACACTACGATGTCGGTTTAACATCTCTAGAAAGGAGGCCAGAGATATTGTGACTCAATGCCAAAACTGCTGTCGATTCCTACCTGTTCCCCATACCGGAATTAACCCTCGGGGAATTAGGCCATTACAGATCTGGCAAATGGATGTTACTCACATCCCATCCTTTAGCAAATTACAATATTTGCATGTCTCCATTGATACCTGTTCTGGAGTTATGTTTGCCTCTCCATTGACCGGAGAAAAGGCGGCCCATGTTATTCAACATTGTCTCGAGGCTTGGAGTGCCTGGGGAAAGCCTAAAATCCTTAAAACTGACAATGGACCAGCCTACACTTCTCAAAAATTTCAACAATTTTGTCGCCATATGGAGGTGACACACCTGACGGGTCTTCCTTACAACCCTCAGGGACAGGGCATCATTGAGCGTGCTCATCGTACCCTTAAAACTTATTTGATAAAACAAAAAGGAGAAGTTGAGGAAGCTCTGCCCACGGTGCCACAAGCTACTGTTTCTCTGGCACTTTTTACCCTCAACTTTTTGAATTTGGACAGTCAGGGCAACACAGCGGCTGATTGCCATTGCCTAGAACCAACTAGGCCAAAAGAAATGATAAAATGGAAAGATGTTTTGACTGGTCAATGGAAAGGCCCAGATCCTATTTTAATAAGATCCCGGGGAGTGGTTTGTGTTTTTCCACAGGAAGAAGACAACCCATTTTGGCTGCCAGAGCAACTGACACGGCGGCTTGAGGTTCCTGAAAATGACCCCCGAAGGATCCATCTGCAGACACTCTCTGCTAACTTGTACCAATGTAACTTGCTTTATGTCCCAGTGCTGGTCTGCTCTTGTCTATAAGCAGGCCCTAATAGCCAGTATACCACTATGGATCCCTATCCTCGTTCAGACATCTGGGACCTTGACTTTATTTCAACAGAAGAGAGATTTTGATATAACTGCAGCCATTATCACTGCTATTACCATCTCTGCAGCTGCAGCTGTGACAGCCGGCACAGCCTTGGCTAATCAAGTTACAGCAGCTACTATTGTTAATCAAATTTCAGAAAGGACTTCTGAGGCTTTGACCACTCCACAGAAAGTGGATGTACACCTGGCATCAGACATTCTGTTGGTCAATCAGAGTTGATTTGCTCCAAGCCCATGTGGAGCAGCTCACGGATGTGGTTCAAATGAGCTGAGTGTCAGCAACCCCACATCTATGTATTACACCTCTGAGATTTATGAATGATACATTTATTCAAAGCTATAATCTTTCTGCTTATTTACAAGGGAAGTGGACTAGGGAGCTGGACCAGATGCAGCAGCAATTGCAGATCCGGATTTCGAGCCTTAATGGAACACGAGTGGACCCCGTTACCCCTGGCGATTTTACTTCTTGGCTTACCTCTAACTTTTCTTTCTTTCTTAAAGGGTGGGGATAGGCCTGCTTGGTGCAGCCCTATGTTGTGGATTAGTGTTCATGTTATGATTGGTCTGCAAGCTCAGAGCCCAACAAAAACGTGACAAGGTCGCTATCGCCCAAGCACTCATAGCCTTGAGCAAGCATCTTCCCCTGAAATTTGGCTATCTAGGCTAAGAAAGTAGCTGATGACTGAGACCCTCAATCGATGCACCCCAAGGGTTCAGCCCATTGCACTGGGTCGATGAGAGGTCTAAGTCTAGCCAGCCCTTGCCTGAATAACTGTGGTACCTGAATATTTAGAGGTGTTGTGAGTTTGTACTCAACAGGGAATGTTCCGAGAGTGTGGATAGATTTCCTGAAAGTATGCCTGATTGCACAAAGATTTGATGCCAAGAAACCTCCTCCCCTGGTGGCGCCCCAGGGTGGAGGCTCCCTTTCCCCCCGACAAAAGGCATTGAGATGGGTATGGGAAGTATTACTCATTGTACGACAACAAGAGAAGAAACCCATTACAATATCTCATTTTGCACAGGGGATCAGGCCTCTGCTTTCTCTCACTGAGTTGGTGCTGCGCTTGATAGGCAAAAGGCTGTTCCATCTTAATAAAATTGATAGGGGGAGATGTTAGGAGCCGCGTGAGCGTGACAACATTCGCCATTACAAGATGGCTCGGGCATCCTGTGCTCCCACAAGTAAACAACTAACTGCACAGGTGCAAAAGGCAAAAAGCGCACCAAAGAAACTGCCCATCCCGGGGCGTATTATGGGTAATGAGTGAACAGCCAATCAGAAGTGAACACGCCACTCTAGGGTACATATAGCAGTGCCTTTTCCGAGCTTGGGGTCTTTCCACTTCTGCTGATACAAGAATAAAGCCTCGCTGTGGTAACCACCCAAACACTGCCTCACGTGTCTCTTTCGCAGGTGAAGGGGACACGGAGGGGCTTGGAACAAGGTGCCAACCTGGCTTTACTCTTTTGTCTTATACAGGCACAGTCCTAGGGAATGAGGGCTCTCTCTACCTTAATGGCCTCACTATGCTCCGCTACCTCCTAAGTCTCACCTCCAAATACCACATGGTTCCCAACCTTCCTCATGCTGTGGTGACCTCCAACCATAAAACTATCTTTGTTGCTACTTCATAACTATCATTCTGCTACCACTATGAATTGTAATATAAACATCTGATGTTTCTGATGATTTTAGGTGACCCCTGAGAAAGGGTCATTTGACTCCCAAAGGGATCTCGACCCACAGGTGAGAACCACTGCCATAAATGGAATAAGCTTCTCTCCTACTAATTCATGATAGAGATTCAATTTCAACATAGATCTTGACAGGAAACATTAAGACTATAGCAATGGCTACGGAATTTTATATGTGTTTTAAAAGTTTACCCAGTACCTGTATTAATATATTTTATAATATCAATGGAATTTGGTAGCAACCGCACCCTAAGCATTCTTGATCCCAGAGTCTTTCAATCAGCACGATAAAGGGTGGTTTCCATTTTAAGTGACACTGGGGGGAAATCTTTGGTTTAAACTTTGAATGAAACTGGCCAAGGGTCAGGCCTGTCCCATGAGCAAGGAGACACAGCATTGTTTCTGCTAGAAGTTCTCATTTGAGAGGAGCTCACGGGTAGGACCATGCCTGGAGAACACACCTAAGAAGTAAGGAAAGCGGATAGTGCCACTGACAGGTGGTTACCATTTGCCCTGGATGGGGAGGGGGTGTCTGCAGAAAAAGCTTGGTTGGATCACCTTAATCACAAGCACTAAGTGTGTGTCACTGAACAATTCTTGGTGCCATGCTTGCTTCTTGCACTAAAGCCTTCTCCTTCTGACCCCTTTAGTTTATATTCATGTTAATATCAAGATATTTTTCTAAGGCACATAGATACCAACAGCTTTATCTTTACTTTCTAAGATTCATGCACTTTTTCATTGCAAGTCAGCTGTGAACAAAGGCATCGTGAGAGTGGACCCCAGTGCTGGGTCGGCTGTGATGAGTTGCTTTGCAGGAACATGAAGGTCCTCAGAGCTGGGGCACTCAGAGGCTCGAAGGCAAAGTTCAGATATGGAGAGAGGGTGAGCACACTGCAGCTGAGCATACACCAGAAGTTCATCCGCTAGGCACCCTTTTTGTGAGGTTTACTTTTGGAGGTATAGAACCAAAGTCCTTTCTGAAAGAGACGAGGTTGACAAGGAAGATTATTCTGGAAGTTTCTTCTCTTGTGGATATTGATGTTTCCCCCCTTTAGGAAATACCTGTATCTAGATATCAGACTAGGTATGAAACCTTGGTGTGGGGAGAGACATGAGTTTCCCCTAACTGCTCCCTTTTTAAGTTTTCCCTTAGTGATAAAGTAACTTTCCCCTTTACTTAAACCTAAGACCTAAGCTCTCCTTTCTCAGTCCCTTCCCTATTTTCTTTCTCTATTCTTTCTCTCCAGGTAAAACCCATACATGGCCATCCCTGTGATGTCTGAAGTTTATTTAGAAAGAAACGTTATTATAATGGGGCCAGGCACACGCCACACTGCACATATGGAGGTCAGAGGTCAACTTTGTGCAGTCAGTTTTCTCCTTCCATATTTACTTGGATCCTGGAGATAGAACTCAGGTTTCAAAGCTCGAACAGAATGCACCTTTACCCATGATGCCATATTGCTGGAGCCCCTGTTGTGGCGCCAGGGAGCCATGCAACTGGTGGAAGTGGGGAAGACCAGAATAAGAGTAAGGTCGAGGCGTATCCAAACTCCGAAAATATCATTTTGAGACCAGTAGGAATAGGACTGTTTCCTTCCTTCCCTGGGCCTGCATGTCCAGGTGCACATAGCCTTACACCTCCCCCCCCCCAACCTCTGCCAACCCCAAGGCGGCCCTTTAACTGGCAGCTAGGTTACAGGTTCAACTTCCTCTCTCCTTATAAGGTCACATCTGGCAAGCACCTGGAATTCCTCTTTATGCAAATAAGGCTTTATTGCAGAACCCCGGCCCTGGTCAATGATGTACATTCACCTCCAATGCCTCTACCCACTCCCCAGAAGTTTAAATAGCCTTTGTTCCACCCCAATTAAAGGAGCTGTCTCCTGAGCAATCTGTTTCTTGTGCTCTCACCACCAACCAAGATCCTGTATTGCATCCACCTGCCCTGGCTAAGCTTCTCTCCCTCCATTCTAACTTGGTGTGTAATAAGCCTAGATTCCAGGAGGAGAAAACACACTGGTGGCACCCTGTCATATAATGTTTTGCCTGTTATTGGGATGCTGTGTCCAGGGATTGCAACAACCTATGCCTTCTGCAACTGTTACAAGTAAGAGAGTGTCACAAGGTGTAGAGGGGAGATTGCCACAGTTGAGGTGGCTGAAAACATCTCACAGGGGCCACATGAACCCGGCTTTCAGTAAAGGCTTATCAGACTAGGGACACAAGGAATTCTTGGACTGCAGCTAGTTTCCCTCCAACCTACCTATTCAAGCTTACCAGGCCAAGCTTCTTAAATCTTACGTGACCACAAACACCTTGGCCCCCATCACTCTTAGCCCATTCTGCTTGCACTAGCTCTTCCTCAAGTGCATTTATCTGTGTTTCTTAACTTTGTCACCTACAACCTTTTCTGTTTGAACGTCCGGTTCTTTGTAAGTCATGCAGTCTACATTTCAGCTATTGAAATTCCACCCACTCTTCCAGGATATGAACCCATCACCCTTGGTCATTACAATACCTGCTCCAGAAATCTTAATGTCTTCCCAGCACAACATATAGCCCTCTTCCAGTCTTTTGACCTGGCCCTTCCCCCTTCTTTTAAAAATTCCTTTACAGTGAACCAAGCTCCTGCCTCATTCTGAATGCACTTCTTTGAGGATCCTGTAAGAAAAAGACAGGCTTTTCCAGGATCCACCCGGGTCTTCTGTGACCTTTCCACAAACCTTTGAGCCTCCCCACTTCCACCTTCCCAGCCCAAGAGGGGATGCTTCTGGGGTGGTAGCAAAAGCTCCCTCTCTCAGCTTCAGGGGACCATAATCCCTACAAGGCGTTGAGGGAGCAGGGCAGATTCTTGTAGTAAGGACAGTGTTCACTTCATAGAGCTCACAGACGGGCGGCTCATGTGGTTTCCAGATGCATCTCCATGGAAAAGTCTGGAAACTCCTTCTTGGGAAGTCTTTTCGTCATAACTTTTTTTTTTTTTTTTTTTTTTTTCTTGCAGCCTGGCTCACAGGGTCTGTTTCCTGACAAGTTTCCCAACGGGCACACTGCACACTCTTCCCTTCCAGCCCACCCATCATCCCCAGGCCAGAGCATCAGAAGGGCAGGCACTCACCTTGATTCAGTTTCTCTAGGAACAAAGTCCCTTTGGCCTTACCACAGGTGACAGAGAGTGTAGGAGACAGAAAATCCACAGTGTCATCGTCTTTGGACTTTTCTGGAACTGGGAGAACAAACACTCAGATAAATGAAGTGATCTGCACTGAGAGATGAGGTCCAATGCCCTCACCTGCCGACACAGCCCAACTCTGGATGGCTCAGGATGAGTCTGCCTATTGCATCTGCAAAGATCTGGTAGCTCAGAACCTCAGCAGGAACCTCAGGTTAAGAGTCAATCAAAAACATTTGTGAAAGGGTTTACAAATAGCTGTTGGTAGTTCCTGCTTCCTTCCCCTCCAACCTCATGGGGGAGGCAGGGAGAATTCATGCAGGGCTGTCTCTTGGAGACAGAGGAAAGTGCTGTAAATGAGTGTTGAGTTTGAGGTTGATGTAAGAGAAGAGCATTGCACCCAATTCTCTCTTACACTAACTAAAAGAGTAAAAGGATATATATATATATACACACATATATGTATATGTATATATATATATACACATATATGTGTATATATATATATATATATACACACACACACACACACACATATGGAAACAGGAAGAATGGTGTTGATATAAAGATGCTAATTACCATTACTTTGGAAAGATGGAGCCAGGAGCGTTATGCCATGGGAGGAGGAGCTTCCAGGAACTGAGGGCATGGATCTAAAGAGCCCCAAAGGATGCCCAGTTTAGGAGGAGCCAGGCTGGCATCCAGCCTAGCATGTGGAAAAAGGAAGGTGTAGACTGATTTGTCCCACCACCTGTCTCCAGCATCCTTTCAAATACGGTACAGTAGATGAGAATCCAGCCAGAGGCCGACTCTTGACTCTGCGGTTTCCTAGAAGGACCACTGAGGTTGCAATGCTGTTATCCAATTTGAGTAAGAGGTTTGCTGCTATCAGCTCCTAATTTGAGGGAGAAGCAGAGTCACAGGTAACCCTGAACTACCATTATAAACCCTGTGGGGTGGGCAGACTAGCACAGTGTGGGGATCTTCCACGGTTCTCTGTCTCCATGGAAACATCCTTGCTAATTCCCTATAGTTAGTATAACTGTAAAGAAGACAGATGTCCTGAATGTGCTTGCAACAGACGAAGGGGCAGTGGGGACTTGGGGGTGCTGTGAGAGATACATTAGCATGCAGGGCCAGGCCACGAGCATCACCCCTCTTTTGCCTGTTGCAGATACCCCTTGTATCCCAAATGCAAAGGGCTTTTAGTTCCAAGGACTTCTAAAGCCATGTACCTTACCAGCAAGGGCAGTCTTCTGGTGAGTTCTCACGAGTGCTGAGGTTGGCCTAGCCTCATTTGCCCATTTCAGTACAAGGCATTTAATGATGGAACCTGAGGGGCAGCCTGTGTGTGATCCTTCAGCATCAGCCAGCCCTAGTCTAAGGGAGCTGCAGCAGCTGGACAAGGCCCTCATTAGCGTGAGCAAACAACCGGGGGCCAGTAAGCAAGCAATTAAAGATAAAAAACAATTTCCTGGTGTGAAGAGCTTCTATGGAGGAAGCCTGATAAGAAAGGGGAGAAATGGAATGGAAAAAAACCTAATTAGCAACCCAAAGGCCAGCTCGTGGATGCTTCTAGAACACAGGGGGAACTGCTAAGGTAATGGTACACCCGAGAAGATGGAACGCCTAGGGATGACCTGTGCACTTCATGACCCGTGGACCAGGGGCCTGGGCGACGGGGAAGGGTGGAAATGGGGTGGCTGGAGATGTCCGAGACAGATCAAGAACATGAAGAATCGCATCATTCATTCCAACAAAAAGAAGGCAAGGGTCATCCACTTAACAGAAGGTGTGAATGGCTCAGGCGTGGAAACCTCGAGGAACAGTGACAATGTGTGAGAGAGCTGGCCCTGGGAAGCAGATGGGCCAGAGCTCTTTGTCATCCAAAATGTCTCAGCAAGAGGAACTTGCCAGTTGATGGGGGGTGTGGCATCTCCTAGGTTGCCCTTGCTTCCGGGGAGAGCTCCACACCCAGAATTAATTGGATTCATTGAGAATCCAATGGGGCGTGTGCTGGAAGACAGGGAGAGTTGTGGGAGAAAGAGGAAGTGGGCTTGATCAAGGCAGATTGTATATATGTTTGACTTTTTCGAGACGGGGTCTCTCTGTCCTGGAACTTACTATGTAGACTATGCTGGCCTCCAACTCAAAGAGATCCGCCTGCCTCTGCATGTATGACATCTTTAAAGGATAAAGGGACGTATGATTTTTTTTTTTTAAAGCCAAAATGGCTCAGTAGGACTCCTAATAGCACAGGCACCCTAGGCCAACCCTGAAGTTGTAGCCCAGGGTAGATGCTAAGCCAAGGGACAACAACACTCAGCATGGATCTGGGTTCCTGCTTCCTCAAGTGTTTCATAAAAAAGGCAAAAGAGGCATCTGGGAATATTAGCTTTTTCATTGAAAAGGGAAAAGCATTCAGAAGCACCTAAGTGGGTTTTAGCTCCTTTGAGTCTTTTATCTTTTACCTGAGTTCGATCATGAGGATCAAATGACAGCATGATGGACTTAGCTCGTCCAATCAAGTCTCTTTGCATAAGGTCCTGGAGAAACAATCCATACTATGTGCAGTACAAGGACATTCCAGCAGAGGGCAGCATAGGCTCTGCTATGGGCATTCATAGGGCCCTGGCTTCCTTTGTGTTCTGATTTGTTAGTTAAGTATCAACAGAGGCACGGAGGAGGAGCACAGGACAGAAAACAAGACTGATTCACCTCCGGCTCCCCCCAAACCTCCTCCCCCTGCCACTCACACATTAAACAGGAGGCACACAGACAACTAACCAAAACTCTGAAAGAGCCATGAAGAGAACTCCCTGGGAGTAAGGCACATTTGGAGACCCACGCCCCTGGCCCTGGACAGAGGACATTTCCTGGTGGAGGCGATACTTATTTCAGGTGGCTTTTATGGGTGTGGGGCAGAGAGGGAGCAGGAAGGTGGGATTTGATTTGGGTGAGTATGAGGAAGAGGTGGTGGTGGCGGGGGGGTGGGGTGGGGGAGCACACAGTGTGCTCTGCCCTCAGTGGGGATTAGTCTGCCATCTATCTTATAAAAGGACAATTATACTGTTGACTAAGAAAAACCAACCGGAAGGACTGGAATTTGCAAAGTAGTGAAGCGCTGGCTGCTATTGGGAGCTGGGAGAGTGTCCGTGTTCTATGAAGGCACAGAACACAGAAGGGAATCCCCAGTGATCTGCATAATCCCGGCTGTTCAAATAAAAATAAAAAAAAAAAATAAAGAAGAGGAGGAGGAGGAGGAGGAGGAAGACAAAGATGGAGAAGAAGACAAAGACAACAGAGGGAGGGAAAAGGGAGGAGAGAGGCTGTGTGGGAGGAAGAGAAGACTCCAGAGCTATGTAGGTACTCATTTCTTAAGGTAAGCAGTAGTTTTTGTGCACCAGAGATGTGTGGTGGGGCCAAAAGTTGGCTCCACTAGTAGTGGGTTTGCTATGTAAGCCTGGCAACCTGAATCTGATCCCAGGAGCCCAGATAAAGGTGCGATGGGAGACCAAACTCCACAAAACTCATTCTCTGACCTCCACACGCATCCTCTGGCCCACAAGTCCTTTCGTAATGGTGCAGGTTGCCTATGCATAGTGTTATGTGTGTATGTGGGTGTTTTAGCTTTGCTTACATGTATAGCTATGAACCACGATCACGCCTGGTGCTCCTGGAGGCCAGAGGAAGTCACTGGATCCCCTAGAGCTGGAGTTAAAGATAGTTCCGAGCCACCATGTGGATGCTGGCAATCAAAACATCTTAACCTCTGAGCCGTCTGTCCAGATTTCTAGAAACAATCCTGACTCAAAAGCTGGAGACTTTCAGTGTAGGGCAAACACATATTCTCAAACACAGATTCTTGGCAGCGGCGATACTATTCTCAGTGGGGGCAAACAATCTTTCAGGAGGGAAAAAGATGACCAACACCACACACACTCCGTGCATGTCTATATACTAATAGCCTTAAGTTATCATGGGAAGGTTGTGGTGAGAAAATAAAATACCCAAAGGGCTCCTTAGGGCAGTGAAAGCCTGGCTTAGAGAGTTCCGCTCTGACTGTGGGTGATGACCCGCTGGCTGCATCCTGAGACCCACGGTGCCCCATCCTCACCGTGTGTGGTTTTTCTTGCTGTTCGAGGCCTCTTCCCAGGCCTCTTCCTACGACTTCTTTTTGATGTCTCCTTGCTGATCTCTAGAAGAAACAAGAAGAAAGAAATGCTATTCCTTCCGTGTGGACGCTCCGTGGGGAGTCTCCCAACCTTGAAGGGCCTCACATACTTCAGAGCTGAGGACTGCAGACTCCGAGTCGCCTCCTCTCCCAAGGGTGGGAAACGTGGGAAGTTCAGTATAAAATACTTCTGTCCCATCTGCAAATCCCACAGTTATCCCAAGGAGAACGTGTATGTGCCTGTGTTGCTGGCTCAACACTTTCCAAATGTCTGAGACACTCTAAAGTGTTGTATGAGTAGAAGATCTGTCAGAGATGGGGAGCCAGGTGTGGAGGTTCACACGTTTAATCTGAGTACTTGGTAGGCAGAGGCAAGTGCATCTCTCTGGGTTTGAGGCCAGCTAGGATTACATAAAAACAAAACAAAACAATAACACTGTCTCAAAAAAAAAAAAGTAAGATGGCTAACATTTTTTGTTTGTTTGCCTTTGGGAGACACGTGTATGGTCTTACTATGTAGCTCTGACTGGCCTAAAACCAGGCATTATAGATGAGGCTGACCTCAAAGAGACTGGACACAAAGAGATGCACCTGCCTCTGTCTCCTACATGCTGGGATTACAGGCATGGGCTACCACACGCAACTGGCATAACAGTTTATTTTAACAGAGAACAACACTGTCAGAGAGATGGATTCAGAGTCTAGCTGACAGATAATGAGACTGGTTAAGAGCATGTAGTGCCCTTGCGGAGGACTGGAGTCCCGTGTGAGGCTACATCTTCTCCCTGTCCTCAGCCACGGCAACTCGTCAGGTGCCTGAGTTCAGAAGCAACTCTTAAGACTCTACCTGCTTCTCATGAAGCCCGACATCGCTGAGAACCGTCGGAACATGCATTGACACCTGTCTTCTAATTTTGTTTTTGCTTCAGAAATAATCTGCTCTTACACGGTTATGTGACCAAATTATTTCACTTTAAACAAAGATTTTTTAAATTATGGTTTTTAAATTGTGAATAATGGAGAAATAGGTAGGCAAAAACAACATAGTTGTAGGCCTTGGGAAATTCTTAGTAATCTTTAAGGCTGTAAAATCTAAAGGGTTGACACCCTCTGCCTTAGGTCTCAACTGAGATGACCTGTAGCTGTTTATGATAAATAAACTTCTCGGCTGCAGCAGATATTGCCTTTCTTTGCCTCTCTCCTGTTCTCTGAACATCTCTCTGCTAACAATGAGGTCATGTATCCTCCACCCCAACCCTGTGCCAGCTCTAAGAGACCCTGCCATACTGAGCCTTTCCAATGAGGTGCCACCCTCAGCCTTACCTTGCAAACCGGATGTCTGGGCACAGCTCCTCCTTGCCCTCAGAGTCCTGGTCACCTCCTTCACGTTCCTAGTTGAGTCACCCTTCCTCAGAGTCCTCTGAGCCACCACCTTGCGCTTCTCTTGAACTCCATGTCCAGGTGAGGCCGTTCCTGGTGAGACAGACTCATGAGTGGGGGTTTCTGGGACACCCTTTCCTTCCTTCACAGGCTCCCCATTCCACCCTCCCTTCCAGATTGCTGTACCTCACTTTTACTGTTTTCTCTTATGTGTACTATGCTTCCCCCCCCCCCACCAGATCTCCGAATGCTCCCACCCCAGGGAGCTCTAAGAAGAATTAACCAGCTAGCTGGGCAGTGGTGGTGCACACATTTAATCCTAGCACTTGGGAGGCAGAGGCAGGCAGATTTCTAGAGTTTTGATTTCTTGAGGCCAGCTTGGTCTACAGAGCTAGACAGCCAAGGCTACACAAAGAAACCCTGTCTTGAAAAACAAAACATAACCAAAAAAACAAAACCCAAAACAAACAAACAAACAAACGAAGAATTAACCAAATAAATAAATATGGAGGGATTGGGGTTGGGGGAGGGAGCATGCTTTCTGATTCCTGTTTTTAAGACTCATGAACCATGAGGCACAGGCCTGGGATTCTTCAGGCAGTGAGGAAAGGCCTTCCATGTAGCACCCATGTGCAGACAGGCAACAGTCAAAGGCCACCAGGCACCTCTTGGGGGTGAAATGTCCGAAAGCACAGAAGGGACAGCCCTATGCCTGCCACGAAGGCAGCTTCTGAGCATGTCACTGAAGAGGTGGCCAAGGCCCAGACGCTCTGCAGTAGACAGGATTTTTGGATTAGTGACCTTCACCGAGGAGGGGAAGACATGGCACTTTTTCCTGTTGGGGTTTTGGAAGCTGCCTCCCCCAGGACAGCCACGCTCCACTGGCATGAGAACCTCTCCAAAGTTTTTCTGGGGCTTTTCCCATGAACTGCCTCTCAAGGCTAGAACCCAGGCTCTTTTGAACTTTATCTCAAAGTAGCAAAGTTTATTTACTCTCCCTTTAGTTCAGAAGGACGGTTGCCATCCTGACATTCTCCACCCTTCACCTTGGACTGTAACCTGCCATCAGATTCTATCATGAACAGGATTCTAGCATGAACAGGATTCTAGCATGAACAGGATTCTAGCATGCTCCAGTTCACCATTTACTCAGTGGCAAAACAGGTCTGGTGACATTTGCAGCCAGTTCACTGTGCTGACCAGAATTCCTGTGTGCCTGCCGACCCAGTGGGTTCAGAACAAACCGGAGCCTCCCTCAGCATCCTCTTACCCATCATCTCATCCTGAGGGGGCTTTTTTTCCCGCCGTCTTCTTTTGGAATTTGACCAGATGCAACTTTTTCTTTTTCTCGCTTAGAAGAAAAGAAAAGAAAACAAAACAAAGTCTTTTATAGTCACACAGAGCTATCAATCTTTTTTTAATTTAAAGAATTAAATTATATTTTTGAACATTAATTGTGCGAGCACTTGCATGTGTGTATCCATCTGAGTGTGTGTGTGTGTGTGCACGCGTGTGTGTTTTAACTCTGGGTCATCTCTCTGACCTCAACCCTAACCTTTTTAAAGGATCAGCTGGGAAGGAAGGAAAGATCAGAGGTTAAACTAGAAGAAGCAAACTTCAAGGACAAGTGTTAAAATGAGAATTCTTTGAATCAGTTCTTGGGAAATTAAGCTAGGGTCAGATAATGGCAGGGCCTATGGATGGCTTTTGGACATGAGAAACCAAGAATTTGTGAAGGGAAAAAGGTAACCAGATGTGAGGAGATAAAGACTTGAGCAGTTGGAGTATTGGATGGATTGCCTGCTATCCATGATGCCATGAAGGCATCCAGGACCATGGCAAGATCTGAGGTGGGAGAAAACAGACTTGGAATGCTTCCAGGAAGCAACAGGGAAGCCAATGGATGACAGTAACAGAGAGGTCACAGTGTTTTTATCATCATCATCATCATCATCATCATCACTATCACCACCATCATCACCACATTTACTGGTATGTGGAGGTTGGGCACATGCTCCATGGTCCACATGCAGAGGTCAAGAGACAACTTGTATGAGTTGGTTCTGTTCTTCCGCCATATGAGTTTCAAGGATTGAATTCAGATCACCAGGCTTGGTGGCAGAAACCTCTAGCCAACGAACCATTTTGCTAGGTCAATAACACATTTTTACTGAATGGTGACACCTCAGAGTAGAAGATGGGAGAGCCAAAGGTGAGATGGGAGTAGGTTGCCAGGTGGACATCCAACCTGCTTGTCACCATGAAGTTTAAGTGACAGATGACAGATGTTGCCTGCACATGACTTACCAGGAAGTAGTGTTCTCCTGGGGAAAGGCTGGCGTACCAGTCACACTAAGCAGTTGTGAATAGGAGTTCAGTGAATTTGGCAATGCTTGGTTCAATATGTCTAAGTGCCTCTGGTTACCTATAATTTTTGCAAGGCCTCTGAGGAAGGCGGAGTGAGAAGAAATCGAGAAAACACTGTGTAATTGCAGAAACAATGGTTGCATCATGAAGATGCAGCAGCTAGAAGAACAGGAAGCATCACATCACATGGGAAAGGATGTCTGTACCTTTCTTGTTTGCAGGTGTGCAGGGTGGTGCTTCCTGGGGCATTTCCAGGTTATTTGGTGCTGGAGAATCATCTTGTACCACTAGCAAAAGAAACAGAATTCCCATCAGCGGTCAGAATGGACCGAAGAGAAAATGCAGAAGAAAGTCAGCCGGAGAAATCAAATAGCAGGGAGGGATCTGCCAGCCCATAGGGTTCCACCTTTATCCGATCTCCCTGTTATCATTTTTAAAGTTTTATGTCTATGGGTGTTGTGCCTGTATGTGTGTCAGTGTACCACATGTATGCCTGGCTCCTGCAAAGGCCAGAAGAGGGTGGCAGATACCTTGAGATTAGAATTACAGATGACTGTGAGCTACCATTATAGGTGGTAGGAATTGAACTCAGGTCCTCTGGAAGAGCAGCCAGTGCTCTTAGGCACTGAGCCACCTCTCCAGCCCTGACCACCTTATTATTGTTACCTCTGCATCTGGTAATAGCAAATACATTACGAAATTCTGCTTGCCTTGATGAAATAAGAAAAACAGAGGGGCTTGAAACCATAACAGATAAAAAGGTCCATCTCCTTAAGACTGTCTGTTGTTTATACAATGTTATGAAAATGGTCTTAAATTCTGGCTTCTTTAGGGTTGGGTACCTGAGCCACATTGTAAACTGCCTTCAGACTTTTGAAGTCATTTCTTTCTTTTCCTATCATTTTAATATTTTTTTTTTTACTCTGTATGATGTAGAATCGACCAGCACTGAAGGACGGTTCCCACAGGCAGGTGAAGTCAAGGAAGGAGAGCCAACCACATCAGCTACATCACCCATCACTGGGGACAAACGGGGTTTTGTTAGCCTGTCTTGTATTCTGTTGGGGCTGTCTGAGCATCACCCATTGCTGTAACTCCAGCACAGCCTCAAGGTCACACAGTCCAGCCCTGCCTTGTCCTCTGCTCTCCTGGAGCCCACTACAGTCTCTTGTGGCCGAGGAATTGTCTCTCTGTTTGTTGACACCATAATCATTTAGAGTCTAAGTCTAGTAGATGTGAGGGGACTTGGTGACGCTGTGATTGGTGGATCCAGAAGTCTACTTTTCTAGTCCTGCCTCCTTGTCCTCCCCACAACTCTACCTCCCAAGCTTGGGTGGGGGCAGAAGCTGGGCTGAGAAGGAGACAAGAGTAGAAACAACAGACAACCTCATACCAAGAGGACTCAAATGCTTTTCTTTTCGGTAGGTAAGTGGTGAGCTTAAGCTATCCCAAGCAAGACTGCTAAGAGTTAAGTCAGCCTTAACCAGTGTTACCATGCTTGGTGGCAGGGGAATGCAGAGGCTGTGCTCCTGAGTCATCTTGCTTGTTAGTCTTGGATGTTAAATTGTCTTTGACAACTGGAGGAGGAAGGAAAAGGTTGGGTTACCAGACTGTCTGTCAGGGAGGAGAGTGCATGGTGTACATGCCCAGAGAAGAAGGACACGAAGACCAGAGGCAGATTACCTGACTCAGGTCCTGAGGAACTGTGGGGCATCTCTCTAGAGTCTTCCTTATTTTCTCTCTGGTGATCTCTGGAGGACACTGAGCAGAGGGAAGAAAAAGAAATGAGGCTTTCAGGATGAGCAAGTAGTGGGCAGAGCGGTAGAGAGAACAGGGATCCTAACCAGTAAGGAAGGCAGGGGACCCGTGTATGGTAGGGTAGAGAAGGGACTGAATAGAATAGCAGGAAGATTATTTCTTCTTCCTCTTCTTCTTCCTCCTTCTCCTCCTCCTCCAACACCTCCTTCTCCTTTTCTTTTGAAAATGTAAATAATGAAATCTTCTATTGACCTTAGCTTTCCGACTATGTCAAACTTATTTGAATGACAAGTATCAGAGAAGTAGAGGAAAAGTTACTGAGTTCAGACTCCTTTATTCTCAGCCCCGGAGAGCAATGAGTCCAGAATATGTATCTTCAGCAGTATCAGTAACAGTTAATGTAACTAAACTTTATTTTTATAATGGTTTAGGGAAGGCAAGTGGCATAAGTCTGGAAGCTCAATTAGGTCCAATAGACATAGTTTTTTGATATTTTCTAATAATGTTAATAACATATGTATGTCTTTGAATCTGAGCCATCTAAAAATAAGCAAAGGGGCCGGGGGTGTAGTTCAGTGGTGGCTGCTTATTCAGCATGCAATAGGCCCTGGGTTCTACTCTTGACACACAATGGAACAGAAAGGAATGAATTAGGCTGAGACTCAGAGGCTTCTGTATTCTGTAGCCAGGGAAGAATCATCATTGTAAATGTGTAACAAGCTACGTGTCAACTCAGAACAGGAGGAGAGGGGAGGGAAAGCGAGAGATGGAGAGAGAGAGAGACAGAGAGAAACAGAGAGACAGACAGACAGACAGACACACACACACACACAGAGAGAGAGAGAGAGACAGAGAGAGAGAGAGAGAGAGAGAGAGAGAGAGAGAGAGCGCCTTGCATTTACCAGGGAAATGATCTTCCACTGAGCTACACCCCAGACCCACGCCAGCATTTCTGACTATTGGTTTGCACTGTGAGTCTAAGGATAGCCCTCTCTGCTTCTCTTCTTTCTTCTGAGGTTCCAACCACAGACTCTTGTCTGGCATGTGCATGGTCTCCCTCCACAGCCCAGTCAGTGTTACTTTGCACAGTGCCCGTGGAAGGGCTGGGCATCCTTTGCAAGTCTTCTTTCTGACCTTATCAGTTGTAGCTGTTGAATTGTTCCTGGCAGCTGAAGGAGGAGGGAAAAAAAAACCTACAGGGTCCAGGGAGGAGAGTGAATGGTCTAGAGCAGCGGTTCTCAACCTGTGGGTCCCGACTCCTTTAGCAAACCTCTGTGTCCAAAAATACATTCCGATACGTAACAGCAGTGAAATTACATTTATGAAGCAGCAACGAAAATAATTTTATGGCCGAGGGTCATCACAACATAAGGAATTGCATTGAAGTGTAGTGGCATTAGAAAGGTTGAGAACCACTGGCCTAAAGGCTCAGGAAAGGTGAAATACCAAGGGCAAGGACAGAAGCTGGAGTGTCCAGATGTAAGAAGAAGTAGTTCCGGGATCTGGGCCTCCTAGGCCACTGGCAATGCTTGTGATTTTCTTAGAAACTGCTGTATGGAGGTGGATGCATAGAAAGGAACAGATCAACAAAAGACAGGTAATCGCGGTTCTTACTGGCAGGGGGCAAACCTCCTAGGTAGGGTTACAGGTTGTAGGACAGACAGGATGGGTTTGTTTCTTACCTGAAGTGGTTGTTCCTTCCTGAATGCAGCCAGGAAGAGGCGTGGCTTGGGGAGAAGGGCTAGGTTGCTCATCCAGGATCTCAGTGATTGGCTGTGAGGTTGCTCCGGGGTTACAGACTCTCCGTGCAGAGGACAGAAGACTTGGCGATGGCTGGGGTGGGGGCGGTGGCAGCAGAGTGTGAAGGGAGCACCCTTCTGCTGGGTTGGCTGGGGCTTCAAGTAGGGTCGGTGTGGGTCTGTTTCTCCCTTCATAGGCATAGCCAACTGGAATTAGCAAAGGAGCACACATCAGGATCCTGGAGATTCAGATGTTATCTGGATTACCTAGTGCATCTTTCCCCACAGAATTGGTGGCAGAGCTACTGATTTTCCCAGGAGCACAGAACAGGTCATCACTACACGTGTCCATCTGTGGCCCCTTCTGACTTTTATTTATTCAGGCACTCAGTGCCTTTTTAGACTTCAATCCATCACCAAAAATGGGTTGACCACATAGAAACCTACTACTGTAGAAGGTCCTTAAAATATATACATATATAAATGGAATTTAAATGGAGTTATCATATAATGAAGGAGACAATGGCCTGGTAAGATACCATACGATACCAAGTACCAGGAATGTAAAATGGTCCAGCTTTTCAGGTCATTGGCCAAAGGAATCCCAGAGATTGCTCCTACTCCTAAACACTACAGGCCAATGTTATTGATTACCTTCCACAACCTGCTGGTAAAACTCTATTGCTGAGGGGGGAACAGACATGAAGTAATCAAGCTGTTGCTCAGTTAGAAGCTTCATCCCTACTGACTAGCATTCATAGTGTTGGGAGGTCCTATGTACACTACCAGAGGCGACGTTATCATCAGTATCACCCAGCTGGGAATGCTGTGGGCTACAACAGCGCCCTGCTTACCCCATGTACTCGTTAGTGCAATGCTGGCACACGTGTTATGGGAGTGACCAATCACCTTTTGATTGGATGTGAGGACTGTTTCATGAAATGGGACCCACACTCAACACTGTTAATGTGGCCAACAACAGGCGACTACATAGGTCGTGGGCTCTAGGGTAAAACCTACTACAGTTAATCTAAGTGAATGTAATGCAATGACTCCTGAGGATGATTTGCTACACCCGAGGCTCTTCTTGGTTGTCAACTTGACTACATCTGGAATTAAAAAAAAAACCCTCAAGTGGCTGGATACACCTGTGAGGGAGTTTTCTTTTCTTTTCTTTCTTTCTTTCTTTTTTTTTTTTTTGAGTTTTCTTTACTACATCATTTGAGGTGGGAAAGCCCACCCTAACTTTAGATCTTTTGAGGTAGGAGGATCCACCTTTAATCTGGGACACACTATCTGCTGGCACCATAAATAACATTCCACTCCCAACAAAGCTATTTGCAATTAATATTTGACAGGACAGGGAAAGTCCGTTTTCTTCAATGGTGTGAAGCTGGGTATATCAATCATACTCCCATGTGCAGGAATAGCTGGCCAACACAGAATGGGCTCCACCTTTCTTGTTTGGTTGGTTTCTTTTTCTGTTTTATTTGGTTTGGTTACATTTGGGTATTTTAAAGATAGAAAGACTATGAAGTGTGTGGGTAGGTCAGGAGGATCTGAGAGAAGGTGAGGGAAGGAGAGGATATGGCCAATATATGGAAAATACTTTGAAAAATGACTGCAAAAAATAAATAAATTAATGGAAAAGAGCTAATCAAAACTGGGTTTTAATACATAAAATTGGATATTTTGAACCCAGGGATTAAATTTTCTCTAATTTTGGTTTTATGGAAGTTTGTCCTGTGAAAGTTTTAATTTTTATAAAGGTCTCTATTTTTTATTATTATTTTATAATTCACTTATTTTTATTATTTTTTAGTAAATAAACATATCTCCCTGGACCAAACAAAACAAAACTTCCTTACCAGCTTCTATTGGACCTTGATCTTCTGGTTTCTGCTCACTTCTGAGGTACCATTGCACCCTAAGATCTGGCCACCTCTATCTGACTGCCCTAGAATCTTCCTCCTCATCCCCAAACCAGGCCCTTGACTTTCCACACACTGTTCCCTTGAATAGACTGTGGTTGGTTTCTACTAAGATCGGTTCTTTGTCATTTATTTCAGAGGTAAAGATACCTTGACCCACAAATAGGAACTGTCACAAATACCAACAAAGGCTCAGGGGAAAAAAAGCCACAGAACTGCACAGCCAGGGAGACACTTGAGCCCTGCAAGGGCTCAGATGAACTTAGCATATTCTTGAAGTCTGGGTTCTCCTGGCCCTGATGCAAGGCTTAGAGGTGAAGGTGCCCCTCAGCTGCTCTCTTACCCTAAGGAATCCCCTGCCCCCTGGGGAGGAGCCTCTTGGTGGTGACATGTCAATAGTGAGCCCACCAATGACAATGTCACAGTGCAGTGTGGCTGGTGTCTCTTCTTTCACTATTCTCAAGTAAACTAACTCTCTGCTGGGTCTGTGTTCTCCCATCTCAGGTGGCTTTATTGCCTGGTCCTCTTACTCTCACAGAACCCCCAGTCCTGTGGCTGCCGCTCTCTGTGCTCCTTTATCCAGTTCTGTAGTATAGATGTTGACTGTCCCCTCAAAACTTAGGTCCCCAGAGTGACACTACAGGGAGATGTGGATGACTTGAAGAGCTAGGGACAAGAGGAGGTGTTAGGTCACTAGGGAGCAGCGCTAGTGGGGAGGGCAGGATCCAAGTCTCTCCATCCTCCATTTTCAGAACACACAGTGAACACTTTTACTTGGTCACACATCCCTGCGGTGATACACTCACTGTCTTGCTACAAGCTCAAACTATATGACAGGTCAGAGCCCCCTAACATTTTCTCATGTAAGTTAATTATCATAGGCATTTCGTGACCGAGATAGAAATCTGACTAACGAAGTTCTGCATCTAAAACAAGTGACTGGGGGAGTTACCTCTGAACTTCTCTGTCAGGAGCAGCTAACAATGATGCCACAGGTGGTTTTAAGGTCAATGTGAAATGATCATATAAATTATGTGGGACACCCACACTGTCACAAAGAGATAGACGTTGAATCCATCCCTCCCCATCTTTTTTCTTCATATCAGGTCCTGACATTTCTGTTGCCTTATGTGTTCCCTGGAGATGGCCCAGTACTTTATCTTTTCAAGATGGATGTATGTGATGGCCCACTTCTGTAACACCAGCACTTGGAAATGGCTGAGACAGAATGATTACATTTTAGGCCATCCTGGGCTACATCATGAGACTCTGTCACATACAAACAGTTTTACTTGCACTAAAATTCATTGACTAGCTGAATGAAAACCACCTGCGTCCTATAGAAATTCATCTTGGGGAAACTAAGGTCAGAGTTAGTCAGGTCTACCCCTCCAGCAGCTCTTGTGAGCGAGTGTGGTCTATACCTTTACACAGGAAAAGCAAGCATTGGAATGCATAGTTCACACTGGGAACAAACCCAGACTTTTACTGTAGCAATACTACACATGTAACAAGGATTGGAGAAACTACATTACCATTTCTGAAGCTTCTGAAAATTGCCACCAGGCTGGGGTATTCCCGTAGGTTGACCTGGCTGAACAATGTCAGCAGCATGGATGGGTGGAAAGTCTGCTCCAGACTGGTGAGAACATTGTGCACCACTCTGGACAGAGGGACCAGATTTTTACAGGCTTCCAAAGATTCCTTCAAAGAGTGGAACAGAGGGTTAGTTTAAATGAGTATTCATTGAGCTGAGAGCTCTACATTAGTGGTTTTCTATTTGTAAGAAAGCTACTTTTGGGCTGCTGAGGATGGCCAAGTGGGTGCAGATATTGGCCATCAATCCTGATGACAGGAGTTTAATCCCTAGGATCCATAGGGTGGAAGGAGAGAACAGATTCTACAAGGTGTCCTTCAACCTCATCTGCACACCATGGACATGTGCACCTCACTCCCAAATAAGTAAATTATAGTACTTAAAAAATATAAAAGCCAGGCTTGGTGACACATGCCTTTAATTCCAGCTTTCAGGGGACAGGCACTCAGATCGTTGATGTTTTCTAGTTGAGGGCATCCTGGTCTACAAAGTGAGTTCCAGGACAGTCAGGGCTGTACAGAGAAATCTTGTCTTAAACCAAACCAAACCAAACAACCCCCAAATTTAAGAAATCTTTTTTTTTATTTAAGAGGAATTATAGTATAAAATGTAGAGTTAAATCTTCAGGACAGAAGCAAGAAAGAGAGAACTGGCTGCTAAATTCTCCCAACATCTCCTAAGCCTGGTTAGCTAGTCCTTGTTTTCCCACCAACAAGATGGACCCAGTGGTGGGGTGGGTGGTACCCTCCCCAGGTGGAGCCCTGTCCAAGTAGGTCCCTGCCCAGGTGGGAGTGCTACCCTGGTGAGATCCTGCCCAGGTAGAAGTGCTGCTTAGGTAGAGACCCTGCCCCAGTGGTGGAAGAAGGCATCCATCCCTGAAAAGAAAGTTAGTAAATAACCAGTTGCAACTGAGAACAGTGTCAGAGTGGAAAGCATAGCTTGTTATAAGGAAAACATGAGTCGCAGTGAGTGAGTGAGTACCCTCATTGGGCAGTGCATTGTGGGCTGCGATCTGATAAAGGAGCTGGAGCTGTGTCAGACTTGGAAAAGGCTGATGCAATTTTCTTTGTAGAGGAATTTTAATCCAGCAACAAGGCTGCTCTGGCAAGTGATCTCACATCCAAAGACCTTCTAGGTCTCTGTGATCTGGCTGGAATACAGACACACCTTTAATCCCAGGAGACAGAGGATCTCCGAGTTGAAGGTCAGCCTGGCACAGAACATGTTGTTAGTAAAGAAAAGCACAGGTCCAGGCTTGGTAGTGCTAGCCTTTAATCCCAGCACTCAGGAGACAGAGTCATGCAGGTCTCTGAGTCAGTCAGTTGAATTCGGTCAATCAGTGGAATTGAGTCAGTGAGTTAGGAGTCGGTGCAGTGGGTGCAGTGCAGTGGAGCTGAGTCAGTGAGTTGGGAGTCAGTGCAGTGGGTGCAGTGCAGTGGAACTGAGTCAATGAGTTGGGAGTCAGTGTAGTGGGTGCAGTGGAGCTGAGTCAGTGAGTTGGGAGTCAGTGCAGTGAGTGCAGTGGGTGCAGTGGAGCTGAGTCAGTGAGCTGGGAGTCAGTGCAGTGGAACTGAGTCAGTGAGTTGGGAGTCAGTGTAGTGGGTGCAGTGGAGCTGAGTCAGTGAGTTGGGAGTCAGTGCAGTGAGTGCAGTGGGTGCAGTGGAGCTGAGTCAGTGAGTTGGAAGTCAGTGCAATGAGTGCAGTGGAGCTGATTCAGTGAGTTGGGAGTCAGTGCAGTGAGTGCAGTGCCATGGAACTGAGTTCATTTGTGAATTCATGCAGTTCAGTGCAGGTCAGCAAAGGCAGTTGAAGCCAGAGAATAAGGTACCAGAAGATTAAAACAATTTACCAGAGTTAGTTTGAGGCCAAACAGAAAATTTCAGTGAGAAGCTGAGAGAAGCTAGATTGAATCAGTCAGCTTGGAGAGGAGTTTGAGCCAGAACTGCTGAGTTGAACCAGCCAGCAAGATTTTAGAAAGAACTAGAAAGGGAGAGTTTATTCAGCAGAAAGCTTCCAAGATGACAATTACATATAATTGTAAAAGTTATTGTAAATGTTACGTTTTACATTTCTGAACCTGGAATTCAAAAATCCAATAAATAAATAAATAATAAAAATAAAAAACCAAAACCCAAACTGAAAAACAACAACCAAAACACACCCAAACCATCACCAAGCATTTGTACACATAGCCATGTCTTCCAGTGCCTGCCTTACATCAGGATGAACTAGGAGCTCACAAGATGGTGCATCAGGTGCTTGCTGTCAAGTTTGATAACTAACCCAAGTTCAATCTTCAAGACCCACATGGCAGAAAGAGAAAACCAACTCCCACAAGTTCTCCTCCGACCTTTACACCCAAGCCCCGGCCGATGTGCACACACTCATACTCACACGGACGCCATCACAACAAATGTAATGTGATGTTTTGTTTTAGAATGAGCTGGGCCCCACCTGTTCTTATACAGTGGGACGATGCCTGAACACTGGGTTGAGCAGCATCTTGGTGCCAAACAACATACAACATTTGGAGGCTGTGACTGTGAACTTATTTGGAAGAAAGTCTTTGCAGATGTAATTGAGGATGCTGAGACAGGCTATCCTGGGTTAGAACAGTGCCCAAACGCAAGTGTTCTTGTCAAAGGAAGAAAGAGGAGAAGACAAAAGAGAGAAGACGACACAGAGATGGAAAGGGATTGCAGCAGACTCTTAGTCTAAGAACTCCAAGAGCTCCCAGCAGCCACCAGAAGCTGAACAGAGGCAAGAAACAGACCCATCTCCAAACTTATAGCACCTACAATATACCCTACCACTAATACAGCCTCAAGACATCCTTTCTCCCAACCATCCCTTCCTACAATAATGATCATGGTCAAGTTGGGTCTTCCATGTTCTAGGAGCCCTGATGGGTTGTGGTCAGAGATCTCAATACTGGAATGTACGTAATGACGACTGGGTTGCTCTGTGGAGGGTCCACAGGCCTCACCTTGTACATTCTCTCAGTGATGAAGGAATTGTCCCGGAGCGCTTCGAAGAAGGGGAACGGCTTGTTGATGGCATAGGCGATGTCCAGCTTCGTGTATATGAAGTGCTGGAGAAGAGCCTTTTCCAAGGCCTTGGTCAGAGTGAACATCCTATAAAAAGAGGAAGGCTGAGAAGACAGAGGCAAAAGCTCTCAGGAGCATGGGCAGTGGCTCTCTGCATAAAATGGATTCTCAAAGGCAGACATCCTAGTCTTCAAGGATTCCTTAGCAGTCTACAGAGCAGTCTTGCTGAAAGATCCGCTGGTAGAGGAATAAGCAATTACAGAGCTGAGAGGGAGGGGCATGTGATAGCAGACAACCATCCTGAAAGGGACTTTATTTTTAAAACATCTCTTATTCACTGAATATGTGCTATGTCTTTGTTCCAAGGATTCCACAGGTAGTAACTTATTGGAGTTCACGAAGCACTGTATGATGGTCACTTGTCATCACAACTACCTAACTGTGAAGAACTCTAATGCAGACAGAGGTGGAGTAAGTGAACCTCATGCTAGATTATGCAATGTATGTGGAGGGGACTGAAAACTAATCAAATCTTGACTTTCTAGTTGCACCAAACATGAACAATCACTAAAATGAACAACATGGACAATGAATGCATAATCAAGCTGGGAAAAGTCAGACAAGTGGGAAGGACCTGACGGTGCATATTCATATCTAAGTGACCAGGAGAGAAAACAATAGCCGGTGTCTGATACGGTAGAAATAAAAGTATTTCAAATTCTGTGGCTCATTTGGTAATGAGGGTCACCAGCTATAAAAGTTAAATTCCCTTGAATTTTCATGCGCAGTAATGTATTTCAGCGAAATGACGATGGATTAAAAACAAACCAAAACAAACATACAAAAACCATCCATAACATGCAAGAGAGACGTAAGGACGCTCCTTACTTTCTCTTTCCCAATAGCTTCATAATTAGGCAAGTGTTGGAAGATGATGACGGCACTGCCCACCGTAGGCGTAGGTGCATGCAAGGTCTAACCTCGGGGACACGCACTGGACACTGTCCCCAAAGCCTCTAACTTTCAGAATGAGCTGTGTGTATCAGCCCTCACTGCTCTCCCCTCCCCTTTATCCACCTCCACTTAAGGATCAGAGCCAGGGTCGGAGCCATGCTAGCCATGCTCGAGAGTCTCTGGAAAAGATTACTTAGCAAAGAGAGAAGCTGGGGACTCTAGGGGACAGCAGATCAAAGCTGACCCCAGGAGCCAGGAATCCGAGCTGCAGAGCCCAAGAGCAGAACGTACCTGGACGCTGGGCTGCCGCTGATCTCCCAGGTTCTCCCTGGTCACTGCCAGGATTAGTAAGGGGTTCCTGGATCCCGCCTGGAAAAGCCTGCCAGCCCAGTCTGGACCATAAGTTCTGCTGCCCTGGAAGCACCGCAAGGAGTCAGGCTTCAAGAAAAGAAAACCGAAACTGATTTCAGAACAGAGCAGGAAGCAGGACGCGCGCCAATCCCGGCCTCCACCCTCCTCCCCTTCACCCCATCCCCTGCCTTGTGTGGCTCCCCAGCATGGTTAGCATTAAGGTTTCAGTGGCCCTGCTGGGAATCCAGATTTGCCTGGACTGAAGTGACAAGCAGGGAGGCTCAGGACCAGCACTGGAGAACATGAGAAGGGGGTGTCCACTGTCCCCTCCCCACACTGGGGCTCTATCCCCCTAGTGGCCTCGTTGTAACCTTTTTGGAGGAATGAAATGTTCTCAAACTGGATTAGGGTGAAGGTTACCCTGAAAAACTTTGCTAGAAATCATTAAATTAAGAACAACCACCACCACCACCACCACTATCAAAGCCGGCATCTTTGAAATGTCTAGAATTCGTCAGGGTCACTATGTGAGAAAATTGAAATAAAACAAAAGGCAACCAGATGACTCCCTAACGAGCCTGAGCTAGGGTCTCTGAGAAGTCTTCAACTGAGAAGAGTTCTGTGTAACCCTGTCTAATATTTACCTAGTGTATTTGATCATTGAGATACTCCCATCCCCGCCCCCACCCAGGACCCCCTGAGGCCTCTGAGGCTTTAGATTTGAACCAACCACACAGGACAGAGCTTTTTGTACTTCCTATGGAGACACCAACAGTAGAATTTGCAGCCAAATGTATCCCAGGGACAGGGACTGAGGGAGGAAGGAAACAAGGCAAGTCTAATTAATACAGTGTGTGTGTGTGTGTGTGTGTAGGCACACACACATGCACATGCACCTGCACAAGAATCACAAGCATGCTTATGTGCTAGAAAATTACCCCACCCTCAAGAAACCTTTAAAGCAAGAAAAATTATTATATCAGACAGATATCAATAAGGGCAAAATTTTTATTCAGAGCTGCACATACTAAGAATACAGTAATGATGGTAAAGCCTCACCTGGTAATTCACACCAAGTGAGAGCCTATTAGAATTATATCATCTTAGCACAGTTTTATAGATATGTAAAATGCATTCATTTAAAGTGATGTTTTGGTGAACTTTACCAAATAGAATCATGTCGCAGTGATCACACAGGTCAAGTCCTCTGCCCCCCAACATCCCCTTGTTCTTGGCAGAAACCCCTGTTTCAGATTCCAGCCTCAGGGAAATCAGATCATCAGTTACACAGCTAAGTTTGGCTGGTGCAGAAATGTCATATAAATGAAGACATAAAATGTACTTTTTGGGTGTATGGCTTTGTTTGCATCCCTGCACTTTTTGGGACCTGTTGCTGCAGGTCAGTAATTTGTTCCTCTTCAGCAGAGATCTGAGCCTGGAGCCCTGCACAGGCCCTCGTCCCTAGTCACCTCGTCTCTGACTCTGTTTTGCCTGCATTTCCAGTCTTCTGTGTGTTGTTTTTGTTTTATTTGCATCTTTACTCCTGTTTCTTTACCTTTCCACTTCAAGCTAGTTTCGAACTTACAGATTGAGAATGTGGGTTAGGAGTACGTGCAAAAGTTGTGCAGAATAAATATAAGGCACCCGTTCTTCAAAACTGTGCTGTCCCTGACTGGCTATAGCCTCGGCTGTGGCCCACTTCCGAATTCCATGAGATGCATCTTGTTTTCAAGACCATGGTGAAATTGCTGAAGCCTTGTGTGGCCTCGGCATCACACCTGTGTAAGGCTCTCTGCCTGGCTTCTGTGTTCTTGCCTTTGGTTGGTGGAGGTGTGTGGGCGGAGTTGGGGGAGGTCTTTTACTCTAGCTACCTTTAGAAGCATCAAACACCATGCGAAGCCACACCTTCTGGCTTTTCCTACTCTGCTGCTCAAATATCAGGTCCCAGCTCCTCTGGTTCTGACGCACTAGGATGCCAGAACATCTACAGATCTGAGAGACTGCAGACAACCTGACTCTTCCTGGTCCTTCCGGCACCGCCGCCCGCCCCCCTCCCTCCCGAACCCCCCCTCCCCCTTTAGGGCTAAGGAGTCACTTCCTTCCTATCCTAAACAGACAGCTGGCCTCAGACAGCTCTGAGCCCTTAGCTGAAACAGACCCTTCCTTCTTTTCTTGGAGGGCAGCGGGGGTCCCAGGTTTCTGGGGTCTTGGGCTATCTTTGCTCCTCCCTTTGCTCTCCCTTGGGAGCAGAGACTGTGCGTTAGTGCAGTGATGTCATAGCTGAACAATTTCACTTTCCTTTTTCTCCTCTTTGGAGGCCCCTGAAGGAGTTCTCTCTGGACTTCCCAGAGATTCAGAGGGGGGTTCGGTCTGCCCTGAGCCAAATTCAGGGTTCTTTGGGGTCTGGCAGAGGGGATGGCAGGAGGAGACAATGGACTCAGCAGCAGGTAAGTCTCATTCTCTTGTCCCTTGTCTCTCCTAAGATCTGTGTTTAAGTGGGTTACTAGGGCTGCCCAGGCTGGGTCCAAGGCCCACTGATGTTTGAGACAGTGAGCTCATAAGGAAATGAAGAACTGGGCAGAGCAGCCTTCACTGCAGTAGGCTAGCTGTCAGTCCCATGGTTACCTCCAACTCACCCCACTTCGTTTCCTTGCTCCTGTCTCAGCTTGTCTGGTGCTGTGTGGACTTCCTGGGAGCGCCTGTAGTAATGGCTGGCTCATTGTGACTTCTGATCTCTCTTCTCTTTCTAACCCTCACTCTAAAGGACAGCTCTGTTCAAGAAAGATCATTTAGAGTAAGTCCAAACCTGATCTTGTCCGTTGCCGATATCCCCAGTCTTGTCGTTGAGGCTACTTAGGTCAGGTCTGGAGTTGGAGTTTCCTCGCTCAGATGGAGGAAGTGAAAGCTGAGCAGGTGGGCAGTGGGTGTTGCTCTTAACTCTTTCTATTCCTGCCGGTTACATAGCTGGTTAGAAATGGATGCAAATCCCCACCCCCTCTCCCCCCTTTCTCTCTCTCTCTCTCTCTCTCTCTCTCTCTCTCTCTCTCTCTCTCTCTCTCTCTCTCTCTCTCTCTCACACACACACACACACACACACACACACACACACACACGATAGGAGACATGACCCAGGTTTAAGCACTCATACTGCTTTAGTAGTGGGCATGGGTTGGGTCCCCAGCACCTATCCTAGGGCTTCCAACTGCCTCTAATGCCAACTCCAGATCAGACACCCTCTTCTGCCTTCCATGGGCACTGCACTTACATGCAGGAAACACACTGAGACAGACACATACGTACATAATTCAAAATAGAGATAGAAAAGATGGGACGAAGGTGTGTGAAGCTAATTGTCCTCTGACAGGGACTCAGTCAGGGCTACTTCTGGTCCTGCAGATGTCCTAAGAAAGCATCCTTTCTCCTATGACATTTGGTCAAGTCCACTAATGATACCAACAGCATGCTGTGACTTTTGGGAGTGCGTAGGGCAGTTAATCACTGACTCAATGTCTCTCACATAAGCCGGTTGAGGTGATGTGTCTCTCAGAGTGTGGGTGGCTGCGTTAGACTTTCTGCCTCTCTGCCTCTCTGCCTCTCTGCCTCTCTGCCTCTCTGCCTCTCTGCCTCTCTGCCTCTCTGCCTCTCTGCCTCTCTGCCTCTCTGCCTCTCTGCCTCTCTGCCTCTCTCTGCCTCTCTTTTAAATTTATATATATAAATTATATATAATTTATATATATAATTTATATGTTTATATATAAATTATATATATAAATATATATAAATTTATATATATTTATATATACATATAAATTATATATAAATATAAATTTAAAAGGCAAACATGTGCCCTAATTTATTTATTATTTAGGTTAGCATACAAAACAGTGGGTGTCAGCATGGCATCTTCATAGTTACATACTATATTTTTGCTCATCCCTTCCCCTCTTGCAGGGGTTGGTTCTCTCCTACACTGTGGGTCCTAGGATGGAACTCAGGCCATTAAACTATAGGACAAGGATATTTGTCCACTGAACCTTCTCACCAGCCCTCCTTCCCTCCTTTGTTTGTATTAGAAATTTATTTATTTCTTCATTATTTGAGACAAGGTTTTACTATATAGCTCAGGTGAGTCTTGAAGTCACTAGGTAAGGGCCAACAGGATACCTCAGTGGATAAAGGTCCTGCCAGGCACCAGGACCTGAGTTTGATACCCAGAACTCATACAAGAGTGAAAAGAGAGAACCAACCCCTCATTGTTGTCCTCTTATGTCTACATATGCAGATATTATAACAGAACTAACACTAGGTAAAATTGAAAAGAGGAAATTGCTATGTCGGCCATGAAGGTAGGATGCTGTGACTACAGGCATTGGACCGTGCCCTGATGATTTCTCACTTCTCTCATTGAACTATACATCATAATTTGTTTCCATTTGCCACCCAGAATGGAGTTAATTACAGAACAAACATGCCCATGTCTCATTAGGCTTCTGGTCCTTTCTTTCCCAGAGGTTCCTCTCCCTAAACACTGTCTCTGGATAGAGAGAACTGGCCACCTGAGATGCCAGTCGCTATAGCAGAGAGCAGCGTGGTTAGTAAGTGCTGGTTCTAAGCTGCCATAGAGACCCCGTCACTGCACGAGATGGGGAACCAGGAGGAGAGAAGAAAGCATGTAGAACCATGGATGAGCCACACACGTCTCAGTCCTGGGTCAATTGTTTTGCCTTTACAAATGAATTGGAAGAAGAAGGTCTGCTTTTTATTTTTTTTTTAGTCATTTGCATTTTCCCAGAAGTCTATAGAGTGTGTTATAGTTTCATTTCTGTTGCTGTGATAACATACTCTGACACAAAGCAATTTAGGGGAAAAAGGACTTATTAGCCCACAGGTCCAGGTTATAGGCCATCATTGCAGGAAAGTCTAGACAGGAACTTGAAGCAGTTGGTCATGTCCAGACAAGAGCAGAGAGCAATGAATATAAGTGTGCCTGTCAGTGCTCAACTTGCTCCCTACACTTAATGCCGCCCAGGATGCCCTGCCTAGGGATTGGTGCTGCTCACAGTGGACTGGAACTTTCCATATCAACTAGCATAATGAGGATAACCCTGGACAGATGTACCCATAGACCATACTAATCTGGACAATTCTTTATTAAGAGTCGCACAATACAAGATTATTATAAATTATGTCAGGTTGACAATTAAAACTAATCACGGTATTGGACATGATGGAACATGATTTGAATCTGAACACTCAGGAGGCAGAGGCAGGTGAAGTCTCTGTGTGAGGCTAGCCTTGCCTACATAGTAACTTCCAGGCAAGCCAGACTTACAGATGTTACCCTGTCCCAAAGCATCACAACGTGTGTCACTATATTAGATGTTTAATTTTTTTTTAAATTTTATATTAGCGAACCATTCTTCATGCCAGAAATTATCCAGCCATTGGTGGCATCTTATAAACCAATATCTACTTCTGCATGGAATCTATCCCTTAGGACAATTCCAGAGGACCAGAATGAAGAGGAGTCGGATGACTATCAGCTCATGTTCAAGCACTTCAAAGAAAACAAGGTGGAGATAGCAAGTGCCATCACCAGGCCATTTCCTTTCCTCATGAGCCTTCGAGACCGAGACTTCATCTCTGAACAGAAGTTTCAGGTAAATGTGGAGAATAACTCAGTCCTGACAGCAAGCCTGCCCCAGGCTGTATCATGCTGAAACTGGGTGCAGCCAACAGGCTGAAGCACCTCCAGGGAGGAGGGGACTTCACTTCTTGTAAGTCAGAAGGTAACTGGAGAGGCAGACATCACAGGAACCACTTACATCCACCTCTGCAGTAACAGAGGCTGAAGCACACGGTGACAGTGATGGATAGCAAGCAGAAATGCTCCAAAGTATGCTCCAGACCATCCCAGGGCCACTTGTGCAATGTAACGACAGAAACTAGGATGCAAGTAGACACACCTAAGCAGCACTGCCTTACAAAGCCTACTTACTCCAAATCCTGGAACCTGAGGGTTTTGGAAGTCACAGGCAGTTGGGTCATGTGAGGATAAAACTTAGGGAGTCCTGTTTGCTTCTCTCTCTTCAAGTTGTTCCTAGTTCTTTAGGCACCTCTGAAGCCCTAGAAAATGGTAAAAATCAGTGATGGGATCCCCTGGTGATAACCAAGGCCTTCTCTTCTTTATGCATTCTCTTTGCCCTGTGGTTGGAATGCTCGCTTGGTTACCTCCAGCCCTTCAGACCAGCTCAGTCTTCAGGGAGTTAATTGTCTGGCCCCCAAGGCCACCATTCATGGTCTGTTAGGGTCTGGCTCTTACAGACATATCATTTGATTCTTCTTCAAACCCTCTCTTCCCTGTCTACTGTTTGTCAGCATCAGAGCTGCTTTCAGATGAGCAGGGGTCCATTAGTACGGAGGCCACGCAAGACGCTACCTTGATATTTGCAAAACTCAGACATTTTACAAGAAAAGAAATGGTACTTGAACCAATCCAAGTCTCATATAACCCATAAATCCATCATGACATAATTCTGCATTCAATATTTTAAGGAATGTGAAGAAGCATTTAAGAACCTGGTCCCAGTGGAAAAAGTGGTATATGACATCCTCAGTGAAGTACAGAAGAAGTTTAGCCGCAATCTTCTGAAAGTGATATTCAGCAAAACACATCTGAAGGCCTACCCCGACTTAAAGGAGACTCTAAAATACTTCTTCCAAAATGGTAACTATAGCTCTCACTTGCTTTAGGGAATGAAAGACAATTTCATTCATTTATTCATCCACCCATTCATTCATTTTTTTCATTGACAGTTGACTTATAATTTAACGAGAGACTATGTCAAGTCTCTCAAGCGCAGGGGGGGAGGGGGATATAGGAAACACATATGGCCCATGTAGTCAGGAGCTTACACATAGGCCAAGTGACACAGCCAGCCAGCTCAGCCAGGACCTGATTTTCATGCTATAAAACACAGTATGAAGGATGAGTTTCCTTAGACAGAAGGCACCTCTCACTGATGCTTGCAGACATTTGCAATGGTAAACATGCAACATTTATCATTCAGCAGAATAGAGAAATCACAAGAGGAGCCCAGGTTGGGCCCAGACACTCGAGGGCAGCGTGTGTAAGCCTAGAGTGTAAGAACAGGCTGGGCTTTTAGAACCAAGGTGCTGGCACATGGCATGAACATGGAGTCACAGGTCCTGAGTAGAGACCAGCCTCTGTTATTCCCGTTCATTCCCTGTAGCTTCAGTTCTGCAGCTCCCCTACCTCCAGAGGACTCACCCTTGCAGAAGGTACAGCTCATCAGTCAGCTCTTGCGAAGACTGTTTCTGCAGGATCTGGGTGTGGTTCTATTCTGTTGCTGGGTCAGCTTGAAATGCAGCTCTGAGGGTTGAGAGCGGGTGCTTCACTCCTCACTTGCCACCCGAGGATCACTGATAGCTAAGCCGCTGCCTGCGCTGCTTGAAGAAAGCAATTTTTCAGTTTCTCCTTACTCATCCTGCCATGGAAGCACTGCTTCCTCTTCAGGGCTGTGCTTCTCTGTAACCAGAACAACTTCCCAGACTCAGTTCAAGCAGAGTCTCTTTATTTCTCTCCCTCCATCCCTCTATTTCTTCTTCTTTCTTGCATCCTTGAAAGATAGTAGCTTTTCCCTTTCCCTTCCCTCCCCTCTTGCTCCCTTCCCTTCTCCTCTCTCCCCCCTTCACTTCTCCTCTATCCCTCCCTCCCCTCCTCCCTCTTTTCCCTCCATTCCTCCCTTTCCCTCCTTTCTTCCTCCCCCTCTCTTCCTTCTCCCTCCTTCCCTTTCCTCTCCCTCCCTTCCCCTCCCTTCCTCCTTTACTTCTGTCTCTCTAAGCCTTCCTTTCCCCCTACAGAAGTCTCTCCCTCCCTCCTTCCCTCTCCCTCCCTCCTTCTTTCCTTCACTCCTGTCTCTCTAAGCCTTCTTTTTCCCCTACAGAAGCCCCTCCCTCCCTCCTTCCCCTTCCCTCCCTCCTTCTTTCCTTCACTACTGTCTCTCTAAGCTTTCCTTTCCCCCTACAGAAGCCCCCTGCCCTTCCTGTCATAGTTGAGTCACTTGTAAATGTCTTCTGCCTTTACTTTAAGTCATAATTGGCCTTCACTCTCCTCTGATCGTTTTGAAGAGATATAAACCATGATGTAAATGTTCCCACTGCCTGTCTGTCTCTAACCTTCCTGGGTACCAGAAGGGTTAGAAGGCTGAACAGAAACACCGGAGTCCAGTGTGCACCCGGATGTATAACTGAGATGCAGCTCGGCTCACAGTTGAAACCCCTAATATCTTTCTTTCTCTTCTCCTTGTTCATGTCTACTTCTTGTTACCTGATCCCCAGAGAAATGGCAGCCAAGACCTGAGGTTCAGCACCCACTCAAGCCTTGAGCAGGCCAGTTATCCCTCCACAGAATCTTGTTTTTACATCAAATGGTTATTCAGAAAGTTTCTGCAAATCTTATCATTTATCTACAAAAGCTTGCAAATTTAGAAGGACAGACTCTGTGTCATTTCACAATGCTTTATGCCATAGAAGAAAAGCACTAGGGACCAAAGATGAGAAGAAAGTAACAGAAGTGAGCAGAAAGAAAACAGACAAAGCAAGGCTTTGGGTGGGTGGGGCCGAGCATCTCAGATGAGGTGAAGTAACTCACCTGTGTGCTGAGTGCCAGAACCTAGAGAGAGTGCTCGGAGGTCTTTGCTCCATCACTGTCTGATTTGGTCATTTGTCTTGTCTCTCCTCAGTTTCTGACAATCATAGGACTCATTCGAGTATGAATGGAAGAGATGTTGAAGAGAGGCCCAGATTGCCACCAGTCATTAGGGAAGGTGATTATGTTTTTAGAACACCAATTAACTCACTGATACTATTTTCCTGCCTTAATCCGTCTCTAATGACCATTCCCAACACACACACACACACAGACGCCCTCCGACATCTAAGCATGTAGCCATCCATCTATCTACTAGTCTATCCAGCTATACACCTATCCACTGACTCACCCACATACAAATACAAGCATCTGTTATCCATATATCTGCCAGTCTGTCTGTCTGTCTGTCTATCTATCTATCTATCTATCTATCTATCTATCTATCTATTCATGCATCTGTCCATGCATCCATCTATCCATCCATGCATCCAAGCACCCATTCGTTTTACTTCTCCTGATCCTCTCCATAGATGGATAGAATAAGCTCAATATTTGAACTTTCTCAGGAGACACAAGCAGTATAGGAGCCTCATGTCAAGCTGTTTGAGAGCTGTCTTGAGTATAGACCATACACAAGAGAAGGACATTGAGAACTGTAGATGCAGCCAAGGATCTTGAGTTATGAGTGACAAGTGTATCAGCTAACTAGACATGTCACCATTTGGGGTACACTACCAAGGAGCACTGATCTCCTCGAGCCACTTTCCCTATGGTTGGGCCAGGAGTGTGGACATGATGAATACAACGGAAACCGAGAAGACTCCTGGGAAAGACTTCTGAAGAGGACTTGGGAAGGAGTCTGCTCTTTGTCCACAGTGAACAGAGACTTTTTATGGTATGAAAGGATGATTAGCAGAACATACAGAAAGGGAGGCGATGAGATGTTCAAATTCAATTTTGTGGGAAAAACCAAGAAACAGCAAGCTAACCAAAAAGGCCAGACTGAGCTGGGGAAGTGAACACTATGGGCAAAGGGCTACTACACTCACTTACAAAATGAGGTGCAGAGTTTAAAATGAGATGCTAATAAATAGCACAGAGGAATTATCAGCCCTACACACAAAGAAAAAATAAAGAAGAATGAATTAAAAGCCAGTAGGAGTCCTGTTAAATGACACTGGCTGCCAAGTCCGATGACCTGAGTTTGCTCTTAGGGACTCACATCTATACAGGAGAGGACTGATTCCCATCATTGGTCCCCTGACCTCTACATATGTGTCCTGGTATGTGAGACACTCTCCCACCCCCAAATCAATATCAACAGCATCAGCAGCAACAACACCAACAATAAAAATAACAATAAGTTGAGAGCAAAACTTACCTTCTGTGAAGGGAGGAAACAGTTTGAGACTTTGGAGGGACTGAGTTAGGAGTTGAATACAACTTCTGCCCTAAGGTGAGTACATCAGATGTGAGTTTTCAGATTGTGGTGTCCCCAACTTTCAAAATGGCATTGGAAAATGTGCATGGGCAATAAGCCTCTTCCAATCATTCTTCCCTGCTCCCATCTGTAAGTTAATGGTCCCCAAACAAGAACCTTCACACTTGCCTGTCAGCTTCATCTGCAGGCCTGACTGTCTTCATGTGGCTCCTCCACAGACTTCTCCATCTGCATGCTTCAAGAACATCAGTATGAGGCACTTGCACAGTTCCACATGATATCTGTATCCACAGAGGACCTTCCTCCTGTGCTGGTGTCTCTGTTCCAGCATGGGACACTATTTCTCCATTCTGAAGCAGGGTTGTTACTGACTGCCCCTCCCTAATATAAAACAGTCTTCCACTAACTACAATCTGTCCATTTTTTTTTCTAACAGAAAAGGCAAATCAGATTTCTTTAATTTTAATACACACATATACATATACATATACATATACATATACATATACATATACATATACATATACATGATGGTTTTGCTTGCCCACACTTGCCTGGCATCCAAAGAAGTCTCAATAGGATGTCAAATCCTCTGCAACTAGAGTTGCAGAGAGTTGTGAGCTGCCATGTGGTGCTGGGAATTGACTCTGGATTCCCTGGAAGAAGAAAAAGTGCTCTTAACCACTAGACCATCTTTCCAGCCCCACAAATCAGACTTCTTATTTCATTTTAAGACTAAACAAACAGCTCTTGATCTCAAATGCCTTTTCTAATTTCATCTTGCTCCATCGAACTTACTCTCCCTAACTCAACCAGACACTCAGAAAAATGCAGTTGGCAAAGCTTACACTCTCCATGAGTTCAACAACTTCCTGGTGTCAGCAGAATTGATTCCTTTCCTCCCTGAACATTGCAACTTCCTGTCTGCCTCCATTATAGAGAATGTGTGTGAAACTTTCTTAGTTATTTTGGTTTCTTGGTTCTTCTTTGATCCTTTGTTTGTTGTGGGAAATAGGGAGAAATACTTGTGACTGCTGCTTGAAACAACCCAATGCTTATGGGTAGAAATACTTGCGACTGCTGCTTGAAACAACCTAATGCTTATGGGTAGAAGATGTGGGTCCTTTATGCATGTCAAAGTATTAGTTATTGGGGAAGGACTGTGTCTTGGTCTACTGGCTATTAGTGATACACAGTCAATTTTGTCATTTGGATTGCTTGTACTCCTGATTTTCTTATATTCCCTGAACTTCCTGGTTCCACTTGAGCACACTGAGGTATTATCTGGTCCCTCTGCATGGTTCATTGACTCCTTGTTTTCTTCAGCATCTTGTAGTCCTGGAAATTCAATCATGGATGATGAACAAGCAGAGGAGATGCCCAGCCTTCCACAATGCAATGGTGGAGGTGAGTGAGCCTTCACTTGCCAGTTAGCTAGTGAGTCTGCCAGAGAGAAAGACCTCACGCCTTTTCTCATCCTACCCTGTTCTTACATGCACACAGAGAAGAAATCATAGACGTAGCATGAAGGGTCAAAATAATGGGCTATGGGATGTGTAAGGAGGGAACAGATGGGTGACCAATCCTCTGTCTGTGGTGACAGACAAGGAGTCATGTTAGCCTCCACTTCAGAGTCTCAAAATATGGCCTTTTACTGCAGGAGAAACTAAGGCCCCTTTATAACTTTCTGCTTGTCAGAGGCAGCTCTCCTGAAGCCATTTTCCTTGGCTATTTTGAGTCAACTGAGCCATTCTTTTCTACAGAGAGAAGTAGTTCTTGTGAACAAACGTGTGATGGACAGGAGCCCCAGGATGAACTATCCTTACCACTGAGCTGTGAAGCAGGTGAGCAAGGGGAGCACTGTGTGGTCTGCAGGGTTCTGGAGGCTGAATTCTGAGCTGGGGTTTCCTGCTGTGTTTTCTCTCTTCACACTTCAAAAGAATGGATGGTCATATGTTCCCATGGCATTCTGGGAAATTTCAGAGAGGAAAAAAATGTCTTGAGAAACATGAAGGAATATTGTTGTTTTTATTACAAAGAACAAGAGATTAAGCAGATGTGAGTTCATCTAAAACATCTGGTTTATATATAGTCATGTATCACTTATGCTGGGATGAAATTCTGTGAAAATGCATTATGAACTGACTTCTGTATTATATAGATACCATAGAGTGCCCTGCCAGTAAATATTCTAGCTAGCCAGCTTCTGGCCATATCAGCCTAGGTGATGTCTGTCATATATGAGGCTCTTCCTTGCCTAAAATGTTACCATGTGTCACATGAGTGTACTCTCATGATGGCGTTTGAGAAGAAAGTGAAAATTTTAAACATACCTGCCAGAAATCATGTAGGAATAATAAAATGTGGCGTTAGAAGTGTCAAAGAGGGGGAAAATAAGAATACATAGCTGACTGTAAAAGAGGAAAGTCCTTGTATATAGAGAAAAAGTTGAAAACACAGAGATATGTCTAAAATCAGAAGGGGAATGTCAAATCAGTAAGCTCCATATGTAGCTACATACCATAGAGACAGCAGTGAGGGAAGAGATGGGCAGGACAAGCTGCTCAAAGAGGATGGCAAATCTCAGTTGGTTCTACCATGCTCACTCTTAGGTAGCAGTGTGACACTATGTCACTGAGTTCAGACTATGAACATCAGGTATGCATTCAGGTCTTTCTCATCTGTCTTTTATGTTTCCCTCTTTTGATGACCCAAGAATCATCTTTACAAATGATTAAAGGAAGAAAACCAGAAGTATAGAAGATGATACAGATTTCAATGTCCTGTTTTCTAAGTGGTTTTATTTCACTGTCAGCAGAGAAGAACCTCCATTCTTTTTGCCTTCTTTCCTGCTCACCAATCCATCCATCCTGGGTCCACTCACCCATATAACTGTATATCCATCCCTGTTTCCACTCACTAATGTGCCAATCCATCCATTCATGTGTCCCCTCACCCATGGAGCAATACATTTATCTAGTTGTTCATCTATGTTCCAATCTGCATATCTATCCACCAATCCATTTACTCACCCATGGATCAGTATAACCATCTAGTTACCTGTCTGTCTATCTATCTATCTATCTATCTATCTATCTATCTATCTATCTATCTATCCATTCATTCACCCATGCACAGTACAACCATCTAGTGATCTATCTACCTGCCAGTCAATGCATCTATCCATTCAATTATCCATCCATCCATCCATCCATCCATCCATCCATCCATCCATCCATCCATCCACTTATGCAAATACTAACATAACCATCCATCTGTCTGGCAATTGACCCACCTATCTATCTAGCTGTCCTTCCAACCATCCATTCGTTTCTGTTCTCCTGATCCTCCCCAGAGATGGCTGGATTATGTCCAGCTTTTGGATTTTCTCAGGAGACACAAGCAGTATAGAAGCCTGACTTCAGGCTGTTTGAGATTTTTCTCACGTACAAACCATACACCAAGAGAGGGCAGTTGTGAACCCTAGATGGAGCCATCAAATCTAGAGTTCTGAGTGATTGCCAGTCTTAACAGACTAGAAATGAAGTTCTAATGTTACCATTTGGGGTACACTACTGAGGAGTACCGATCTCCTTCAACCAATTCACCTGGGGTTGGGCCAGGAGTGTGGACATGATGAAAAAACGGATACTGAGAAACTCCTGAAAGACTTTTGAGGAGGACTTGGGAAGGGAATCTCCCCTTTGTCCACAGTGAACAGAGACTTTTATGATATGAAAGGACAATGAGCAGAACATACAGAAAGGGAGGAGATGAGATGTTTAGATTCAATGTTGTCAGAAATATCAGAAACTACAAGCTAACCAAAGAGAACAGACTGGGCTGGGAAATGAATGCAATAGGGGAAAAGGGCTAGGTTCACTTATAAAGTGAGTTGCAGAGTTGAAAACGTAGAGAAAATTCTATAAAGGCAAGATGCCGACAGACAGTGTAAAGCACTCATCATCCCTACACACTGAGAGCAAAAAAGGAGAATGAACTAAAAACTAGTAGGAGTCCTGTTAAACGACACTTGCTGCCAACCCTGATGACCTGATCTTGATCCCTGTGACTCACATCTATAAAGAGGCATGATTCCTATAATAAGCTTTTTCTGAACTCTACCCATGTGTTATGGTATATGAGACACACTCTTACCCCAAAATGAGTATATCAATAACAACAACATTTCAATTCAGGTGAGAGCCAAACTTAACCTTCTGTGAAGGGAGGAAACAGTTTGAGACTTTGGAGGGACTGAGTTAGGAGCTGAATCCAACTTCTGCCCTAAGGTGAATACATCAGCTATTTTCAGATTGTGGTGTCCCCAACTCTCAAAGTGTCATTGGAAAATGTGCATGGGCAGTCAGTCTCTCCCAGTCATTCTTCTCTGCTCCCATCTGTAAGTTAATGGTCCCCCAAACAAGAACCTTCACACTTGCCTGTCAGCCTCATCTGCAGGCCTGACTGTCTTCATGTGGCTCCTCCACAGACTTCTCCATCTGCATGCTTCAAGAATATCTGCATATTTGCAAAGTCACACATGATAGCTGTATCCATGGAGGCCTTGCCTCCTCTGCCTCATCATGGGACACTATTACTTCACTCTGTGACAGGGTATGAGTGAATGCTTCTTCCCAATGTAACCAGTCTTCCACATATCAACCCTGTGCATTTTTTTCTTTTCCAAGAAAAAAATTAAATAACATCCCCCTCTCTATCTGTCTCTGCCTCTGTATCTGTCTCTGTGTCTCTCTCAACTTACATGTATGAGGGTTTTGTCTACATGTGCATATGTATACTACATACTTGCTTTGTGTCCAGAAAAGACACAATAGCCTGTCTAATTTCCTGGAACTGGAAATGCAGACACTTGTGAGCTGTCACATGGTTCTAGAAATTGAACCTGGATCCCTGAGAAGTGCTCTTATCTACTGAACCATCTTTCCAGCACCATAAAACAGATCTTTTGTTTTTAACTTAAGACTACACAAAACCGCCTAGACTCAGATTCCTTTGCTCATTCAGTCTCGCTCCATCAAATTCATTCTCTCCAACTCAGTGAGACACTCAGCAAAATGCAGTTGGCAGACTTTACTCTCTCCTTGACTCCCAACAACTTCCTTTTGTCATAATGATTGAGTTCTTTTCCCCTTGAAGTTTCCAAATTCCTTTCTGTCTCTCTTGTCCCTCAAGAGAAGTGTGTGTGTGTGTGTGTGTGTGTGTGTGTGTGTGTGTGTGTGTGTGTGTGTGTGAGAAATTTCCTTAGTTACTTTGATTTTTTGGTACTTCTTTGATCCTTTGCCTGTTTTGGGAAACAGGGAGAAATACTTGTGACTGCTGTTTGGAACAACCTAATGCTTATGGGTAGAATATGTGGGTCCTTTATGCATGTCGAAGTATTAGTTATTGGGGAAGGACTGTGTCTTGGTCTTTTGGCTATTTGTGATACACAGTTAATTTTGTCATTTGGATTGCTTGTACTCCTGATTTTCTTATATTCCCTCAACTTTCTGGTTCCACTTGAGCACACTGAGGTATTATCTGGTCCCTCTGCATGGTTATTGACTCCTTGTTTCTCTTCAGCATCTTGTAGTCCTGGAAATTCAATCATGGATGATGAACAAGCAGAGGAGATGCCCAGCCTTCCACAATGCAATGGTGGAGGTGAGTGAGCCTTCACTTGCCAGTTAGCTAGTGAGTCTGCCAGAGAGAAAGACCCCACGCCTTTTTTCATCTGACTTACTTCTTTATATACTCACAAGAAGTCATTGAGGCAGTACCAAGGATCAAAATAATGGAAAATGAGATATGTAAGGAGGAAACAGATGGGTGGCCAATCTTTCTCTTGTGATAGAGAAAAAGCCATGTTAATCTTCACTTTAGTCCTAAAACATGCCATTCTTGCAAGAGACACTAAGCTCTGTATTTTTTCCACTTTTCTCAGGCAGCTCTCTTGCTGTGGTTGTCCTTGGTCATTCTTAGTCATTCTTTTCTACAGAGGGAAGTAGTTCTTGTGAACAAACATGTGATGGACAAGACCCCGAGTACCACCTTTCCTCATCACTGAGACATGAAGCAGGTGAGCCAGGGGAGCACTGTGTGGTCTGCAGGGTTGTGGTGGCTGGATTCTGAGCTGGGGTTTCCTGCTGTGCTTGCTCTGTGCACATCATCATGAAGTAGAGGACCATGCCCTGTCTACTGTTCTTTTAATTGCCTATGGCATTCTGGGTAATTTCTGTGTGGTGAAATGTCTTGAAAAACATCATGAAAGAATATCATTTATTGGGTGCTCACAGGTCACCTTCATAGGAATCTGGTGGGTAGGACAACACTCTTTGCTTTGTCTTTTCGCAGCTACTAAGGACATAATAAATTGAACAAACTATAGGATAACTTCTTGCTCTAATTTCTTGATTTCCATGGAAACCAAGTAAGGTAGCATTCCTATGCCGATTAATCATTCTTCTTATTTTTTCCATGAACCTGTGAAAAATGCTTAAAGAGGAACTATTGTATCATTTATCTGATACAATTCAATAAAACCCAAAGCTATTTTACCCATATATTTCATGTTATCTGGGCCATATGCTTTCCGTGCATTCTTTGATACATATGTCATCCCTTCATTTTTAAATCTCTTAAGACTTTGTCAGGGGAAATTGTTACAGACTTAAGGCTCTAGATACATAGAAGTGAATAAGAGGCTGGCATGTTTCAGAACTTGAAAAGGACAAGGAGATCAGAGGTCAAGTTTCCAGAAGATTCAACATGGGCTCTACATTCTGTGAGACAGGTGGTTAGGTTCCTGTGATCTGAACCCAATGTGGAAGTTCAAAGGTCTTTTGATACTCAAGGTAGCCCACAAGGGCCCAGGGTAAAGAAGTTTTACTTATCAAATAAGAATGCTTAGGGAGAGAAGAAGAAAAAAAATATCACAGAGAAAGCATGGGAATGTAGTATTAGATGAGTTAGAGGAGCCTCAGCAGAATAGAGGCAGAAAATATTAACACAGAGGCAATGTAAAATGTAGTGTGTACTACAGAGGTAAAGACAGATGATGAAGAAGACAGCAGATGCCAGGGAGAGAAAATCTAATGTTAGCAAGAGGTACAGAGACCTTTCCAAGTGCCGTCTTCAGCTGGTATTAACCAAGTTTCTTTAAATTTAGGAAGAGCTATGTTTGTTAGTTCCATTCTTCCAGAACGAACACTTGAATTGTGCTTATATGTGCATGCATTGAACTGAGCAATTAGTGAAGCTTTGTATGGTTATGGGGTGGGGGTGAGGCGCTGGTTGATTTCTAGTGGGCAAATAGAGTATGACTGTTATTGATTGGTAGCTGTCCAGAAGCATGACTATATGAATCATTGGTTCATTTGTACAAATCTATCGGCTGGACTTTAAGCTCAGTGGTTAATTAGGATTATTCTGGTTGCTGCTTCTTTATATAATCAAAGAATAATGCATTTCCTTAGGTGTATAGGAACCTTTAAAGATTTGTTTTTTTTTTTTTTTTAATTCTGTGTATGCATGTGTGTCCAAGTGTGGTTTGCGCATGTACATATGAGGAACTCCTAGCGGACAGAAGAAGGTGTGGTAACCAGAGTAGAGTTATGGTGGTTGTGATCCACCTGATAGTGGTGCTGGGAATCGAACTAAGGTCGTCTGGAAGCTCAGTACGAACTCTTCACTGCTAAGCCATCCTCTAGGTCCAGTACAGGAACCTTCCCATTCTTGGTTTCTCCTTTGGGAAGTCCATCATTTGAAGCTTACAAGAGAGACAATTAAGTATAGTCTATATTGAAAATGTCTGTTTTGTAACAGGACACTGAATACAAACTCCTAAGCCTACTTCATTAAGAAGATCAATGGTTTGAAAGAATTGTGTCTGTGGATAGGGAGAGAAAAGGGAATTTATGATATTAAAAAAAATTCTTGGCTTAAAATATTCCTATACAATGGCTTTTGATAATATTCTTTTCCCATTTCCAACTCATCCTCTCCAAATTCTCTTCTCTCTCTGTATTTGTGTGACTCTTGCTTTCTCTAAAAAAATCAAAACAAACAAACCAAAAGGTCAAAAAAAAAACAAAACAAAACAAGAGAAGCCCTTTCCCGCTACAAACAACAAAGTTTGTGTGGTCAACTACTCCTGAGTGTGGGGCCCACCCTGGATGGGGTGGACTAACCTAGTGACATTCTAGAGCTCAAGACAGCACATGGCAAATAAATGCCTAGATGAGCCCCTGATCTTTTCAAGCAAGTAACATTACATGGGTCATCAAGCAAAAGTAGAACATGAATGTACTAAGATAATGAGTTTAGGAGATGGAGAAACTGCTATGATTAGGCAAGGCACTTCAGGGAAGGGACAAGGGCTTTCATCATACCTAGTCAGGTCCTGGTGGCTGAGACAGATTGATTATATAGAGACAAGCACTGGTAAAACTTTCAGGACCTCTGAAACACATCTGTGTCCACATACTCTGGCAGTTCCATCTGCAGAAAGATTTCAACTTCAAGGTTGAGGAGTTTTGTTAAAGAAAGCAACATTCCCCAGAGAATAGTCTAGAATGACAAATACTAGGGGCGTGGAAACACTGGAGAACATCCTCTCTTGTTTTACAGAGCTACTTAACAAACATGTGAAGCCTCCCCCACCACCATTGTGAAGAGGAATCATTAGTTATATTAGTTAATCATTAGTTAATAATCTGGCGATTATTAGATGCAGGACTTAGAATCATTGTGAGAGCACAAGGAGGAACTGCAGGTTCTATCATGGGACACCAGTTTTGAGAGAGCAACCCCATGACAAATGGAAGAAGGATGTGTGGTTATAAGTGTGAACAGTGTTGCCATGGGTGGACTACCAGGCTCTCAAGAGAAGCAGAAGCTAAAAGGGGGACATGTAATTAATGACCTGGCAGTAGTTGACTCAAGATTACATCCATAGTGACTTATTCTCACAGACTGGCAAGCCACCATGTGCCTTTGTGAATGGTCCATGATAAAGTAGGACCAATCTTCTCTGCAGTTTGGCTACCGACTGGGGGGGTCCACATCCATTAGTTTATGAGGCTGGCTTGGCTTGGGAACTTGTCAGACTTTCATGTCCATCCATTTGTTTTGTGTCATTATCTTCTAATATTCAGAAAGATGGGAGAATCAGGGGCAGACACAAGGAAAAACACGCTTAAAAAGTTTCTGAGGCTAAAGTAGCAAGAATAAATACAGAGACAGAATATTTGCTACATGCTGTACCCACAAATTAAGATAGAAATTTCTTTATGTTGATTTCTACATGCATGTTTAACTAACCTAACTCAGGAATAAACACACAATGAAACAAGTTCCAGTTGAGACAGTCACTTCGCCTGGTAGTTCAGGAACACTATCTGAATTGTGCACGAGAGGTCTAGAATTTATATCTGCAGGACACTCCCAGCAAGGCTTCAGATGATCTTGTCAAGAACAGCACACATAGAAGCTGGAGGCCATCATTCCCATATCTGAAGCTGGAAGCTTGCTGAGTGAAGGCCCTGGTGGGGGTGGGAGGAAACTCTGTGCTCAAACATATGGCTTCTACAAAAAAAGGCCACAGCTGGTGTGCCTAGAGCTTCGAGAAGTTCAGGACCTGTAGACTTTGCAAAGCAGAAGTACTTACCCTGAAACCATTATTCAAGTGTTTGGAGGGTGACTGCTGCTGATTGGCTGGATTTCAAATTTGTATGGCCGCTTCTGATTGGGTAGATTTCAGATGCAAGGTTAATGAGCAGGTAGCCATTGGCCAAATGGGAAGGGTTTGGAATTGGTAAAAGCAACAAAGGTTACCTTTGACTGTTTTCAAATAACAGTTTTGTTCTTCCTTGTGGAAGATAGGAACATTAAATCATTCTTTACGGCTACCTGTGGTAAATTAAAGGTGGAAGAAAAATGAGAAATAGTGTAGTTGTGGAAAGAAAATGGCTCCATTTGATCTTGGGTGTGGTTGCTAGACCAGGCGTTCTATTTGTTTCTTAGTTTTTGTTGTTGTTGGTTTTATTTTTCCAGAAAGCAGCTCCTCTTTAATTCAGACTACCTGTGCAGTCAAACAGCAGTGGGGACTCTTCTCTGTACAACAATTTTCTTAGTTGGGATTAGTATCCAGGGTGCTAGATCACAACTGAATAAAGAGGGGATGGAAGAGCTTACTTCTGACCTGCTGTTCTATGAGAAACAAGGTGACTGTGCCCTAAAATAATCAAACAGATACAGTTCTGACAAAGGGGCAAGACAGGAGAGGAAAAATTAAAAACAGGAACTGAAAGACAGAGGAAAAATGTAAAAATATTTCAGAGGAAGAAGAGAAAGGGGTGGAACCAATAAACTTACAAAATGGTCATGTGTCACCGTTTGGGTGGGGGGACAATAGAAGATCAATGTTAAGGCTAGCTTGGGCTAGAGTGAGAATGTCAAGGCCAAACAGGAAAGTTAGGTGACACCCTGTCTAAAAATGATACATTAAAAAAAAAAATCTGAGGATCTAGCTTGAGGTAGACTGCTTGCCTCACACAAATGAGGCCCTGTGCTTGATCCCCAGTATTAGAAAATTAGATAACAAACCTATGTATACCCACAATTTTGGCCCAGGAGCACAGCAACCCACCAGTGAAGAGAAATGTCCCTGTGTCATGTGTTCTCCAACATTTGTGACAGAAGACCTGGGAGCAAGGATGGGAGGCAGCCAAGGAGGTAAGGAATGGATAAGCCCGCCCAGGGATCATGGGTTAGGGATGGCTTGGTGAGTACCCAGCTCCAGATAAAGTAGTAACTTCTGGTCCAGTCCATCCAGGAATCTAGTCCTCTGCATTTTCTTGTTGGGAGCTGGAGAAGAGCAAGAAACCTTTACAGAGCCACGTGGGAGGAGACGGAGTCAGTTGGTCACATGTAGATGAAGTAGAAGAAATGCACTCTTTTTAAATTCATTAATTCATTCGTTCATTCACATCCCAAACGCTGTCCCCCTAGTTCCAGTCCCCTACTCAGAGAGTCTTTCCCTTCATCCCCCTCTCCTTTGTCTTTGAGAAGGTGGGAACCCCCCTCACCCCCCCCCCTGTAGTATATCAAGTCTCTGTAGGATTAGGTATGTCTTCTCCTCCTGAGGCCAGACAAGGTAGCCCTCTACTACATTTGTCCTGGGAGCCCTGGTCCAGCCCCTATATGTCCTTTGGTTGGTGGCTCAGTCTCTGAGAGCTCTCAGGGCTCTGGGTTAGTTTATACTGTTGGTCTTCCTGTGGAGTTTCTATCCCCTTCAGGGCCTTCAATCCTTCCCCAAACTCTTCCATAAGGGTCCCTGAGCTCTGTCCAATGTTTAGCTGTGGGTATCTGCATCTGTTTCAGTCAGCTGCTGGGTAGAGCCTCTCAGAGGACAGTTATTCTAGGTTCTTGTCTGCAAGCAAAGCAGAGAATCATTAATAGTGTCAGAGATTGGTGCTTGCCCATAGGATAGATCTCAGGTTGGGCCAGTTATAGGTTGGTCATTCCTGTGGTTTCTGCCCCGTCTTTACCCCTATATTTCTTTTAGAGAGAACAAATTTTGAGTAGAAAGTTTTGTAGGTAGGGTTGGTGTCCTTACTCCTCCACTGGGGTTTCTGCCTGGCTACAGGAGGTAGCATCTTCTGGTTCCATATCCCCAGTGTTAGGTAGGCATCTCAGATAAGGGCACCCGAAAAATTAAACTCTTAAAACCATCACTTATCTTGTCTGCTGCTCTGAGGAACTGAGTCACACCCATTCTTCCCTGCCACCCAGGGCAGAGGAGTTAACTTTTGCAGCTAGATAATAAAGTTGCTGTGCTATAATAAGGCCATGATGAAGGTCCCTACTGGGTATAAGCCTGCTGCTTCTGAGGAGGAAAGAATTCAGGTCAAGTATTCTCCATCCAGTGTTCATTCCCAACCAAAGTCCTTAAGTGTGTCAAAGAACCAATTAGGGCTTCCTAGAACACTTCCTACCAAATTCTCATTTTATTTGTACAAAAATGTGTTAACATATAAAATGTCTCATAGTGAGGTTGGGGGGTGGTGGTGGAAATGTCCAAGGTCCTCCCTGGATTCCCAGTTGTCAGTTCACTGGACTTAGATTCTACTAGAGGGAGGAAAGGAATGGCAATTCAAGCATTGCTGTAAGCAAGGCCTCTGCAATGTGAATGGCCCTAAGGCTTATAACTTCTGTTCATTATTTCTTTCCTCATTGCCACTTACTGTCTTCTAGAAGCCATGGACACTGGGAGGAACATTCCTGCAAGAAAACCCAAGAAGAGAAGTAAGGAAACAGTGACTGTTTATATGCTTTTGATGTTCCTGATTAGCTATTTACCCCAGAATTACTACTGTTACTATGTATGATAATGGAGTAGACTTCGGTGACCTCCTCTGAGGTCCTACTTGCCCTTGGACCTGTTAGATTAATGATGAGGACACTCTCTACATGTGTGATTAAGCTAGAAACCTTGGTGGGGAGTATGGTTGTTTTTGACAGTTGATGTAGGGGTGGTCTTAAGAAGGGGAGGGCCTTTCTTAGGTGCTGGAAAAGAAAATGGCTGTGAAGGAATAGTCAGAGGGATGCAGGCCTGGTGGGTCTGAAGGTGCAGGAAAGGACCAAGGACCCTGGTGACCTTGAGAACCTGGGTCAGGCAAGGCAATAGGTTGTCTCCTAGAGACTCCAGGAACAGGTGAAGTGCTGTGGACAGCTGGACTTCAGCCACAGCAGGCATCTAACTGATACAATGCTTTCATAAACTTGTGCTGCTTTAAGCTACTGAACTTGGGTGACTTGCCCTGAGAGCAATACAGGCTGGTGCATATTTTGGAATAGCCAGGAACTGCATAACAATGGCCATGACAGTGACAGCCCCCACATGGATGTGTGTGGCCCCATAAGATGGTATTGTTCTGTGGGGTTTCAAAATCACCTAATGACGCATTTCTCAGAATGCATCCCATTGGTAAGCAATGAATGAGTCTGCTGAAAGTAGTGTGTGGTTCCAGCACATTCCTAAAAATCAGAAGTAGCCTTGAAATTGTCCAGTGAAGAGAGACTGAAGATGTGTTTGTGATTTGCTCTATTTTATTTTTTTTATTTTATTTCTGAGACTGGCTCTCACTGTATAGTCCTGGCAGGTCTGGAGCTTGCTTTGTAGACCATGGTGACCTTGAACTTACAGAGATCTGCTTGCCTCTTGCCTCCTGAATATTGGGATTAGAGGACCACCCAGCCACTGGGACCTTGAGGAAGAATTTCAGATACCATTGTGGAAAAAGCTTGTCGTGTTCCGAGGAGTAATTTAAAAGACCCAGTGAGGACTCAGCAGGAAGTGAGGAACTCTCTGGAGAGAAGCTACATTCCTTCAGTCTCCACCCTTCTATTTGAACACATGACCATGAAGAAGGGCCCAGTGTCTTTGCAATTCTTATTTTAGATGAAATGTGTAGTGGAAGCCACACCTCCTAAGCACACCCTTTGAAGGAGCCTGCTAATGGCATGTAAACTCTTGTGGAGACACCGGACATGACCTTGAACCTGGCAAGGTTTTCTGTATCTTCCGTTGCCCCCCATTCATCAAAGAAGACATTTATTTTTCAAGGATAACTTAGTTTAGGTTGTTTGTAAGTGCTTTATAAGTAAGATTTCCCAGTGTGTTCTTCAGTGTAACGCTTGCTCCCTCCACAGAATGAGTCTGCAGGAAACTTATGTGGAGGAATGCAATGGCAGAAAACTTCTTTTTATTGCTAAAAAGTCTACTTTGTCTGAGTGGCCCATTTTTTTTTTTTTTGGTACGTTCTCCTTATGGTAGAGCCTCAACATTTCCAGCTTGGGACGTGACAAAGCTGTTAGGAGCACCCTTGGAGACATCTTCGGTGGCTCTGTGTTTTCAAATTCGTACAGAAACATCTAGGGGTGACATGCTGGTATATAGGGTAGATTTCTTCTTGTCCCTCTGCCAAGATCCACAAAGACTGTGATGTGGAACAAGCCAGAGAGATGTTGCACACAAAGGCCTATGTGGGGACTAATGAGGAATGCACAGGAATGCTCATGTTTTACAAGGCAGTACTGGCTCTTGGACCTTTCCCTGCACCATTTAACCAAGTCTATAAAATATAATTCCTGGCTGTCTCTGATGGCCCTCGATAAAATTCAGCTCACTGGTTTTGCATGAGGGGTTTTATCACGAGAAGTTCTTTGGTGCATTTCTCTCTATGAAGTCACTTCTTGACTGACAAGTGAACATCAACAAATGCCTGGCTTTCACACAGCTCCTAAGAAAACATATCCCTAGAAAAGAAATGTTGATAATAGTTGAGCTTGCCTGGGTAGGGCATTCTTTAGTCACCGTGATGGTGGATGGTATCTCATGACCAGGGTATGCTGTGAATCTGGGTTCCCACTCCATGCATCATACCTAGTCTGTAGTTGAGGAAGGGTTACTAACTGTGAGTCCTGCATCCTGTCCATTATCTGACTGTGTCCTTAACGGAGTGGCATCACCTCAGCCTTCTCAGTGGGGCAGAGACCACCAGAGTGAGGGTCTGGTAATTCTGAAAGGAGGGTGTCATCAAGGCTTCTCTTGTCCTCAGACCTCCTAAATGTGAGGTATCCCCTCAGGTGCTTGGGGTTCTGCTCTTATATCCTGCCATGTCATTCCAGAGGCTGTACCCTCACCTGTGGGCTTATATTTTTTCAAAACCTATGTTTATAAGGGTTCTTAAATGTTCCGACCTCCCTTACCAATCAAAGGTAGGGGAGGAAGAAAGGTTAATAGGATGAGGGGGACATGGACCTGTTTAGAAGTAGTTTTTTGGGGGAAATTCCAGTCTTTGTTGTCTGCAGTTCAGTCCACTAGCAAAACACCAGACATGAATCAGAAGCAAGGTTCGATCCAGAAAAAAAAAAACACAAATCTCTGCTGATCAATCTGCATGAGACCGCAGAAGGGGCCAGAAGCCAACAGAATATCACGAGAAGTTCTTTGGTGCATTTCTCTCTATGAAGTCACTTCTTGACTGACGAGCGAAGATCAACAAAGAAAGCAAGGCGAACCAATGCCAGAGCGTCGTCCACTGTCTGTTGGGTTATACTTACACTCTTTCCAAATATTACGTTTCCTCTCAGTCATCTCCTCCAGCTAAACATCACACACCCTTTCACAAGACAGCTTCCAGAAAAACACCATGCATCTGTTTTTAGGAAAGCAACCTCTCATATGTCTGCTTCAGCAAAACATACTCTCTCATAAGAGAGCTTCCAGAAAAACAGTACATGACACAACTGAGTCCCCAAAGAAACCAAAAATTTCTCCTTTCCCTCATCTTTCATTCAGACCATCTTCTTTGCTCACCCAGTCTCAGGCCATCAGGGCCTGAAAGTAAGGCAAAAAATTCCCATAGAAGGAACCAGAATTAGACTGGAAGCCCTGCATACCAGAATTGAAGCCTGCATTTCAGAGTGTGTGTCACCTGTAACTCCCTTCCAGCTTCAGTCCTGACCATTATCCCAGAAGGTCTAGAGTTCTCCAGGTGTGTGTGTGTGTGTGTGTGTGTGTGTGTGTGTGTGTGTGTGTGTGCAGGGCATGAAGGTCAAAGAATTAGCACTGGCACGTGTTTCCTATTAAAAAAAGGAGTGTTATCATACTGCAAATGGTCCCAACAGCCAAGTGTGTGGCAGTGATGTTCCTAGGATCACAACAGTGCTGCCAGACTCCACTGATCCAGAGATGTGGCTCAGCAGACTTAAGGCATCGCCTAAACCCTCAAGAGGGTTTCAAAGTTCTACTCAATGTGCCAGGGAAAACTGCTCTGTGGTAGGTCTTGGTCCCCGAGGGAAGGTGGGTCATGGCTCAGCAGGAGATAGCAGGCTAGTGTGCAGCAGTAGTGTCTGCAGGAGAAACCCAGTGCCAGTGTCTATTAGTAGAGACCAGTGCTACTCAGTCAGAGCATGTTTCCGTAGCCCCTGGGAAAGGTAGCATAGCCTGCCAGTCTTGGCTTCTCACAGGACTGAAGAACGATTCAACCCATTTGGTGGAGTTCTGCCAGAGTGAGCAATGGCCATATCTGCTTTCAGTTCTGTGTAGCTGGCTTGGGCAGAACACCTTTGGCATCAGCCAATGTGGGCGTCAGCTTAGCTGAGCTCACAAGTTTACGAGCCATGCCCAGGTGAGTCTTGATGGAATTTTTCAGAAACTGGTTCTAGCTTGAAGTAGCCTGGACCTCAGAAGTACCATGGGGTTAGGATATCCTTTAGTATGCCATCCTCTTTGGAAGACCGCAGCAGTTTTGGTGCTTCCTCAATTGTCAGTTTCAGGGTCCCTTGTTGATTCTGTCCAAGATGGACGTCTCAAGTGGGAAAATCACAAAGCCTCCCTCTGTGCTTCAGGCCTTCACTTCCACTAGTTAAGCTATTGTCACTGGCTGTTCCCAGCCAGTAACAATCAGTTAACATCCAGAGGGACCGTGTCCCAAATGAAGTTCTAGGCAAGGATAGATATGTGACATTGTCTTCTGACCTTTGAATGCCTGCACTCAACACACACATATGAACACGCACATACATATATCCTGTTTCAGCACAAACAGATTGATAAATAACAGTGCTCCATCACTGTCACCACTAGAAAGACTTTCCACTTCTCCAGAGCTGTGGGCACATGAGTTTGGCTAATTCAAGAGAAAACCCAGCAAAAGATCCTACTAGGCTTCTTTAAAGTCCCTCCATCCCCACCCTGGCCCTTCTAGTGCAGTTGAAATGTGTGAGGGGGGTTTATGTTACAACTTGAAGAGAATAGAGACCATTTAAGAAAAGGGTTCCACATGGAAATTGAGAGCATCCCTTGACTTCCAGGGTAGCATGGTCTCTGGGTTGGATTTGCATGGTAGGTACACGATCCGACCCTTATCATTCCATCAATAATTAAGGCAAGAGCAGGAATTAGCCTCCACAGCTGTTCAAAGGGAGGTGCTCTCCTATAGGCTCCCAAGGCCACAGCCCAAGACACAGGAAGAACCGAAATGTAACTCTGGCATCAAGCTGCACATGACTAAACTGTTAAGAATTGTGCCTGATTTCTAGGATCTGAAGTTTGAAAACAGTATCTGAATGCTGATTTCATATAAGGCCCAGAGAATTACATTATATCTCAAATTATTGATTTTATTCTTTTTGTTTTGTTTTGAAGGAAAAAAGAAAGGTCACAACTGGTCAAAACCAAAACGGGGAAAGCCAATGAGGAGTGTACGGAGAAAACGTAAGCAAACCGAGGGGCTGTTACAGCTGTCGAGTTTATTAAGGTGTTGCCCATTGCACACTTGAGGGCCTGTGAGTTTCTGAGCCATGATAGTGTGTGTGTGTGTGTGTGTGTGTGTGTGTGTGTGTGTGTGTTGTATTCACACAGGTGCATATGGGTGCGCAGTATTGCCCCCATGTGTATAGGCCTGAGGAGGATGTTGAATATTCTGCTCTCTGTCTCTCTACCATTCTCTTGATAATTGACAGTCAGCAAGCCCCCATAATCCTCTTGTCTGCAGTCCCTTAACACTAACCCTATAGGCACATACCTATGTACTTTTTACGTAGACGCTGGTATCTGAACCCATAGCCTCATTCTTACACATTCATTGCTCTTAAGCACTGTGCAATCTCCACCTTCCCACAACGTTTTATCGCCACACTAAAGTATGGGTTAAGATGCTGTAACAAAGTGTCCTAGTGCTACAATGTCTCTTTCAAATGGTTTGTTTCTGGTACTTGGGATGGTCCATATGTGCTGTTATGTTTGATAAACCTGCAAAAGCACTTATTTTTGCCTGTAAATTCAGGTCTCTTAATGTAAGTATTTATCTGTCTAGAGAGAGAAAGATGTACTTACAGAGAGAAATAACTGACAGTCCATGTTTATAAGTGTGGTCATTGAAGGGATGGTGGGATGGTTCAGTGGGTATAAGCGTGAGGACTTGATTTTGGATCCCTACCACCCACATTAAAAAGTTGGGCATAACAGACACATCTGTAATCCCTCACCGGGGAGGTACAACCTCACTGGTTGACCACTAAGCCTAGTCAGATCAATGAGTCCCAGATTTAGTGTCAGACCTGTGTCAACGGCTAAGGTGGAGAGCTGTTGAGAAAGACTCCAAACATTGACTTCTGGCCTCCATGCACATTCAGGCACACCCACATATACATATGTAGGAACAAATGCATGTGCACATATATGCAAAAATGTACACATTGGTTATTTTTGGTTATTGGAATAGATGTGATGTCTATAGTTTTGTTTTTTAAAATATTGAATATGATCAGCCTTTGTCATGAAAGGTATTCTTTAGGGATACACACATACACACAAACATAGATATAGATAGATAGATAGATAGATAGATAGATAGATAGATAGACAGACAGATCAATTGACCTTAGAATATTTTTGAACAATTTAATCACAAATATATCTACATGGTGATGTTTCCAATAATCTTATTTCTATATCGTGTATATATATTTATAACCAGCCCCGCCAGCTGATTTTAGTAATGGTCTAAGGGATTCTTTCTTCCTAAACAAAAGCTAAAAGACGTTTTCCAAATGATTATCAGTTTTGCATCAGGTCCATGAAGCAGGCATTGGATTCCGACTTGATATTAATTCCACCAGCTAAGAGTCTTATGCCCTTGACAATGACCTGGCTGTGCTGTTGACTGATGAGTACAGTTTTTGTTTGAAAAGGAGAAAAAGGTGGTTGCATCCATTTTTTTTGAATGCATATTATGGGAACCACATTATTTGGGCTGAGTTTTTGAAAACACTTCCATCAGTTATCTTCATGTGTAAACAAGTAGATTTCCTTCCAACATGTTAATACAAGTGAATCCTGCACGTGCTTTACCCCCGACTTCTGCCTGGAAGACCACAGCCCCTTGTTGTGAGCTCTTATCTGCAGTGTGTGGAGAAACACCCTGATGCAGCAGGATGCCGCCCTTGCTCCTTCCATTTTCCCCTGTAGTTTGGCTCAACTCTGCATTTACCTGTGTCCCTCCTAGGTGGCAGAATAGCTGCTGGCCAGGCAGCTTTCAGGAGAAAGAAAATGAAAAAGAACCCAGGACTCTCTGCTAAGATCAGAGGTAAGACAGCTTCTGTGGCTCTTTCCCTTCACCCTCGTCTGGTAAGGTTTGGGGGAAATCTAAAGATTAAAAACAAAAGAAAGCAAAACCAAAAAACTACTCAAGCTTACTTGTCAATTTGAGAGTAAAGCTGTTGGGAACAAGAGTGTACGTTGTATTTATATCATCAATTTGTCCATCTCATTATCTTCCTTCTGGATTTTTATGGAAATACTTTTCTCTACATATTGGTTACTTAAATGGCTAGATGTGGAGAATTGGAAGCGGAAAGCAGATCTACTCAGTCCTTTCCTCCCCCCCCCCTTTCAGTGAGTTCTTTCTCATCTTGGCCAGGCCCTACAGCGTTCCAGGTCCATTTCTGTAGCAGCATCTTTCCACAGGAGAAGCTGAGAGCCGTTTCTGACCTGATACCTAATTTTTGAGACAGTCAGACCATGTCGGAGAGAACAAACAGCAAAGAAATGAAACTTCATGCTTTCTCCAATTTAAAGCACTTCCCCTCCGTCAGCCTGGGCAAGCCTTAGACTATGCAAGCAGGGCTGGTACCATCCTGTTTTTAGTGTTCCCATGTGGCTCTGCCTCTCTTCTCTAGCAATTGGTGTGGAGCCATTGGGTTGGGGAGATGGAAGAGAACAGAGATGACTGTGTGCTTGAGCAGGTGTCTTGTCTAATGGAAGACGCTGGAAGTATAGAATGCTCTCTCTCCCAAGATTTGTTCCCATCACTTCCACAGTAGGGAAAGATGAGGGGCAAGACATCAGGTTCACCTTGTTCAAAGAAATTTAGCTTTCATTTTGGAGCCTGGTGTAAGGAGCCCTGCTGCCACGACTCAATCCCACTGATGTGTTCTACGGTCACACTGTGGTTTGACATTTTGCCTTAGGATGTTCAGGGCCCCAGGAGACCACCTCAACCAACTCAACTGGAAAAAAAGACTTTCTGTTTTCCTCCCACAGAAACTCTTATGTCATTAGTGACATGAGCATACTAACAGGTCGCTTTATTTGCCATTTACTAAACTGATCCCAATTATTGAGCCTTCTATAAAATTTTTGAATAAACAACAGAGAATTGACAAATCTGTTATTCTAAAGTTTAAGACTGACCATAACAACTATTTTTAAATTACTTTAAACTATATTCAGCCCACAATTGTATTAATGGGGTTAGTGATTTCAATTTATTAAACTATATTCAGCCCACAATTGTATTAATGGGGTTAGTAATTTCAATTTATTACATGGGCAGAATGCCTCTAGATGCAATAAAAACCCAATCTTGCCTTGCTCAGTTATTCTCCTTGGAAATAAAGTGTTGTAGGAGAAAATGTATCTAGATCTAAATCCAGATCTCCCTATACCAGCTTCTTCTCCATTGGCTAAAATAGACATCAGTGTTTCCTTTATCTCTTCAAAAATATGAGCCTTAAATATGTTCAATAAAAGGTAATTCAGTAGACCTTCTAGTCCTACAATGAAAAACACCACACAGGGTTAGGGAGAAAAGGTCTCTGAATTTGCTGTGCTGACTGATGTTGTTGCCAAAACTTTGACACCAAGTCCTGCTGGAATAGAGTAGGGATAGATGCTGGAATGAATCAGGTGGAAATCTTCCCAGTGGGCTATGAGCATGGGACCTCAGAAGGAGGAGGAATGGGCTATTCCCAAGCACGACATAGCCTTCTAGCGTCTTGGTGGCATCTTGGACCAGAAGGAGGAGAGTTCCTTTGAAAGCCACTTTGAGTGGAAGACCTTATGTTGCCTGGTGGTCCCACCATCCACAGAGAGAAACAAGAGTATTTGTTTCTCTAACAGTGTATGTAGCTGAATTACCCACTGAGACACTTCCTGTTTACTCACTGTCTGAGATAGTAACAAGAATTTTGATGACACAGCTGAAACAAGGTCAAGAACCCTGGGCCACTACAGTGCTGCCTGCATTGACCTGCAAACTCTCAAGAGTGGATACAATCTCTGCCATACATGGGGTGTCACCCAGCAGTGATTGTACATGAAGGTGGCCCAGAGTGTTGGACAAAGACCTGGGTCCAATTTTTCTTTTCCTTTAACCGCAATGGACTTGGACAAGCCCTTTGTCTCTCATCTCAGATTCTTCGTTTCTAATGTAAGGTCATACATGTCAACCCTCCCAGTCCATTGCAGTCTTGATCACAAACAGTCTCAGCACCATGGACAGTCCACTGCGCCCCACACCTCCTGTCTCCCACTCCATCAAAGTCTCTGCACTGATGACAGGGAGAGCAAACTTACCTTCTCAACTTTCAGGAATTTCCTTGAGGAATTTTCATCTCTGCTTTTGTGGAGTTGCATTTCTCCACCTCCTGTATTGTGTTCAGATTGTTCTAGAGCTCTCTGGGTTTCTCTATCAGCTCCAGACACAAAGCACTGTTGTGAGGGAGAAATGAAGCAGAGCAGACATACAGACAAATTCGAGGTGATCCCACCCAGCTCTGTCCATTATCTCTTCTCCCTGCTTTCCAAGTCAGTGCTAAAATGGGGAGATAAGAGTACCATCTCTGGCTGCCACCTTTAGTAAATAGCACACCTGGGCAGCTCCTGCTATAACCTGAAAACTGCTGTGTGTTTCATGTAACAATCAGTGGTGCTAACCAGAGTGGGAGTCAGGACAGTTTTATTGATTCCAAATTTCTCTGCAAAAGCCTTCTGTTTTTTTTTGTTTTGTTTTGTTTTTATAAATTAGGGGTAAAGTGTTTTGTCACTATGTATCCACCAATATGCCACTTGCAAGAAAGATTTAGAAGCTAGGGATGTGAGGGTCAAAATGTCCCAAGTGTTACAGAAATGACCCCAAGAGGGAGAAGGGTAATTGAGCAACTGCAAAGTGAGATGCAAGAAGAAATCCTCTTTTCAGGTCCAAGAAGGCGCAGAAAGGAAAATGCCAATTTTAGCGCTGAGTTGCTTCCTGTGACGTGTGGTGACTTGAAGGGAGTGTTACACAAGGATAAATTCAAGCAAGGTGGGTTTCATGGTTTTAAATCTGCAACTGCTAACTTTAAAAATCACACGCAATAATGCAATTACTTGAGGGACTGTGGAGTAGGCATGGCTTGACATCAGGAAGGGATCCTGACAAACTGTTCTCACACTTGAAGAAACCATTCGTAATAGATGCTCACGCCAACGTGGTAGATGTAGCTGCGTGATGCTCAGAGAACCAGAGGAAGCCCATGAACTTTCATCCATAGATGGAAACTGTTGTGTAGTTTCATCCTGGTCAGACACAAGTGGGAAGAGGCTGTGAGCCTCTGTCTTCGCATCCCTGGGTCATTAGCACCAGGACATGACACTTGTCATGGGGAGACCATCACAGGACTGAGAATCAGAGAACCCAAGTTCAAACCCCAGATTTGCCAAATGTGGTGTTCTCATTCTATAGAGGGAGGGGGCTTTCTGAGCCTGAAATTTCTCATTTTGAAATAGAGGACAATGATTTAAAGCCTGACCCATGAGGATTAATTATTATTATTAATTATTGTTGATATAGCATATTCTTCAATAATATGCCATAAAGGTTTGCAAGAAATAAAGTCTCAGTATGATGGGCTTCATCTCAGAGCTCTCTATGGATGATAGTTAACAGAAAGGATTACATTGTCTCTATTTTTCATGGTTTTAGTGGGTTATAATTCATACACTATAATTTGGCATTTAGAGTCTGCAGATAAATGGGATTTTCCCTTTTGGTACATCAGAAACAATTACCATGAGAATATATTTGTGTCCCCTTGTGAGTAGCCAATGCCCCTTCCCACTCCACACTACTAACCAATCACACACCTAACTTCTGTTCTATAAATCTGCCCAGTGTACACATTTCATAAAACAACATCGGTAATGTGGGCCACTTGTGACTGCCTGCTTTCACTTACTGTGAAAAAAACCACATCTTTGTGGTTTATGCACTATGTAGTTTTAATTGCCAGATAAGGTGCTATTCACTTGTTACATATTACGTTTTTATCATTCACTCACCAGTTTGGATTATTTCTACTTTGGGATGTAATAAATAATGTTGTCTTGAGACTTCAGGGGCAATGTGTGTAGGAGTATTCATACTCAGTCTGAGGCACACAGAAGTGGAGTTGCTGGGTCATATGGTGATTATATGTTGAACTCAGTAAGGACTCACCAGAATATTTTTGGTGGTGGCTACACTGTTCTGTATTCCCACCAGTAATGCAGGAGGCCTCCAACTTCCCTCCATCAAAAGCTGCTGTTTCTCTTTGTTTTCTATTATGGTCATCCTGATGGGTGTGGAATAGTGTGGTAGGAATGGTAGGAATTTGTTCACTTTTTCATAATAAAGAAGATGCCAAACATATCATTAGCTTTTTTTTTTTTTTAAATCATAATCTCTATTTCCATGGATTAAGATTTATGTTTGGTGGTGTCTACCTATGACTGTAGGAATAGACAAACTTCTGTTCAATATTCCCTTTAAATTGGATAGAACACAGTGTCACCTAATCCTGAGCTGCAGTGGCAGTCTTTGTCGTGGTTGAGGATTTCTTCTCCACCTTTCCTGGGGCACCTGAGACTCTCATTGTTCTCCAGCCTAAGAGCTCAGCATTGGGTTGGACCCCAGTCACACTGTGGAGTCAGTCACTTGCTTGTCTGTTTCTTGGTGACCCTGAAGTAGTTTTAAAAGGTGGTGATTATCATTTTTTTTCATGCATGAAAATAAAAGAAATATGCAAGTTTTCATGAAAGCACTTGAGGGAACCCCGGGTTAAGCTGGGACACCTGATGCCAGGCAGGAGGCCTGACTCTTCAGCTATTGACTTTCAGCATAGCTTTGGTAACTCTAGATCCAGTGTGGTGAGCAATCACGAATCTAGGGATAAAGCTGGCCCAAAACTAACCTATCATGATCTTACAGGGACATCTGTGATGTCCATACAGTGTCAGGATGGAAACTGGTTCACACCCTCTGAATTTGAAATCATGGGAGGCCATGCAAGATCAAAGAACTGGAAATTGAGTCTGCGCTGCTATAATTGGCCCCTGAAATTCCTGATCCAGGTATTGCAATTAAGGGGAGGGAGGTCAGTGCTTCTTATTGCACTGTTTACAGATCAAGTAAGTATTGAGTTATGGGAAGCCCTAATACCAGTTAGGTTTTCCTGTCACTCAGGAGTGAGGCATCCCTCATTCACAGCCTCATGGAAGGTACACCCTGGTGATATTAACAAATGTGAGACACAGAACCTCTGAGGAGGGAATGACCATTCTGAATAGGAGTTTTTGCAGAGAAATTTCTGCCTGAAGCCAAAGAAAGAGTTGACTGTCAAACACGTGGAACACAGTCTAGAGCAAGAAGGGCATCTGAACAGAGTTCTAACTAGGGCACCTGTGTGGAATAGTGGTGTGCTGTGTGTTTGGCATAACCCATCCTTTGAGGTTTGTAAATGTAGCTTTTATTCACCCGAAGTAATTGTAATTTCCGAGGTTTACTGCCTCTGATGCTAACCTAGGCCTAGACCTGGAAGTTTCTAGCCACTGTACAGTCTTATCTAGGCGTAGAATGTTTTCAGCTTCTGAGACTTACTGCTGATTTAAGCTCACACTTTCTAGTGCTTTCTGAACTCTGGCTGGCTGGTTCAATTCAGCTGATCTGGCTCAAACTCCTTTCCTAGCTGGTTGATTCAATCTGGCTTCTCTCTACTTCTCTTGAGTTCTGTTTGGCCTCATACGAACTCTGGCAATCTGTTCTAATCTTCTGGCTCCTTCTCATTCTCTGGCTCATTCTTTCTGTCTTCACCTGTGCCTAGTTTGTTGTCTCTTCAACTGGTTTCTGTGTAACTCTTCTGGTAAAACTGCCTCCTTCTCTTTTTTCCTCTTCCTGCACTGCCCCTTACGTAGCTTCCCTTTCCTCTCTTCTCCTGAGAGCTGAGCATATCCTATTCTGTCAAATCTTTTCCTGATTTGTCACTTTGTATGCCCCTCAATTAGACAATACTTTCAAACACTGGTGTTTCCTTCTATAAACTAACTTCACCTTCATTGTTTGGGATTAAAAGTGTGTACTAAGGGTGTGTCTGTATTCTAGCCAGAAGGATTAAAGTAAGTCCTAAAAGCTGAGCCACACTACAACTAGAAACAGGTTTTTTTTTTTTCAGTAAATAGCACAATTTTAGGGTTCACTGTGTTATCAAGTATCTTGTAATAGAAGTTGTTAGTACAGGGATTTTAAGCCATCCTAATTACCTGAAATTCAAAATTTAGACAAGAAATCAGTGATGGCCTTGAAGTTAGAAATGTCAGTTGAAGACAAGGTATGTTGGCACAAGCCTTTAATCTCAACGCTTGGGAGTCAGAGATAGGAAGATTTCTGTGTTTTCAAGGCTAGCCTGGTCTAAATAGCAAGTTTCAAGACAACCAGGGCTATGCAGAGAGATCCTGTTTCAAAAGAAAAAAAGAAAAAGAAGTGGAAGTTGAAATATATGATCATCATCTCCATCATTATTTGGTGTACAGGGTTGAACCTAGGGCTTCAAGTAAACTAAAGAAGACTTCAGCTCTAAGCTAAGCCCAGCCTTCTTGTTTTACTTTGCTTCCTGTGCGGCTATGAGAAACACCATGACCAAAATCAACCTGTTGAAGGAAAGTGATTATTTGGCTTACAGATACAGTCCATTATAGTGGGAAGCCAAGGCAGGAACTCAAAGCAGAAATATGGACGCACAAACTGAAGCAGAAACCACTGCTTAAGGCTTGCTCCTTGGCTCCTAAAGTTCCATGTTCAACTGCCTTTCTTATTCAACTTTGGTATACCTTTCTAGGGATAGTACCACCCATAGTGGGCTTAGACTTCTTATCATTTCTCAATCAAGAAAATGCTCCCACAGAATTGCCTATAGTCTATCTGAGATAGACAATTCTTCAACTGATGTATGCCAAGTTGACAACCAAACTAGCTAGGGCACATCTACAGTTCTCTCAGAAAGAGCTAGTCTCAGATATGATTTCATCATCTCCCTATTCAGCAAGCCTGTGTATTTATCTTAGAATTCTTAGTTCAAATATCTTTCCCAGCACTGACTGTCCTAGTCCCTCAGCTTCAAGACACCCTTCTTAAACTGTGTGGGATTGGTTCTCTATGCTGGCAGTGATAGCACATGCTTTATTCAAAACACTTCAGAGGCATAGGCAGGTGAATCTCTTGAGTTTGAGGCCTCTGCAGTGCAATTAAGATAGCCAGGGCACAGAGAAACCCTGTCTCAAGAAGATGGAGGAGGTGGGGAGCAGAAGGATGAGAAACAGGAGGAGAAGAGGAGGAAGAAGGAGGAAGAAGAAGAGGAGGAGGAAGGAGGAAGAAAAGAAGAAAAAAAGAAAAAAGAGAGATTTTTTCTTTCATGAGCTTTTTCCTCATCCACCCTCCTAAGCCAAGTTTTCTGTCTTTGTGTGCTCCAAATTCATCAGAGTCTGTGACACCCTATATGCAAGCAACAACTGGGTGTTGACTGGCTAGTCTTGGTATGGAAAGTCAAGCTGAAGTGGGTCAGATGGAACAGAGATGTAAAGGTTGCATCAGTGATTATGGGGGGAACGTCTCAGGACTTAAGGAAGATACACCAGAGAAAGATGGATGTAAGGTGGGTCTCTCTAGCTGTCACAGGCTAGTGTCTGTAGGTAACAAGAAGGAAATGGAGTCAGACAATGGGTCTGAACCAGGCAGAACTTTTGGAAGAAGGTTGAAAATGCAAGACTCATACTGCTGAAATATGGATACCTACATATTCGGGTCCTTTTATCTTGCAGAGAAAATTTCTACCCAACCCTCCACGGATATATCACAAGAGGAAAAAGGTGAGTGCTCACCATGTGAGTTTTACACACATAGCATCTTACTGATGGCGCCCCAGTTCGGCTGTTACACTTAGTCACCTCTCATTTCCTCCGTTACTGCTTTCTTTAATGTGCCTTCCCCCATGCTTCTGTATTGGGTGTAAAGTCGTCTTCCTTGAATGTTGATTGCTTTAAGTTGGAGATGTTAGAGAGCCACCGGCATAGACTTCAACAGGCCACATATCACTGACACTGACTTCATAGTTCACTGAGAATCTGAACTCCAGGCGAGCGTATAATTTGTCATTGGCATTATTGTCTATCTTGCTTGAACTCTGAATCCTCAGGATGTTTCATCCATTCTGTTTTCTAGAAGAAAGCTATGATTTAACCTGTTCAACAATTACTTTAAAAGCCAGTGCCTCTACCTTCCCCCATATGCTAAGAGTATCTCAGTCTGGATCACTCAAACAAGCTAGAAATGTCCAGGCCACAAAACCATCCTTAATTCTTGGGTGCAATATTTCATAGCAACAAAGGGCAGTTGCCTCTTATTTTGTATCTCTGGTTATAAGAACAGAATTCCCAGTGAAACAGAATCCAAGATCCATTTCCATTTCCATAAGTCTCCCAGGCCTCTTTATCTGTTCAGAGGTGTGGGCTCTGGAAATTTCCATGTCACAGTCAGCATCACATGCCAGCTTCTCAGCTCAGGACATGACTGTTTAAACTTGCTGGTGATAACTGGTTTGTGTCAGGAAGTCTTGGATTCCCTTCATAACCATCATTTCAGTATGATGACATCTGCATTGAGATACCCAGAGTCTCTTTTCCCAAGCGAAGCCTTTACTTGTCTGTGTGATGCCTAATTACAAAGTACACACAAAAGGACACATGCCCAAGGACTGGAAGAGACGATCGTAACAATAGCCCTGACTGACCCCAAGTATTTTGTCAAAGTCACTGTCTACATTAAACAATGAGCAATAGGGTAACGTGGGGGATTCTAGAACAGTGAGCAGCGGCAGGACCACCTCTCTGGTGAGTGTATCCTAGATCATGCTTGTCTCCAGCTCTCGGTCCAGGACTGGAGTTAAGAGCTGTGACTTCCTGTATCACAGAAGGGAAGAATGAAAAGTCACCACAGTGGATGTTCCAAAGCAATGTGAATTCTACTGTTGCCTCTTACCATTGCAGCCAGCATGGCATCCCTTTGAGTTTTGAATATAGAGGAGGGAGGCTAGCAAGGGGAAGAGCTGTGGCCCTGAGAGCCTTGGTTTCACTTGGTTTTCAGAGGGAGCTACAGAAGGTGATGGAGTTTTCTCTCTGGGGTCACTTAGACTCTAGGACTCTGAGCCTTATGATTGGCACATCTTCAGCCTCGTTCTCATGGCAGCTACTCTGCAGAAAGGTGCTGGTGGTCATGGTGGACACATCCTGGGTTGGCAAATTGAAAGAAAATGGCCTAGAGCCTTAAATGTTCGAGAAGAAGTAGAATTATTCATTTAGAAACCAGACCCTGCCTCCTTGCATGACTTCACAAAGGCTCCTCGGGGACTAGAGCCAGCAAGGGGACCTTGCTTTAATCAGAACAATAGTCCGATGATCCTCTTTTTCTCCTACTAGATGCATAGGTCCATAAAAATAGATATGGGGGGAAAAGTAGATTTTCGAAGAAAAACACTTTAGGCAAAATTAATTTTTGCCTAAATCAAACCAGTATTTTAAATCAAAGAGTTCAAGAAAATAGACTCTGTCAACAGTTCCTGGGAACTCCCTGCAGGTGCACGAGGCCATGACTTCCACAGGCTTGGGTCAAAGTAAGATTGAGAAACAGGTGTGACTCAGGATGGAAAGTCCTTAGTGAGAGATCAGGAGGCCTTATGTGACTACAGTGTCTCCTTTGGTCTTGCTGTTTGCTTTATTCTCTAATTTATTTAGGTGGGAACTAAACAAGCCCAGCACTTGAGCTGTTTTTACCTACAAGCCTCTAAATAATATAACAAATTTTATAGGCAAGATGGCACATGGCTGGAATCCCAGCACATAAAATGCAGAAGCAGAAGGATCAGGAGTTCAAGTCCAGCCTTGGCTGTATAGTGAGTCCAAGGCCAGCCTGGGTTAAAGTGTGATGTATCTCAGAAGTCAGATCAATGCTGGTCATGACAAAACAAATGTAAACAACTGTCATTTGGCTACTTGAATAAATAATCAGATCTTATACTTAATACTGTCACTCAAATTTTCTCTTTCATAAGAGAACACAGAACTTGGATTGTTCTCCAGTTGACCCTAGTGTAAGTACTGACTCCTAGCTACAATCCCTGAAAGGCTCCAGCCTTCTCCTTGATGCTTTGTCTGTGACTTGGTTGCCTCTCTCTCAAATGGACTCAACTGTCAGTTTAGGTAAGCTGCTGTGGGTGAAGAGCCATCATTACCAAACCTGTCCCACAGTCAAGGCAGGAGGAGCCACTCTGGGTGTTTGGGTCAGAAGCATCCTACTATGTGGTTCACTATGGGTTCTCATATCCTTATTTACCCTGAAGATGGGAGACAGAGTTCTAGATCACTGGAATCCCTGGGACAGAGCCTGACATGGCAGTGGGCCTGGCTGGCTTTGGGTAAAGAGTGAAGAGCAAATACAGGAGGAGACACCATTTGCAAAGGGCAGTGTTTGGAAAGAAAAAAAAAAAACCTAGCATATAGGCCTCCTGTGCAAGTTCTAGGTCTGGAGTTGTCATGCAGAAAGTTGTCTATAGAGCAAGTGGGTTTTCATACAAACCATGGGGCCAGTCCGAAGAGAGCCATGGGGGTGGGGGGCCCACAGCTGCCTGGAAGCAAAACCATCACACTGAGCAAATCACTGTTTTTCTTGTGTCAGCTTGGCTGTTATTTGGGTATAAGCAAACCGTCCTAACACCTAAAACCCTGTCCATTCTCTGCTCACCTGTATCCTTGTACTTTGAACCCACATGCCTGGTCATCTGTACTCATATCCTGCCATCTCTGAGGCCCTACCACCAGCTGTGGGCCCCCTAGGTACAGGAGCCACAGTCAGAAATCTCCTCTGCAGATTCTTTCTTCAATTTATGGCATGCTAATGGCTTAATTTACAGGAGGTGGTCTTGTCTTAGTTTATCCCATTAAATTAAATTCCTAGTACATCTCCCTTAGATGAGTCAATAGCATCATTGTTATAGAGGCAAGTGGACTTAATATTTTATTTCAGAAACTCCTTTTATCTACATGCTAGGGACATTAGTCAGATTATATAAAGTCATGTTTTGTTGCCAGTTGTCTTAGTAGGGTTTTATTGCTGTGAAGACAAACCATGACCAGAGCAATTCTTATTAAAAAACAAAACAAACAAACAAACAAACCACATTTCATTGGGGCTGGCTTACAGTTCAGAGGTTTAGTCCATTATCATTATAGCAGGAAGCAAGGCAGTATGCAGGCTGACACAGTGCTGGAGCAGTAGCCGGGACTTTTACCTCTGGATCGAAAGGCAGCAGGAAGTGACTGTGAGCCACTAGGCCTGGTTTCAAGTACCAAGACCTCAAAGTCTGCCCCTTAGTGGTGAACTTCTTCCAACAAAGCCATAGCTGTCTCAAGAAGGTCACACTCTCTGTGGTCCTTTGGGCCAATTTTACTCAAACCACCACACAAGCATTCTGTGTCAGGATCTTTGGTTTTACAGGGAAAATGGTATGAGGTCTGCTTCATACCTCCCTTCTCCCAGACTTCACTAAAGATCAGGTAGTCTTGTTTTGCAAATTGTGTTCCATGATTTTCCTAAATATCCCAGGTGGAAGCATCAATGTCCTTGTAGACTCATGCAAAGGCCATCTAGGGAGGATTGCCACAGTAGTGGCTTTATGAGTCTCACCATCTCCCAATGATATAGATGTTCTGTTTTCTAGATTCAGAACTCAGATGAATGTGAGGTGTGTCGGAATGTAGGAACACTCTTCTGCTGTGATACTTGTTACAGATCCTTCCATGAAGAGTGTCATATCCCAACAGTGGAAGCTGAGATGTGAGTGGAATGTGGTCCCTTATCTGTCTCCTAAATACCCTTGCCTTGTTGTACACATCATCTTTATGGAGTGGGAGCCTGGGTCTTGAGGTGGGAAACACAAGGCCTCTTAACAGATACCATACAGGAAGACCCAGAGAGCTGTTTCAAGATGCTGTCAGCAAAAGGTTAATGTTCTTTGTGTTAGGGAGCCATCTCTCCTTATATAAAGGCTGAGTCTTTTGCCTACACATCAACAGAGCTTTTTCTCAAAGTTGTGCACCAAAGCCTCTTGTCCAAAAGATTGGGGGTAGAATACACTACTTACTTGTGTTTTCTATGAACTTGTGAAAGAAAAAAAAGCATGATCAACTACTTCCCACATTTCACCAGGTTGTAATGAACTCTTGGAAGTTTAAGGTTCCCAGAACTTTTTTGAAGACCAATTTATTGTACTCAGATCTGATAGCCTAGTCTCCTTTTGCTCTCAGTAACCTGTCAGGAAATGGGGACCCACCACTTCTCATAAAGCCCACTTTCTAAGGACCAGCTCCTGCCATGACAATGCTAGGAGGCTGGCAACTTAAGATCAAAGTGGGGACCTTCAGAGTCTAGGAACCTTGCCCCAGATGGGACTCTCAGCCATTCCTAAAAGCATAATGGCAAGTGTAGGAACGGTGGCTGTTTTCAATGGTCTAGTCCTCTGCTCACTTCATGTCCCACCCTTCAGAACACCATGGAGTTGCATCTTCTGTAGGATGCAGTCCTTAGGAAGTCAACAGAGTCTTCCAGAATCTGAGATACTGCAGAGAGAGATGGTGCCCCAGGAACAGTTGGTGAGTCACTGTGAACCTCATATATTCCCCCTTTCCCCTGGATGAGGACAGACAGGCTTGGAGCCAGAAGAATAGCATCCGAAGAGAGCTTGCTCCTCCAAGGCACACTCCGTCCATCATGCTGCTGTCGCAGCATAACTTCTTGGTATAAAAACTCAGTGATACAAATTTATAACCAAGAGGCACTCATGTTGGGCAAATTTGCAGATGGGTTTGAGCGGTGCCTTTCCCCTGGGTATGTGTATAGACTTTGCCTTTTCAAGTTACTTTGACTGAGTCCCTTTATCTTGCAGAAGTGTGAGTTTGTTCTCTTGAGAGTCTATTGCTGTTCTGAGAGCTCCTTTTTTTCCAAGATGCCATATTATTATTATGTAAGTAATGGTGGTGAACCCCTGGTCACTGGCTTCCATGATGTCTCATGACTGAGAGGCCAGTTTGGGGGATTGTGATCTTAGTCCCCGAGGAGCACTCTGTTGTTTCTGTGGAGTTTCTAGGACCCCGTGGAAGGTAAATGCTGAGTTGTGGCATTCACTCTCCTATGGCTGTTTCTCTCACCAGTTTAGAGAGGTGACTGTGGGTGTTCAAGAGCCTATGTGGTTGGAAATAATCAAGAAAAAGCTGAGTGACCAGGCTTACTGCCAAGTAGAAGACTTTGTGCAAGACATGAGGCTCATCTTCCGGAATCACAGAATCACATTCAAGGTCAGCAACACCGACACACACACACACACACACACACACACACACACAAAAGAAAATAATTTTTAAAAATATATGTATGTCAAATGTGGGCATGGTGGCACAGGATTTTAATCCCAGCATATAGGAGGCAGATGTAGGCAAATCTCTGAATCTGAGGCTAGCCTGGTCTATACAACAAGTTCAAGGACAGCCAGGCTACACAGAGAAATCCTGTCTGGAAAAAAAAAAACTCGTGTGTGTGTGTGTGTGTGTGTGTGTGTGTGTGTGTGTGTGTGTGCATGTGAATGTAGATGCCTGTAGAGTCCAGAGGCATCAGTCCGGAGAATTGAATTGGGTCTTTTGCAAGAGTATGATATGCTCTTGATCACCACTCCATCTCTCTAGATCCTAGCTTAAATATTTGTGTGTGTGTGTGTGTGTGTGTGTGTGTGTGAGATGTGCATGTACTCATGAGTGTGTGCATGTTTATGTGTGAGTTCAGTTGGTTTATGTGTGTGTGCATATCATAATATTCATGACAATCAAGGTAGAAGGCAAAGTTGTGTGCAGTTTTCTTACATTTCAGCTTCTTTGAGACAGAACAACTGTCAACTACAGTGGACACCACATGCTCCTTTCCACAGAGTTTGGGAATCTAAACTCAGGTCCTCTTACTTGTGTGGCAAACACTGACCCACTGAATCAAGTCCTCAGCCTGATAAGTTTCTGTGTCTAACTCCCCTTAGGCAGGATTCTCAGAAATACCAAATCTAAGGTTCTTTACATGTGAATGAACCATGCAGCTAATGGGGTCCCCCAGAGGATAGAAGTACCAAGAGAGAGGAGGTGTTTCTGTCACTGATAATGACCACCATCATTCTTGCCTGCATTGTTTTTTTTTCTAGGACCCTAAGTTTGGCGAAATGGGACTTAGATTGGAGTCTAAGTTTGAGAAGATTTTCAAGGAAGTGTTTGCTATTCAGGATACAAATGAAAAGAGTTGACTGAAATCAGAGTTGTGGCTGGTGTCCTGATACAATCTGCACATCTAGTCAGGTCTGCCCACCTGCAGCAGCAATGAGTGTTCTTTATAGACTCCATCATTCCCAGACAATTGTTCTGGGTCACATGGAGACAGATGCAGCTGGGAGTCACACCTTCTGGCCTGGGAGTCCAAACCCTGCCTCCCCATAAAACCAAGAGTATGGAACATTGCTCCTCTCTCCATTCCAAGGGTCTAGGCTGGAGCCTGTCTCCAGCTGGCTTTGCTCTGCCCCCACCCCCTCCCACACACTCACATACATGTTGCTTTCCTTGTCTCCTACTCTCCTGAGAGCAATCCACAATAAACCCTGAGCTTCCAAGACTTCAAACCATGTGGTGGCTCATTCCTGCAATACCAGTCCTTGAGAAGCTAAGGCAGGAGGATAGCTGCAAGTGTGATGACAGCCTGGGCTACATTGTGACTCTCAGCTACCCTGGCTTATAAAGGTCTCATTTCTGAAAAAAAAATGCACCAAATATGATAAAAAAAAAAAAAAAAAAGGTCTCAATTCAGGATCTTTGTCCAGAAGACTCACTGTAAGATAATGACCAAAACGCCAAGCCTCAGGGTGGGGTTCTAGAGTTGGGTCACTGTCCAACCAAAGGTTATTGGTGGAGTATCCATAGGTCCTCATGTGTTAAGCCTGTACTGGGGCCAAATTTTACCCTGTAGAAAGGCATTACACACCATGTGAGCTACACACAGAGTGGCATATTTGCTTGTGGACAGAAAGAAGGTCACTGCAAGACAGATGGGGTCTGCTGACACTTGCTACATTGCATTCATAGATGGATATGAGTTACTTAGATCTAACAATCCCAAGTAACCATGAAGAAAGAGTCACTCATTTCTGCAGCTATAAGTCAGACAGTAGCAAAGGCATGTGCCTGGCCCTTGTGTTCAGAAAGATGGAGCTCCAGAGAAGACTGTGTCCTAGGTTCAGGAAGTGACTTGTGCCAAAGTCAAAGTCCTGAGACTCAGAGTGGGGCCATGAAACAGACATGTGTGGGGACTTTAAACCTGTTTCCCTGAACTCAATTGTCTATGAGGGAATCCGTTTACTCTTTCTTAGAAGAAAGAGCCATCTGTGCCCCCATCTTGCTTGAATGAAGACTATATGGGGGCCTCCCAGATTGACTCAGTGGTCAAACCAAGTATGGGGCTGGAAGGCACATGAGAGGGGCCACACATTAACGGAGTGACAAGCCCAGCAGATAGGAGAGGATAGGAGATTTTGTTTGGGTTTAGATATTGGATGAAGAAGGCTGGAAAACTAAACTTGCTGACAGAGTTACCAATAGTTTAAATTTATTTTATTGATTCTTGGTGAATTTCCCATCATGCACCACAATCCCACTCATCTTCCCATCCCTTCCTATCTCTTTCCACTTTTGCAACCTCTCTCCCCAAAGAAAACAGAACAATGAAAAAAATGACAACAAAAAGCATCTTGCCATGAAAGCTGCAGTGTGTCCCAGTGTGTCTGTCACACAGTATACACATTTTCCAAAGAGCTTTTCTTGCAAATGTTCATTGTGATGAGTCATTGGTCTGGTTCAAAGCCTCTGGCTTTGCTCCATCATCAATACTGGATCCTCCCCAGGACACACCACAGATATTTTGTTGTTGCCTTGTGTCATGGAGATCCTGCAGCTTTGGAAGAGCAGGACTGGTCTCTTCACATGGTCCAGGAAGTTATAGCTGGGGTAGATGATGGAGTGGATCAGGTCAAAGTTCTGTATCTGGCCCTGGGTAGTAGCTGAATTGGTCAGCCTGCCAGCTTGCCTGTACCCATGATTCACCAACACTTCAACGTTCTTCTGTGTTGTAGAATCTAATCAATCTGGTGATGGCAAGGGTCATGAATCTAGACTGTCCCTGGGCAGCTCCTATATGGAGCGCTGCTTCATTAATGGAACCATGGTCACAGATTCAGGGGTACAAACCTAACTAAAGTGGTGAGATGACTCTACCCTCTAGGACTGGAATATGGGTCTGTGAGGTGCTACTCAGGGCCACTCAGAGGCATGAACTCAATGAAGTGATCAGGAACACACTGCCGGGGTCATGAGCATCTTGGATCAGCTCTTCACTGGCTGCTCTCTAAAGGACGAAATAGTGGTGGGACCATCTCCCAATTCCTACTTCCATAGCAGAGATTAGGTTCCAGATAACCAGAATCACTCAACTGTTGAGGCCACATAAAGTGATTTCTGTGGAGAGACAAGCGGAGACCTAGTTTGTAGGTATCTGTGGAGACCTAATGCTACTGAAGCCAGGACAATGGGGCAGCCTATAAATGTACTGCTTCATACATAGCATCAAAAGAGTGGTGGGGAAAGAGGGCACATGGTGGAAGTCAGCTATCCTAATAAGAGCTGGATGCAGAGGAAAGGCTGTGACCGGAATCCCTTGGAAAGTCGACTACTTAACAGGTGTCTAAAACAGAATCTGGACCTGATGCTATCCCTACAGCAGCGTGTAGGTGATGCTATCTCCTTCAGCAAAGAAAAGGAACTCTCAGGCTTCTTAGAACACCTCTGACATCTATACTGTCTAAAAGGCTGCTACCAACTCCAACAGAGTATGGAGAACATCCATGTCCTTTCCACAGGGGTGTTTTGCACTTTGCTGAAACTAGCTCATTCCTGCGAGCAGGAAATCACAGGGGTGTTTGCTTCTGAGCTGTGTCTCTCCTCTCAAAGGCATGGGTCATGGCTGTGCTGATCAGCAAAGGGCATGTCACCCCTGAGTGGGCAGAAAGCTCAGAGGACTTTGTCTGGATCCTCTCATGCCTCCAGAATCAAGCTGACTATGGGAGTGACCAGGACTCCTTTGCTGCTACTTGGTGAGGAATGAAGAAGCCTGTCTTAACTGTTGGTGAGGAAGCTCCTGCCCATAAACTGTTACTCAGGCTGTGACTTTCAAAGCAGAAAACCCAAACAACCTGAGGCTTCTACAAAAGGAAGAACTCAGACAGGATTTGGGAGAGAAGTCAAAAGTTGGGAGGCAGCTAGGCAAGAATTAACTTCCTGCTTCCCTTTGCCTGAACTTGGGAGCAAACACAGCCCTGTTTAGGGCAGAAAAAAAAAAAAAAAACTTTGGCAGAAGGCTTTCTGGTGGGTATACTCACGGAAAAACAAACAAACAAGCAAACAAAACACAAAACAACCAGGGTCTGGAGAGTGAAGAGGAAATCTCCAAAAAGTGAAAGCCCTGGGCTTGTCTGATGCCCAGGTGAACAGAACTCTGTCTGAACTGAAAGCTGAGCCTTGCCCTTCATGCACAGATTGCTTGTAACCCGAGCCATTACAATCACAGGTACCATCTGCTGCAACAATAACCTAAATTCTGGCATAAGCAAGAGTTGGTCGGTAGCTGCCACACCAATCAATCTTGACCATGAATGATCCTGCAGAACCCGAGAACACTTCTATCCTGCCAAGTGCCATCCAAACCATCTGTCCCATGATGCTTCTGTTCATATCTTTAGTCTTCCATTTGACACGCAACCTCTTTCAGGATTGCCTGAAAATTGAAGTTTCCTGCTTCTGAAACCTTCATTCCACCTTGTTTCGAAGCCGTGTTGTGTGGTTTTCCCAAGCGTGGTAGCCAAAATTATGCTTTCAGTTTTAATTACTGTGTCAAAGAGATCTGTGAAACAAGAATGCCTCTGTGAAACTAGACACATCTTTTCACTCCCCTACACAGGTTTGTTTTGCCCTGATTTCGTGTTGGCCTTATGGGACCAGCCATTTAAGCCTCTGTGAAATTTGCCATTTTTTTGTGAACCCAGGAATAGACCTGGCCCAAGTACATCATTTTGGAGAATAACAAAGCTTGCTTCTAATTTGGTTCGAAATTATGGTAGTTGTCTTATGCTCACCCAGGGGAATTAACACAAGGCCAGATGCTCTAGACTTCTGTATCAACAATTTTACCAAGACGGAAACTAGGGTGTGGGGTGTTCAGGGAAGGGAGAGATGCTGTAATAGCACTCTTCTGGAGCTGTTTTGGGGTAAGTCGGTGTAGCAACATTCTGTTCCCTGTGCACCTCACCTCCCAGGAGTTACACTTGACTGAGGAGTTTGGACTTAGGGTCTCAGGAGAGCCAGTCAGACACAGGACAATATAGTGTTAGTTCTGCTTTCTCTGTGTGCACTCCTTTCAGTCTCTAAGAAGAGACTGAACCAGCAACATGTAGACATTGGATTCACATGGACACGTTAGCTTTGAGATGCTTTTGCAAAGTCTTGTTACTTAGAGTCCTGCAAAGTCATCTAAAAATATTTTATTCCTGATCGAAGTAGAGATGGAGACATGGCTAACATGTGGGCACTAAAAGGACCCCAAAGTCTAACCTCAGGCATGGATGGCCTCAGGCTGCTCTTGTCAGTCACACCCCCTCCAGCTCCACACCAGCCTGTCCCTGTGCATGTGAGCTGAGGGATGAGAAAGAGCCAATGTCCGTGCAGGCAAGAGCACTGCTGGGAGACCTGTCAGGGTAGAGGCTTACCTCAGTCCACCAAGTCCCTCAGACAAAGTCCTCCCAGAAGGAGAAACCTTTGTTAAGAAGGGACTTGATAGATCCTGATGATCCCTGAGGGGCCTCCTAGAAAGACTCACTGGAGGTGACAGCTCATCACTACTTATCACATCTGCACCTCAGAAGGGTGGACCAGGTCTTTGTCCTCACGCCTTGGTGGCCAGTGTGGCAGCTTCCTCCTGCCTTGACTTGTAGGCTGGGATGACAAGTCCTCAGAAACAGTGCTCTGACCCAATGTGTCTATGGAGTTTAGGGATCTCCTCAGTCCTCCTTCCCTGCTGTCTCCTTTCCCAAGTCACTTCAGCCAGGGACATGACAAAAGAGGGATCACCACCAACCCTGGGGAATGCATGCTCCCCTCCTAGACATGGGAGCAAGATGGAACAGTTTGAGTTTATGTGGGGTTTTCATTGGTTTGTTTGGTTGGTTGGTTTGGTTTTCCCTTCTTTGCATAAAGAAGGCACTCTCAGGAACTGGCTTAGCTTGTCCTGGTGTACCCTTTTGCAATCCTTTCAGTCCCCTTTCTCCTTATTCCGCCCCTCTATAACATTCCAAAAATAAGGATGGGACAGTGTTCCACAGCAGTACCCTTGAGATTCGAGAAACACTCTTTCGTTTCTCTTTTCTTCATCAGGGCGGAGCCCTCTCTGATGAGTTACTACTCAGGCTTGCTTCCTGGTCTCAGCTATCGGCCAGAGATGAGAGTCTGGAAGACTGTAGAAGCCACAGGATCAGAGCTCACTGTCCCAGGCCCCAGGCAGGTGTTGGAAGATGGAAGGGAGCAGCCTCAGCCCCAGGTGAGTCTTTCTCCCTCTGTAACCTTTCCCTCTGACAACATGGTTGATTTATATCTTGAGTTAGTGGCCGATGCTTCAGTCAGTCCAGACCACCTGACATGAAGATGCTTTGGCCTAAGTGTGAGTGGACAGATTTGGGTGAGGGGGGAGAGAGAGGGAGAGAGAGGAAGAGAGAGAGAGAAAGAGAGAGAGAGAGCGCAAGTGAGAGAGAGAGCAAGTGAGAGAGAGCGAAAGAGATCCATCATGGGTCTGTCCCTTCCTCTTACTTATGGGAAGATGGTAGGTGGTCTCTGAGTATGGTAGAACTGGACTCCTGTTGACTGTCACCCTGCATGGCTCTGTGGCCAAATACCTATAGAAGTAGTTAGACTCAAGTTACTGATCCTGAAAATGTAAAAAAAAAAAAAAAAAAAAAAAAAAATGGCTCAAGTATTCTTCTTTTTAAAGTATAAAGTGTGTATTTAAATGAGATTTGTTTTGTTTTTTTTTGTATCAGTGTTTTGCCTGCATATATGTACCATGTATGTGCTGGTTGCTGTATACACCTTATGTGCTTGTTACCCATAGATGTCAGACGAGGGTACCAGATATCCAGGAACAGAAGTTATGGGTGGTATTGAACCACCGTGTGAGTAATGGAAATCCAACCCAGACCTTCTGCAAGAGTTAAGAAGTGATTAACAATGGATTTATCTTAACAGCACCTGACTCAGGTGTCTTGACCCTTAAGTCTCATGCTACCCTGTCCCCTCTTCCTTTGTGACCGATTGTATTTTCACTTCCTCTTCTTCTTTTATTTGTGGGGTGGGGGAAGTGTCAAGAAAGTGTTTCTCTGTGTATCCCTGGCTGTCCTGGAACTTGCTCTATAGACCAGGATAGTCTTGAACTCAGAGATGTGCTTGCCTCTGCCATGAAAGCCCAGTATTCTCTGGGATAGAGAGATAGTTTAGCGGTTAAGTGTACTCAGAGGACACTGGTTCAATTCCCAGCACCAACATGGTGGTTCACAGCCATCTATAACTCAAGTACCAAGGGAATCTGTCATCCATGGACACCAAGCTCACATGTAGTACACTAATATACATGCAGGTATTACAATCATATATATAAATTAAAAATAATAAGTCATTTTTTAGAAGAAAAGAAAGATGTTCTGCAAGACAACGAATGAAGGAAGGAGGAAGGGCAGAGGTAAGGAGAAAGAAAGACACAGAAATAGAGGGAATAAGAGAGTAATATGTGAAGAAATGACAACTGGTGATTTTCCAGATGGATAAATGATATCAGCTCATAACTTAGCAAAGTCTCAATGGGATGAATAAAAACAAAATTTTTGTGAGGTTTATTTTTATAATGAAGGCATTCTGAGTTTTCCTGATGCCTTTTCTGCATCTGTTGGGGTGATATGATTTATGACCTGTATTCCATTCATGTGATGTAGTCCACTTATCTATTTGCAAGTGTTGAAGAAGTTTTGCTTTGCCCCACCTCAGTGAGGTGACAGGTCATGCCCAACATTTGTGGAAGGTCTTCTGGCTTGGTTCTCTGTAGACGAATAATATAAAGGAAGCTCAGAGGCCAGACAAGTTAACAAGTTATGTTCCTTAGTCACAAGGGCCAAAAGCTATCCTTCCCAGTTAGGACAGGCTGTCAGCTGGGTTACTCATTATGTCTATGATACCAACTGGCTTCTGAGCATGGACAGGGTGGTTATTTGGGATCCTTGGTCTACCAAGTCTAGAAGGTATGCTCTGAAGTTAGACAGGTTACCTGGTTGGCTATTTGCTAGGTGAGGCCATGGGTAGGATCTGAGCCAGACGGGGTTACTTTCTGCTTAGTTAGGTAGAGTCAAATACTACACTGCTATGAGGTAGAGACAACACACTGTCATGGGGAGTAGACAGGCAGGCACTGTGGCCACACTGGCCTGCTGGCTAGGTAGGAATGGTAAGTGTGTTCCTTGGACGGATGGACTGCCTTGGCAGGGCAGAGCAGCTGACTGGGCTCTCCCACCAAGAGTGCCACTGACAGTGGAGACACAGCTGTAGCCCCATCTTATCATCCTGCCCTGTTTGCTGTTTTCCAGTGGTCTTTTGAGTCCTTCAGTGTTCTTCATTGAAGAAGACAGAGGGAGACCTCCTCCAGGGCACCTCAGAGTTCTGGGGAGCTCTATGATTGTTTCTGGTTCCCTGGTACAGAGAGACCTTAGGTCCAGGGTCCCCATCCTGGTAAGGCTAATCTTAGACTGAGGAGGGACAATGTATTCAAAGCAAATGCTTCTTTTCCCATCACACATGGCTTTGGTGGCCCATGGGAAAGGTTAGTCTCATCTTCCAGTTGTTTTGTTTGAGTCAGGGGGAGGTAGTTACTGGTTGGTCATTCTGTGTTGGGGACTAAGTCATAGACATCCTGACATCAACAAAGATGCCTTTTTAACATAATGTTAACATAATGTTTAACATAATGTCACCTCCTGGCATTCCTATTCAGACTGTGGAAACAACACTCAGGTAATCTCTTAGCTTGGTTTCTATGGCAGCGATGAAACACCATGAGCAAAAACAAGTTGGGAAGGAAAGGGTTTATTTGGCTTATAGTTCCACATCATAGTCCATCCTTGAAGTCAGGGCAGGAACTCAGGCAGAAACCTGGAGTCGGGAACTGAAGCAGACACTGTGCTGGCACAGCTCACTGGCTTGGTCAGTTTGCTTTCTTATACATCTGAGAACAACAGGTCCTGAGGTGGTGGTGCCCACAGTGAGCTGGGCCCTCCCACATCAACCATCAATCAAGAAAATGCCACACAGACATGCCTAACAGGCCATAGTTATGGAGGTATTCTTTTTCAACTGAACTTCCTCTTTTTAAAGACTTTAGCTTGTATCAAGTTGACAGAAATCAAACAAAACAAACAAATAAAAAAGAAAGCCAAACCAATCAAGACAATGTTACTGGGCGGTGGTGGCACATGCCTTTAATCCCAGCACTTGGGAGGCAGAGGCAGGCAGATTTCTGAGTTCAAGGCCAGCCTGATCTACAGAGTGAGTTCCAGGACAGCCAGGGCTACACAGAGAAATCCTGTTTCAAAAAACAAAACAAAACAAAAAAAGACACAATGTGTGTTCGTTATTCAATTTTCATCTTTTGCTTAAAAGTGTATCTTGTCAACTTTCTCACTTTGTTCAGTCCTTTGAGTGTCCACTATCATTTTTGACAGCTTTTATAGTGCAATTTATTTGCAATGAAATTTATGCATTTGAATATAAATCTAATGAGTTCTTACAGAGCTGTGCACCCAGCACCACAGTATGAGTGTAGGACATAGACTTCCCCTCTCCCTAAAAGAATTCCTTGCAACTATGGACAGTCCATTCTTGTCCCCCTTAGTCTGAGCAACCACTAATACATCTGTCTGTCTGCATAGATTTCACTTCTGGGCAGTTTGTAGAAATGGAATTATACATCACATAGCCTTCTGTGTTTGGCTTCTTTCATTAAAAAACAAATATTTTTGAGATTCATTCACATTGTAGAATGTACTAGCATCTTGTCCCTTTTTATTGCATAATAATATTTCTTTGCACAGACTGCCCAGTGTTATCTCTCTACTCACCAATTAAAGACCATTTCAATGGCTTCTAATTTTTGGCTACCAGCAATACCTCCAGAAATATTTCCATATAATTTGGTGAGAACATTACTTTTCATCAATCCTGTATGAGAACAACTAGTAGTTGAATTTTCAAATCATAATTAGCATTGTGTTTAATTTAATTTTTTATATGACAGTGGTCTGCAATGTTGGGAGCCGACTTTTAGCAGAAAGTGGCTATCAGCTTTGCAGCCATCTTGAGCCATATACCCTGATAAGAGATGTGATTACAATAGCCTACAACAGCTGAGCACACTCTGATAACATCATGGTTTAGGTACCCAGGATCTTTCCTTGGGTGTGTGAGATTAAAGGTGTGTGAGATTAAAGGTGTGTGACTTAAAGGTGTGACTTAGAGATCAGATTTAGAGACAAGACCTAAGGGCATGATTTAAAGGCATGACCTAAAGGCATGGCTTAGAAGTGAGACATATAAAGGCGAGAGGCAGACAGAAGAGAGATCAGAGAATCAGACACTTTAGACAGTACAACTTAGAGAACAATTTGGAGTAACAGAGATTCAGACACTAGGAGTAGGAGTAGACAGACATTAGACACTCGGAAGAGAACACAGGAGTACAACTAGGAACTAGGAACTAGGAATTAGGAACTCAAGACTTGGGCTTAGGACTTGGAAGAGAGACTGAAGAATAAACGGGATTTGAATCACACTCTGTCTGGTCTCCATTCTTCGAGTCCGTCCTCACTCTCTCTCTTGCTGAACCCTGACCCGCAGACTGGAGCAGCAGCTTGGGCCGGGAAATGGTGGCCGCCAAGCGTGGAGTGGAGAGGGCCACAACATTTTTGGCTGCCCAAAGTGGGGCAGCTCCGGCCTCAACATTTTTGGCGCCCGAACGTGGGCTAGTGCGGTTCTCAACACTGCAGTATATATGTATGTATACACAAACATTCCCATGTGTGAGAGCTTATGTATGTGCAGATGCACATGGCTGTGTGCACACATGTGTGAGGAAGCCAGAGTCAATGCTGAGCTTCCCTTTCCATCAGTCTCCATCTTATAGAATGAGGCAGCGTCTCTCTCACTTGAACCCAGAGCTTCCAGGTTAGCTGTTGATGCATTGGGGTTAACTCAAGACATTTGTCCTGTGTGTGTTAGTTCCACAAAGTCTTTCTTTCATGTATAAAACCTTATAGTTTCCGCAAGCATCTATTGTACTGATAACCATTTTCCCATGGTATTTTCCCCTCTAGGATGTCCAGCGAACATGAGAACACAGACAGGTTTCCCCCAAAATGTATATTCAAGCACTTCAAGAGACAGAAAGTGGCAATTTCTAATGCGATAAAAACTACATTTCCTTTTCTTGAGGGCCTCCGAGACCATGAACTTATCACTGGTAAAATGTATGATGTAAGTGAAATTTACCTCATCATAATCTAGTAAACAAGCTCAAAATTAAGTTATACTTTGATATCCTGGATCCAAACTTCAAAGTGATGACCAAGAGGTTTTTAAAATTGGACTTAATTTTTAAAAAAGATTTCATTTCTTAGGTTCATGTGTGTATTTATGTGTTCCTGTATGTGTGTGAGTTTGTGAGTGTGTGTGTGTATGCATGTGTGTATGTATGCATGCATATGTGTGCATGTTCACATAGGAGCTAATGCCCAAAGAGCTCAGAAAAGGGCTCCAGATTCTCTGAAACTGGAGTTACAGGTCATTGTGAGCCACCTGATATAGGTGTTGGGAATGGAACCCAGGTTCTCTGCCAGAGCTATACATGCTCTGAATCACTTAGCATCTCTCCAGCCCCAGGACTAAATTTTGACCAAGAAAGCTCATGGACTCTCATAGCACTTTGTAGAAGTATCAGTTACAATATTAAATTCATCAATTATGAATCAGAATTATCACCTCAGATTTAAAATCTTGGTTTCCTGTAAGTGATACCTGTCATGAAAATATTTCTGAGTATGTTCTTTGTGGGTATTAAGGAAGAGGAGAAGCAGAGGCCCCAGGAGATGGGCCTGCTTCTGTCTGAGAGAACACTGTCCCATGGCACGTTCTGGCATCAGTGAGTATTGCTGAAGTCCAGCTTGATCAGAATGGGAGTTCTCCATGGATGAGCAATGGCTCGCACATGTCACACCATGTAATATATGCAATCTAAATGAAGCTAAACTAAGGAAATGAACTAAAACTCAAAGGTGATTTTAATTAACTGTTCAATTATTTTATCAAACTGACTTCATAAAATTTCAGTTAGTACATTCTAGTGTCAGAAATGTTTATTTTAAAAACCTAGATTTGAGAACATTAAAACCTACAGTGTTTAATATTTTTTAAAATTATTTTTATTTTATATGTATGAGTGTTTTGTCTGCATGTATATCTGTGCACCAACTGTGCCCCTGGTGCCTTTGGTAGTTAGAAGAGAATGCCCTAGATCCTCTGGAACTGGAGTTATACAAATGGTTATGAACTACCATGGGGGTACTGGGAATTGAACTCAGGACCTCTGGAAGAGAAGCCACTGTTCTTAATCACTAAGCCATCTCTCTAGCCCCTCTAGTGTTTCTTTTACCTAATGAATGTGCCACTCTCCAGTAGGATTCAAAATCAGAGGGAATGGACATCTTATTTCCTTTGTGATAAATCAGTGTTAAATAGGAGGCCAGGACTTGTCCTGTTAATAGAACACCATTGGACACCTGCCAAATATACTCCAAAATTAGCCTTGCTATGAGATATACAGTAGTTTGCCTTTTTAAAAAAAATGTATTTATCTTTATTCTTTTATGTACACCTATTCTGCCTGCATCTACGTGTGCATAACACTTGTGTGCCTGGTACCCATGGAGGCCAGAAACGAACACCGAATCATCACATGGAACTGGATTTACAGATGTTTGTGATCTCTTGCACTGGTGCTGGGAACTGAACTTGGGTCCTCTGCAGAGCAGCAGGTGCTGTCAACCACCCAGCCATCTCTTCAGCCCCTCTACACACTTAAAAAACTATTAAATTTATTGTTAATTTACTTTTGAGCATGTGTGTGTGTGTGTATGTGTGTGTGTGTGTTGTATTGTCATATATGTATGAGTCAGCTGCTGAGCACATGGAGAAGTAAGAAACCAACTGTGGCTGGTTGGTTCCTGCTTCCACCATCTGATTCCCAGGGATTGAATTCAGACTATCAGGATTGGTGGCAAGTGCTTCTGCTCACTGAGTGATCTCACCAGCCACATTGTTGACTTTTAACCCATGTTTCCCTTTCAAAGGTGGCCCTTCTCACATATCATAGAAATGAGGATGGTAGCCCAAAGGTACCAGTGATTACTTTCAAAGAGACAATATTTACTTGTTATATGAAATAGTCATGCAAACATAAAGCTTCCCCCTAGAAGATATGTTTGGAGGAGATGGGGTTACCCTTAGTATAATTGTTTTTCAGGGATCTTCTGTGACTCAGAAGCCTGCACTGAAATTTTCTCTATTCTATATTTTTATTTAAGGATTTGCAAGAGTCTCTTAGAGCACTGGTCCCTGTAGACAAAGTGATCTACAGAGCCCTGGAAGAACTGGAGAAGAACTTTAAAAGGGAGGTCCTGAATGTATTGTTCAATGAAGTCAACATGGAGAAGTACCCTGATTTGAAACTCATTCATAAAAGCTTTAAAAATGGTAATTGGGTTTAACATCGCCCCTTGAGAGCACAGTCTTTTTGCTGTTGACAAACATATATTAATTTTTTTTATCATCTGCCATATATCATACAGGCCAGTTGAGGATATAGCAGTACAAAACTAATGTGTCATGCGTCATCTGAAAACTTATGACTAATGGCTACAGTGGACACCCTCCAGAGCTCTGCTGCTGGGCGTTTAGGCTCTCAGGACGATGGGAGGCATACCATCATCAGCTTATGTGCAAGAGGACAGGACTAGACGTGCTGATTGTCAGTAGGGTAGCACTGTTGTGTCTCTTCAGTGGGAACCCTTAGAATGATATACATGGCAGTCCATCAAATTGGTTACCACCCACCTGAGTGACAGCTCAGCTGTGAGTGCAGGACCCATCTTAGTATAGCACCTCAGGCTCATAGAAACCAATAATCTGTGAGCCAGCTTTTCAACCCCATCTTGCCCATCTTCAAAGCTGCCTGGGACTTCCCTTTGGTATGTGCCAGATCCTAGACCTTTGATCCATGCAAACCTCCTGTTTCTTCATACCATTGTGATACCCTGGGAGCCATGTTTTGCTTCTATTTTTTCTGTTCTGATGTATTCCTTCACTGCCCTCTGAACACTGGAAGAGGAACACAGCTCACAGAGTTTCTTTTTCTTTTTTTTATTCTTGACCTTGAGTGTTTCATTTCTGTGTGGGCAGCATAAAGTCAATTCTGGGAGAATTCTGTCTCCCAGGGCATGATGGGTGAACCTTGTCATAGGAAACCCATTGAACTTGGAGTGACTGGAAAGCTAGAAATTCCTAAATGTGTAATTGTGAGACACAGTCCCTATTCCCTGTTAGAGATGTCTAATGGCTGTCTCCTCTTCTTCCCTCTCCCTCTCCTCCTACTTCAGAGTTCCCGAATGAATTGTGTTTCCAAGGAAGTGATGGAGAGGATCCCAACTCCCAGCTAAGTCTTGAACAAGGTAATTACAGCTGCAGAAAGTTTCTTATCTCCTCTGAGAATAGGAAATAAAGGTGACCATTAGAAGAGTGTGAATCAGAAGAAATAAAGACAGCAAGGCAGGTAGTGGGTATGAGCCTGGTGTTAACTTTCCAGTACTGGGACAAATTACCCAAGAGGAGCTGGACATGCAAAACCCTGAGGCCCGAGAATTGTGAGTTTGAGGCCAGCAATTTACATAGGAAAACTCTCTCAAAAACAAAACAGAACCTGGCCAGTCAATTTCTTTGGGTTCATGGATTTAGAGACTTTAGTCCAGATGGTTTGACCTCACCATTTAAGGCCTATGTTGGGGCAGAACTTCAAAGTAACAGAATTGTTGAAGCAAAGCTGTTCACTTCATGGGGTTCTGGAAGAAAGGCAAGAGAGGAGGTGCCTGTGGCCCTTCAAAGGTAGACCCTTGGTGATCCACCTTCCTTCTACTGGGCTCTGCTGATTGTTGTTATCACCAGAATCCATTAGTGCTATTCTGAAGGGCAGACCTTTAATATATGAGCCTTGGAAGGAAGAGGCATCTGAGAATCAATATTTGACCAGTCTTTATTTGGAAGTAGGATAATGGTAGAGCAACTATGATATCAGGTGGTCTTCCTGATACCCATGATGAAGGAATCTGGGCCCAGTGTCAGGAATCCAGATTGAAATAGACTGAGAACTCAGAAGTCACTGCAATTTAGAAAAGCCTCTGAAGGAGATAATCCATTTTGAACTGTGAATGGTGAAGCACTGTGGTCCATGATAGCTTCCATGATGCTTTGTAAGAGAGGTGTTTCTGTTCTTTGTGAGCCCTTACATCTCTGGAACCAGATGTGTGATGGGTGGGATTTTCCCACCCCAATCAAGCCTGCAGACACCAGCAGGGTGTCTTATGGTTTAATTAAATTCAGATAAGGTGCTCAGTGTCATAAGGTGCTCCAACTCCTGAAATAAATGTCTGCTTTCCTTTTTCTCCTTAGGACCTAGTGGCAGCTGTTCTCAAGGAAGCCTGACCTGGTCACCCTTAGATCCGTCCTCATCTGAGGGTCTGTTCTTGTTGACTCTATAAACATTCCTGCCTCATCCCATGGTTCCCAGTTTGCCTTTGTTGCTGTGATAAAGCACCATGACCAAAAGCAACTTGGGGAGGAAAGGGTGTAGTTCACCTTACAGAATGCTGCTTACCTGCTTGCTCCCCATGACTTGCTCAGCCTGCGTTCTTCCATATCTGAGGACCATGGACACTTGGTGACACTGCTTGCAGTTGATTTCTGATGGCCATACACATGCTGTGGTGCGCATGTGCTAAGCAAACAAGTGTAAAAAGTATAGAGGGGAAAAAGTATGAGCAGAGAAATAAAGGTAAACCCATATCAAGAAATAGGGCCAGACGGGGTTGATGCAGAGAGACGTTGAAGGGAGAGGCAGAGTGGGCTGTGAGAAATGACAGAAATGAGCACATGCCTTCCACTGAGAAGGGTAAGATGTCCCCTTAGCACGATGTACCTGTGATCCCCCAGATATAGGAGACCCTACTTTTCTCAGGCTTCATCACTGTGAAAAGTCCTAAACACACTGCACAGGCCTGTCCTTTTTCTTGGCTTATTTTTGCAAGTGTCTAAAGACCTATTGAAGACCTGAAGGATGTCTCTCTGTGGTGGCTTTTTTGGTGTCTTCTGCTCAATAATGTAAGAGATGACCCCTCAACTTAGTGGCTTAAAGCTTCTCCTACCACATATGGCACTGATTTAATTATAATTTTCTTGGGTCTCCGGCCTGCCCATGTGTGTGCACCCCAGGGAATCCAAACTCAGGTCCTCCCGCTTGTATTGCAAACACTGACCCACGGAGTCATCTCCTCAGCCTGATGATTTTTCTGCTCCTAACTCCTCCTGGGCAGAATTATCAGAAATACCAAGGTCTAAGGTTCTGCATGTGAATGAACCATCCAGCTAACGGGGTCACCCAGAGGATAGAAGTACCAAGAGAGAGGAGGTGTTTCTGTCACTGATAATGACCACCATCATTCTTGCCTGCATTATGTTTTTTCTAGGACCCTAAATTTGGCAAAATGGGACTTAGACTGGAGTCTAAGTCTGAGAAGAGTTTCAAGGAAGTGTTTGCTACTCAGGAAACAAATGAAAAGAGTTGACTGAAATCAAAGATCCTGCTGGTGTCCTGCACGATACTCTCATCTAGCCTGATCTGTCCACCCAGAGCAGCAATGTGTGTGCTCTAAAATTCAGTTATTCCCAAAGGATTGTCCTGGGTCATCAGGAAACCAGTGCAGCTGGGAGTTACATACACCTCCTGGCCTGGGATCCATCTCCCTGTATCCCCATAAAATCAAAAGTATACTATATTGCTGTTCTCTGCTCTCCAAGGGTCTAGGCTGGAGCCTGTCTCCAGCTGGCTTTGCTCCACACACACACACACCACTCATACATATGTTGCTTTCCTTGTCTCCTACTCTCCTGAGAGCAATCCACAATAAACCCTGAGCTTCCAAGACTTCAAACCATGAGGTTGTCCCAGTCCTTGAGAGGCTGAGACAGGAGGTTAGTGGCAAGTGTGATGCCAACCTGGGCTACATAGTGACTCTAAGCTACCCTGGCTTATAAAGGTTTTGATTCTGGAAAAAACAATCCACTTACCAAGTAAGAAAAAAAGGTCCCAACTCAGGATCTTTGTTCAGAAGACTCACTGTAAGACAATGTCCAAGATGCCAAGCCTCAGAGTGGGGTTCTAGAGTTGGGTCACTGTCCAACCAAAGGTGATGGGTAGAGTATCCATAGGTCCTCATGTGTTAAGCCTGTACTGGGGGCAATTTTTTTTACCCTGTAGAAAGGCATTACACACCATGTGAGCTACACACAGAGTGGCATATTTGCTTGTGGACAGAAAGAAGGTCACTGCAAGACAGATGGGGTCTGCTGACACTTGCTACATTGCATTCACAGATGGTTATGAGTTACTTAGATCTAACAATCCCAAGTAACCATGAAGAAAGAGTCACTCATTCCTGCAGCCATAAGTCAGACAGTAGCAAAGGCATGTGCCTGGCCCTTGTGTTCAGAAAGATGGAGCTCCAGAGAAAACTGTGTCCTAGGTTCAGGAAGTGACTTGTGCCAATGTCAGAGTCCTGAGACTCTGACCATGAAACAGACATGTGTGAGGACTTTAAACCTGTTTCCCTGAACTCAATTGTCTGTGAGGGAATCCGTTTAATCTTTCTTAGAAGAAAGAGCCATCTGTGCCCCCATCTTGCTTAAATAAAGACTATACAGGGTCTTCCCAGATTGACTCAGTGGTCAAACCAAGTATGGGGCTGGAAGGCACATGAGAGGGGCCACACATTAAAGGAGCGACAAGCCCAGCAGATAGGAGAGGATAGGAGATTGTGTTTGGGTTTAGATATTGGATGAAGAAGGCTGGAAAACTAAACTTGCTGACCGAGTTACCGATAGTTTAAATTTATTTTATTGATTCTTGGTGAATTTCCCATCATGCACTACAATCCCACTCATCTTCCCATCCCTTCCTATCCCCCTCCACCCTTTCAACCTCCTCCCCAAAGAAAAAAAAGAATAATGAAAAAAATAAAAGACAACAAAAAGCATCTTGCCATGAAAGTTTCAGTGTGTCACAGTGTGTCACACAGTATACACATTTTCCAAAGAGCTTTTCTTGCAAATGTTCATTGCGATGAGTCATTGGTCTGGTTCAAAGCCTCTGGCTCTGCTCCATCATCAATACTGGATCCTCCCCAGGACATACCACAGATATTTTGTTGTTGCCTTGTGTCATCGAGATCCTGCAGCTTTGAAAGAGCAGGACTGGTCTCTTCACATGGTCCAAGAGTTCATAGCTGGGGTAGATGACGGGGTGGATCAGGTCAAAGCTCTGTATCTGGCCCTGGGTAGTAGCTGAGTTGGTCAGCCTGACAGCTTGCCTGCACCCATGATTCACCAACACTTCAACGTTCTTCTGTGTTGTAGAATCTAATCAATCTGGTGATGGCCAAGGGTCATGAATCTGGACTGTCCCTGGGCAGCTCCTATATGTTTCTCATAGCTCCAGCACACATTAATGGAGTGCTGCTTCATTAATGGAACCATGATCACAGATTCAGGGGTACAAACCTAACTAAAGTGGTGAGATGACTCTACTCTCTAGTACTAGAGAATCGGTCCCTGAGATGACTGTATGTTGCCTGTGCCCAGGACTGCTCGCAGCCTGATCCTCCTGTCCTTGGGGGTTGGAAGTGATGTGGCACAGAGTCAGCAACACAGACTCCAGGAGCAGGTGAGAAATCCTGCTGCAAATTCATCTGAACACTGCAGCAAGTTCCTTTAATACCCTCCACCTGAACCCCATTGGTCTCACAAAAGTGTCTCTTCTAAACAGCAGTTCCTGATTGGCTGGCTTTGTGTGCACCAGCAATCCTTGGTCTCAGGTAGTCCTCAATTAGGTCCTCCTGCAGGAGATGCTTTTTCAGCTACACAGGCCTTGGTGTTTACATAGAGGTGGGTCCACTGTTCCTGCTACATATCTATCCTTTTGTTTTTAAATTTTGACAGCCTAGTGGAAGCTGGGGTGCCATTACCTCAACATTGTTGATGCCACCTTGAAGGATTTCCAGAACACTGGACCGTGAGTGTCTTAGGTTGTCCTGTCTTCCAGGATATTACCCATCATTGACTACCAGCCCTCAAAGAGATATCACTCCAAAGGCATGTTACACAAGGGAGAGATGAGGAGCAGCCTACATTGTGGTCTCATGGATCTCTGCCATCCATGCTTTGATCACTTCCTCAGGTGGCACACAATCAGGAGTTTCGAGAGCTATCAGCACTTAGAGGGTCACCTTGTTTATGGAATGCTGCCTAGAGATATGCTGTGTGAGACACTTAAACAAAATAATTATTAGTAGGACAATTCCTCTCATCATAGCATAAGTGGCTATTAATGAGGGCTCAAACAGTCTCTTAATACTGTCCTCCACTTCTCCCAAGAATCCAGCATCTAGGGAGAGCACTGATACCCTGATCCATTTGAGGTTGGTGACGTTCTCTCTTAGCAGCACAGAATAGTTAAAGAATTTGTCTGATCAGGTACCTTTAAGATATTGAGCCAACTGTTTTTAGGCTTCAATGGTGTTATGGGTAGCAATTAGGCAGATTGAGTAAAACCTGGGGTCACATGCCAATTGAGACATGTCCCTTAACAAAGGCCAACTCTTCTGCCAGTAAGTCAATCTGTTGTTGTAAACTGTGGATGACTTGATAAATACGTTGATTTATTACTTCCTGTGCCTGCAGAGCCTCAGCTGACTTAGAGACTGAAGCATTGACAGTCTCCACCATAGTGGTTGTCTGGGTCAAGGCAGCAGCAGCTGTTGTTGCCCCAGCAATGCCTGTAATTATGGCTGCAATGATGGCAGCTGTAATGCCAAAATCTCTCTTTCCCCAGTGTAGGGGTTGTAAGTGAGTCTGGGCCATCAGAGTGATGGCGTGAAAGTGGATGATATTTGTAGGCATTGAAATAGCTGCTGGTTCCCTCATCAGGATAGCTATTGTTGAATACCCCATCCAGCAGGCAGTAAGCAGACATTTCTCATTAGAGCAGTTATGGCTGTCTCTGACAATGGAGGCATTGGCGACCAGAAAGGGGGGGCTTGGACACAGACTGGGGTGGCTTTCCAGCCAACTTGGCTGCCAGTGGTAATATTCACGGGCATTGCCCCAGTCCACATTTTTGATGACCAGTTTATGTGGAAATATGTCCCATTAAAGAGACGGCCACCCTTAGGAGAATAAGGGGACAAAAGTCAAGACAAGTATAGGGGCCACATGAATCCTAATTGCTCATAATGCGGTCATATCAGAATCTAATGGAATCACTGTTAACATAGGGTATAATATTGGAAGCATCATGTGAGGTAAACTTCCACATGCCAAGTGTAAGGTTAGATGATTTCAGGTAGTCCCTGGTGAATTTTAAACCTAGTACAGGCTGTCAGTGCTTCCAAGGGACAGGAAGTTTCATGAAAGTGGGCATTTGAGGGACCCTTGGATAGTGGTGCTAGAGGATGGCTTAGAGCCTGACTGCTGGAGCAGAGGTGACCTCATCCTCATCGCTAAAATCAACCTGTTTGCCCAAAGAAAGTAGGATGGAGTCAGTAATGGAAAGGTGAATATTAGCCTGATCCTGGCAGTATTTTTAATGGGTGGCCACCACTTCCTCTGGGGAAGAATTCTTAAGACTGGTGATGACTGCAAGGAATATGGAGGGAAAGAACAAGGGAGGGATAATCCCAGACTGTACTCCATGCTTGTGGGCAAGGGGGATAACATGCATCTAGAGGTCAGGTTCTTTGGTGATATACAGGGGGCCAAAATAGCAGCCTCCTCCCAAAATTGATCCAGGTCGTGAGTCTTAACCTTGAGATCACAAGTAACCAGAAGGGTTTTCAGAGCCCTAATCTGGGATGCCTTGATGGCAGAGGGGAGGGAACCCATGATGACGAGCACAAAGGAAACAAGTGATGAACAGATATGACATATATGACAGATGAGGCAATAAAAGTCAAGGTGTACTAAGCAAGGGACTCCCTCAGGTGTAGCTAGCTCAAAGACCTTATGCCTGGACAGTGTTCCCAGGATGGAAAGGCATTCAGGAGCCGATCCCCAGTACCACTGCCTGGGAGACTAGCCCCTATGTCAGGTACCGGGATGAATCCAGACTAAAAGTGAAAATGAAACAAAGACAAAGAAGAAAGAAAAGATGGCCACTGCAGGCTCACTGCAGCACTGCTGACTCAAAGACAAAGAAAAACAAAAAGATGGCCACAGCGTGTTCACCTAGACAAAGAAGAAAGAAAAGATGGCTGTTGCATACTAACCCTCAAATCAAACCAAGTCCAAAAGCAAGGTCACTGGGACAGACAGAAAAGACAAGGCAGAGATGAGGTCCACACGCTCACCGTCGAGGGACCCACAACATAAAACACTAAGGGGCCAATTCACTGAAAAAGCAACCAAGGACGACACAACAGCAGCACCATGAGGAGAAGAAGAACAGATTAGGTAGAACCGTGAGCATAGTCTTTGCAGCAAAAGGCAAAAAACGAACCCTCAGAAAAGGAAGTTTGCAAGCAGCCACAAAATGAGGATGATGAAGTAATCCATCGACCACGCTGGACACCAGATGTTGCCTGTGCCCTGGGCTACTAGCTGCCTGACCCTACCTGCCCTTGAGGGTTGGAGGTGAGGTGGTACAGAGTTAACAACACAGACTCTGGGAGCAGGTGAGAAACACAGCAGCAAGCTCATCTGAACACTGCTGTAAGCTCCTTTAATACTCTTCACCCACGCTCCATTGGTCCCAAGAAAGTGTCTCTTTTAAATAGCAGTTCCTGATTGGCTGGCATTGTCTGCACCAGAGTCCTTGGTCTCTCAGGCAGTCCTCAGTTAGGTCCTCCTGCAGGAAATGCTTTTGCAGCTTTGATGTCCCCTAGCATTTACATAAAGGTGCCTTGAAGTTCCTGCTACAACCTTGCTCCTTGGGGCCACTCAGAGGTGTGAACTTAATGAGGTGATCAGGAACACACTGCTGGGGTCATGAGCATCCTGGATCAGCTCAGCACTGGCTGCTCTCTGAAGGATGGAATAATGGTAGGGCCATTTTCCAATTCCTACTTCCATACTAGCAATAGAAAGATTAAGTTCCAAATACCAAGAATCACTCAACTGTTGTGGCCAGATAAAGTAATCCTTAGAGAGGCAGCTGGAGCCTTTGTAGGTATCTGTGGAGACAGCTAATAGGCTGTTCCTAGCTAATGCTACTGAAGTCAGGACAGCTGGACAACACATAAGGATACTGTTTCATATATATCCTCAAAAGGGTGGTGGGAAGAAAATGGTGGAAGTTGGCTCTCCTAATAAAAGTCTAGATCCTTTCCCTAGTCTCCAATTAGGTCCATTTCTCAGTAGGACTCAGAATCCATCTAAGGAATGAGGCCAGTTTCCCAGCAGAATGAACCTTGGAAATGTTTATATGTTGATTCTCAGATCTTCCCACGGATGGATCTATGGACATCTATACCTTTTGGATCATGCCTGGAAAAAGCTCTTTCATGGAATGTGGGACACAGCATATGTAATTTGGGAGCCCAAGGCTCCATCATTGTTGCCTGTTAATGGAGGCTCAGTGGAGGTCATGTCATGTCCCTGTCACAATGAGTCTGCTGGATCTCAGAGTCACCTGGCAACATTTTCCTGGTTGCTAAATGTATGATCAGGGTAAATGCAGCAGTTAGTTGGGATGGTTTCTTTAACCATGAAATGACAAATATTGTCTTAGAAATACCAAGCAAGAAAGAGGTGGATATTGAAATGTCCCAGGGGACAAATAGTGGGAAGCCGAATCCCAGCACAATCCCCGTAATGACAAAGGTGGTGTGCTTGCAAAGACTGGAAAGTTGCAAGGTTGGTTCTCCCCGTTGCATCTCCATTCATTTCAGCAGTCAGCAGTCTGCAAAAACTAAGCCATTCAGAATGGCTAGCAAACTGCTAGAAAGATGCACAATAAGGAGAATCCCCAACTGTACTTGCACGAGATGGGCTGTTTGCTTGCTTTGCATGTATGGGTGTTTGGCCCTTAAATATACTTGTGCACCACATTTGTGCCTGGCACCATGGCTGGAGGCCAGAGGAGAGTGTTGGATCCCGGAAGTGGAGTTATAGATAGATGTGAGCCACCATGTGCTGAGAACTGAACCCGGGTCCTTTGGAAGAGCAGCCGGTGCTCTCAACCTCTACGCCATGTCTTCTGTCCTAGAAAATGTATCTTTATTATAGCCCCTGTGAAAGAGATGTACAGCTACTAATATAAAAAAAAATCTACCAAAAGGTGGTAAGTTAAATAGAATTGTTAGCTGTATGGATTGGACAACGGTGTACATGTATAGTCTTAGCTTAGTGCAAAGTGAACTCTCTTGCATTCTGTTAAATTATAGCCTGTCTGCTAAGTCTGTGGGTACACTCTTGTAATCCCAGCACCAAGGACAAAATGTAGGTGGATCTCTGTGAGTTCAAGGCCAGCCTGGTCTATGCATACAAAGTTGCTGGATAGTCAGAGCAATGTAATAATAGATGCTCGCTGTCTGTCTGTCTGTCTGTCTGTCTGTCTCTGTCTCTGTCTCTGTCTGTCTGTCTGTCTCTCTTTTACACACACACAGAGAGAGAGAGAGAGAGAGAGAGAGAGAGAGAGAGAGAGAGAGAGAGAGAGAGAGAGAGCTTGTCTGGATACTATACATTATTATAGCCTTCTGCATTGGTACCTGTATGTTCATTGAATCTGATACACAAGTTCTCTGAGTATTTTGAGTACCTTGTTAAGACAGAGGCTCTTCAGGTGTTAAGAGGTAAACCTTACAAAGACTCAAATGTCTGGTATATAGGTAAGTATGCAGGGATGAACAGGACAGGGAGCCTGCCAGACTCTTCCCTTCATAGTTACAAGCCCTTGTACTGTGCATCTCCTACAACTAAGAAGCACCAATTATCAAAGTGTACTGTTGCCCAGTAGAGGAACCAGGCAACTCCAGGCCAGTCAGAAGGACAAAGGGCCAGGAGCTCGGCTCCTTGAGTCTGCTGGAGCTGATGAGAACAATGGTTGTGATTGGTATTATGATGGAAACCGTTCAAGGCCCTGAGGATCATGTACAGGCTGGTTTTGTGTGTCCCCTTGACACAGGCCAGTGTCATCAGAGAGAAAGGAGCCTCAGTTGAGGAAATGCCTCCATGAGATACAAGCAGAGACTCGGAAGTCAGCCCATGTTGATGGACACCCAGGGTCTCCATCACTGTCTGTGTGCCCTTGGGCAAGTTACTCAACCATGTCCTTGACTCCTCTGTATCAGGAAGATGCTAGATGTTTGTTGTTATGAGGCACATTGATGGGTTCATGTCAATCATGTGTTTACAAAGAGCTTGGCCCTGCATGTCATCCACAAAACCCAAGATTCCTTTGATGAATCAAGATTCATTAAAGGCCACAGAAACTTGATTTATATATGTTAGACAGAAGGGGGTATCACTGATGAAGTCCATAGTGGTGCAGAGGATATAGGGAGCCTGGGGTGCTGAGCTAGCAAACAGCTAGGAACCATGACAGCTCTGGCAGTTGACACCAGAAATACTTGGAATTTCTTGTTAAGGGGCCTGATGATCACCCCCAAGCCTTTTTTTGTTTAGACAAAAATTAAAAGTCCAGACAAGAAAAGTCTATCCTTTTTATAACTTTTCAGTGGCTGGGAATTCCCCCCCCCCCGCAGCCCCCAAGACTGTAGAATTATATGGAATAATTCACACGTGTTGGCCAATGATCTCTCTTTACCCATATACCAAAGGAGAAGAGAAAGTTCACTCAAAGATGCCAACTACCACTAGGAAATGAGCACATGGGAGTCTGGAAAAGTGAGGAAGACATGGATGCTGGTCAGCACCAACCTGAGAAACATCCAGGTTGGACCACAGCTGCCCAGTACAGGAATGGCCAACTCCAGGCAAGTCTGAAGGGCAAAGAGCAAGCAGCTAAGCTCTTTGAGTGCTGGAACAGAACTGCTGTTTCCACTGCCCTGTGGTGTGGAGGCAAAGGCTGAGCTGGAAAGTGTTCTAGGAGGGATGTCTACCCCACCCTACGGGACATCCATGAGTAACGTAGGAGACTAAAGCTGTCAGTCAAAGCTGTCAGCTGTCTTTTCTGAACTCAGGGGTGCAGGTGTTTGCTGCAAGGTTTCAGAGTCTAGCTGTTTGTGAGGTCCTTGGAGCTGCTGGAGAATCTGTCTGACTTGAGATGAAAAGTCAAAGACTCTTAGTAATGACCCTTAGTCTGAATTTCCCATGATCACTTCTCAGGGTATCAGGTGCAGTTCGGATATGCACTTACCTTCCTTAAGGAGGAGAAGCGACAGGACTCTCTAGTTCAGAGGGTTGAACAACCCTTGCAAAGGAGTTGCATATCAGGCATCCTGCCCATTAGATATTTACATTATGATTAATAGATTCATAACCAGCAAAGCTACAGTTATGAAGGAGCAATGACATAATTTTACGGTTGGGGGTCAGAACAATATGAGGAGCTGTATTAAAGGCTGGCAGCATTAGGAAGGTTGAGGACCACTGCTCTATTTTTTCCATGGAATACAGCTGTGGAGATGGCCCTGTGCATCTTGCCAATACTCTGGAGCCCAAAAGTATTAGGTCAAGCTCTCTAGTGTGCTTGGAGGGCCACCATTTCTTACCTAGTTATGTGCTCAGGAGGAGGGAGGAGGTAAAGGGAAGACTGTGGTCTGAATCCCCTGGAGAGTAAAGACTAATTAGATGTCTAAAGCAAGAACCAGCCAGTTCTGATGCTATCTCTCCATCTCCTTCAGCAAAGAAAACAAATTCTTGGGCTTCTTAGAACATCGCCTACATCATTCCTGTCAAGATGGTTGCTACTAACTCCAACATAAAGTCTAAAATAATCCATGTGTTTTCCACAAGTGTACTTTGCTGAAACTGGCTCGTTCCTGAAAGCAGAAAAGTACAGGAGTGTGTGGTTCTGGGATGTGTCTCTCCTCTCAGAGGCATGCTTCACATCTGAGGCTGCTGGGGAGAGGGCATGTCACCCCCGAGTGGGCAGAAAGCTCAGAGGGCTTTGTCTGGATCCACTCATGCCTGCAGAATCAGGCTGGCTATGGGAGTGACCAGGACTCCTTAGCTGCTATTTGGTGAGGAATGAAGAAGCTTGGCTTGAGTACTCATTAAGATGCACCTGCCCACAGCTTGTAACTCTGGTGGTAACTCTGGAAGCAAAACCCAGCAACCTGAGGTTTCTGCCAAAGGAAAACAGGATTTGGGAGAGAAGTCAAAAGTTGGGAGTTAGCTAGCCCAGAATTAATTTCCTGCTTCCCCTTGCCTGACCTTGAGAGCAGCTACAGTTTTATCAGGGCAGACATAACTTGGGTAGGATGCTTTGTGGTAGGTATAGTCATGAAAAAACAAACAAAACACAAAACAACCAGGGTCTGGAGAGTGAAGAGGAAATCTCCAAAAAGTGAAAGCCCTGGGCTTGTCTGATACCCTGGTGAACAGAATTCTGTCTGAACTGAAAGCTGAGCCTTGCCCTTCATGCACAGATTGCTTGTAACCAGAGCCATTACAATCACAGGTACCAACCTCCAAACAACTGGGGATTCTGGAGAGTGAAGAGGAAGTCTCAGAAAAGAGAAAGCCTTTGGTCCTGTCTGATGTCCATATGAACACAATTCTGTCTGAACTGAGGACCGAGTCTTGTCTTTCACACATGGATTGCTTACAATCTGAGCCATTATAATCACGAGCACGATCTGCTGAAACAAACACTTCAGCTCTGGCTTAAGCAGGAGTTGGTTTGTAGCTGCGGACCCAATCAGTTTTGACCAAGAATGGGCCCTCGGAACCCAAAGACATGTTTATCCCACCCAGTGCCTGTCAGACCATTCGTGCCAGGATGTTTCTGTTCATATCTTCTTCAGTCTTCCATCTGACATGCAACCTCTTCCAGGATTGCCTTAAAATTGGAGTCCCCCCACCCCCCAACCTTCATTCCACACTCTCTCAAAGCCCTGCTGAGTGTTAGACTGAAGAAACATTTGCTGGTTTTGGCAAGTGTGAGAGCCAAAGTTATATATTCAGTTTTGATTACTGTGTCAAAGAGATCCACGAAACAAGAATGTCTCTAACCTTTGCCCAAGGACAGATACTTCCTGAAATGCAGGAGGCTATTGTTTATGGGATGTAGACACAAGTTTCCACTCTCCTACACAGGTTTGTTTGACCCAGCTGCACAGGATGTGCTTGATCATATGTAGGTGGAAGGTATGCATGCAGGAAATATTTCAAGATGTATGTTTGTCCCTGATTGGATTCAGACAGGAAGAATACCAGAATAAATACTTGCCCCTGATTGGACTTGATGGGAAATATGTTGGCCTTATGGGGCTGCCCTTTTAAATCTGTGCAAAATGTGACTCCGTGCCGTGTGTGTGTGTGTGTGTGTGTGTGTGTGTGTGTGAACTGAGAAACAGACCTGGCCTGAGTCCATCATTTGGGCCACTATCAAAGCTTGCTTCCAATTTGGTTCAAAATTATGGTAGTCATCTTATTCTCATCCAGGGGCATTAACACAAGGCCAGAATGTTCTAGATATCTGTTTTAACAATTCTGCCAATATTGTAGATGGAAACTAGGGTGTGGGGTGTTCAGGGAAGGGAGAGATGCTGTAATAGCACTCTTCTGGAGCTGCTTTGGGGTAAGTAGGTGTAGCAACATTCTGTTCCCTGTGCACCTCACCTTCCAGGAGTTACACTTGACTGAGGAGCTTGGTCTTAGGGTCTCAGGAGAGCCAGTCAGACACAGGACAATATAGTGTTAGTTCTGCTTTCTCTGTGTGCACTCCTTTCAGTCTCTAAGAAGAGACTGAACCAGCAACATGTAGACATTGGATTCACATGGACACATTAGCTTTGAGATGCTTTTGCAAAGTCTTGTTACTTAGAGTCCTGCAAAGTCATCTAAAAATATTTTATTCCTGATCGAAGTAGAGATGGAGACATGGCTAACATGTGGGCACTAAAAGGACCCCAAAGTCTAACCTCAGGCATGGATGGCCTCAGGCTGCTCTTGTCAGTCACACCCCCTCCAGCTCCACACCAGCCTGTCCCTGTGCATGTGAGCTGAGGGATGAGAAAGAGCCAATGTCCGTGCAGGCAAGAGCACTGCTGGGAGACCTGTCAGGGTAGAGGCTTACCTCAGTCCACCAAGTCCCTCAGACAAAGTCCTCCCAGAAGGAGGAACCTCTGTTAAGAAGGGACTTGATAGATCCTGATGATCCCTGAGAGGCCGCCTAGAAAGACTCACTGGAAGTGACAGCTCATCACTACTTATCACAGCTGCACCTCAGAAGGGTGGACCAGGTCTTTGTCCTCATGCCTTGGTGGCCAGTGTGGCAGCTTCCTCCTGCCCTTGACTTGTAGGCTGGGATGACAAGTCCTCAGAAACAGTGCTCTGACCCAATGTGTCTATGGAGTTTAGGGATCTCCTCAGTCCTCCTTCCCTGCTGTCTCCTTTCCCAAGTCACTTCAGCCAGGGACATGACAAAAGAGGGATCACCACCAACCCTGGGGAATGCATGCTCCCCTCTTAGACACAGGAGCAAGATGGAATGGTTTGAGTTTATGTGGGGTTTTCATTGGTTTGTTTGTTTGTTTTGTTTGTTTTTCCCTTCTTTGCATAAAGAAGGCACTCTCAGGAACTGGCTCAGCTTGTCCTGGTGTACCCTTTTGCAATCCTTTCGGTCCCCTTTCTCCTTACCCCACCCCTCTATAACATTCCAAAAAATGAAGGGTGGGACAATGTCCCACAGCAGCACCCTTGAGATTAGAGAAACACTTTCGTTTCTCTTTTCCCCATCAGGGCGGAGCCCTCTCTGGCTTTTTCAGACTGGGGCTCACTTCCTGCTCTCAGCTGTGGGCCACAGCAAACAGGCTGGAAAACTGTGCAGACACCAAGGGATCAGAGCTCACTGTCCCAGGCCCCAGGCAGGTGTTGGAAGATGAAAGAGAGCAGCCTCGGCCCCAGGTGAGTCTTTCTCCCTCTGTAACCTTTCCCTCTGACAACACAGTTTATTCTGTCTTCAGTTAGTGGCCGAAGCTTCAGTCAGTCCAAACTGCCTGAAATGAAGTAGCTTTGGCCCATAGTGTGAGCGGACAGATTTGGGGGGAGGAGGCAAAGAGACACACACAAAGAGACACAGAGACAGCAAGAGACAGAGAGAAGGAGAGAGAGAGAGAGAGAGAGAGAGAGAGAGAGAGAGAGAGAATGCCCGAACACTTGTGTTTGTTTATTTTAGATATCCACTGCCAAGATCGGCTTGCCATATTGTACACAAGTCATAACCTTCTTTTCGACCTGTGCCCAGCTGTCAGGGGGAGACTTCAGCCATGGCTGACAGGGACTCCTGTGGCATGGTTCTGTCATTATCTTGTGACCTGAGTGCCCGCAGTCCCTCTGCCTTTCTCGGCATTAGAGCAGGTCTACTGTAGGAAGGTCACCTCAGGGAAGAAGTCCAAACAGCAGAGGATGCTGGGTAAACAGTTGGCACCTGCTGTCCTGGTCTCCTACTTGTCTGGCAGGATTTGTCACCAAGAAAGCTGTCCCCAGGCTCACTCCTGGTCTAAGCTCTCGCTGTCAGACCTCGATCCAAGGAAGATAAAAGACAAGCAAGGTCCCTGATCTCAAAGGTCAGGGCAAGCCACATGTTTTTATTTCCCTTTAGTCTTCTGTTCTAGGTGGATGGCACCTCTGACAGGAAATAGGATTCTGTTTGTTCCAGCAGTGGAAACTCAGATGTGCCATTACTTATAAGTATTAGGCAGTGTTTTTGTTAGTACAAAGGAAGTAATACATTTTTTTTTCAGTAATGCAGCTGAACCTCAGGCCTTGAATATACTTGATTATATATCTCTATTTATTTTTTTAAACTTTTGATTCAAGATTTTGCTAAGGTACTCGCACCAGCATGGATCTCATTCTATAGCTTAGGCTGGCCTTGAACTTGTAATCCTCTTGTCTTAATCCTCTGACTAAGATTACTGGCCTAGACCACAGGACCATTTCATAATAAAATGTGGTTTATAAGCTTTCAGCCTTGTGGAAATATAGAAAGGATAAGACCCTCACTGTCCCCCATATACTTACCGTGCTCCTTGGGCTCAATCTTCCTTGTATTATTTACTTTTAAATTTAAGACAGGGTCTTTTGGTCTTTTTATTATGTAGTCCAGGCTGACCTGAAACTTGCTATGTAGGCCAGCCTGATCTTAGACTCACAATAGATATCCACCTGCCTCTGCCTCCCAGATACAGGGATTAAAGGTATACAAGACCATACCTGGGTATTTCCTGGGTATTTCTTATTTTCTACAAAATATTTATTGGGCACTTCTGCGTGTGTGTGTGTGTGTGTGTGTGTGTGTGAGAGAGAGAGAGAGAGAGAGAGAGAGAGAGAGAGCGAGCGAGCGCACTATTGGGGCATGCACCTTTGGAGGCCAGCAGAGGGCGTCAGATCCCCTGTAGCTGGAGTTATCGCCAGCTAGGAGCTGGCAGACTAGGGACTGAACTCCAGTCTCTGAAGAACAATCATTGCTCTTAACTGCTGACCTATCTCTCCAGCTCCTTTATCTTTCCCAATGCATTTCCGTGTATAATTTGTTTTCATTAATGTGTATTTTCATTCTGTAATGTTGTCCTGTGTTTTCAGCCTTAGCGTATTTGAAAAGTAGAAACCTTGGCGGCGAGGCCCTCAGTGTAATGAGTGTACATTTACTTGATTTGTTTTTCACAGCTCCCTGCTGTTCAGAGCACTTGCATACGAACCAAGAAATGTGTAATTCGATGTTATGTTTATTTATGTGTCACATGTATGGCAGCTTTGTGTGTGTGTGTTGTGGAGTCAGGGGGCAAAGTAGAGGAGTTGGTCCCTTCTTTTTTCTGTGTGGTTTCTGGGATTCAGTCCAAGTCATCAGGCTTGGCTGCTGCATCCTTTACCACTGTGCCATCTTGCCAGTCCTTTCCTTAAGTTTTAAACCAGTCTCTTTTAGATGAACCTTTGTTCACTACCACTGTTGACTGTCACCCACAAGTGGTAGGATCGGTGGCCATATAATGGATTGTGCTTATAGACTAGTATATCAAAGAGATACTAAGCAAAGAACTAACGAGACAAAGGGTGTTAGTGACCACTTGCTTAAGATGCTGCCAAATGGCTTCTGAGGAGGCAAAGTCAATGCACTTCCCTGCCCCTAGCTACTGAGATGAGGAGTCTTCCCTCTCTCAGCCAGAGTATGAAAAGACAATAGAGATGTGTGCTGGTTCTCAGTCTCCCTATTAAGCAGGAAATGGGTTGGTTTTTTGTGCACTAGCCCTTCAGTTCTCTCTCCTGTCACTGGTTTGTTTTTCACTATCTTTAGTCAGATGTTACGCCTTCTTCTATGCATTCCCTAACTATCCTGAGAAATGGTGGATATATTCTCCTTTGTCTTTTGACACTGTGTATGGTGAATAGTCTCTTATGCAAAGTTAAAATTTGAATTTTAGAATTGACCTTGTAAGAAATAAGCATCCATAAGTAAAGTGATAACAGAAGCCACTGAGAAAATCAAGCGCCCTTGGGGTTTTGTATTTCTGCTTGCAGTACCTGCCTTTGAACCTAGAGCTTTGTGGTTGTCAAGCAAGTTTGCTACCTCTGAACTTTATCTCCAGCCCTCCCTTTACTTTTTAATTTGAGACACAGTCTCACTCAGTTGCCCAGTTGCCTTGAAACCTTAATTCTCCTGCTTCAGCTTCCTGAATCCCTGGGCTTAAAGGCCTGCCCTGTTGGACTTGGCATGAGTTTTTGCTTATTTTGTTTGGATCACAGTTCTGTCTTCTTCAGGTAACATGTGTGAGTCTATCTTTATTCAGGAAAAGTTTGTTTCTTTTCATCTGTCTTCTTTTAGGCAAAAGGACTCTACCCTGCAGCCACATTAGCTCCCCGGTTCTCACTGCCCCCTGTGCAACCCTCTTTAGGATTTTTATCTTTGCATTCATAGGGCTGTCCCCAGGGCTTCCCCATGACAATGACTAAATGTTTAGTACCTTTGTTTCTTTCATTTCTAACTTTAAAAAATTTTGTCTGTGTGTGTGAATGCAGTGTGTCTATGTGTGAGTGTGTGTGAATGCTGTGCTTATGTGAGCATGTATGTGTGAATGCAATGTGTGAGTGTGTGTGTGTATATGAATGCAGTGTGTGTATGTGTGTGAATGTTGTTTATATATGTGTGTATGAATGAAGTGTGTGAGTATGCGAATGTATGTGTATGTATGTGAATCCTGTGTGTGTGTGTGAATGTTGTTTATATATGTGTGTATGAATGAAGTGTGTGAATATGTGAGTGTATGTGTATGTATGTGAATCCTATGTGTGTGTGTGAATGTTGTTTATATGTGTGTATGAATGCAGTCTGTGTGTATGTGTATGAGTGCTGGGTATATGTGAGTATGTGTGTGTGAATGCTCTGTGTATGTGTGTGTTTTAATGCAGTGTATATGTATGAATGCAGTGCCTGTATTTGAGTATGTGTATGAATTCTGTGTATATATGTGTATATGAATGCAGTGTGTGTGTGTGTGTACATGTGTGTGTCATGGCACATGTGTGGAGATAAGAAGACAATGTTGGGGATTTGTGGTCTCCTTGCACCTTGTTTAAGTTTGAGGCAGGGTCTCTTGTTTGCTTCTGTGTCCACTAGGTTAGTTGGAAGGTGAGGCATCCAGGAAATCTCCTGTCTCTGTCACCTATGGAGGTACAGGTGTGCTGGAATTGCACGCATGTTCTATAGCATCCAGCTTTTATGTGAGCTCTGGGGATGTGAACTCAAGTCTTTACACTTGTGGATCAAGTCACTGAGCAGCCTAACTAGTCCGATTTCTAATTTAATCTTAAATATGATTTCATTATTTTATGTGTATGAGGGCTTTGCCTGCATGTATGTCTGTGCAACATATCATGCTGGTGTCCCAGGAAGCCAGAAGAGTTAGATTCCCAGGAGTTCCAGACACTTGGGACCTACCATGTGGGTGCTGGGAACTGAACCTGAGTCCTCTGGAAAGGCAGCCAGTGTTCTTAATCACTGAGTCATCTCTTCATCTCCTAATTTCTAATTTTTAAAGAAATACATTTTGATGAAGGATAATATAAATTTTACAAGGGGTCCTAGCTCATCTCCATGGTTTTCCAAGCTCCTCTGTAACCTACATCTTGTTAACTTCCTGTCTGTCTTCACCGCCTGTTTATCAGTTTTTGTCTGCTAAGAGAAGAAAAGTTTCCTTATGGCTTCTGGATCATTCTTCCAGATGGGATCTTCCACTCCAGTGTCCTTTGTTTATTATATGGTTGCTGTGGTTACACCCATCGCTTATGGTTGGACACTGGGCAGCTCACACCACACCTAGCTTACCACATCGTGTAACCTGGGTAGGGTTTTTTGTTTTCTATCTGAGGTTATATTTGATTCCTGTTGGTTTCTAAGGACATCACTGATTAATCATCAAAGGGACCTATGTGTTTCTGGGCTCTCTCTTCTCTACCATTGTCTATGGTGGCCCCTCTGTCATAAAGCATGAGGTGCCTTCACAGTGGGTCCTGAACAGTGAATGAACTGTGTGACTAGATTAGAATGAGAATGGCTCCCATAGGCTCATAGACTTGAATACTTAGTCAAGAGGGAGTGGCACTATCTGAAAGGATTAGGAAGTGCGGTCATGTTAGAGAAAGTGTGTCTCTAGGGGTGGGCTTTGAAGTTTCAAAAAGCCCGTTCCCAGCCTAGGGTCTCTCTTTTCTATAACTCGAAGCTACTTCTCCAGCACCACATCTGTCTACATCTGGCCATGCACTCTGACCTGATGACAACAGATTAAACCTCGGAAACCTTAAACCAGCCACAATTAAATGCTTTCCTTTCGAAGAGTTGCTGTTGTCGTGGTGTCTCTTCAAATTTGCCTAGGGGAGGTCATAGGCTGGGCTCTGAGCCAGATGGCATTGCTTGCTATTATGCTCCTTGGTTGGGTGGAGCCAAACCTATACTCTGCTATGAGGTAGAGACAATATACTGTCCTGGGGACAGGCTTTGTGACCAGATTGGTTGCTTGAGGGGAGGACTGGTAAGTGTATTCCTTGGACGGATGGACTGCCTTGGCAGGGCAGAGCAGCTGACTGGGCTCTCCCACCAAGAGTGCCACTGACAGTGGAGACACAGATGTACCCCCATCTTATCATCCTGCCCTGTTTGCTGTTTTCAGTGGTCTTTTGTGTCATTCAGTGGTCTTCATTGAGCAAGAGAGATGGAGACCTCCTCCAGGGCACCTCAGAGTTCTGGGGAGCTCTATGTTTGTTTCTGGTTCCCTGGTACAGAGAGACCTTAGGTCCAGGGTCCCCATCTTGGTAAGGCTAATCTTAGACTGGGGAGGGACAATGTATTCAAAGCAAATGCTTCTTTTCCCTTCACACATGGCTTTGGTGGCCCATGGGAAAGGTTAGTCTCATCTTCCAGTTCTTGCGTTTGAGTCAGAGGGAGGTAGTTACTGGTTGGTCATTCTGTGTTGGGGACTAAGTCATAGACATCCTGACATCAACAAAGATGCCTTTTTAACATAATGTTATCTGTCACTGCCTGGCATTCCTATTCAGACTGTGGAAACAACACTCAGGTAATCTCTTAGCTTGGTTTCTATGGCAGCGATGAAACACCATAAGCAAAAACAAGTTGGGAAGGAAAGGGTTTATTTGGCTTATAGTTCCACATCATAGTCCATCCTTGAAGTCAGGGCAGGAACTCAGGCAGAAACCTGGAGTCGGGAACTGAAGCAGACACTGTGCTGGCACAGCTCACTGGCTTGGTCAGTTTGCTTTCTTATACATCTGAGAACAACAGGTCCTGAGGTGGTGCCCACAAGTGAGCTGGGCCCTCCCACATCAACCATCAATCAAGAAAATGCCACACAGACATGCCTAACAGGCCATAGTTATGGAGGTATTCTTTTTCAACTGAACTTCCTCTTTTCAAAGAACTTTGGCTTGTGTCAAGTTGACAGAAATCAAACAAAACAAACAAATTAAAAAAAACCAATCAAGACAATGTTGCTAGGCGGTGGTGGTGCATGCCTTTAATCCCAGCACTTGGGAGGCAGAGGCAGGCGGATTTCTGAGTTCGAGGCCAGCCAGGTCTACAGAGTGAGTTCCAGGACAGCCAGGGCTACACAGAGAAATTCTGTTTCTAAAAAGCAAAAAAAAAAAAAAGAAAAAGAAAAAAAAAAAAGAAAAAAAAAGACACAATGTGTGTTCGTTATTCAATTTTCATCTTTTGCTTGAAAGTGTATCTTGTCAACTTTCTCACTTTGTTCAGTCTTTTGAGTGTTGACTATCATTTTTGACAACTTTTATAATGCAATTTATTTGCAATAAAATGTGAATATAAATTTGAATATAAATCTAATGACTTTTTACAGAGCTGTGCACCCAGCACCACAGTACGAGTGTAGGACATAGACCTCCCCTCTCCCTAAAAGAATTCCTTGCAACTATGGACAGTCCATTCTTGTCCCCCTTAGTCTGAGCAACCACTAATACATCTGTCTGTCTGCATAGATTTCACTTCTGGGCAGTTTGTAGAAATGGAATTATATATCATGTAGCCTTCTGTGTTTGGCTTCTTTCATTAAAAAACAAATACTTTTGAGATTCATTCACATTGTAGAATGTACTAGCATTTTGTCCCTTTTTATTGCATAATAATATTTCATTGCATAGATTGCCCAGTGTTATCTCTCTACTCACCAATTAAAGGCCATTTCAATGGCTTCTAATTTTTGGCTACCAGCAATACCTCCAGAAATATTTCCATATAATTTGGTGAGAACATTACTTTTCATCAATTCTGTATGAGAACAACTAGTAGTTGAATTTTCAAATCATAATTAGCATTATGTTTAATTTAATTTTTTATATGACAGTGGTCTGCAATGTTGGGAGCCGACTTTTAGCAGAAAGTGGCTATCAGCTTTGCAGCCATCTTGAGCCATATACCCTGATAAGAGATGTGATTACAATAGCCTACAACAGCTGAGCACACTCTGATAACATCATGGTTTAGGTACCCAGGATCTTTCCTTGGGTGTGTGAGATTAAAGGTGTGTGAGATTAAAGGTGTGTGACTTAAAGGTGTGACTTAGAGATCAGATTTAGAGACAAGACCTAAGGGCATGATTTAAAGGCATGACCTAAAGGCATGGCTTAGAAGTGAGACATATAAAGGCGAGAGGCAGACAGAAGAGAGATCAGAGAATCAGACACTTTAGACAGTACAACTTAGAGAACAATTTGGAGTAACAGAGATTCAGACACTAGGAGTAGGAGTAGACAGACATTAGACACTCAGCAGAGAACACAGGAGTACAACTAGGAACTAGGAACTAGGAATTAGGAACTCAAGACTTGGGATTTGGACTTGGAAGAGAGACTGAAGAATAAACGGGATTTGAATCACACTCTGTCTGGTCTCCATTCTTCGAGTCCGTCCTCACTCTCTCTCTTACTGAACCCTGACCCGCAGACTGGAGCAGCAACTTGGGTCGGGAAACGGTGGCTGCCAAGCGTGGAGTGGAGAGGGCCACAACATTTTTGGCTGCCCAAAGTGGGGCAGCTCGGGCCTCAACATTTTTGGCACCTGAACGTGGGCTAGTGCGGTTCTCAACACTGCAGTATATATGCATGTATACACAAACATTCCCATGTGTGAGAGCTTATGTATGTGCAGATGCACATGGCTGTGTGCACACATGTGTGAGGAAGCCAGAGTCAATGCTCAGCTTCCCTTTCCATCAGTCTCCATCTTATAGAATGAGGCAGCGTCTCTCTCACTTGAACCCAGAGCTTCCAGGTTAGCTGTTGATGCATTGGGGTTAACTCAAGACATTTGTCCTGTGTGTGTTAGTTCCACAAAGTCTTTCTTTCATGTATAAAACCTTATAGTTTCCGCAAGCATCTATTGTACTGATAACCATCTTCCCATGGTATTTTCCCCTCTAGGATGTCCAGCGAACATGAGAACACAGACAGGTTTCCCCCAAAATGTATATTCAAGCACTTCAAGAGACAGAAAGTGGCTATTTCTAATGCGATAAAAACTGCATTTCCTTTTCTTGAGGGCCTCCGAGACCATGAACTTATCACTGGTAAAATGTATGATGTAAGTGAAATTTATCTCATCATAATCTAGTAAACAAGCTCAAAATTAAGTTACACTTTGATATCCTGGATCCAAACTTCAAATTGATGACCAAGAGGTTTTTAAAATTGGACTTAATTTTTTAAAAAGATTTCATTTCTTAGGTTCATATGTGTATTTATGTGTTCCTGTATGTGTGTGAGTTTGTGAGTGTGTGTGTGTATGCATGTGTGTATGTATGCATGCATATGTGTGCATGTTCACATAGGAGCTAATGCCCACAGAGCCCAGAAAAGGGCTCCAGATTCTCTGAAACTGGAGTTACAGGTCATTGTGAGCCACCTGATATAGGTGTTGGGAATGGAACCCAGGTTCTCTGCCAGAGCTACACATGCTCTGAATCACTTAGCATCTCTCCAGCCCCAGGACTAAATTTTGACCAAGAAAGCTCATGGACTCTCATAGCACTTTGTAGAAGTATCAGTTACAATATTAAATTCATCAATTATGAATCAGAATTATCACCTCAGATTTAAAATCTTGGTTTCCTGTAAGTGATACCTATCATGAAAATATTTCTGGGTATGTTCTTTGTGGGTATTAAGGGAGAGGAGAAGCAGAGGCCCCAGGAGATGGGCCTGCTTCTGTCTGAGAGAACACTGTCCCATGGCACGTTCTGGCATCAGTGAGTATTGCTGAAGTCAAGCTTGATCAGAATGGGAGTTCTCCATGGATGAGCAATGGCTCGCACATGTCACACCATGTAATATATGCAATCTAAATGAAGCTAAACTAAGGAAATGAACTAAAACTCAAAGGTGATTTTAATTAACTGTTCAATTATTTTATCAAACTGACTTCATAAAATTTCAGTTAGTACATTCTAGTGTCAGAAATGTTTATTTTAAAAACCTAGATTTGAAAACATTAAAACCTACAGAGTGTTTAATATTTTTAAAAATTATTTTTATTTTATATGTATGAGTGTTTTGTCTGTGTGTATATCTGTGCACCAACTGTGCCCCTGGTGCCTTTGGTAGTTAGAAGAGAATGCCCTAGATCCTCTGGAACTGGAGTTATACAAATGGTTATGAACTACCATGGGGGTACTGGGAATTGAACTCAGGACCTCTGGAAGAGAAGCCACTGTTCTTAATCACTAAGCCATCTCTCTAGCCCCTCTAGTGTTTCTTTTGCCTAATGAATATGCCACTCTCCAGTAGGATTCAAAATCAGAGGGAATGGATATCTTATTTCCTTCGTGATAAATCAGTGTTAAATAAAAGGCCAGGACTTGTCCTGTTAATAGAACACCATTGGACACCTGCCAAATATACTCCAAAATTAGCCTTGCTATGAGATATACAGTAGTTTGCCTTTTTAAAAAAAATGTATTTATCTTTATTCTTTCATGTACACCTATTCTGCCTGCATCTACGTGTGCATAGCACTTGTGTGCCTGGTACCCATGGAGGCCAGAAACGAACACTGAATCATCACATGGAACTGGAGTTACAGATGTTTGTGAGCTCTTGCACTGGTGCTGAGAACTGAACTTGGGTCCTTTGCAGAGCAGCAGGCGCTGTCAATCACCCAGCCATCTCTTCAGCCCCTCTACACACTTAAAAAACTATTAAATTTATTGTTAATTTACTTGTGAGCATGTGTGTGTGTGAGTGTGTGTGTGTGTGTGTGTATATGTGTGTGTGTGTGTGTGTGTGTGTTGTATTGTCATATATGTATGAGTCAGCTGCTGAGCACATGGAGAAGTAAGAAACCAACTGTGGCTGGTTGGTTCCTGCTTCCACCATCTGATTCCCAGGGATTGAATTCAGACTATCAGGATTGGTGGCAAGTGCTTCTGCTCACTGAGTGATCTCACCAGCCACATTGTTGACTTTAACCTATGTTTCCCTTTCAAAGGTGGCCCTTCTCACATATCATAGAAATGAGGATGGTAGCCCAAAGGTACCAGTGATTACTTTCAAAGAGACAATATTTACTTGTTATATGAAATAGTCATGCAAACATAAAGCTTACCCCTAGAAGACATGTTTGTAGGAGATGGGGTACCCTTACTATAATTGTTTTTCAGGGATCTTCTGTGACTCAGAAGCCTGCACTGAAATTTTCTCTATTCTATATTTTTATTTAAGGATTTGCAAGAGTCTCTTAGAGCACTGGTCCCTGTAGACAAAGTGATCTACAGAGCCCTGGAAGAACTGGAGAAGAACTTTAAAAGGGAGGTCCTGAATGAATTGTTCAATAAAGTCAACATGGAGAAGTACCCTCATTTGAAAGCCATTTGTGAAAGCTTTAAAAATGGTAATTGGGTTTAACATCGCCCCTTGAGAGCACAGTCTTTTTGCTGTTGACAAACATATATTAATTTTTTTATCATCTGCCATATATCATACAGGCCAGTTGAGGATATAGCAGTACAAAACTAATGTGTCATGCGTCATCTGAAAACTTATGACTAATGGCTACAGTGGACACCCTCCAGAGCTCTGCTGCTGGGCGTTTAGGCTCTCAGGACGATGGGAGGCATACCACCATCAGCTTATGTGGAAGAGGACAGGACTAGACATGCTGATTGTCAGTAGGGTAGCACTGTTGTGTCTCTTCAGTGGGAACCCTTAGAATGATATACATGGCAGTCCATCAAATTGGTTACCACCCACCTGAGTGACAGCTCAGCTGTGGGTGCAGGATCCATCTTAGTATAGCACCTCAGGCTCATAGAAACCAATAATCTGTGAGCCAGCTTTTCAACCCCATCTTGCCCATCTTCAAAGCTGCCTGGGACTTCCCTTTGGTATGTGCCAGATCCTAGACCTTTGATCCATGCAAACCTCCTGTTTCTTCTTACCATTGTGATACCCTGGGAGCCATGTTTTGCTTCTATTTTTTCTGTTCTGATGTATTCCTTCACTGCCCTCTGAACACTGGAAGAGGAACACAGCTCACAGAGTTTCTTTTTCTTTTTTTTATTCTTGACCTTGAGTGTTTCATTTCTGTGTGGGCAGCATAAAGTCAATTCTGGGAGAATTCTGTCTCCCAGGGCATGATGGGTGAACCTTGTCATAGGAAACCCATTGAACTTGGAGTGACTGGAAAGCTAGAAATTCCTAAATGTGTAATTGTGAGACACAGTCCCTATTCCCTGTTAGAGATGTCTAATGGCTGTCTCCTCTTCTTCCCTCTCCCTCTCCTCCTACTTCAGAGTTCCCGAATGAATTGTGTTTCCAAGGAAGTGATGGAGAGGATCCCAACTCCCAGCTAAGTCTTGAACAAGGTAATTACAGCTGCAGAAAGTTTCTTATCTCCTCTGAGAATAGGAAATAAAGGTGACCATTAGAAGAGTGTGAATCAGAAGAAATAAAGACAGCAAGGCAGGTAGTGGGTATGAGCCTGGTGTTAACTTTCCAGTACTGGGACAAATTACCCAAGAGGAGCTGGACATGCAAAACCCTGAGGCCCGAGAATTGTGAGTTTGAGGCCAGCAATTTACATAGGAAAACTCTCTCAAAAACAAAACAGAACCTGGCGAGTCAATTTCTTTGGGTTCATGGATTTAGAGACTTTAGTCCAGATGGTTTGACCTCACCATTTAAGGCCTATGTTGGGGCAGAACTTCAAAGTAACAGAATTGTTGAAGCAAAGCTGTTCACTTCATGGGGTCCTGGAAGAAAGGCAAGAGAGGAGGTGCCTGTGGCCCTTCAAAGGTAGACCCCTGGTGATCCACCTTCCTTCTACTGGGCTCTGCTGATTGTTGTTATTACCAGAATCCATTAGTGCTATTCTGAAGGGCAGACCTTTAATATATGAGCCTTGGAAGGAAGAGGCATCTGAGAATCAATAGTTGACCAACCTCTAATGGGATATAGGATCCTGGCAAAGCTACCATGACAACAGATGGTCACCCTGATACCCACGATGAAGGAATCTGGGCCCAGTGTCATGTCAGGAATCCAGATTGAAAGATACTGACTATTCAGAAGCCACTGCAATTTAGAAAAGCCCCCAATGGAATGAACATAGCAAAGGGTGAAACTCTATGGTCCACAGTAGCCTCAAAGGGGAAACACTCTGTAAGAAAGATGTTCCTGTTTTTTTCTGTGTACTCTTACATCTCTTACCCCATGTGTGTGATGGGTGGGATGTTCCCACACTAACCAAGTTTCCAGACACTAGTAGTGTGTCTTATAGTTTAATTAAATTCAGATAAGGGGCTCAGTATCATAATAGACAGAAAGAATTAAAGACAATGGCAGACAAATCCATTTAGTTTCTTCCTTTGCTTAGCATCTACTCTTGATTCCTGTCTAACCCTACTCCCTTTAAGGACTGGTATCCTTCAGATGCCCAGTTTATAGATGAGGAAGCTGCAATTGGGAGAGACCATGTGTGGAGTGTTCACAGGGTCAAATGAAGAAGCAAGAATCCAGGCATTCTTGAGGCAGACTCTATGTTCTTGAGCGTGTACTGCCAATCATGAAAACATGAAACAGAAGTGGGGAAAATATGAAGAGAAAATACAGGAAGGAAACAAGAATAGGAGCGAAGGGAGGCAAACAGTCATTGAATCCTGGGGAGAAGGCCAGCAGGCATGGGCCATTTGATATATAGTCTGAGGCCATTGTGTGAAAGGAGATATGGTCCTGGGAAGACCACAGGGCAGGGAAGCTCTGGGGACCCATGTGGGACTATTTTCTTCAGGGATATGAAGACAAATCATCACCAGGTGCTAGTATGTTCCAGGCAGGACTCAACTCAGCCAGGGGTGACCCTTGTACCCTGCCCCATGACCTTAGTCTGACCTCAAGAATCAGGGGGAATTTAACAGCTCCAGATGAACTCTGGATTGGTGCCTTACTGTGCTATATAGCCTTTGCTTCATAAAGAACCCACCTGCTCCAACTCCTGAAATGAACATTTTTTTTTTTCTCCTTAGGACCTAGTGGCAGCTGTTCTCAAGCAAGCCTGACCTGGTCACCCTTAGATCCGTCCTCATCTGAGGGTCTGTTCTTGTTGACTCTATAAACATTCCTGTCTTATCCCATGGTTCCCAGTTTGCCTTTGTTGCTGTGATAAAGCACCATGACCAAAAGCAACTTGGGGAGGAAAGGGTGTATTTCGTCTTATAGAGTGTTGCTTACCTGCTTGCTGCCCATGGCTTACTCAGCCTGATTTCTTCCATATCTGAGGACCACTGACGCAAGGTGACACCACCCACAGTGGGCTGGGCCTTCCCATGTCAGTCATTAATCAAGAGGCCTCTAGGGACTTGCCTACAGGTCAATCAGATATCGGAAATGTTCTCAATCATTCTTCCCTCTTCCCAGATGATCTTACCTTGTTTTGTTGACAAACAAAATACAAAGAAACAAAAAACTCACCCACACACTGTAAGTGTGGGCATGCTCTTTTCTTGTGTTTTTGATGTCCACAACATTATCTACATTTATAGTTTCTCCAAGTTTAGGGTTTAGATATTGGGGCCTTGGTCCTCTGGATTGTGTAGAAAGGTTCCAACTTCTGTATGTGTTGCCCGTATATGTGGACCCACAGTGGTTTGCCTGTGCTTTGCTTGACTATGACTAGATACTGCCTACTTGCTCTGCTCTTGTGTCCAGTGGTGGTTAGAAGGGTGTGATGAGAATGCTCCTTCTGTGAGGCAGCAAATTTTTCTCCTTGGGTTTACCTCATCGGATCATGACACAGCTGGACTCCCTATATGATACTTTCATTTGCTATTACTGGGCTAACTGGTTGGGAATCCCTCTCTAGACAAGATGGAGCACCAAAAAACCCTTTGGGATTTTTTTTTTATTTTGTTGTTTGTTTATTTGTTGAAACAGGGTTTCCTTGTGTAGCCCTGGCTGTCCTGGAGCTGTATACCAGACTGGCCTTTGAACTTACAGAGATCAGCCTGCTCTGCATCCAGAATGCTAGTATTAAAGGCATGCACCACCACTGCCTGGCTTCCCTTGATGTTCTAATAAAACCCTCTACTTTCTCAACTTAATAGATATTTAAACTATTACTAATTTGGAATATTCTAAATTCCAGGCATTGATTATTATGGTTTTCTTTTCTGATATATCAGATATTGATACAGGTATTGTATTTGTCTTCTCAATAACTTAAAGTTGATGATGGATTCAGAGAATGAGAAGTTCATTTCAGAGGATCTAATCTTTCACCCATCTAAATATTGGGATTCAGTTATGCCTTAAGATCCTGACGGAATAGAAATGTCTGAGTTGAAATTCTGCCTTTGTGAGCCTAGACAGGTTACCCGGCCTGTCTGGGCCCTGGTGTCAACTCCTATGAAAGGGATGTGACAATGGTATATGCACCAGACAGATGTCAAGTGACACTGTGAAGGGCATTTATAGTCATGTTGCATCATGACATCACTGTTGCAGACATTTCTTGTTGTTGTAGTTGTTGTTGTCACTTCAGATTCTCTGTCAGTGTCATTTGTACCTGCTTCCAGAATCCAAGCTTCTCACCGTTGCATTAAATGAGTATTTTCTTCTGTCTGTGTATCTATCATGAATACTCACTATGAAATCTATTATTCCTCAGTCTGGAGAAGTAATGATAGAAGAAATTTCAGCTTCATCCAGGTAAATCAAACTGAGAATCATCAACTCTCCAAATCACCGAATCACCTCGGTATGTATGCTTTAGTATTTATTTCTTTATTCCAAGACTCATCTCTGGAAACACATGTCTAGCACTTTGGAAGACTTGCTGTGGAGGTTCCAGGTGGGATATGTCATTTAAAAAGAAATTTCTTAAAATTAACAGCTCAAATTTTAAAATGTTTTAAGATTGATTTTTTTAAATGTGTGTGTAGTGTTGTCTGCAGTTATGTATATATAGCATGTGTGTTCCTTGTCCCCTAAGATAACAGAAGACAGTGTCAGATAGCCTGAAACTGGAGTCATGGACAGTTGTGAGGTACCACGTGGGTGCTGGAAACCATAGCCAGGTCCTCTCTGCATGACAGCAAGTGTTCTTAACCACTGCACCACCTCTCCATCTACCACCACACCTCCACACAAAAACACAAACCCAAACAAGCAAAACAACTCTCCAGAGTGGCTACTGAAATAATTGTTATACATTTCAAAATCTTCTACTCAAAATTTTTAGCATTTGAAAGTATAGTAATATCCAGGAGCCTGAATTCCTAACTGTCTTTCTGCAGGTGCACAGTGTGGGAATAAGAAGCAATTAGTGGGTGGGATTGTGGTCAGTGATGAACAGAGGGAGGGGATGCAGTGGAGAGGAGGGATGCAGTGGGGAGGAGGGAGGTATTGGGAAGGAGAGATGCAGTGGAGAGGAGAGATGCAGTGGGGAGGAGGGATGCAGTGCGGAGAAGGGATGCAGTGAAGAGGAGGGATGCAGTGAAGAGGAGGGATGCAGTGAAGATGAGGGATGCAGTGAAGAGGAGGGGTGCAGTGAAGAGGAGGGGTGCAGTGGGGAGGAAGGGTACAGTGGGGAGGAGAGGTGCAGTGGGGAGGAGAGGTGCAGTGGGGGGGAGGGGTGCAGTGTGGAGGAGAGGTGCAGTGGGGAGGAGGGGTGCAGTGAAGAGGAAGGATGAAGTGAAGAGGAGGGATGCAGTGAAGAGGAAGGATACAGTGAAGAGGAGGGATGCAGTGAAGAGGAGGGATGCAGTGAAGATGAGGGATGCAGTGAAGAGGAGGGGTGCAGTGAAGAGGTGGGGTGCAGTGGAGAGGATAGATGCAGTGGGGAGGAAGGGTACAGTGTGGAGGAGAGGTGCAGTGGGGAGGAGAGGTGCAGTGGGGAGGAGAGGTGCAGTGGGGGGGAGGGGTGCAGTGGGGAGGAGAGGTGCAGTGGGGAGGAGGAGTGCAGTGGGGAGGGGAGATGCAGTGGGGAGAAGGGATGCAGTGAAGAGGAGGGATGCAGTGAAGAGGAGGGATGCAGTGAAGAGGAGGGATGCAGTGAAGAGGAGGGATGCAGTGGAGAGGAGGGGTGCAGTGGAGAGGATAGACGCAGTAGGGAGGAAGGGTACAGTGGGGAGGAGAGGTGCAGTGGAGAGGAGAGGTGCAGTGGGGGGAGGGTTGCAGTGGGGAGGAGGGTTGCAGTGGAGAGGAGGGTTGCAGTGGGGAGGAGGGATGCAGTGGGGAGGAGGGATGTAGTGGGGAGGAGGGGTGCAGTGGGGAGGAGGGGTGCAGTGGGGAGGAGGGAAGCAGGCAAAACAGGTAAAGTCTTCCTGAGTGTGTGATCTGGAGCAACTCTATCTGGAAATGGCATCCTAATGATGCCAATGGCAGGGTTCGATGGGTGTGCAAAACTAACAACCCACCCAGACGGGCTGAAGAGTGAACAATTAGCCATCGATCTGTATATCCGATAGTCTGAGCTAGCAGAGGCACAGGCTGTGATGCACATACATGGGGTAAGGACTGTAATCACACCCATAACCCTGAAAGGCAGCTCTAACCATTGTAGATTAAGGCAGCTCTAACCACTGTAGATTGTGACAAAGTACACAACCAGGGATACATTCCATGTTAAGGCTTCTATTATTAACTTTCCAACTATTTTTCTCTGTAACTTAACTTTTTTTAGAAAAAAAAAACTAAACAGAAAAACCATGAAACTGTACTGCATAATATATTATTCATTCACATACTGTTGAGTTTAGGGGACTAGAGTGGGCTGGGAAGACAGAATCCACTATGGACCAGGGAGGCTCCCTGTAGGGAAAGACAGGGTGTTAATTCTGAATTTGTTTGCTCTGGGACCTGGTCCCCATCCAGCCCATGCTTGGCTCAGACCTTGGCTCTGGTCTCAGGTCTCTGCTTTCTTTGACAAGTTTTCTTTCTAACCAGCTTCCTACAATATTCCTAACAAGAGTGACATTTGCAAATGCTTATAGAGAATAGAGAAAGCAAATTCCAGGATTCCTCCATCCCTATTTTGGGACTCATTTTAACTCTCCTTTCCCAAACTTCCCCTCCCCCAAGTCCCTCCTTCAGGCCAACCCTGCTCCAGATTCTGACTACCTAATCACCTTGCCATTACCTGCTAGGTTCCTTTAGGCCCTCTCCCAGAGTTTTCAACCCTCTCTGTCTTCAGAGTGGTCTCTCATTTCCTATTGAATCCTGATGCAATGGGGAAATAAGTGTTTATAAAACAAAATCCTTTCTAGTTCCAAGTTTGCCTGAAGATGGACTCTCGGAAGACTGTGAAACCGTACAGATTGACAGAATAAGAGATGCCACCACCAACACCCACAACAATACTGACCCAGAAAGGAAACCAGTAATCATGCCTGGAGGCCCAGGTTCTGTGCCTGAGGGTAAGATGGACCCAAGGTGAAGGGTTCAGAAGCTCTGAGATGGATCAGAGGAGCAGGATGATGTCTGATGCAGGAAGACAATATTTAGGCACGAAGAGGCAAGGATGGAACTTGATGTACGGCTGAGACCTGGAGCAGGTAGTTGGGAAAGAAACTCAAAAGGCAGGAAAGAGTTGGAAAAGCCTTGCTGGGGAAAAGAGGCTAAAAGCAGGAGTCAGAGGGGTTGGCCACAGAGTCACAGAGCACTGATGCCTTCCAGGGCTGGGATAGCCATGCATGCAGATGAGGCTAGAAGTAGAATCAGAGATGAAAAGCAGGGTGAAGGATAGACGGAAGCTGGGAAAGAGCAAGGCTCTGTGGGATCTCACCCGTGGTCTTTCCATCTTCAGATTCTGGTGAACTTCCAGTCCAGATGGATGGCAGAGAGGCTGCTACCCCCAAGCTGCACTGGGGTAAAAACAGTAACTATTGCTTACCTTCCTCCCTTTGTTTTTCAGATGTTTTGTATGTGTTTGGTAGAGTTTTGTTTTACTTATTTGTTTGTTTGTTTGTTTGTTTGTTTGAAAAAGCTTAACCATTTTCAAAATTGACTATTGAAAAAAAAGTGTTATGTATATTTGGGGTTGGCAGTGTAGCTCAGTGGTGCAATGCTTGTCTAGCATGTGTGAGGTCTTTGGTTCAATCCCAGCATCTCTCTCTCTCTCTCTCTCTCTCTCTCTCTCTCTCTCTCTCTCTCTCTCTCTCTCTCTCACACACACACACACACACACACACAATCTCAGGTGGTATAGTATTTTAAATTTACTGTGGAATGGCTACATCAAGGTATGTGTATTACCTCTTTTGGTTGGTTGGTTGGTTGGTTGGTTGGTTGGTTGGTTGGTTGGTTAGTTTTGTTTTTTATTTTGTAGTAAGAATACTTAAAGAAGCATTACCTCAGAGATTTCTTGAGAACACAGTATATTTTTTATCATGTTGTACAATGGACCATTTTGAAGTTATTCTTCCTGACTGAAGTTTTATGTCCATTATGGCTTCAGTCCCCCTCCTCACCCCCACTCCTCTCTCTCTCTCTCTGAGTCGGTCCTTTTCCCACGGCACCTAAAGTGAAATTATGCAGCTTCTCTGTGCCTGCCTTGCTCCATGTAATGTTCTTGTTCATCCACGTTGTCTCAGTTGGCAGGGTCTTCTTTGTTTTAAGGTTAGCTGTTTAGGCTGATTCCAGATGTGGAGACTGTCAAGCTGTAACAAATACTGGGGCCTCTTTAGCAGACTGATTTTAATTCTCTGGTTTATGTTCACAGTACAGAAAATTGTCAAATCACATGGTGGTTCTATTTTCAAGTTTTTGGAGGAAATTCCATACTGACTTTCTCTTAGTATCTGTGGGGATTTACATCACCATTCACAGCTACAGGGCCCCCTTTCTTCCATGGCAACATTTACACTTATTCTCGATTGTCTTTTTGGTGATAGCCATTCTAACTGGTTTGAGGCAGCATCTCATTTGAGTTTCTTGATGCCTTAGTTAGAGGTTCTATTACTGCAATGAAACACCATGACCAAAAAGCAAGTTGAAAGTGAAACACTCTGTTTGACTTCCACACTACTGTTCATCACCAAAGGTAGTCAGGACAGAAACTCAAGCAGGGCAGGAACCTTAAAGCAGAAGCTGATACAGAGACCATGGAGAAGTGCTGCTCAAAGGTTTGCTTCCTCTGGCTTGCCTGTTTTCTTATAGAACCCAGGACCTCCAGTGCAGGGATGAAACCACCCACCATGGGCTGGGCCCTCATCATTGGTCACTAGTTAAGAAAATGCCTTGCAGTTGGATCTCATGGAGGCATTTTCTCAATTGAGGCTCCTTCCTCTCTGATAACTCTAGCTTGTGTCAAGTTGACATAAAACCATAAAATTGTGCCATCCATGATTATGGCTCTGGGCACCTTTTTCTGTCCCTGTTACTCATTCGCAGGTCTATGGAATTGAAGCATTGAAGGTAGGTATCCTTTTGTGAAGGAAACATTTTTCAACATTAAATACTGATGTTTGCTATGAGTTTCTATAAATAGCTTTGAGTTATAATTACAATATCGTTTCTGACTTTTAGATTAGGAAGACATTTGCTGGCCTGTTATGTTTTTTTTTTGTTGTTTGTTTGTTTTTAAAACAGGGTTTCTCTATGTAGCCCTGGCTGTCCTGGAACTCACTCTGTAGACCAGGCTGGCCTTGAACTCAGAAATCCACCTGCCTCTGCCTCCCAAGTGTTTGGATTAAAGGCGTGCGCCACCACTGCCTAGCAGCTGGCCTGTTTTTAATAAGTGACTTTTAATGATGAACTCAACCCCATTTGTTGTGGTATATGTAAAATCAGATTGGAGACTTTCATGCTTCTACCTGGACATTTATATCCTTCCATGAGTTTGGAAATTTTTGTGTTATATCTTTAAAGTTTTTCTTTCTCTGCTCCTTCACAAAGGAATTAGGCCTAGATTTTGAGGTGAGCTGTTTGCCAAGAGCCTAAGACTGTGGCGTATAGCAGGCTTGAAGGTCCAAGTCACAAGTACTAGCTTGGATCTCATAGGGGTTTAGTTTTGGGTTCACTGGGGCAGCACCAGTGTTGAGGTCCAAAACAAAGCTTGGGTCTTACTTCTCTGTCCTGCCCTTGGCTGGAAGGTGTCCATTTCTATGCTGTGCTGCTTGGGATTAGGGACAGTTTAAAGCTGCCCTCTCTGCCATCCTCAATATCCTTTCTTGTTGTCTTGCCTCAGCTAGGTGCTGCGGTCGCTCACACGGTTCCCTTGGGTATCGGGAAGGTATTTTCACGCATGCACTTGTTCAGTCTGACGGCTGGGAAATGATTATCAGATTGTTCTCAAATCAGCTTTCTATGTCCATCCTTGTTTTTAAAATTGTTCTCTGCTTTTGAAGGATAGCAAACATCTCTCCCTTGTTTTCTTCTGTGCTGTCCACCCTCATCCAGACACATGGGCTTTATGCAGGCGTCTCTGGGTGATTTTTTTAACGTGTGTGAGAGAGACAGGAGAAAGAGTATTGCTCAGTTTAACAGAGGGGCACCCCTGTAGAGAAAGCAAGGAAAGAGAAACGGGCAGTACCAGCTAGAGAATAATAGTAATGGCGGGAAGGCAGGCAGATTTTAGACTAGTGAGGAGCTCAAACATTCCCGTGTAGGTTGAGGGATAAAATGACATACGACTTTCTTCTTAGAAGTTCAGTGACCAGGAAAATCTTGTAGAGCATTTCCTGTCAGCTTTTCAAGGAAGGAAGTCCAGAGGAAAGACCTTCTGATAGAAGACTGGGTGGAACTAGGGGAGACCTTTCATGATGGCTGAGGAGCTGGCAAGGAACATAATAGAGAAGGGTGGCCTGAGACATCCAGGAGGGGACACAGGGGCAGACAATAGGTGCATCAAGGAGACTCCCCTCGAACACAAAGTATGTAGAGTATGGTGAGGAGGATCTCTCTCTCTCTCTCTCTCTCTCTCTCTCTCTCTCTCTCTCTCTCTTTCTGCAGACTCTTTGCCTCCTTAGTCTTTTTTCTTTTATTGAATATTATATTTACATTTCAGACTTTATCCCCTTACCCCATTCCCCCCCACCACCCAGGAACCTCCTATCTCATCCTCCCTCCCCATGTTTCCATGAGGATTTACCCTCACCTACCCCCCCACTCCCCTCTCCCCACCCCTGAATTCCCCCACACTTGGTGTTCAGCCTTCATGGGACCAAGGATCTCCTTTCTCACCTATGCCCAACAAGGCCATCCTCCCCTACATGTACAGATGGAGTCATGGGTTCCTCCCTATGTGCTCCCAGGCTGGTGGTTTAGACCCTGGGAGCTCTGGTTAGTTGGTATTGTTGCTCTCCTCATGGGGCCACAAACCCTTTCAGCTCCTTCAGTCTTCTCTCTAACTCCTCCATTGGGAACCCCTTGATCAGATCTATGGTTAGCTGTGAGCATCTGCCTCTGAATATGTCAGACTCTGGCAGACCTCTAAGGAGACAGCTATATCAGGCTCTTGTCAGCATGCACTTCCTGACATCCACATCAGTGTCTACCTTTGGTGACTGCACATGGGATGGATACTCAGGTGGAATGGTCTCCAGACGGCCCCTCCTTCAGTTTCTGTCCCACACTTTGTCTCCATATTTGCTCCCTTGAGTATTTTTGTTACTCCTCCTAAGTAGGACCGAGGCATCCACACTCGGTCTTCCTTCTTCATGAGCTTCATGTGGTCTGTGAGTTGAATCTTAGCTATTTCAAGCTTTTGGGCTAATATCTGCTTATCTGTTGGCTCCTAAACACACTGGTCTAGCCCAGGTCTGTCCTCTTTCTCGACTTACTTCTGCAAGTGTCTAAAGACCTGCTGAAGACCTGAAGGATGTCTCTCTGTGGTGGCTCTTTTGGTGCCTTCCACTCAATAATGTAAGAGATGACCCCCCCCCGCCCCAATTTAGTGGCTTAAAGCTTCTCCTACCTTATTTGGCACTGCATCTCCAGCCTGCCACTCTGTGTGCATCCCCTGGCCCTGTCATCCCACATAGGACCCCCCAACACGATCATTTAAACTAGAGGAACAAGCTTCCCTTTGGCTTTGCCTCTCTCATGTTGTTCCCTTCAGATTTCTTGTCTTGTGCCAAAGAAAGCTCTTCCAAAGACGAACTGGGTTAGAGAGATGGCTCAGTGACTAAGAAGGCTGGAGCTCTTACAGAGGACCCAGGTTCAGCTCCACAACCACGTTTAAGTCCAGTTTCAGGGAATCTCACACCCTTTTTCTGACCTCCTGGGACATTTGTGTACAAACTAACAAGCAGGGGGAAATGCTCACCTACATAAAGTAAAACTAAAATAAGTGCAAACTAGTTCATGTGGCTTTTAAAGCCCAATGCTTTCTGTAGCTCTCAGCATTTGTCTGCGTTGTCAGAGTGGCAATGAGGGTTGGCGGCCATGCTCATATCCCTGTCACTTGCTTCTTACCCTAACACCATGTGCCGCACACTTATTGTCTTGCATTTGCTATGCTCCTGTCTCTTCAGCCTCTGCTGGTTATGGGAAGCATGTGATCTGGGGAGACAGTCGGATGTAATCTCTTAAGCTTGAAAGCATACATATCTGAGAGCTCAATGATTACATCCCTCAGCAAAGAATAAGAGAAACACGTGCTAATCAGAAGCCATTGGAAAGGTTGGGAATAAGACACAGACCTCAGCCCCAGCACTAATGAGGAAGAAGAAGGATAGAAGAAGAGAGATCAGGAGTTCTAGGTTATCCTCAGATACACAGTTCGGGGCAAATCTGGGCTACATGAAACCCTGTCTCAAAATAAATGATTCAACACACATACACACAAGAAAGAATATATCTAGTAGTAGTATTATTAAAAACTAAATAACTAAATAACTAAAACAGAGCAAGTCAGCGTATTTCTATAATATCAAAAATAATAATACAGAAGACTCTCACAAACATAATATATATATAAACACATATTATATACACACATATATGTACATGTATAGATTTGGGAGTACTTGGCTTCTTTGAGACTAGAGAAACAAAAACATGGTTATGATTTCATTTATATTGTTTACATAAGTAGCAAAATTACTCTAGGTCTTAAATAATGGAGATAATGGTTGGCTTTGAGAAAGACCATGGGGATAGTGGAATGTGTCACCCAAAAGATTCTAGAGTGCTGGTCATTTGCTTTTTAATCCAAGTGATAGATTCACTTTATAATCATTTAATCCCACTTTTATATATAAATGTTATGCAGAAGTTAGAATTTTTTAATCTTATCTTTGTTTTTTGAAACAAAGGGACATAAGTTCACAAACAGCCCAGGCCTTATGTCCCCCCCATCTTAGCCTTCCAAGTGCTGGGATTGCAGGTGTATCTCACCATGCCTGGTTAATTTTTATCTTTAAAAATATTAAAATCAATTCTCTATCCAAGGATTCTAGGAATGGGTAGAAAGGAAGATGAGAACTGAGTGGGTAGGAAATTTCAGGAAGAAGGATCATTCATGGTATTCAAAATGTTCTTCTTGAGAGTTAAATGAAAATACTTTGTGTATATCTGTATGTGTTTGTATGTGTGTACACACATGTGTACTTGTCTACATGTATATGTGTGCATGTGTATGCAGAGGCCAGAGGTCAACCTCTGGTTATGGTGTCCTTTGCAGTTATTGTCCACCAATTTTTTTTTGAATCAGGTCTTTCATTGGCCGGGAGCTTACTGATTAGGCTGAGGTTGTTGGTAGTTGGCTGGCCAGTGATGCCCTGGCATTCACCTGTCTCTATCTGCTGAGTGCTGGGATTGCAAATGGCTGCCACTTACGTGTCTTTTTATGTGGCTCCCGGGTCTCAAATTCAGGTCCTCACACTTACGCATCAAGCCTTTAATGACTGGGCTGTCTCCTCAGTCCCTGAACATAATTTATTCATTGTAATTTGGCCCAGGAGCTGTGCATGTCAACCATGAACTCCAGATTAATCCATGTTTTGTGGATCTGGTAGATATAAAGAAGGAGAATTCATCATTTTTCTTGGATGTTAATCAACAGACCCAAGCAAGGACCAACCAAAATGAGGAGTCTGAGATAATAGGTAAGGATAACTGAAAGAATTGTAACAGATTCCCGGGCAAGGGGATTACATGTCATCAGGGACCTTTGGGGCAGCCCAGCTAGTCAGAAGGAGGCAGGAAGGGAAAGTGAACCACCAAAGCCAACCTTCAACTTAGCAGAAGAAAGTGGGGGAAAATTAAGGCAGAAGTGAGAAACAGAGGTTAATAAGTGCTGAGGCAAGAAGAAGAAGGAGGAGGAGGAGGAAGAGGAGGAGGAGGAGAGGAGGAGAGAAGGAGGAGGAGAGGAGGAGGAGGAGAGGAGGAGGAGGAGAGGAGGAGGAGGAGAGGAGGAGGAGGAGGAGAAGAAGAAGAAGAAGAAGGAGAATAAGAAGAAGAAGAAGAAGAAGAAGAAAAAGAAGAACAACAACAACAACAAGAACAAGAAGAAGAAGAAGAAGAAGAAGAAGAAGAAGAAGAAGAAGAAGAAGAAGAAGAGGAAGAAGAAGAAGAACAACAACAACAACAAGAACAAGAAGAAGAACAAGAACAAGAAGAAGAACAAGAAGAACAAGAACAAGAAGAACAAGAACAAGAAGAACAAGAAGAAGAAGAAAAAGAAGAAGAAGAAGAAGAAGAAGAAGAAGAAGAAGAAGAAGAAGAAGAAGAAGAAGAACAACAACAACAACAACAACAACAACAACAACAAGAAGAAGGCAAATGGAGGTTGGTGTGGGGAGAATAAAAGTTAAGAAACACAGAGAAAAAAATATATCAAGGAATCAAGATATGTATAAGAAGAGATGGACAGGGAAACATACCCAAGACAGGCATGAAGATGTCCATCACTAGATACAAATGAAGAACAAGAGTGATGGACAGAGCCATGAAGAAATCTAAGGAGCAAAATGGAAATGAAAGAAAGAGATGGGTGAGGAAGTGAGAACCAGAATGAGGGTGTAGATGACATGTGTGTCAGTGACTGGGAGGGAGCACCTCTGTGCAGATGAGATTCATGTCAGTGGCTGGAGGGAGCACTTCTGTGCTGACGAGATACATGTCAGTGGCTGGAGGGAGCACCTCTGTGCAGAGGATATGCATGTCAGTAACTGGGAAGGAGCACCTCTGCACCAGTTATGGGCTCACAGCCTTGAGTTAAATGTTCTGGCCTTCCTAGTTCTCACACTCAGGTGTCCCCTGCTGTGTGGGCCTGCTGTCACCCCTAAGATACCTAAGAGACTTTTCTTTCCTTTGTGCAGAACTCAGCAGTGGGGATTCTGATGATGGAGAAAACTTCTCAAATGCTTCCACCTCAGTCCCCTCCCAGCCAGGTAAGGAGACCCAGGTAGCAAGGCAAGCTGTGGGTATCTGAGTCACAAGCTACTGTGTTATGATGGGGTTTGTTCCAAGTCTGTTCTGTATGCTGGATCTCTGGGACTTGTTCTGTGCATTGATTTTTATTTGATTCTTTTGGAAAATGCACAGAAATAGTTGCATACTATTTGGAAGATTAGGCTTATCAATCAATCATCCTCTTAGTAGATATAGTCATCCATTGATAACATGATAGAAACAGTCGTGTGTGTGTGTCCATGCATATGTTCTTGGAGGTCAGGTGACAATCCCAGGTGTTTGTCCCTACTATCCATTTCTAACCTCTTGATCATTGCTGCATATGCCAGGCTAGCTGGACCACAAGCTTCCAGGGAGTCTGTCTCTGCCTCGTGTCCTACTACAATGAACCCTAGGATCACAGACCTATTCTGCAGTGTCTGACTTCATGTCATGGATTCCTGGGATCTAAAACTAGGTCCTCATGCTTGTGAAACAAGCATTTTGCCTACTGAGCCATCCCTCCAGCCTCACGAGTTTGTTTGTTAAGATAGTTATCAAGTTTATTAAATGTTAGACTCATCCAGGGATTTCTATAAAAAAGCCTACCATTCCTTTATCAGAAGGTCATAATGTCATCTGTTCAGAAACTTAGACTAGAGTCCAAGGACAACTCATCAAACAATCTTGTGTAGGCAGAAATAGAGGCTTGAGATAAAAAAAAAAACATTCTGAGATCCAGAGTTATTTCTGACAAACTTCTTCATCAAGTCATGGCTTACATAGGGATTTCTCAAAAGACTTTACAGTTAATATGTGCTTCTTTACAACATCCTTAAAGAATAAATAGAACGACATCAACAGCCTTTTTCCTAACTGGGGTGGGGGAGCGGGGACAAATACAGATGACATGTGCCTGTGTCTTCTCCAAAGTCTCATGGAAAACTAGACTGGCATCCTGGATTCTAGGTTATTCCTTACATAAACTGTGAGACAGGAAGGTTTCCAGGAGTGATATCCTGAGCCTGTAATCCCAGCACTCAGCAGTGGAGACAGGAGGCTCAGGGGCTCAAGGTCGTTCTTGACTGCACCTGACTCTTCCTCAAAACAACAGAAACATATGACTGTGCACACATATGTGCGTGCACATGTGTGTGCACACACAGAGAGAATCAAAGGTTGAATTATCCTAACCCTATCTGTTTTGTTGGAAGATTTAAGATTCCATAGTGTGCCCTTAGTGATTCATTTTCCCTTTATGATTTAGATCTGATTAGATCCAGAAGATTTTAGAAATGTGCTTCCTCAGAGAAAATACACTAGGGAAAGACCTGAGATCAAATGAAAAACGCTTCTCAGTCTTAACAGTTAAAAAAGAGCAAACTCTGAAGTGATGCCTTCATTCCAGCTGTTCATGTACCTTCTGAAGAAAGCAGAAATGTGTTTCAGGTTTTAGACCACTCTCATACTCTTTTAGTGTTGAGCAAACTGCCCCGCCCACTAAGTTCTCAGATGTGTCTATGGTTCCAATGCAAAGGTTATTTTTCAGAGACATGTGGGAGGTATCAGATCTATGGGGAATGTTGAACATAAGATTTTGAAGGTCTCAGCCGGGCGGTGGTGGCGCACGCCTTTAACCCCAGCACTTGGGAGGCAGAGGCAGGTGGATTTCTGAGTTTGAGGGCAGCCTGGTCTACAGAGTGAGTTCCAGGACAGCCAGGGCTACACAGAGAAACCCTACTATACAGAGAAACCTACTAGTGCTCTAGAGTACAGATGCTCACAAAGAACTAAAGAGCAGACGATGGTGGTGGCCCGTGCCTTTCATCCTAGTACTTAGGAAACTGGGAGGCAGAGGCAGGTGGATCTCTGTGAGTTCGAAGCCAGCCTGCTCTACAGAGCAAGTTCTGGACAGCCAGGGCTGAGAGAAACCTTGTCTAAATACAACAACAATGACAACAAAAAGAATCACACAGCAATCTAGTATGGGTCCTGGTTTTAGGAGGAAGGGCCTCGAGAAGCAGATCCGGTGACGAGGAACATACTTTCAGATTGCCTAAGACTGCAGGCTCATCTGATCTAAAGCCACAGAACTTGACTCTGAGAACAAATAATGGTTTTCCTCCCTTTTATCTTACAGTGCCCGAATATTCCACAAAACCTCCCACACGGAGAACATACAGAAGAGGTAAGAGAAAATAAGGGCTCTTTGGGAGCGTTAATGAACTGTGTGTTCAACAAGAGACTCACTCTAATTCTAGGCTCTATTCTTCAAAGTACAACAAATGTACTTTTGAATTGTAGGTCATTCCTACCTTAAGTTTTATATCGATCAGGCAGGCTAACTGCTTTAACAAATAAGTCCAAAAAGTTAATGATTTCATATAGTAAAAGTTTTTTTAAATATTTAATTGAAGTTCCATATTTTCTCAGTGAACAACCTACAGATTTTTAGATGAAGAGTTGCCTGGCCCTTATTTCCAGTGGTCATCAGGGAAATAGCCAAGCAGAAGACTCTCTATCTTTACTTCACACTCCCATACAAACCCTGAGAGACAAGCATTGCTGTCAAAACCTATTGATCAGGATTCAAAAGCCACAGAAGATCCCAAAAGGAACACGTTTTTTAAAAGGTGTGGTGTGAGAAGACAGAGAGGCAGTACCCGCAGAGATGGCCCTGGGGTGAAAGATTCTCAACTTCAGGCTTAGAGAGTGAGGATAAAATATTAACCTGGAAGTCACACAGATTTGAAAGGACAATCGTGGTTCCAAGGGTAGGGACCTTCCTACCCTGACACTCCAGAGCTTCGCAATTTTTTTCTAGTTTCTTCCTTCTAGGGTTTTCTTTTTCCTGGTTCCCATCTTACACTGAGACCCCCAGTGACATTTCTGCAGTGAGAGGGTATTAGCATAGCACACTCTCTCTGTCTCTGTTTCTCTCTGTCTCTCTGTCTCTCTGTCTCTCTGTCTCTCTGTCTCTCTGTCTCTGTCTCTGTCTCTCTCTCTCTCTCTCTCTCTCTCTCTCTCTCTCTCTCTCTCTCTCTCTCTCTCTCTGTGTGTGTGTGTAGTAGACAAGAAGATGTCTTTTTTTTGGGGGGGGGGAATTCTACTTTCTTGTCTTTTTTTTTTTCAGAGCTGAGGACTGAACCCAGGGCCTGGTACTTGCTAGGCAAGTGCTCTACCACTGAGCTAAATCCCCAGCCCCAAGATATCATTTTTTTAGGTGCCATTTTTTTTTCAATGTTTATACAAAGACAAAATTGATTAAAAAAATGATTATACAAGACGAAAACTTCCACTGGCCTGAAGCTCACCAAATGTGCTGGTCTGCTTGGCCAGTGAGCCCCAGGGGCTTGTATGTCTCTACCTTCTTAGCACTGGGGTTTTGAGTACATGCCACCATGCCCGGCTTCATTCATTCATTCATTCATTCATTCATTTATAAAAACACATGGGTTCTGCATCAAACTCAGGTGCCCAGGCTCACCAAGCACTGCATTCACCGAGTCAGCTCAGCTCTGTGAGCAGCACTCCAAACCCATAAAACAAGGCTTTCAGAAGCCTGGTGCTCAGTACTGAGCTTGAAAAGCATAAGGCTGGTTTGTCTCCACTCCGGTTCAGTGTCTGCTCCCTGCGGAGCTTTACTGTGACCACAGGGCATAGCATACCTTAAGCCGCCTGCGAGACCATCTGGAGTTTTTGAAAACTAAAAGAAGTCGGGCAGTGGTGGCGCACACCTTTAACCCCAGCACTTAGGAGGCAGAGGCAGGCGGATTTCTGAGTTTGAGGCCAGCCTGGTCTACAGAGTGAGTTCCAGGACAGCCAGGACTACACAGAGAAACCCTGTCTCCAAAACAAAACAAAAAAACTAAAAGAAATCTGTCAGGTCTTAAAGAAACCTGGAAAGAGTCTCACTCAGTACCTGTGGCTCCTCCCAGCGAACGCTTCTCACCCCGCCCCCTACTCTAACACACACCCCCCCCACCCCCCATCCCCCCCTTTCTGATCCTATTTAACTTCAGCCCGGACACAAGGTGTCCACAAGGTGTCTCTTGTCCTCTTGGGAAGTAGCTCTGCTCCTGGATCTTTCTTGGCCTCACCTCCCACCTTCTCTCATGGCTCCGTTCAGCCTGCTGGCCATTTTCACATTTTCAGTCTAGACTCTTCCAAATGCCTCGTGCTCTCCCTCGCTCATATCTACAAGGAAGGATCCCTCTCAACGATGCCAAGAAGCAGCCATGTCCTCATTTTTTTTTTCATTCAAAATCATTATGAATTGTGGCTTAATGGAATAATTGTAGTTGAATGGCAATGCTCCTTTTATTATATTTGTTTCATTTTATATTTGCATTTTTACATCTTTGCCAGACCCATCAGTCCCTACATATTGAGTTCGTGGGATGATTTGCAGTGAGGACTAAAGGACTCGGGATCTCTATCCCGACAGAAAAGATCATGAAAGCATCTTTATAGTCCAAATACTCTCCTCTACTACTGAGGTAGTCAGAGAATTCCTATGGCCATTTTAGTTCTAGTTTACTGGTGTTATTTTCCCTTTTTTTTTCCAGATACTTCTGATACTGACAGCTCAATCATCGTGAAAAGACGGAAAAGGGCAGGCCGTAAGAACAATTTAAAATTCTAGATGTAGCAAATATGTCTCTGTGTTATTAAAGCTCTAAATTACTCTGATTTTAGATATCCTTTAAAGTAAAATAATAATAATAATAATTAGCCTAGGATTTTAGATCATTCAGATGATTTTTTTTTTTGGTTCAAGTGAGTTTTAAGATATTTGCTATGACAAGGTCTCAAAACATTCAACAGCACGAGCCCCAGTATAGCCTCGTAATTTACCCAAGTAAAGAGGGTGAAGTTGGCCCTGGGTGGGGAGGTTCACTTTGTTTGTCTAGGGCCCTGAGATCTTAAAGATTTGTTTTGTCACTCACCATGCCCACCACTCCATAATAAACAGAAATGGAAGCAGACGGGGCCACAAATAAATCTCAGAAAGGGCATGAGAAGTGGACACATAAGAGAATGACCACCATAGCAAGTTGTCTCCAGACCCAACATTGGGGACAGTTTCTGGAAAACATGGAAGCAAGGTTGGCCTGCTGACGGGATTGTCTCTGTGCCTCCCAAACAGACTGCAGATCTGTCCTGCCCGCCTCACGTAGGCTGCAGAATTGCCCATCTCCCCCTCCACCTCTCACACAAGCTGGCAGGATTGTGCCTTCCTGCACACTCATTCAGGTTGCTGGGGGGTGGGGGACGCACAGGCTCTAGAGGCCAGAGGTTGATGTTACCATTTTTCATCTTTCTACTTAATTTTTTGAAATGAGGGTGGTCTCATTGAACCTGGAGCTCACTCACTGATTCAGTGAGGGTGGCTGGTGAGCAGGCTTCACGGACTTCTGTCTCTGTCTCCTCAGTGCAAGTATTATAATTACTCACTGCCACACCCAGTTTTTTACATGAGTGTTGGGGATCTGAACTCAGGTCTTCAGGCTCGGTGGTAAACACTTTACTGATGGAACCATTTCCCCAGCCCTCTTCCAGTTTTTCTCATGGAGAATCTCTTTCTGGTTAGTTCCTAGGACACAGACCAGACCTGTTCAGGACTTTTGCTTCTTCCTGCAGGAGTATTACATAGTTCGTCTTCTGAACTGAGTTCTGGAGAGGAATCTCAGAATCCCTAAGAAGTGGATCAGGAAGATTAGGATGCCCTCAGCCTTGGCCCACGGGATGGCAGGAATTTGATGACCAAAAGCAAGCCGCCGTGACTAGATGCATTTTGTTCTAAGCATGCTGACTGCTGTGCACCGGTTATCCAGGGAGCTCCTTTTCAATCTTAGAAAGTGCAGGAGGCAGGAAATGACCATGAACTCAAGTTTAAAAGTTGAAAGGCGCACGCCTTTAATCCCAGCACTTGGGAGGCAGAGGCAGGCGGATTTCTGAGTTCAAGGCCAGCCTGGTCTACAGAGTTAGTTCCAGGACAGCCAGGGCTACACAGAGAAACCCTGTCTCGAAAAACCAAAAAAAGTTGAATCTTATCAATTAAATGTATGTGCTTATGTATGGAAGAAATAAATAGCAGAATAATTTTTTATGCTCACTGCCATGCCTACTGTGGTGGTTTGTATAGGAATGACCCCCACAGGCTCCAATATTTGAATGGTTGGTCATTGAGAGGGATTAGGAGGTGTGGCATTGTTGGAATGGATATAGTCGGAGGAAGTATGTCACTAGGGTGGGCTTTGGGATTTCAAATGTTCAAGCCAGGCCCAGTCTTTCTCCCTGTTGCCTGCTGATCCAGATATAGAATTCTCAAATCTCTCTCTAGCACCATATCTGCTTACATGTTGCCATGCTTCCTGCCATGATGGTACTAAACCTCTGAAATTATAAGTCAGCCCCAATTAAATGTTTTTCATTGTAAAAGTTTCGATGGTCATGGTGTCTCTTCACAGCAATAGAACATCGGCTAAGATTGGCTAAGATACCTACTAACACAAAGATCCTGTATTCATAGGGTCATTTGTAATTGTAAAAAACTCAAAACACAACTAGCCAAGTGTTAAGGTTTGGTCTTTTGCTAGCTATTATAATGCTAAGTGTGGGCCCCCAAAACTTGGAGTCTGCACATTGACCTGTGACCCTGTCCCCAAGTTATTTCTGATCAGTAAATAAAAATGCCAATAGCCAATAGCCTGACAGAAGAGACGCAGGTGAGGCTTAGGTTTCCTGGGCTTGGGGTCAGAGAGGAGCCACAGGGGAGAAGCAGAAATAGCCATGGGTTAGGAGTAAAGAAAAGGTGGCCCTGTGGGCTAGCCTATTGGAGTTAAGAGTAGCCCAGATGAAAATAGTAATAACTCGGGGTTATCAATGGGAAAGTAGATTCTAACAACATAGAGAGTAGTATTTACCCCCATTCTTGTGTTGTTTAAGGCTTATTGTAAATATAAAGGTTGTGTGTGTCTTTCATCCAGAAACTTAAATAGCCAAGGTGGGGTAGAAACCTTGGGCTGGGATTTAAATAAATTTTACAACAGCCAAGTGCTGTAATAATAGACACAAAAGTTTCAGACTGACTATTGTCAAATTTAACATAGGTTTTTGTTGTTGTTGTTTTGTTTTTTGTTTTTTAGGTTTTTTGAAACAGAGGTTGCCTGGGTAGCCCTGGCTGTCCTTGAGCTCACTCTGTAGACCAGGCTGGCCTGGAACTCAGAAATCTGCCTCTGCCTCCCAAGTGCTGGGATTAAAGGCGTGTGCCACCACTGCCCAGCTAGCATAGTTTTTGATAGATGCCCTTCACCACCTGGTTAGTTAACTTATGTTATCTCAACATACTTTGGCAAGATCATAACAGCCTTGAGATTTAGGAGACTAACTCCTGCTATTCACATTCTGAGTGGAGAAGAGTAGGGTACAAATGTGTAAGAGTTAAAAAACAAGTAAGGAAGTCTGAGATCTATCAACCCATGTGTCTCACATTTAGTGGCTATTGTGTATAATGGGAGGAAGAAAGCTGTTTCCACGGTCAGACTCCAAAAAGGTGGTTGGGAACCCAGAATATTCAGTTAAATGTATCAGAACCTTATATAACCAAAAAAAAGCATATTTAATAACAATTTAAGAAACATATAAGGGGCCAGGCAGTGGTGGCGCACACCTGTAATCCCAGCACTTGGGAGGCAGAGGCAGGCTGATTTCTGAGTTCAAGGCCAGCCTGCTCTACAGAGTGAGTTCCAGGACAGCCAGGGCTACACAGAGAAACCCTCTCTCAAAAACAAACAAACAAAAAAAAAAAAAAAAAAAAAAAAAAAAAAACAACCAACCAAACAAAAAACCATGTAAGGGAAAAGCGAGATGGCTCCATGGTCTAAGGTGCTTGCTACTCAAGTGTGATCACTAGTGTTCAATACAAAACCCAGGAAGACATGGCAGCCCACTTTCCACTGTACAGGAGGCAGAGATGGGATCCCCTAGACAGAATGGCTAGCTAGACCAGCCAAATCTGGCAAGCTCCTGGGTTCACTGAGAGACCCTGCCCTAATAAATAGAGGGGAGAATGGTGGAAGATGCCAGTATCAATTTCTGGCCTCTTTGTGCATGTACACATACATGTACACCACACATACATGTAGATCACACACACACACACACATGGCCTGGAGACAAAGCTCAGTTAATAAAGTCTGCATTTGACCTGCAAGGACCTGCATTTGATCCCCAAAATCTTGTTTGTTTTTTAAAGAAAAAAAAATGTGCCATATACTTGCAATTTCATCTCAGTGGCCATCGATGTGGTCAGTTGTAGTGTCCACTGTGCCAGTCAGTAACAGTCATCCCTGGTGTAGCCACTGAGGTAGTTGTTTATAGCAGTTACCGTGATGGTCAGCCATAGAGATCACTGAAGTGGCCAGTTATAGTGACCACTGTGGTGGGCAGTCATAGTGGTTACAGTGGTAGTCAGTTGTAGAGTTCACTGGGACGGCCAGCCGTAGTGGTCCCTGTGGTGGTCACTGAGGTCATCAGTTGTAGTGTTCACTGTGCCAGTCAGTGATAATAGTCACTTTAGTTCTATGGAGGTGGTCAGTTGTAGTGATCACTGTGGTGGCCAGCCATGGTGGTCACTGTGGCAGTCATTGACAGGGTCAGTTTTAGTGCTCACTGTAAGGCTCAGTCACAGTGATCGTTCTGTGAATGAAGGAATGAATAAATGAAGACAGAAAAAAGATGATCATTTAAAAAAAAAGGAACAGAGGCAGCAATTTTGTATACTAAATATCCAGAGATGATTAACAGAGAAATAAAGAGGAACAGCAAATCAGAGCATTGTGGACAAAAAGCAGCACAGGAGTTGGGAGAAACGAGAATGTCGGGCTGGTGCATGTACAGAGGCAGAGCGGCAGGCAGGAAGTATAGCACGATGAGGTATGGTCTGTTGGACAGGGATATAGTTACTAGAAAGCTATGTATTTTTTTCTCAGTTCATTTGAACGCCAAAGGTTCTGCAGGATCATGCTCAGGGAGTTCCTTGGTCACACCTCTAATCCTCAGTTTATCACATCTGATAAATCCAAACCTCTTCAATGAACACAGGAAGAGAGTTGGAAGGGATGCAGCCTATTAGAGTATGGTGGAGACGTTAACTACATCTTTGTTTCCCTCGAGGGAACCAAAAAGAACTTATCTGGGCTCCCTGATGGAGGCAGGGACTACTTGGTAGATGATGACAGCAGAAAGAATAGGAAAGGCGTACCTCTCCGTTGTACTAGAAACATGCAGACAAAGTCCAAGACTGACAGGTGTGCAGCACAGAATTATCACAGAAAAATGGCAAAATGGCAGAGACTATAGTATGTTCCATGTGAGAGGAGCTGGCCTTTGGTTGCCATGACAACAGTGACCTGTGAGGTGAAACAATGTATATGATGGAGACAGGAGACAAAGGCAAAGATTTACATAAAAACAGCCTCCCCCCCCCCAAAAAAAAACCAGCCCCCAAGTTGAGCTAAAAAGAACAAAACAACTAGAATAAAATAGAAAACAGAAAGGAAGATTATACTGGGTAGTTTTCTTTCAACTTGACACAAACTGAAGTCATCTGAGAGGAGGGAACCTCAATGGAAAAAAATGCCTCCATTAAGTGGGGCTGTGGGCAAGACTGTCTCATTAGTTATTAATGGAAGAGGGCCCATCCCATTGGGGGTGATATTGCCCCTGGGCTGGTGGTCCTGGGTTCTATAAGAAAGCAGGCTGAGCAAGCTGTGGGGAGCAAGCCAGTAAGCAGCACCCCTCCATGGCCTCTGCAACAGCTCCTGCTTCCAGGTTCCTGCCCTGTTGGGGTTCCTGACCCAACTTCCTTCCATGATGAACAGTGATGTAGAAGTATAAGCTGAATTAACCCTTTCCTCCCCAAGTCGATTTTGGCCATCGTATTGTATCGCAGCAATAGTAATCCTTGCTAAGATAAAGCTGGAAGTAGAAACAATGTCACCTCATCAAGAAAAGGTCCAGAGATGTGAGCATAGAGAAGCAGGCAGAATAAAATATACAGAGATGATAAAAAAGGAGCAGCTTGAGAACTATGAGTCATACAAACTAGAGAATGTGTTAAAAGGTGAGAAAGATGTATTGACAAGGTTAGGTATAAACAGGAAGAGGAGAAAAAAGAACAAGGGAGGCAAGATGAAAGGGATGCAAAGGCATCTGGCAGACAGCTTCCCTGGGGTTTCACTGGAGTAGCCCTGTGGCTCATCCCGATTATCTAACAGGGTGGATGAGTCTGCCCCAGGGTCTTAGAATAAAGGTGGATTACAAATAACAGGCACTGTGGCATGTGACCATGGTTCAAAAAGAAAATCAGACTGGCTGGGGGACAGTCTCCCTGCTACAGGATGTTAGAAACCTGAAACAGACTCCCAGTCCCTGCTGCACTTGGTTGTGAGTATTTTGTATTGAGGACCAGGGCTAGTGAGCTCCCAAAATCAATGGGAAAAGCTGAAAGCCATGGGGCACACTTGCGCTCCTAGGGTTGGGGAAGCAGAAACACCAAGTTCCCTTGGGCTCGCTCACCAGCTATTTGATGCAATTGCAAGCTCCAGGCTCAGTTGAGAGACCTTGTGACATAAAATAAATAATGTGAAGAGCAAGGGAGAAAGATACCTGATACAGACACATACACACATGTACATGCACACACATGTACATGCACACACATGTATACACGTGTACCTGTGCACACACACATACACACATACATGCCCCCAGCTTTCCAAGCAGTAGTGCAAATTGTCATAATGCTTGTGACTTTTATTTATACTTTACAATTCTCTGACCACTATCTTTGTTTTGTAAATACCATAGATGTTGGAAACAATCCTATCCTGGAGAAAGACGGTGGAAAAAGAAGTAAGGACAAAAATTTACTTATCTTCATGTTACAAATGAATTTTTTTCTGATGTTGAAAGTTATTGTTATTGTTTACTATTCCTTAAATAGGACAAGAGGAATGTTTTAAAAATGATAATTTAGTTTTTTTCAAAATATTATATTTTCATCATTTTTATTCTAAGTGTTTCTCACAGACTAGTATACATCTTTCAAGAATATATAAATGTATATATTATCATAGCATGGAATGACATTATTTGCATAAGTTAGATAATTCTATATATGTTTTCCTTTTCTTGCTTTGTAAAGAAAAAGATCATGGCTGATCAGTGGATACATTCTATGTTTTTATGCACTGTTTTGTCATAATAATGCTGATTTTACACTTTTTTAATGTGTACTAATTTGTCATAAATAACAGGTTACTTTGTGATCTGAACAGGTTTTCATAATAACAGGCTACTTTATGATCCATGTATTAAAGTACTTTGGTTGTGTTTGCCCTTAGCTGAACTGCCGTAAACACTGCTTGAGGACCATATTAACATCCGCTGCTTTCACTTTAACATAGCAGTAACTTCTCACTCACTGCCTGTTGTGTGTTCCTCTCTCCCTGAACTCTCTGCTGCTGCACGGCCTCTCTCCCTTTCATTCCTGAACAATGATAGAGATCTCTCCGTCCTTACACGTTGTTAGCTCCCGAGCACACGTATCTCTAGGATTTCTGTCCCACTCCATGGTTTTCTGGTGAGTTTGTTAATAGAATCGTTCGTCCTAGGAAAGTTTGAAGCTTTTCGTTACTTAAATCTATTGTCATTTTCCCTACACTGCTTCCTAGCTTTCATACTGAAATTGTAACCCTTTCCACCTGAAGATTTTAAAACAAGATCATTCCATATTTGATTTTAGAGTGCTTGGAAGAAACCTGACTTTTTTTTTTTTTTTTTTTTTTTTTTTTTTTTTTAACTGTTTACATCCCTAGTCCCCATGAGATTTGGCTCTTTGTATAAATGGGAAACAAGAGTCAAAGAACCATCTAGGTGTGGTGGCGCACACCTTAAATCCCAGCACTCGGGAGGCAGAGGCAAGTGGATCTCTGAGTGCAAGGCCAGCCTGGTCTATGGAGTGAGTTCCAGGATAGCCAGGGCTACACAGAGAAACCCTATCTTAAAAACAAAACAACAAAGAATCTGAAAACCATTCCCTATGCTACTGTGCAGTGCTGGAGACATTGCCTGTCCTCCTGTTGTCCCCTGTTCATGTCTTAGTCCCCACCCCTTCCACCTTTGGCACCTGAAGATGCCACGGAAATGAACAAAGAAGAGGGCTCAGAGGTACAACCATCGCAATGAGTTCCTCGGAGTGGATTTTAGAATAAATTCAAGAATATTCCCCCCCACCTCCTTAGTCCACTGGAATCTCTGATTAGAATTGCATTTGTCATGTTAATTAATAGCATTCATCAGATTAATCTGAGAAGAACTCAAGTGTTCTTCCAGAAAGAATTTTCTTTATATAATTTCTACACATTTAAAAAACTATATGTTGAATAACTATGTTTCTGTGAATGCTTTTCAGTGATGACTGGCATCAATTTACATGAGACAAGACTCTCAAAATCTTCATTTAAAGCCCTTTTATCATCTACCTTTATGAGAGGGAATTACACTGCTGCTGATTCAGCATAAAATCTTACAAGTGTTTATATGGGTTAGGGACCTAAATATAATATATTGTGGCCAAAAACCATCCAGTAAGATAATCTGCCAGAAATAGAGGTCTTTGGGGAAATTAGCTTCATGAGACGTAGCACTAATTTCTAATTGCAAGACGCTTGCAATGACAAATTTGTTGTGGTGGACAGGGCAAATTGATAAGGTTCTGAGCAGGAGAGGCCCCGTGCTTCACTAGGGAGCAAGAAGTAGCTGCATCACAAAATCTCTCGTTTTAACACTTCATCAGATTGGATCTCTACAGTAAGACTCGCGGTGCAGAGACTTGCCCTTCATCTTTCTCTCCCTCTTTTTTCCTTTTCTTTCTTTCTTTTTTGTTTGTTTGCTTGCTCGCTTTGCTTTTTTGAGATAGGATTTCTCTGTGTAACAGTCCTGGCTGCCCTGGAACTTGCTTTGTAAACCAGGCTGGTCTAGAACTCACAGAGATCTACCTGCATGTGCCTCTGGAGTGCTTAGATTCAAGGTGTGCACCGCCACCCACCTTTCGTTTCAAAATTCTTTTTAGATTTATTTTATCAAACATATGAAATATAGTCTCTGAAAACAGATATCAAGCTAGGTGATGGTACCTACCCACTCCCTCTCTGGAGGCTGAGGCAGGAGGTTGTACCTTATTAAAGTCATTGAGATTTTAAGTTTAAGCAGAAACCACATTTCTTCCTTTATCCTTTCCAAACCTGGTTCTCTTAAAGCTCTGTTCTTGCACAGATGAAGCCGTGGGTAAGCCCAGGAACTATGCTTGGCCCTTATAGCAGCATTAGAATTTCATTTGTTATGATAAAACTAACTGGGGCTGGTGAGATGGCTCAGTGGTTAAGAGCACTGACTGCTCTTCCAGAGGTCATGAGTTCAAATCCCAGCAACCACATGGTGGCTCACAACCATCCATAATGAGATCTGATGCCCTCATATGGGTGTCTGAAGACAGCTACAGTGTAAAATAAAACTAACTGGAAACTACGAAAAGCCAGGTAGTGGTGGTGGTGGTGGTACACGCCTTTAGTCCAGCACTCAGGGTGTAGAAACAATCTGATCTCTGTGAGTTCAAGGCCAGCCTAGTCTACAAAGCAAGTTCCAGGACAGTGAGGGCTACATAAAAAAACCCTGTCTTAAAAAAAAAAAGAAAACAATAAAACAACAACAATGAAAGAAAGAAAGAAAGAAAGAAAGAAAGAAAGAAAGAAAGAAAGGAAGGAAGGAAGGAAGGAAATGAGAGAGAGAAAGGAGAAAGAGAAAGACAAAGGAAGGAAGGAAGGAAGGAAGGAAGGAAGGAAGGAAGGAAGGAAGGAAGGAAGGAAACCAAACACCCCTGGAAACTACACAGTGGAGACTTGGGGTGGGGTGTTTTTTTCTCAGTGTCCCCTAAAGGACTCCCCTACTCAGAGATGAAACTTCCTTCTACTCATCCGGCCTCCTGAAGTTTCCACCACTCTAGCAATGCCATCAATTAAGGATCAAGTTTCTAGCATACAAGCCTTTGGAAACATTTAAAATCCAAAGCATAACAGGCTCGTGTTGATGCCCGGGCCACAACAAGCACTTAAGTGTTATTTCTCATTAGTATTATTTTCAGCGTGTCCCTTGGGAAACAAACTAAACATTTTCATATAACAGCTTGTGCTCGAAAGCAGTGAGGACAGGACAGGAACTTAAGCAAAGCAGGAACCTGGAGGCAGGAGCTGATGCAGAGGCCATGGAGGGATGTTACTTACTGGCTTGCTCTCCACAGCTTGCTCAGCCTGCTTTCTTATAGAACCCAGGACCACCAGCCCAGGGATGGCACCACCCACAATGGGCTGAGGCCTCCCCCATCAATCACTAATTAAGAAAATACCCTATTGTCAGGTGGTGGTGATACAAGCTTTTAGTGGTAGAGGCAGGAGAATCTCTGTGAATTCAAGGCCGCCATGGTCTACAGAGCAAGTTCCAGAACAATCAAGGCACAGAGAAACACTATCTCAAAAAAAAAAAAAAAAAAAAAAACCAAAAAACAAAGATAGACATAGACAGACAGACAGACAGACAGACAGACAGGAAAAGAAAATAAAATGCCCTATAGGCTTGTCTACAGGCTTCTGGGGACATTTTCTCAGCTGAAGCTCCTTCCTCTCTAGCTTGTGTCAAGTTGATGTGACACCAGAATGCCAGGTTAAATATCAAAGACTTGGTAATTACAAAGCTATGAGCTACATATTTTTTTTTTACTATGCATTAGACTTTTTACAAGTAACAGTCGCACAGGAAATCTGAAAAGCACTATTATATACGCTGTAATCTTTTAGAAGCATGTGGTTTTAGTTTATGTTTTTTATTTCTTCAGGGAAAAAGAGAGAGAGACGTGGAAACTACTTAATTCGAAACATCAAAATCCCAATGAGAACAAGATGGAGAACAGGTTAAAGACAAGACACGATACATTTTCAGCACCTAATTTCCATCCTTTATATTACATACTTCTAATAACAAACCCATTTCTCTGACTGCTTGATGAAGCCATGGTAACCATTGAGAAATAATCACAATTTAGTCAGTTTCCAAAGTATGTCTGGGGAAGGGACCAAAGATGACAGCTTCACAAACAATTGACATATTGATGTGTCTATGGTCAGACAAGGTCCCTACAGCCTCTGCTGAACTTTCAAGGGCAGAAATAGTTGTAAATCAAAACTTCAGAACAAACACCACTGAATGACAGATGATACCGTTTATCCTCTTCTGGACCAAACCCATGTGGTCACTGTACAGACATTAGCCTGTTAGTTCTCCCTTTATACCTCAGTTGGAACTCATCTGTAAAGTGAAGTAACATGATAGACTGGCTGTCATCAAGGTCAACCCAGTTCTTTGGGTGACTTTACAGTTTACGACTCTCACTGCAACTTGCCAAGCATGGTGGATATCCCCCTCTCCTGCCTGTGGGGCATCTTCCATGATTCCTGGGTGTAAGCAGCTGAAGGGAGAGGGGAACAGCTTGTCCTGTCTGAGTCAGCCCCTCAGCCCCTCACTTCTGCCCACTTGCCAATTGCAAGTGATTTTACAGCTTGGCCAAGCTTCTCTTCCAGCCGGAGAATATTGCTGTGAAGAGGTGAGTTGAGCAGTTGAGCATAGAGGAAGGAGGAGAGTGCCCCACTGAGACTACAGTCTCCCCTCAGCCAGTCTCCCTCAATCTCCCCTTCCTCTCTCTTCCTTCATGTGACTCTCTATCTCACTATATGTGTGTATATGTGCACACATATGGCATTCGTATGGCCATGAATTCCCCACTTAGTGCAGCAGAAGCATTTCCCATGGTTAATAGTGACTAACTTGCTTTGAAATTACGATTTCAAATGACCCTCCTAGAAGACCAACAGCCTATTGCTGTCACCTTGGGCAGTGTATCTCCCAAATACACCCAGCAAGTTCCCATCTTGTAGATTTCCTTCTGGCTACGAGAATCATGTTTTTTCATAAAGTCCCTTGCTGACTCTCAGCCACCACTGACCCCTCTAGGCATAACCTTCACCTTTGTACTACTTCTGAGTGAGTCTGATAGTCTCTCCTTTCCCAACTTATCCAGGGCCAGAGTCTATTTCATGCCTTAGTCATGGCAAACCCTTGGTTTGCCTTGAAAGCAATGTCTAGAGAAAGGTAACCTCTCTCTTGGGCTACATACTGAGCCCAGGCCAGCAGAGCTATAAAGTGAGACCCCATCTTAGCAAATAAACAGCAACAACCAAAAGAGAAAGGAAATTAAATATAGCCTCTCCCAGAAGGCCTGGAGTAGGGAAGGTTAATGCTGATCAAAGCATACACCCTGTCTCCTACTATGCTCTGTGTAACACGATTAGATCTAGGACCCTATTCCATTGTTCATAGACATCCAGGCACCTTCTGATTCTCTGACTCACACTCTGACAATCTCTCTCTCTCTCTCTTTCTTAGAATGATTAGTATTAACTATTAGCAAAGTTATTTTTTAAATTGCAGGTGATACTTGTAACTTTTGGGGTTTTTCTGTTCTGTTTTTTTTTTTTTTTGGTTGTTTTTGTTTTCAGAGACAGGGTTTCTCTGCATAGCCTTGGCTGTCCTGGAACTCATTATGTAGACCAGGCTGCCCTCAAACTCACAGAGATCCATCTGCCTCTGCCAAGTGGGCACAGGCTGAGAAGGAACAAACAACCGTCTATACTCCCCAACAACATCCAAACAGATTTGACCATTACAATCCTAATCATGATTATCATGATTGTAAAGTGGCTTGCTCTGTGTGTGTGTGTGTGTGTGTGTGTGTGTGTGTGTGTGTGTGTGATTTAGTCAACACATAAACCCTGCTAATTATCATTTAAATTAGAAGCCAGCAATCTACAGCTCAGGAAAAAAATTTAGCTGGCCAGTTATATATAAAGTTTTATTTGAACACACCCTCTTATTTACACGTAGTCTGTGCATGCTTTCTAATATGACTGAAAAGCTGAGGAATCAATTATGGACCAAAGAACCTGGCACATTTACTATCTAGGCCTTTGTAAGAAATGTTCCTGACTTCTGATCTGGATTTTGATAAGTTTCACAAAGTGCTAAGCAGACTTATGGGAAGTTAGTTTTAAATGGTGTTTTTGTAAAATGCTGCTTGCTGTGCGATGTTTTAAATAACAGATATGTATGTTGTTTTCTCAGCTTTCTTCAAAAGAAGTGTGAATCCTTCTTCACAAAGAGGCAGAAAAAGAGGTAAAAAAAAATGTGATTAATCATGTGTTAATGAATAAGAATATTTTTCAATGTTTTGAGACAGGGTCTCACTATGCAACCGTAACTGGCCTGGAACACACTGTGTAGGCCAGTCTTCTCTTTAATTCATCAAGATTTCCCTGCCTTCTGAGTGCTGTGTATAAAGGCATATAATGCTATGCCTGGTCCTAAATTATTTTTTGGTTTTTAATGTATTATACTGGATCACATAGACCATTTCTATGCAAGTAAATAAATTAACTTTGAACATATTCCAACCAGGACCCAGGACCCTCCACTCCCCACTCCTCTGTCTCTTAAACAATTTCGATCCTACTCTCATCTCATTTGTACATACAATTTTGTGAGGGAGGCATGACGGCACATGCCTGCCTTTAATCCTAGCACTCGGAAGGCAGAGGTAGATGAATATTTGAGTTTGAGGCCAGCCTGGTTTACAGAGCAAGTTCTGGAAGTTCTAGAACAGCCAAGGCTACAGAGATAAACTCTGTCTAAAAAAGAAAAAAAAAAAAAAAACCAAAGCAAAACAAAATAATAATCTTGTGTCTCTGTATGAATTCTTTTTTTTTTAGGGGGGGGTTTCGAGACAGGGTTTCTCTGTGTAGCCCTGGCTGTCCTGGAACTCACTCTGTAGACCAGGCTGGCCTCGAACTCAGAAATCCACCTGCCTCTGCCTCCCAAGTGCTGGGATTAAAGGCGTGCGCCACCACCACCGCCCGGTGTCTCTGTATGAATCCTTAAGTCCCACAGATGAGAGCAAACACACCTTTGTCTTTCTGAGACCGACTCAATTTGCTCAAACGATGGTCTCCCAGTTGTATCCAGTTTCCTGCAAATGGCATAATTTTGATTTTCTTTTTTTTATGGCTGAAAGAACTTCCACTGTGTATATAAATCAATTTCTTTACCTGCTCTTCCGGTGGCACCCGGGATAAGTCCACAGCATGTGAGGAATGCCACAACAAACGCTGATGAGTTCGCTCGCTCTTCCGCACTCTGTGTGCTGAGTGACAAGTCAGATTTCTTGACTGGCTGATGAAACCTTTTCCATACCTTAAGATCATTGCCAGCATTGGTCAATTCCAACAGCACAACGGGTTGTCGGTAACTCCGGTCTTCCCACTGATTGGTTAGTTGATTTGGGAGGAAACCAGAGTTACATAGGCTTATGTGCTGACCATTCTTGAGGAAGGAAATAAGGTGAGTGGACCACATGATATTTAGCATATTCTTACTCACATAGAAAGCCACAGAACCCTACAGACCTCGGTGGTGACACAAGACCTGTATTCTAATGCCTAAAGTCCTGTGTGACTTAAGCCGGTCCTTTGTCCTTTTCTAACTCAATTTGCTTATTTGTAAAGATGTGACATAGGCTTTCAGGTGAGTTAAGCTGAGTGCCCACCAGGACCACTGTTGTTCTGATAGACTGTGCTCTAAAGTAACTGTGGGATGCACTCCCCAATCCTGGCCCCCCTGTATCTTTGAAGATCCCCCTAACTGCCTGGAACGGTAGGTGACACTACTGTGGAAACTCACTGTAAGTCCTTCATGGTCTGGTTCAATGGAATTAGATGCCACATACTCTGGGGTCTGTGCTCTGATGCTAGGAAATGAGGGTGATCTTGGAAGCCTGGGAGGTTGAAGAGATTCTGACAAGTGACAGGAAAAGGAGACACACTTTATTCATCAGCATCCAGTCTGCTAGGCAGGCAGTCACCAGCAGGCACCCTGCCATATGCTGGCACATGTGCAGGCAGGCCGAGTGAAGGTATGCACTTGGGCCTGCAGACAGACACACAGGCAGGCCAGTAAATGTGATGGTTCCAGCCCCTGACCTCAAGGCCATATTTATACAGAAGCACACTGCTAGAATTGACTATATAACATGTGACGTCACTGTTTACTTTGGGGTCTCCAGACATCTTGTGTCAGTCATTTTGTGCTAATTCATTTTGTCCCCCACCCCCACCCCCCGCAACTTCCACCATGTCCAGTGTCAGCCATGTTTGAGCTGGCTTATATCAGATATCCATATTAACACCATGTTGTCTAAATATAAATGCCCTTGTGGCTTCCTATTTCCAATGCATACACTCCTTGAAGGGTATGCAGTGTCCCTCTAACATCTACAGAATCGTCTACAGCAGTAGTTCTCAACCTGTGGCTTACAACCCCTTTGGGGTTTCAATGACCCTTTTACATGTGTCACCTAAGACCATCACTGTCGAAAAACACGAGTATTTATGTTGCAATTCCTAACAGTAGCAAAATTACAGTTTTGAAGTAGTGGCAAAATAATATTATGGTTGGGGGTCACCACAACATGAGGAACTGTTTTAAAAGGATTGCAGCATTAGGAAAGTTGGGAACCACTGCTCTATAGCTACTCTCTGAGCCCCGAGGAGCACAGTAAAGGAGAAAGACATCGAAACAGATCAAAGGACAGAGATGACACCCCCTCATTAGGTGCCTCCTCCTATGCCACTCTTCTACCATAAATGCATCCAGTGAGACAGCAGAACAAAGTTTGAGAGTTGTTTCCCATCTACAAAACTACAAAGCCCTAATATAAAGAGAATTGCCTCTCCAAAATACGGGGAAGAAAGTCACCATGCAGTGGCTGCTCTAGCCAACAAGTCTGGGAGCTAGGATTCTTTCCCACAAGGTTCTGGCTGATGTATGGGAGTCCAGAGGTTGGGAGCAGAGCATGTTGTTATAATTATATTATATTAACATCTAATATAATATATTTTACATATATAATATAATATACATAATATAACATTTTAATTAATAATAATAATTTAATATAATAATTATATTATATATATTATATATAATATAATATTTTACATATATAATATATAATATAACATTATATTAACATCTAATCATTCATAAAAGAGATACTGTGTGCTATATTATAAAATATAACTAATTCATGTGAAAACCTATTGTATTTTTAGTTGTACAAGGAAGATACCAAAGAGGGTAGAGGGAAGGCCCTGCACAGTTCTAGAATAATGTGAAATGTGTCCCTGCAGGTCCAAGAATTCCCAAAGAAGAAAATGTAGATTTTAGCGAAAGTGAGCTTCCGGTGAGCTGTGGCAACGCTAAGGGGACTCTGCGTAAGGATCTATTAAAGCAAGGTGAGTTTCAGATCTTCAAAGGCACAGCGAGGAGGGCAAGCACCTGTGCTGAGGGTGTCTCATCCCAGATCCAGTTTACAGGACTTGAGATATAGGCAATGTCATGCCCATTAATGAGGTGAGAGGTTGTGAGACCAAGGAGTGGTGGTGCACTCCTTTAATCCCAACACTTGAGAGGCAGAGACAGGCAAATCTCTGAGTTCAAGGCTATCTTGGTCTACAGCTGGAGTTCCAGGACAGCCAGGACTAGGGGGGTGGGGGGGAAGAGCCAAGTCCAGAGGACCCCAGAGCTTTTGACACTGACGTCACTCCCCTGGTAGAGATATGAAGGCACCTCTCTCTCTAGATGCCCACGAGGGAAATGGTTCTTATGTGTTGAGTGTACTCCTTGTGACAATTTCAGCATAGTGAGATGACATTTGCAGATGCCAGTCATGGGTTGACTGTGCCGGATGGTGATTTCCCAGGAGAATCTCAGGGCTGCTGTGTTTATTCTTCTCTGCATCACACCCAAGAGAGGCAGGGGGAATGAGGGCATTTTTCGTATTATTTTTCTTTTCCTCTTCCTTGAGGTACTGGGATTAGACCCAGCTTTTTGTGCATATTAGGCAAGCATTCTGTCATGAGCTCTACACCAAGTTGGAGTTTTGCATGTTTAAATATAAAACCATGGCCAATCAGGCTACTTCCTCTTCCCCTTGTGAAAAAGGCCCGTAAGATACCCATCTAGTATCTCATACCAGAGTGAAAACTTTCACAGCTGGGCAGGAAATGTACATGCCTGAGAGATTCATTGTCAACTTTTGTGGGTCTGTTACCTGGAACATCCGTCAAACTTTAAGTAAAAAAAAAGAGGGGGGAGGAGATTTTTGAATTTGAAGAAAGAAACACTCAAACATACAGTTTACCAGTGTATTAGCCCAGTGTTCTTGGCTCTATTGTAATATTCAAGTCAGGCTATTCTATTTAACTCACAGATTTAGGGGCTAAAAGGCCAAAATCATGCAGCCTATTGTGTGGCTTTTGATAAGAGACTGATGGTAGGTGGCTTCATGACAGGAACACATGTAGGAGGAAGAGATCACATCATAAGACAGGAAGCCAGCGATTGGGGTCCCATGAGAGTTATCGTAATCTTTCCTGAGGGCAGCACCCTCCATGACGGAGTGGTACCTCATACATCACCAAGTCAAGGACCAGGTTTTCAATGTAAGAGCCCTGGGGGAAGGCACTCATATCTAAACCCAAGTCAGTTGCTCTATCATCTCCATTGGGCTCTCTAACACTGAACTTTCTCTTTTATGAAGTGAGAATAAAATTTCTCTCACCGTATTGCTATGAGAAAAAAAAAAGATAATGTACAAAAAGTACTGTGAAAATTATCATTGTTAAAGTACAGAACTACCGGTCTATAATTCATCATGACTGACCTTTCTCCTACAGCACAGTTCTTTCTTTAAGATTTATTTTTGTTTTGTGAGCATGGGTGTTTGGCTGCATGTGTGTCTGTGCACTTTGAATGTGCCTGGAGCCCATGGAGACCAAAAGAGGACATCAGAACTGGAGTTACAGGTACTTATAAAGCCATCTTGTAGGCTCTGAGACCTGAACCTGGGTCTACTGCAAGAGCAGCAAGCAATTTTAACCACTGAACCGACTCCCTAGTCTTAATACAGTTCTTGTGTTATCAATACATAGGTGTTTTTCCTACAGGTCTACTGCCTTTGTGTAATCTAGCTATTCCTTCTAGATAACAGTTCCAAAATCACTTTTAACATCAAATAGCCATGTGTCTAAAATATGAGCATATTTGATAGCCAACTGTCATGAGCTAGAAGAGCGATGCTGTTGAAGTAAGACAGGACTGGCTGTGGTGATAGCTTCCTCATGGGTGGATTCACAAGAGCCCAGCAGGAAACTTTGTGCCTGCACTAGCCTTTCTAAATTGCAAGTTGGCCCTACCCTAGAGCACAATCAAAGGAAGAGAAAGAATCCTGCTCAAGAATCCTGCTCACGTCTCAGGGACATTCTGAAACGGGAGATATTTTAAAATTCCGAGGCCCAGGCTGGCTATCTAATCGGTGGGGTGGCTCTACTTAGCTCCCGCCGCCAAGTTCCACACTAGAAGCAGCCAGAGGCCAAGCGCATTGCAGCTAGACCCATGAGATGCCAGCATGGTGGCTGGCTCTGCTAATCCACCATGCTGCCCCCACAAAGCTCAGCTCAGCCCCAGACAGTATCCACCATACTCGCAGTACCTGGTAAAATGAAGACTCTTAATGCTTAAAGATTATCCAATGGATTTATATATTTGTAAATGCTCAACTAGCAAGATGCCCACATAATTAGAATAGTTACCCAATATCTAACCTTTGATACAAGTTGCTACCCAGGACTGCTCTCGGCCCATCTGTCCTCCTCCATGGTTGCTAGCCTTTCGCTCCTTCTCATTTCCTCTTTCTCCCTCCCCTTCCTCTTTCCTTCTCCCAGCTCCACCTCCTCTTCTTCTGCCCAATCACCAAGCTCCAATGCAAATACAATGTAGCAGATAAATATCCTGCTACATATCACCCTTTCTGTTAGAATAAAAGAAAAAAAAACTTTCCCTCAAAATATAGAGCACAACTATTACCAATTTGTAACAATAAGGTACAAGCTAGACCTAATACCCAGTCCAACATTATTGTCAATAAAAAGACCATTGTCATTTATCTTAACTTAAAAGACTATAGTTTTGCCCCTGGCTTTAAAATGAGTGCCATCTGAAAACCATCCTCTTAAATCTGTTCTCTCAAAGTTAATAGCCTGGGTTGGCTAAGAGACTACAAGTCTTCAACCCCATCAGAAATCCAAGAATGAGTGAAGTAACTGAAAATATGGGAAGCACAAAGCCTAGCTTCCAAAACTTAGCCAAATTATAGAGACCACCGATCACCTGGACAGTCCCTATATTTCAAAGCATTGGAGCATCCAGTCTTCAGCCTTCTGGCCCAGGATCATCTGACAGTAATGCAGTGATGCAGAATTTCTAAGGGCTGATTTCCCTGTCGAGGCAGAGATTATCAGTCAACTATTCCGCATAGTGTGTCCTATTTCTGGACAGTATTGTCTGTAGATGAAATGAGGCAATTCTTGCCCAGTGGCTGTCTCACCAGTACTGGAGTAACTCCAAAGATGCTCAGTTTTTTCCTAGAATCTAAGAAGGGGAAGCTGTTTGGAGCAGGCAGGTCTTTAGTCAAATGATCCTTAATAAAGAAATGTCTGTACCATAAATTCTGAGGACTTCTGACGTTTTTGAAAACTAACTATGTAAAGCAATCTGGACTGTTGTCCATTAACTCCTCTCAGCTATTTCTAATTAAAATCTAGAAAACACTCTAACAGTAAACTCAGAGCCATGAATTTGCTATAGGCCCTTAACTCACAGGCTAACCATCTCAGATCAGTTTTATAAAAAAAGAGGTTAAAGAAGGACTGTGTTAGTCTAAGCTTTGTATGCACAAAATTTTGAATTAATAGAAAAAAATGTACCAATAAAACCCTTAAATTTGCATCAAAATAAGTTTTGTAACAAAATAAGAAATTATGACTTTATCTTAGTAACAGTTATACAGATTTCTACCAATAGATTATGGCTATGTAATCAATACTAGCTCTTCCTCCCTGTTCCAATAAAACCATTACTTTTCCCTAGAAAGACAGCCCAATTTTTTTTCTTTTAATATTACAGTAGAATACTTTTAAAGGTGACGTTAAGAGCTGGGGAGGCAACTTTGTGATTAAGAGCACTAGCTGCTGTTCCAGAGGACCCAAATTCAATTCCCAGAACCTACAGGGTGGCTCACAATCATCCATAACTCCAGTTCCAGGAGAGACAATGAATGCCCTTTTCTGGTTTCTGTAGGCAGAAAGCATGCATGTTGTGCACAGACACACTTATGAGTAAAATGTCGGTATGTATAAGATAAATTCTTTTTAAAAAAAGTTCAAAGGGCAATGTCAACTATTCTCTGTCCTGCCTATCAGGCTGATGTGTGGCCCCTGATGACTGACAGGGAAATGTAAACCTTCCTGACTGAGCCCGAGCCCCAGATCCAGCGTGATGGTAGGCCAAGAGCAGGTGTTTTCATAGATGGCTGCTCAGTTTGTTCTGGTCTTACAGGCATCCATGTGGAGTGTATACAGAGTGAGGATAAACAAGAATGGTTCACTCCCAGGAAGTTTGAAATTAGAGGAGGCCGTGAAAGATCCAAGAACTGGAAGCAAAGCATCCGCTGCAAGGGTTGGACCCTGGGAGAACTGATAAAGGTATTCTGCTGGTTCTTCCCAGAGCCGTGGTAAATTAAAAGTCTCTTCTATGTGACAGGCAGTTTACGATATTCTGGGGGAAAGGCAGCAGATTCGAGGCTCTCTCAGTGTGGCTGGTAGCTTCAACCAAAGATTTCACTGTCATAATTCACTGGTAGCAGATGTTAGTAGAATTTCTGTGTCCATTATGACTCTTCTTAGCTGGGATCCATGGCATGGGTTGTTGCCAGCATATCATTCGGGTGTTACCTTGGCTGGCTTGTATTACAGCTTAATCCTCTTAAATGGATTGACTTACATCCTTCGGATGGTAGGAGAACACACTGTGTGTGGCCTTTACCATTAACTGGTTGTATAAAATTTGGTAGCATGGATATAATTTAAATCCGATGGGGGGGGGTGTGTTTTTAAACTTGGAGTGTCAGTGATGAAAGAAAATATAATTACATATCTGAAAATAATTCAACCATGTGAATGCCTGAGTTACAGAATGTCCCAGCAGAATTTCCTCCAGTAAGTCATCTCATACTTAGTCTTGAAAAGGAATGGCTGGGTGTGGTGGCTCACACCTGTATCTCGGCCTTTGGGAGACTGAGGCAGAGGGATTGCCCAGACTTTGTAGTGAGTTTCAGGACACAGAGTAAGACCCCCCCCAACTCCCTCTATACCAAAAGGAAAGTAAATAAAAGAAAGGGTAATTTAAAGATTGCATTTTAAAAATAAGCCCTTTGCCCTTCACTCATACCAACACTCAGAACTGGGGAAATCAGGAGGTTTTCTTGGTAGCTGAACCTATTTTGTTCGACTCAGGGTACACTGCTCTCTCTGTCACATATCTCAGGTGGCCTTTCCTGCTCATACTCACAATAAAGGAAAAGGGATTGCTCATTGAGTATTGACCGAGCTGCATCCAAAGCCGAGTGGTTACAGGTGTGAGCCCCTGGCCAGAGCCAGGCTGCGCCTTCATATCCTACCAGCAGTTAGTACTGTAAAGAGAGGTATCAGCAGGAAGTGATGCTGTAGCCATGGGGTGGGATGGAGAGTCTTCACTAAGTTGGAAAGGAGGATAGTTCTGACAAAGTGTAGAAAGGGGCTTTCTGAACTTGGGGGGGGGGGAGAAAAGCATGAAAACGAGCCCTCAGTGTGTCAGGAAGCTGTGAGCAATCACATGGGAACAAAAGGTTTCCCTGACTCACTGTGGGGTGCATGGGAAATAGGTAATTTCCAGGGAGTTACCTTGTATTTAAAAACGGGACATCCAGATACCAATATCTAGAAGGCAGTTAGAAATACCTAGCTCAAGAAATAAACACAAAGACCCACCCCATCATTAATCTCTCTGTCTTTCAGGAAAAAAAAATAGAAGGCCCACCAAGACAAAAGGTAGTTATATCCTACAGTCTCCTGCCATGTCTGAGGCTATTGAATGTAGCTCAAGAAATAAAAACAAAGACCCACCCCATCATTAATCTCTCTGTCTTACAGAAAGAAAAACGACGAGGCCCACCAAGAAAAAAGGTAGTTATATCCTACAGTCTCCTGCCATGATGTCTAAGGCTATTGTCTACAAATTGTTTGTTTTTCATTCCCACATGACTCTATATGTTTTAAAATTGACTTGTTCCACGCGCCTCCCGAGTCCCCTTCGCCCGCAAAAAAGACACGGAGGCAGTGATCGGGTAATACTACAGCGAGGCTTTACTTCTTGTATAAGCAGAAGCGGAAAAAGACGGAAAGACTGGAAAAGGCACTGCTTATATACACCCTAGAGTGACGTGTTCACTTCTGATTGGCTGTTCACTCATTACCCATAATACACCCCGGGATGGGCAGTGACTTTGGTGCGCTTTTTGCCTTTTGCACCTGCGCAGTCAGTTGTTTACTAGTGGGAGGACAGGATGCCCTCGCCATCTTGGAATGGCGGAATGTATCACCGCTAACCGCGGCTTCCTACATTGACTGATTTGGATTTGACCAGATTTGAATTTATCCTATGGTGCTCATCTAGTTGTTGTTTTACAATGATTTGCTTCTTTGAGCATCAAAACATTTGAGGTAGAGATGGAAGCCAACCTTGGGAGCCATCCCACAAGTGACCTCTTCTGTCTTTCAAAAGGAAACCCCAACAAACCCATGGCAAACAAAGAGAAAGGTAAACGCACTGTGAGCTTCTGCCAGCTGTCTGAGGCCAGCAGCTTCAAACTGTTAGGTGTCCATCTCTGTCATGTTATAGTTGTTAAATTCACTGATGATGATAAAAATGGGTTTTATAATCTGGTGTCATTATGGTTGATTTTTTTTTTTTTTTAAAGTATACAATGTAAAAGGCCAGGACTCTGTTTAACATCAAAACATTTAAGACTGAGATGTGGACAACCCTTAAAAATTGTACAAGAATGGACTGGTAATTGACTTGAAAAGTAAAGGTATTCACTGCCAATGCTGATGACCTGAGTTCAATCCCCAGGACCCGGATGATAGAAAGAGAAAACCAGCTCCCAAAATGTGTCCTTTGCTCTCCACCTGAGGGTCACATGCATAAAATGTGATTTTTAAAAACCTGGAGCATGAAAAGATGGCTCAGTGGTTAAGCGCACTAGCTGCTCTTTCAGAAGACACGGGTTTGTTCTCTGCTTACACACTTGGTAGCTCACAACTGTCTTTAATTCCAGTCACAGGGCCCCCTCTCCCTCTTCTGATCTCTTACTTAGATACAGCTTCGATTTTCTTGTTTCTCTGCTGGGGGCAGGAGCCTCTGCTCTCCAGTCTCTGGATAACTCACTGGATGGCTAAAGCAGATGCTGAGCCTGCTGTTCCAGGGGCCACAGCTTCAGAGGCAGAGATCTCACCTGATGACTGTGCATTAGAACCCCTGAGACTATTCAAGCATTCAGTTCAGTGAAATTGCTGGTGATGAGATCCAAGATACATGTTTTTTTTTTTTTTCCCTCAGTGTTAAGGATCAAACCTAGGGCCTCGTTCATGCTAGGTTGAACATTCTACCATGGGACTACACTCTCAAGCCTTGAATTTATTTCTCATTCCATGAGTGATTTTAGTCTACAGCGTGTTGAAGACTACTGCTAAATAAAAGAACAAATTTTTTGTTTAAAAGGTGGGGCAGGGATGGAAAACTGATTCAGTGGCTAAGAGCACGTGCTGCCCTTCCGAGGACCTGGGTTCAAAACCTAGCACCCACATGGTGGCTCACAACCATCTGTAATTCTAATCCCAGGGAATCCAATCTCTTCTGTCTTCTGAGGGCCCCAGGCTCACAGGTGGTATACAGACATACATGCAAGCAAAACATCTGTACACATAAAGTTAAAATAAAAAACTAAAGGGACAAGAGCATACCTTAGTGGTAAGGTGTTTGCCTAGTGATAAAGTACTTGTCTAGCACACATCAGGTGCCCTGGGTTCAAACCCCAGCACCATGGAGGGATGGCCACTAAAAGGAGGCTAGAGGTGCATGAAGATGTACCTCAGTGGTACAGTGATTACCATGTTCAGGACTCCTTACCCACATTAAAAGGCAAACCTCAGGCTTCCAAAGGACTCTAGACAATGGAGCTCCATGTAGATTTGTCTGTCTACTGCTCTTTCTCAGGACTCACTTGCAGGGTTTTTAATAGGATGAACTTTGACCAAACGAACTGAAAATTGTGTTCAGCAAACAAAGTCACAGAACCTGCCATTATAAAAAGCAAGGGCAGTTCCAACATAGATGGAGATATGTGCCCCCAAATGTGTCCCTCATGGGCCATTCAAGATTCCCATTGAAAGACCAGATTCATTTTCACAGCCTAGAATTTGCACTCTGTGTGCAGTTCTTGTGTCATAGTAAATATCTGGATGAAGAAAATACAAATTATGACTTTTTTCACTTCACTTCTGAATTGTTAGATGTTTTTCTTTGACCCCATCTGGGGTTTTGCCACCAAGATAATAGTCAGTCTGTCTGTCTGTCTGTCTGTCTGTCTCTCTCTCTCTCTCTCTCTCTCTCTCTCTCTCTCTCTCTCTCTCTGTGTGTGTGTGTGTGTGTGTGTGTGTGTGTCTGTCTGTCTGTCTGTCTGTCTGTCTCTCTATGTGTGTGTGTGTGTGTGTGTCACAGATATATAGGCCAGATCAGACTACATTAAAAGCAGATAAATGCAGGTTTATGTATTAGATAGATACTGCTCCCAGGCAGGCTCATCAGTACCAATAAACAGGGCCGATGAAGTCATATGCTCAGGGTAAGGCAATGGAGAGCAGGTATAGATCTTTAGGCGAGGGGTGATGATGATGTGTCAGCTATAAGCTGGGTTTGCGCCCACACACACACACACACACACACAGAGAGAGAGAGAGAGAGAGAGAGAGAGAGAGAGACAGACAGACAGACAGACAGACAGACTGACTGACTATTATCTTGGTGGCAAAACCCCAGATGGGGTCAAAGAAAAACATCTAACAATTCAGAAGTGAAGTGAAAAAAGTCATAATTTGTATTATGAGCACTTAGGCAGGGATTAGGGTGGCTGGCAGCATCAGAGGAGGAGGTTATGACAGCTGCCAAGAATGCAGAACTGGACTCTTGGCTCCTTTCAGTTGTTCGGAGGCTTCCTAGTGTGAGTAGAGTTGGGGGAAAGAGGCCAGCTTGTGCAGGGGCAAGCAGAGATTCCAGCCAAGCATAAGGGATTCTGCAACCTGACAGCAGCAGGCCCCACACAAGCATAAGAGTGAGGTGAGACTTAGAAATTGCGATTGGCATGATGGTGGAGGGCTGGGTGTCTGAGACAAGGGGTGGGTGTAGCCAGTGTTCACATTCAGGCTTCACATGATAGGCTGCTAGAGGCTGGAGGGCCGTTGTAAAAGAGGAACAGAGTCAGTGTTGCAGAACAATACAGATTCCCTAGAGAAGGAGGTGTGAATGTTGTAGGCCCAAACCAAGGCCAATATAGATCTGAAAGTCTAGGGAGGGGTGGTCATGGGAGGAGCTATGAACATTGGACCAAATGAAGCAAGTCAAGGGTACAGGACGGAACCCAAGGAATCTCCATGTTCCAATAACAGAGGCAGATCTTCAACCCTGGGTGGTCTCCCTGGCCACGTGCCTTGAACATTAGAAATGTGACCTTGGAAGCTGAGCCAGGGGAATCAGAACCCAAGCTAGCCCTAGCTACATAAGCCCCTTTCTAAATAAATAAATAAATACATAAATAAAGATGAATTTAATCAGCTAATGAATTAAGCAAGATACAATATTGTATTTTGGAGTCAGGCTTTCCTGAATAATAAATTTATCAGGCTATCTTTAGTTCAGCTTTCTTGCTACTGTTGTTATTACAACAGTATTTCTGTTATTTCACCATCAGAATTTGCTCTCTTTACAATATAAATTTTTCTAGTCTGACATAGCCCAACAATTCCATGAACTTTATTTCATGGCAGAATTGTCTTCTTCTAAAATCTCTGTTCAATAATACTTCTTGGTATTTTGAGGAGATGGGCTGGAGAGATCAGTAGTTTAGAGCACTTGTTGCTCTTCCAGAGGACCCAGGTTCAATTCCCAGCACTGATATGGCGGCTTACAATCTCCTGCAATCCAACCTGTACATATGTGATATATATATATATATATATATATATATATATATATATATATATATATGTATATGTATATGTATATGTATATGTATATGTATATGTATATGTATATATATAGTGTTTGTGAATATATATGTATGTGTGTGCCTATGTAAGATATATATGTGTGTGTGTATAATATATATATATATATATATGGCATGTATATTAACACAGAGGCACACACAAATAAATATTTGAAACATACTTTGGAATGGAGAGATTTCTAAGTCACCTTGGTATAGGCAAAGGTCATTTTTTCTAGACTTCTGGGGCCAGGTTGATCTTGAAGTTATCCACAACATTTCTTCTTGTAGCTGAAAAATCCAAAAGAATGTAAAGTGTGCTGCAAACCACGGAGAGTGTACCCTTGTGCTACTTGTAAAGAATTCTATCATAAGAATTGCCACATTCCACCTGTGGAAGTTAAGAGGTCAGTAAGACAGCCCTGTCTCCAGCCCTTCCTCCTCAGAGCACACTTTTCCCCTACACACAGAGGTGGGAGAGGGAGGAAGGGAGGGAGGGAGGGAGGACAGGAGGGAGGGGGGAGGGGAAGAGGGGGAGGGGAAGAGGGGGAGAGAGGAAGAGGGGGAGAGAAAGAGAGAGGGAGAGAGGGAGAGAGAAGGGAGATGGAAGGAAACAGGAGATGGGAGGAGATGGGAGACGGAGAGACAGAGACAGAGAGTTGCTGTCTCCCATTGGCTGTATCTTGATACATGGGAACAAGACCCTTAGTCTCAAGATCCAGAAGTGTCCAGTGCTGTTTCTCAACACTCATAGCAGAAGACTGATGGAAACAAAGGCCTTGCAAGTGGTTACCTGTAAGAAGCATCACTCCATCTTTCTGATATACTCCACTGGGGTGATGACACCGTGATGACACCATTTGTTGGTCTGAACCATATAGTCTCCTTCCCCACTGTGGAATTCCAAAGTTGACAAAGCTGGGTTGTATCACGCCTTCAGAAGTCCACCCTAGCATTCTATCAAACTAGTCAATGCTGGGTTCCAGAGCACAGCATGAGAACTGAATTCTGAGCATTAGCTCCCCAACCCAACCAAAGCACTTCTTTGCTATAGATGTGTCTCTGGACAGAGATGGTGTGTGAGATTCCAAGAGGTGGACAGGGATTTGATGGGTTCTGTGGATGGTGTGGCAGAACTAAGTGACCCAGAAACTGGTCTCTACTGGAAATCCTCAAACAGCATTGCCCTCTTGAGTCATAAGACCACCCACCAGCTCCCAAAGCACCATCTCAGAGAATTATTGGAAATATCTTCTTCAGACTAGTTAAACAAGCTACCTAGGCACAAAATAAATCAGCTTTTTAACTCTGCCCACATGCATCTCCCAACACCCCACCAAGGGCATTTTGTAATGGGCACCTTGATAAAATACTGGATGGACAAAGAGAGGCCAGTCTTGTTAAGATGGATCATTGAAGTGAATGAATTGAACTTGGTCAAGGTTTTTATCATTGTGATAAAACACCACACCAAATAAGCTTGGGAAGGAAAGACTATTTCATCTAACAGTTTGTAATCCACCATCCAGCCAAGTCAAGGTGGGAACCTGGAGTCAGGAGCTGATTCAGAGGCCATGGAGGAGTGCTGCTTACTGGCTTGCTCCTCATGGCTTGTTCAGCTGGCAAGTTTCTTATATTACCCAAGAACACCTGTCCGGTGGTGTCACAGTCCACAGTGAACTGGATCTTCCATATCAATCATCAACCAAGAAAATGCACCATAGGCTCTCCCACAGGCCAATCTAGTTAAGGCATTTTCCTCAATTAAGGTTTCCTCTTCCAAAATGACTCAAGCTGACATAAAATTAGCCAGCATGTAGGGTAAAGCAGAAAACATTTGACGCCATGCACAAATCTCCTTTCTACTGTTTCCATAACAGTTTCTGGCCACAGACTTTACAATGACAGGTGAAAAGACACCTATAGCTTATGCTCTGCTCACTCAGCAAGGCTGAGAAGCAAGATCTGCTTACTTGTTTCCTGACTGTATCTCTATAGTCTGATTGGCCCGTCAAGGTTCAAGACTCCTTGTTCAAGGCACCAAATTCATTGTTAGGACCAAACATGGCTTGTTGCCAAACTCCCAATGCTCTTAGATGGAAAGGTCAAGTTTTGAGGTCAGTGGAAACCCATCGCTTCCTTGGGTAACCACCTCATTCAGCATATTGACTTTTAATGAAAGGGTTTATCCTTGTATTTTGAGCCTACATGGAGCTCCAGTATAGGGTCCTCCAAGAGCAAAGTTGAACACAAAGTAGAAACCACTTGTTGTTGAACAGAGGTCTTTATCAGCCACAGGAGGGTGGGGGGCTGGTTCGCAGAATCATCTGCCCTTGCTCACTTTATACCTGGCCTCTCAGTAGCCTATGGCAATGTACCTTCTGCAAGACAAAGAATCAGTTAAGGTGCCAAAAAAATGAAGCATGTCATAAGGAGGCTGAGGTCTTGAAGAGGAAGATGTCACCCGAGGAACAGCTGGTGAGTCAATTCGAAGTTGAAGGTCCCCCTTTTGGTTGGCAGAGGAACATGGTCTCACAGATGGTGAGGAACAGAACCCCAAGGTAAATGGCGATATGCTTTGATCATGTGACCCAACGCTAGACTTTGCACTCCAGGGGGTAGCTGCATCTCATATTTGTCTCAAAGAGGTCAAAGGAGAAAGTCATTCCTTGTATCTTGGAATTTAAACTTGCCTTTTCTCTCTAAGATACCTTCCACTTAGAGTCACCTTTCATCTTCTTGCAGAAATGTGAGCTGCTTCTCTTGACTATCTATTGCTGTCCAAAAAGTGAATTTTTTATCCGAAAACCAAAGCAAGTGAGTAAAACAACAGAGCTACAACCTTGTGATCTTCTCCCCACACAAAGTGGACTTTCTCTTTGCCTTGTGGATGGTCTCTTTGTGTAGATAGACATACATAGCAGATTACCATAGTCTGGGGGCAGTATATATGGTACTATTTGTATATAGTATACAATTTGTTTCTTATGGTTCTGGAGACTGGAGGTCTGAGGTGCCAATATGACTGGGTTCTGGTTAGTGTCTTCTAGTTCTCGGTTGTTTGGTTATTGTTTTGCTTTGGAAACAGACTCTCACTGTGTAGCTTTGGCTGATCTGGAACTATGTAACCAGGCTGGCTTCAGACTCACAGAAATTCAGATGCCTGCTTCCCAAGTGCTGGAATTATAGGTGTGCACCAGCATGCCTGGCTAAAAGTCTTCTGGGATGCAAATGGTTCACTTCTGACTGCTCTCTCCTATGGTGAAAAGAGAGGGAGAGGACTCCTCGTGGAGTCTCAATGAGGGCACTAATCCCACTCACAGGGGGTTGCACCTCCATAACCTCATGACCTTGCAAAGGATTTCTCAGTTAGTACACCAGGGGTTAGAATTGGATCCACCATGCAAACATTCAGAGTCCATAACCATGGGAGTGTGTGGAAGGCCGACTCAGGACTATGCTGGCAACCCTGCCTTCTCTGCTTTCCTCAACAGAGGAAAAGGGACTTTCCAGACCTCCAGAAGCACATGTGGTTAAACAAAATCAAGAATGGGCTGAATAAGAAGGCATGCCATTCGGTAAAACACTTTGTGTGGGATATGCGCCTCATCTTTCAGAACCACTGCATATTTTATAAAGTAAGTGCCTCTGCTTTGCTCCCTTTTGGCCCCGAGTTTAGTCTCTCTAATCAGGTAGATGCTATAATTGTCCTCATCAAGGGGCAATCCTGTACAAGTCGAATTTGAGGGAGGATTCTAGAAGCCCCATGATGCAGGTGGGGAAAGCCACAGTGACTCTCAGAGGACCTCCGAGGGGCTCTACTTCCAGACAGGTGATTTTTCAGCTGTGGAGAGCAGCAGGCTACAGAGCCGCTCATCAGTTCAGAGAACAGCTAGGGGTATATTTTAAAGACAGCTAACATTTCCCATCTATAAAGGGAGGAAAATCAGATTTCTCAAATTGCAAAACCTCACATTTCTGAATCCCTAGTGCTGTAGCAAAAATCTTTTGCCACAGGGCTGGAGGGATGGCTCAGTAGTTAAGAGCACTTACTGCTCTTGGGAAGGATGGGAGTTCCCAGTACTCAAGCATGTGGCTCACCTGTCACTCCAACTCCAGGGAATTCAACACCCTATTCTTAACTCTTCAAGCACCTGCACTCCCACATACATGCCCATACATAAGTACCCATACTTAAATATAATAAAAATGCCAAAGGCAGAGGCAGGTAGATCTCTGTAAATTCAAGGCCAACCTACTCTACAAAGCAAGTTCTACACAAGTCAGGACCCTATCTCAAACAGACAGACATTAACAATAACAACAGTAATAAAAATACATTTTAATTAATTAACTTTTTGTTTTATAAATTTGTCTTACAATGTTTTCATCATATTTTTCCCCTTCCCCCAACTCGTCCCAGGTCCTCCTTACACATTCAACCTCACACTGTCTCCCTCTCAAAAAAAAAAAAAAAAAAAACCACAGCAAAATAAACAAAAAATGAAAATCAAAACAGATTAAAAACCAACCAAACAAACCAACAAGACAAAGATAGCAAAACAACACAAAAACTGTGCGTACACTGTGCATATGCGCGCACACACACACCCCATGGAGTCTGTTTTATGTTGGCCAACTACTCTTGGGCATGGAGTCTGTTCTGGACTTGTGATTGATAGGCTGTGATTGATGGGCTCGGTGACACTCCATTGGAGAGAATTGAAGTCCCTCTCCCAGCAGGTCCCAATTTCTTGGTTAGAAGCAGGACCTGTTCTTGGTGCTGAAGTTTTGTCTGGTTTGAACCTCTGCAGGTCTTGAACATGCTGTCACAGTCTCTGTGGGTTCATATGAGTACAAGCTCTCTTGTGTCCAGAAGGTGCTGTCCTTGGCATCATCCCCCACCTCTGGCTCTTATAATCTTTCTGCCCCCTCTTCCACTTAGATCTCTGAGCTTTGAGGGGAGGAATTTGATGAAGACATCCCATTTAGAGCTGAGTGGTCCAAAGTCCCCTCACCCTCTGGACATTGTCCAGTTGTGGGTCTCTGTCTTAATCCCCACATACTACAAGAAGATTCTCTGGTGAAGTATGAGTGATGTTCAGCCCTCTGGTGTATAACAATACTAATACTACTGATGATGATGATAATAATAATAATTATTATAATTAATCTTGTAAAATCTTCATAGAATTAGAAAATTATCCCAGTCGTTGGCTAAGGTAACTTAATGTTAGGTACATGTCCTTAAAACATCTTCTCAAAGCTCTGAGGGGAGACCAAAAGGAAGTCTAAGCAAGCTTTAATGAAATGAAAGTACATCCAAGACTAGAACACCAGACAAAGGTCAAGACAGACAACTGAGAGGCGGGTAGGTGGCACAGAGAAATTGTCACATCAAGTCTTTCTGTGGCATGAAATGGGCAGGAAAGCTTTCTTTTGTCTGGAGTGGCATGAGTCTTGTCTTGAGTGTAGAGACTATACTCCATCATCTCTGATCAACCAAGGAAGAATCATTCATTTCACCCCATTACTTTTAATTTTGTAGCTAGTTAAAGGCTGTTCTTTGTGCCCCAGATCCAGGATGGGTGTGTGAGATAAGACACAGCTAACTGAATTGATTGTCATTGAGTTCACCTCCTAACCTTTGTTACTGTTGGGCCTAAAATGAGTAAGTGACACATATTCTGTCAATTTACCCTGTGGTTTTGTGGCTAGTTTAAGAACCTAATACAGTCTTTTAGTTTCTTTTAACTAAGCAGTGACAAGTGGCTTTCTGAAAAGATACATTTGGAAGGGACTTTGCTATGTAGACCAGGATGGTCTTGAACTCACAGAGATCCACCTCCCTCTGCTTCCCCAGGCTAGGACAAAGGGTGTGCCACCACCACCATGCTAGCATTTAAAAGTTTTAAATTGCAGATTTAAGGTTCTGTCTCCTCTCCAAATTCCACAACTCCTTATCTATCCTAATAAATCCCCCCAAAATCACAAGTGTAGGGAAAGAGACGAGCCCATCAGTTTTCCTAAGCATTTGCATGCTGTCATATCTCACCCACCACCAACATGGTAGACGAGGAAAATTTTCTACCATGAAAACTTCATTTTGTGCAAAATATATTAAATATATTGTAGGGATGATATTTAGAAAATGGCACCCAGTCGGGCTTGTTCCCAGGTAGCCACCATGTTCCTGCACCTCCTCGGCTCTGACCGTGGCTCCAGCTAGCTAGATGCATAGGCCCTGGCACCCACCAGACACCATCGTAGCAGCTGGCTCTGCCAATCCACCACACTGCATCCACAAAGCTAGGCTGAACCCCAGACACTATCTGCCATCCTTGTAGTACCTGGAAGAAATGTGACTCTTAAAGCTTAGTGATTATCTAAAGGATTTATATATTTAGAAATGCTCAGTCAACGAGAAGCTCAGACAATTAGAAGTATTACCCAATATCTAACCTTTTGACAGAAGTTGCTACCCAGGACAGCTTTTGACCCATCCATGGTTCTCCATGGCTGATAGCCTCCTTCTTCTCCCCTTCCTCTCTTTCTCCCCTCCCCTTCCTCTCTTTCTCTTCCAGCGGCACCTCCTCTTCTACTGCCTAGTCACTGAGCTCCGCTGTGAATACAATGTAGCAGAATAAGTATCCTGCTACAATATAGTGTATAAAATCGCTTTCAGGCTATCTATGAAGTATTTATATAAATCAAATGAATTTTGGGTTTCAACTTGGGTACCATTCCTGTGGGCTCTCATTACGTATATGCAAATATTCCCAAATCTAACACCCAAACCTCTGCCCATCTCAGGTCTTTAGAGTAAGGGATATTTAGCCTGCACACTAGTTTTGCTTCTGTCTTCATAAGAAAGCGACATAATCGGATCATCAGGGAATATAACCTCTTCCTTTAAAAAAATAGTTGCACTTATATTTACTTACTTTGTAGGGAAAGGGTGCATGCCATAGTGCAGGTGCATGTTTGGGGTCAGGGAACAACTTATTGGAATATTTCTACCATGTGGGGATCCCAGGGGTTGAACTCAGGTCTGGTTGGAGGCAGGTGCCTTTACCCATTGAGCCACCGCAAAGGCCCCATTACCTCCTCTTAACTGGGTTTAACCTCACCATTTGGAATAGGCTAAGTGAGGTTCTGAGTTATCCAGAGGGCGGGCTGGCTAAGCACATTAAGCGATGGCTATCACCGATTTCCTACTTCTTTTTCAGAACAAGTTCAAAAATCTTGGAATCAGAGTAGGAAACAAATTTGAGAAGACTTTCAAAAGGATTTTTTCAATCGAGGATACAAGCAAACAACATCAACCGTGTAAGCACACGGTTTTGTTAACCTAGCCTTTTCTGATCCCTCCACTATCCGTCCCTCCAGCAGCCGACAGCATGATGCTCAGAGAGCCTACCTTTCTGCATAGACAGCCTGCCACTCTCCCGTCCCTAACTTTCTATATCATCTTTCCTGTTTGATCATCGTTCTAAAGAAAACTTAGGGCATACCATGTACACCACACTGGTGAACTGTAAGGTGCTGAGAGAGCCCACTGAGAAGATGACTCTGGAAGCAAGATTGCTTTCTCACCCATTTCAAACCCAAGTCTCATAAAATGCCCTCCAAAGTGTCATGTTCAGGGGTGGCCTTGCCCCTCTAACTCTGTGACAGGGAGGAAGAACCAGTAAAATCAATCAAAGAACAAAAATACTGTGACCTTGAAAACAGCTAGAAGGTGACCATTTCTAACATATTACAATTGCTTATCCTGAAATGTAAAATGAGAAAGAGAAGCCAGAAATTCAGTCATGTTCGCTCAGTCATGGAGAGAGAGCTCAATTGGAAACCGTGGCTGACTGTTCAGTTTCCACAAACAGTTCCTGCTGCCTGTGGTGAACATCCATTTGATGATGTGCCCTTTCTCTCTGTTGCTACGAATTCTTTTATCTGGAAGCCCCATCAGAGGTTAACTCTTCTCTGTCCTGAACTCTATTGGAAACCCCAGCTGACTGCCTCTGCCAGACTTCCCCTGGATTCCAGTCCATTCTCCCTGGAAATTTGAAGCAAATGATTAAAATGGTTTTTTGTTGGTTTTTTTCCCCTATTTACTCTTTTACTTTAGCCTGTTATATACTTAATAAACTCGCTCATTTGAAACTGAAAGTATGGCTATCGCTGTCTGTTCTCAGGACTGTGCAGAACACAATAGGGTGGGTCAACAATCTCCACAAGATGCTATTGCTATTTGAAGACAGTGATTCCTATAAAAAGTGAGAGAGAAGGTGTAAGGCCAGACAATGATGCTGCGATTCACCTGCAGACACCTGGCCTCTGCTCAGACTGCTAGAATAAAGCAGTAAATGTCTTCTACATCTAAAACTGTAGTTTACAGGATGAACATGTAAAGATTTTGGTTCTTAGTGTACTTTTTCTTTGGCATTTTAGCCGGACACACGCATGCTGAATGTAAAACTTTCTCTAACTCTGTGAGATCACAGGAAAAATAAAATATAAAAACCCAAGCTGTAAAGAGGCTTGCCTGAGACTTGCAACAGTAACTAGAGGCTTGGTAGTTGAACAGCATATACAGACAGGAACTCTCAGTTTGCTACATTGTGCCGTGTATATAATTTGGATTCAACTCTTGTTTTGAAAGTTATTAAAATTCCTAAAGATATTGACCTGCTTATAATAACATTTGTAATGACTGGCTTAAAAAAATAAAAGTGCATGTTTAATCAAGATGATAACTTGTGCTTTTGAAACTTAGTTAGACCTTAATCTCTTTGGAAAGTGAGTCTTAGCAAAATTAGGATTTAGTTAAAAACTGCTTTGAGGTGGCTAATTTTACGTCAACTTGACAGAAACTAGAGTTATCTGGATGGAGAGAACCTCCATTGAGAAGATGACAGCACCAGAGTAGCCTGTGGGGCATTTATTATTATCATTATCATTGATGATCAATGTGAGAAGCCCTAGCTTATTATGGGCAGTACCACCCCTGGGCTGGTAGCCCTAGGAGCCAAAAAGAAAACAGGCTGAGAGAGTCATGGAAGCAAGCCAGTAAGCAGCACTTCTCTATGGATCTACATCAGCTCCAGCCTCCATGTTCCTGCCTTGAGTTCCTGCCCTGACTTCCCTGAATGGTGAACTGTAAGCTGTAAGCTTCAATAAACCCTTTCCTCTCTAAGGGACTTTGCTCATGGTGTTTTTCACAGCAATAGAAACCCTAATCAAGTCCTATTTTGTTTTGTTTGTCTAAACTCTCTCTAAATGTTATACAAGATTCAGAATTATGAAACTGGTAAAGCTGTCCTTCTGGCTCACATCACTGAAGATAAGAACCTCAGAAAGAACAGCCAATATTTAACCCTCACAGGCCAAGGTCAGCCAGCACCTCAGGGATAGGAAACCCTAAGTCACCTGTCCTCTTGATCAGACAGGCTGTGGAGTCTCTGGCAATTGGATTCTACACATGCCACAGGGAAGAAAGTCAATGGACAGAAACATGTTCTCTGTGTGTGGTGGGCTGAATAGGAATGGCCCTCATAGACTCATTTATTTGAATGCTTGGCCCACTAAGAGTGGCACTGTTAGGAGGTATAGCCTTATTGGAGTAGGTGTGGCCTTTTTGGAGGAAGTGTGTCACTGTGGAGGTGGTCTCTGAGGTCTTATATATGCTCAAGCTACTCCAAGTGACTCAGTCTCCTATTGCCTGCAGATCAAGATAAAGAACTCTCAGCTCTTCCTGCACCGTGTCTGCTTGCATGCTACCCTGCTTCCCACCATGATGATAATGGACTGAACCTCTGAAATTGTAAGACAGACCCAAATTAAATGTTTTCCTCTATAAGAGTTGCCGTGGTCATGCTGTCTCTTCACAGCAATAAGACTTGACCTAAGATCTATGCTTCCAAAGGAAGGGGCATGGTCAACAGGACCCTGCAGATGACATGGCTGACAGAGGAAAGTTAAGGGAGTCAATGGGTCATGCCTAAATCCCCAAGAGGACACATACATAGTTTCAACAGACAAAAATATTTAATTTTTGGCCGGTTACATGGTTTTAAGTATCCAAAAGCAAATAATAATAATAATAATTAATAATAATAATAAAGCTGCCATTCATATAGCCAACTTTAGTCAATTTAAAAAGGACAGTCCATAAAGTTACTAACTGGATTCACTTGTTCAAGATTAAACCCTATTTTTCAGAAAGCATTTAAAACAAAACAAAACAAGATCAGGGGAGACTGGAAAAATAAACCAACTGGGGACATATAGTTTCTCTTCAAAACTGACCCCAGAGGTCAACCCCAGGTAAGAGCAGGATAGGGTGCTTTAATCCCAGCAGGCAGAGGCAAGAGGATCTCTGTAAGTTCAAGGCCAGCCCGATCTTCAAAGTGAGTTCCTTAACAAGCAGGGCTATTTATTTAGAGAGATTTTATTTCTCTCTCTCTCTCTCTTTTTTTTTTTTTTGGTTTTTCGAGACAGGGTTTCTCTGTGTAGCCTTGGCTGTCCTGGAACTCACTCTGTAGACCAGGCTGGCCTCGAACTCAGAAATCCACCTGCCTCTGCCAAGTGCTGGGATTAAAGGCGTGCGCCACCACTGCCCGGCTGAGAGATTTTATTTCAAATAACAAAACAAAACTTGGACCTTCCTGTTGCCACCGCACTGTCCCTCCCTTGGGAGCCACTATGTTTTGGACCGCACTGCCCCACATTTGGGTACCAAGTGACCTGGTCTGTCCGGGTCAGTCAACAGGATCTAGCAAGAGAGAGAGGGGGGATGGAGGGGCAAGAGACGAGAAGAATGGAGACAAAACAGGGTGTGTAATCAAGTCCCAAGTCTCATTTAGTGAAAGGATAGCTTGGGTATTTATATGCCTTTCCACGTGCCTTGCAGTCGTGGACAAGCAGGGGAACCCAGCTGAAGACAATTTACCACATGTGCCTTGCAGCTATGGGCACTAAACAACAAAACAAGATACGTGGGAAAAACAAGATGTTTATCAGAGTGTGCTCAGCTGTTGTGGGCTGTTGAAAACAAGTCTCTTGTCAGGGCATATGGCTCAAGATGGCTGCAAAGATGATAACCGCTTTCTGCTGGGAGTCGGCTCCCAACACCTACCAGTCCAAAAAAAAAAAAAAAAAAAAAAGAACATTTCCCGACCCTATTGATGGCTAAGCAGGTTTGTCTCTTCCATAATTCATTAAATTATTCAGGAGATATCATATCCTACACTGTTGCTATCTGTTCTTTTACCTCTAAACCTGCCCTGGAGGAATCCTGCTCTGCCCTGGATTCTGTGTGGGACTTCCAAATGACTATCTCAACGGGGCTTCTGCTGTCTATTTCTGCTGTCTCTTTGAGCATTCAAGTAGATGATGTTTCGTTTACCTATCTTATCTGTCTGTCTGTCTATTACTTGCTATTTATTCTTTTACTTTGGCTTACTATATACTTAATAAACTCACTCATTCAACCCCAGGGAAAACAAAACTGTCTTATTAATTTTTATCATTCAGTGTATTACCCAATGATTAGTCAATGTTCTCTAAAGGAACATAATTTAATATATATTAAATATTGCTAATTATATATTACTTACTAATTAATATAATTACGTATATTACACACACACACACACAAATGGCTGTGGACCAGTTAGCTCAACAATGGCTGCCTACAAACTGAAGGACCAAGAATCCAGTAGTTGTTCAGTCCACCAGACTAGATGTCTCAGCTGCTCTTCAGTCATTATACACTGGAATCCTGAAGAAGTAGGCTCTCACACCAGTGAAGGAATGGGCTTGCTTTGCCAGTGAATGGAAGCCGGCAGGGAAAGCAGCGAGTCCTTCTTCCATGGCCTTTCTATAGGCTTCCAGGAGAAGGTGGATCAAATCAACGGTGGATCTTATCACCACAAAAGATCTGGATTAAAGGTTTTGTCTTCCCACCTCAAAGATCTGGATTAGAAGTGAGTCTTCTCTTCTGGAGAGCTGGCCAAGCAGTTAGGAGCACTGACTGCTCTAGAGAAGATATGGGTTCAATTCCATGCACCCACATGACAGCTCACTACTGTGTGTAACTCCAAAATCTGACACCTTCACACAGACATTCATGCAGGGAAAACACCAATGCACATAAGATGAATGAATGAATGCGTGAGTGAATGGGTCTTCCCCCTTCAAATGATTTAACTAAGAAAAAAAGTCCCTCACAGGTGTACCTGTGTACATTTAGATTTTAGTTAATTCCCAGATGTAGTCAAGCAGATATCAAGAACAGCCATCACATTCAGTAATCTGGGTAAAAAAATAATTTACAAGTAAAAATACCCAGTCTTTGTTTAAAGTGCCATAATGAGATAGGAGCTAACACTACAGGAAATAAGGGTAGGACCCTACAGCTGATCATAATTTGGTGACGGCAGAGAGTGGTCCAATCAACAGCCTACAAAATGAGTTGTCAGAGTGGACAGGCATCACGATGCCTGCTCCCTTGATTGGATGATTGTTTCTCTGGTTGGGTTGAGGGACACCCAGTGAGGGTGTCGGCCACTCACCAGTCCAGAGCCAAGTGTGCTCAGAGAGTGCCCATCCCAATAATTACTCTATTATCCAGGTTCTCACTAACACAGGCAGTTATTTCTCACGTTTCCTTAATAATCTCCATTTGCTTTGCTCATTCCTTATCTGTGTTTCCTTGTTTTCCTAGGGGGTGAGGCAATGAACTCAGAAGCCAGGGGCTCAGGACGACTTTGGTGACGATCAATCACCAGACCCCCAAGTTCTAAGAGTTAATCTTACCAAGCATTGAGAAAGCCTCCACCGATCTCAAAAAACCACATCAAACCCATTAATGAACATTCTACTCTAGCCATGTGGTCAGATTTTGAAAGAAAACTCTGTTTTATTTTATTGTTTTCATTTGGTTTGTGTCGTTTTGAGACAGGGTCTCACTGAGGAAGGCAAATACAGGATTAGTTAGCAACCAGGGACTCCACTTGCATTGGGTTACGTGCGTACAGCCCTTTCCCAACAAGTCGCTCAACAAACTGGGACTCTCACCTACATCAAGATGCACACTTGTCTTAACATACTAACTGGTTATGCTGACCTGTAGCTTCCAGCAACCATGAGTGGCCATAGTCAACTTCTCCTTGACCCACACGAGAAAGCCCTGGGCAGTGGTTAGATGCTGTAGAAAAGATGCCTGCTCAGGGTTCAATACTTCCTTGTAGTCTATATCTATTCTATACTTTCTGCTTTGTTTCTTTATACTGTCCTATTTGTTTATGCTTCCTCAATTCTTTGAACAACATACCTGGAAATGCCTGATCCAGACAGAGACTCCCAGTAAAATCACTTTGTAGCCCAGGCTGGACTCCTGTCTCATCCTTTTATATAGTCACAGCTATATAATATATAATATTAAATAATATATATACATATATATGTATGCATATATATACATACATATATATGTGTAGATATATACATATATCTACACATATATGTACTGAGCACTGAGAGCTCTATGCAAAGAAATAGCGATAAAAGCCAAATATAATATATATTTTATTATGCTTCAGATAGGCATGGTTACGTGAAAGGGAAAAATAAAACAAAACTTGTAAATAAACCATTTTCATTTTATTCTGCCATCAGTATTTCAACAAAGTTGGAGAATATTTTCTGACCTCTCTGTTGTAGGTCAGAGAGACTACCCACCAGAGAAGGCTGCTGGGACATGGATTGAAGCTGACGGAAAGTCTTTCTTAGCCAGCCAAGGAATGGGTGTTCAGGATCCCAGAGTAGCCCCAAGTCTTTATCAGGATGAGATTTTAAGCACAAAAACTGTTTGGGGTCGATATACTTCAGTTAATAAGAACAGTTAGCCAGAAGCAGAACTACAGAAGCCAAAAAACAAGGTTAGTGTATTTAGAGGCCTTCCCAGAACTATGGTGGATTAGTTTTGTTTTCATGCGGGTGGTACTGCCCGCATATTGAGTCTTAGAGCCTGAATGGCTCTTCCAGCATGGAGTCAGCTGTGCTAAGGTCTGGGACCTTGTTACACTCTCCACATCTTCCCAAGTGTCAGAAACCGTAGGGTGCAGAGACTGAGCCCCTGGACTTCTCGATGTCCTCCAAGAGCGACTAGTCCAGACACAGAAGGTGTGAGATCCTGAGGGAGGCTCTGCGTTCTGGAACCTGGGGCACAGAGTCCTCAGCCTCCTGAGTCCCGGTGCCCAGGGTTTGGTCCTCCTTGTCCTCATCACTGGACTCTGAGCTCGCACTGCTAATCACTGCACAGCAAGATAAAACCCCTTAGGGCTCTCAGATTCAACTGGAACCCCAGGATGCAGACACCAGGAAAGATCCAGAAGCTTGAGTAACACTTCAGTAGCAATGTTCCTGCCATAGTTGGTCTCTCCTGAGTGTGCTACTTTGAGAGACATCACCCTGGCTTTGGTTGTCTCAAAACTTTGCCTGTCATTTCTCCATCCTTTTACTCTTCCTCCTGCTTCCCGCTGCCTCTGCCTCTGCCTCTGCAGGCTCCTAACTCCTTCTTCTCTCTCACTCTATGGATCTCCAGTGCTTTCTGCTTCTGCTTGTTTTGTCTCCTCCCCCATCCCTCACTATACACACCCACATCCACCCACCCATACACACACACACACACACACACACACACACACACACACACACAAAACCTGGCTTCCTTGTGGCTATTATTCCCTCTCAGATGTATTAAAGCTTTCCCATTGCCTACCTGCTTTCCCAATCAAAGCAATGCCAGGGCCCATGGCTCCTGCATTTATCTGGGACTCCCAGAGCCATGGAGCTGGACTCGAAGCATAGGCTCAGTCACCTCCACTCTAACTTACAAGGGTCACCTATCATCACGGGCATCATAAGTTATCCTTACCAATGATTTCATCCGCTTGGTTCTGCAGTGTTTCTGGCTCCTGTGGGTTCTCTTGTTTCGCAAAACAGGGCTGTGCCCAGTTTTCATGTGTGCATAGGTTTGTCCCTGAAAAAGAAGAGAATATTACTTTAAGAGTTCTCATCCACTCCCTTAGAACAAACTGACAATGTTCTGGTCTTTCTCCCCTGACACTTGACTGCAGAGGACAAGCATACTGATAAAACTTTTGCCACGTTAGCCAGGTGTGATGGCTCACACCTGTTATCCCAGCACTTGGAAGGTTGAGACAGGAGGGGTCAATCATGAGTTCAAGGCCAAGAGGTCTACATATAATAAGACTTTGTTTCAAAGAAGGAAAGAGAGTGAGAAGAGAGAGAAGGAGAGAAGGGAAGGAAGGAGGGAAGGAAGAAAGGAATGAATGAATGAACGAACAATCTTTTCCCACTTAGCTTTCTAGCTTGCCCTACAATACACCTTCCTCTCTTCAGCCCTTACGTTCTTTTCTCCCTTGACTCCATCTTTTCTGGTTTCTCTTTTGCCTTTACTATCATTTACCAACTGATAATTATCGCAGCTTAAGTTTGCATTCTTTAACATAATTAACTTAATTTTTAACTCTATTAAGGCCTGAAGTTTTTCTGTCAGGCAGCGGTGGCACACACCTTTAGTCCCAGCACTCGGGAGGCAGAAGCAGGCAGATCTCTGATTTCAAGGCCAGCCGGGTCTGCAGAGTGAGTTCCAGGACAACCAGGGCTACACAGAGAAACCCTGTCTCAAAAAAACAGAAAAGAAAGAGAGGGAGAGAGAAAGAGAAAGAGAAAGAGAAAAGAGAGAGAGAGAGAGAGAGAATATCAGTGAAGAGGATTTAATTCCCCGTGAATACTGAGAAACAAACTATCTGCATAAATGTAACTCCTCTGATTGTTTTTATTTTCAGAATTTTGTTAATTCTGTGGTGTGTGTGTGTGTGTGTGTTGTGTGCGTGTGTGTGAAGAGAGACAGAGAGAGACAAAGACAGAGACAGAGAAAGCATGCCATGGTGCACTTGTGAAGGTCAGAGGACAACTTTCTGGAGTCAGTTCTCAATTTTCAGCGTGTGGGTTCCAGGAAATGAACTCAGGTCATCAGGTTTAATAGCGAGTCCCCTTTCCTACTGCACCATCTTGCTGCCTTTGAAGTTTCCCACATAAACACACCAGCAATATCACCATACCAACATGCACATCCAATGTTCAGGGTAAATAATTAGTGCTATTATGGGACAGATCTCTTTTTAAGATTTATTTATTTTATGTATATAAGTACACTGTGGCTGTCTTCAGACACACCAGAAGAGGGCATCGGATCCCATTACAGATGGTTGTGAGCCACCATGTGGTTGCTGGGAATTGAACTCAGGACCTCTGGAAGAGCAGTCAGTGCTCTTAACCTCTGAGCCATCTCTCCAGCCCATGGGACAGATCTTATGATATAGTCAAACCAGGTCACTTTCCCAGAGCGGGCTAACTGGTAGGGCATGGAGGCTGAGGAAAAAAAGGACTCAAAAGAACTCCTGGGCTTACTGCTTGAAGAGCTGGACATGTACCCACATTAGCAAAGAAGGAGAAACAGAGGTTGAAGGGGGAAGGTTTGTGACGAAGAGGCTCAGGGTAGTTTGGTGCAGTACACTTGAGATTCCTAAGCTGAGAAGGCAGTCTGTGCTCACCACGCCAGGAGGATATAGGAAAATATACCTCAAGTCAGCAGGGAGGCTGGCCACCTGTCCTCCTGCCCCTGAAGCATCTCAGCAGCTGTTTGCAGAGGTTGCCTTGGCAACATTGTAAGTTGCCAAGCTGGGAGGTTGTAAGGCAGTTGCTTAAGTGGCTACAGCAGCTGGCCACTCAAGATGGGCTGAAGCTGGGCATCCAGAGTAGTGGCTGAAGAGGCAGACTCTTGAATGAAGGAGCTCTTGTTGTTATGGCAATAAGGGTCGCCCCAGCAGCCACAGACACTGGAGCACATGTAGCTGCCAGGATGACAGCCCTGCCAGGTACAGAGCCCAGCAGTAGTGATGCCTGGCCCTGGATCCTACTTGCAGACTAGTGTAACATGCTTGTTTAGGCTCACTGAAGGGTGGAGCTGTCAGTCAAAGGCCTGGGTGTTACCCACCCTGCTTCCCCACCCAGGTGGTTTCAGCACCATGCATAAACACATCCTGAATTCAAGAAACAGGGGTAACCAGGAAACACACACACACACACACACACACACACACACACTTTAGAGCAAGGAGGGTTCTTCCTGTTCTATCTCATCGATCCCCCTCCCTCCCTTCTTCCTCCTACAGATCTTCCACTGTGATCTTTCTTACCTGCAAGTCTGAGGATCACACACATCCCCATGCCTCAGTGGTGACTTTAACCACCCAGTATAATGATAATCTCCATTCCAATGTCTGCCGAGCTGGGAAAGTAAGGTAAGGCTGAGCTCACCTCGGTAGCTCACTGTGTGACAGTTCATCTATCCACGCTCTCTATCCTCAGCCTCTACGTGGCCTCACCCAAGGCGCAATTGGGACCCCTTTGTCCCTTACCTACAGACAGGATGGGAGCAGCAAGCAGGCAACAAAACAAGCAAGAGGCTGAAGGGGTCAGATTTGAGGAGATAGTCTCGTCTAAAGCCATGCAAGCGAGAAGATCCCTACTGTTGGGTAATGGACCTCTAGCATCTCCCAGGCCTCTGCCAACTTGCCTCCATCACATTTTAGCATGCAGCTTGAGGCTGGCTCAGGTGTGTGAAAGGGAGAGGGGGTGGAGGAACAGAAGACAAATATCTCCTCCCTCCATAGAATGGTCTAAAGCACAAATCATTTATAACGTGAGATTTGGGCTTGTATTGAAAGGGCAACATAAACCTCATTTGTTTCCATTTAAGGACCAGGCCTGATGTCAGAAAAAGGCCGTAAGGCACCAGCTTCAGGAAGAGACCGTAAGTCCCAGAAACTAAAGTCATAATACGCCAGCTCTAAGAACAGACCATAAAATCCAGAACAAGATCATAAAACCCCCTCCCAAAGAACAGCCTGGGGATAACCACAAAATGGGAGAATACCTTATCTTGGAATGGGCCCTATGTGGTGGGCAGCCCTATCTCATCCTATGGCTAAAGGTTCATGACATAGGGAAGTGTTGTGGAGAGCCCTGACCTTGTATTTTGATACTAATTCCCCTTTCCTGTGAAGGGCTGCAGAGGAGGTGTGAGTCTGACACAGGTGAATTCTGGTGAACCTTCTGCCCATCTTAATTTGTAAAATAAAGGCTGAAGTCAGTGATTGTGCAGAAGAAGGGGAGGTGGAGAAATAAAGGTTGGTGGAAGAGAGTGGAGGGAGGGAGGAGGACTGGAGGAAGACAATAGAGGAGGAAGAGGATGAAGGAGAGGACGACTGGGAAGCAGGAGGTAGAAGGACAGACGGGAACAGAGTAGTGAAGGGATGAATCTGCTCAATCTGGGCTTACAGAATATATTCATAATTACTGAGTTGTGTTTTTATTGACCGGTCATATTTGGGTTGGAGATTTAAATATCTCCCACTACAGGGATGCAGACCACTGACCACCTGTGAAACCCTAGCAGCCACCAGTGAAATTTTAGATTACATAATCCTTCTAGAGAGTTCCCCCTGGTTCCCTATAGGAAGACCTGTGTGCTTTGTCTGGGGTCTCCATTTTAGAGAATAGTTGACCCCCACATGCTGGTTGTGTCTGCAGAATAAATGCTCTTTGTGTTTACATACTGAGTCTGGGTGCCTTCCTTCAGCGATTTCAGACTCTTACAGTATGATGGCCCAGGGGGTAAAGCACTTGCTTCACACTACGCTACACTGGTGTGCCCCCCACATACACACTTTATTCACACACACAATAATAAAAATAACAAAGTAATTTTTAAAGACGAGAGTCAACCTGATGCTTGTCTCTCACACAGCTGTAGGCAAGAGGTCTAGTCTAACCTCTCCTCCTTTTAGAGCTGGAAGGTATTAGGTTTACTGGAAATTCAAGAGATGGAAAAAGAGAGGGGTCCCAGGAGCCATGTCTGGGAAAACATGGCCGTTCTAAGCTTGGGTGTTGGAGGTTACAATGAGCTGCACCTCAGGAGAAAGCACGGCCTTTTGAGGACCTCAGCTGGCATCCAGTAAGCCTGCTCACTCATGTCATCCTCTTCCCGCTCTTTCTCCTCAGGTTCCATCAGGAACCCATCTGTAAGCACCTCGGCTTCTCCCACAAGGAGGTGTTGGCACATTTTGGCTTCACCAGCTTCGAGGGTCACCCAGCTTCTATCTATCCTGTCTCTCCAGTGGGACTTTGCAACCCATTTCTCACTGACTCTGTTTTTCTCCTTGACTGCTGTGCCCCAGCCTCTCTGTTTCTACTCTTGAACAATAACCCCCAGATCCAGATTTACCAATCACCTTTGCTATCACCAATTGTCTCTTCTCCGGTGCTGTTCATTGTTGACCCACAGTTCTGAGCCGGTCACAGGTCTCCATTAAAGACTCCTTAACTTGGAACCCACACTCAGAGACGCAATCTGCTTTCACTGTGAGCAGAACGCATCTCAGCCCCTTCAGCTCATTTGTAACTGGAGCAGCTGGAGCAGCTGGAGCGATGGCTCAGTGGTTAAAAGCACTTGATGCTTTTGTAGAGGGCCCAGGTTCAGTTCCTAACACCAGCATGAGGACCCCCAATCGTCCATAACTCCAGCTGCAGGGGCTCTGACACTTCTTCTGACCTCTGTAGGTAATAGGCAGGCACACAGTGCAGAGACGTGCAAGCAGAAACACTCAGACACATTACATAAAATGCATAGGCCTTTTGTTTTTTAAAGTAGCAACCATCTACCTCTCTTATCCCTTCAGAGTTCTCTGCACAGCACTACCCATCCCCCACTCTCACTCCCCATCCCCCATCCCCCATCCCCCATTCCCCATCCCCCAACCTCCACCCCCACCACTGTAGCTCTGGCGTCCATGTTTCTTTTTCCTCTTGGTTAACCAAAAATTTCGCCCAGTTCTAAGTACCTTGCTCATAACTTGGCTGCACAGTGGCAAGTTTCTCTTCTTCCCGTTTACTTTTCTGGGGAGAGTATCCATCCTGTAGCTCTGAGCAGAGGGAGAAAGGCATTAGTCACTGCAGGTCAGTGACAAGAGCATCACCTCAAGCCCTGGACATGGGGGTTGGAGTCCAGTGGGAACAATCGCACAGATGGAACATCTGTGAGTTTTCATAGTCTAGTGGGAAGTTCAAGTCCTTGGGTCACTCTGGATATCAATGGCTTTTATGGATAGATATAGTTTGTCCCTTCCTACAGGGCAGCTAAGGAGAAAGCAAAACAAGACCACTGGGAAAAGTACACCAGTGGTTCTCAAGCTGTGGGTCACGACCCCTTTGGAGTTGAATGACCCTTTCATAAGGGTCCCCTAAGACCATCAAAAAAAAAAAAAAAACTCCAAAAAAACCCCACAGATTATTTACATTACTGATGGTCTTATTCATAACAGTAGCAAAATTACAGTTATAAAGTAGCAACAAAATAGTTTTATAGTTAGGGGCTCACCATAACATGAAGAACTGTATTAAAGGGTTGCAGCATTAGGAAGGTTGAGAACCACTGCTCTAGACAATAAACTTGAGATTTGGGGGGCTTGGGTTTTTGTTTTGTTTTTATTAAAGTCTATGTATTTTCTTGTCAGTATGTGCTGTATGTGTTCATGAGTGTAGGTGCCTGTGGAGGCAGAAGAGGGTGTTGGCTCTGAAGCTAAAATTACAAGTGGTTGTGAACAACCCAATGTAGGTGCTGGGAATGAAACTCAGGTTCTCTGCAAGAATAGCAGATGCTCTTAGCTGCTGAGCTGCCTCTCCAGCTCCTCTCTCAGGTTCTAAGGATGATGATACAGTGGAGACATCATAAAAAGTCATTAGTTGGGGCTTGGGGACTTAGCTCGGTGGTAGAGAGCTTACCTAGCAAGTGCAAGGTCCTAGGTTCGATCCTCAGATCCAGGGGGAAAAAGTAATTCGTTGCTCAATTAAGTGTAATGAAATCTTATTTCAGTTCAAGAGAAGGGGTGTCCCGTGGGATGCACAGACTTCTGGGAAGAAACAGGGGCTCCCTCTGGAGTAGAGTGAATAAGGTCATAGACCCACATAAGATAGTTGTTGTTGCTGCTGTTAAAGGTCAAGAGCATCAAAGATGGGGCCAGCAAAGAGGGGAGCCTGAGCTTCCTTGGGAGAAGGATGAGCAGAGAGCACAGGAGAGAGCCAGACACAGACATCCCCAGGGCAGTCCAGGCCCAAGCAGTAAGAAGGGGCTTCGAGAGCTAAATTGGGAGTGAAGACAGCTAGCCTGAAAGAAATGCCAAGACTTCATGGGAAGAACCCGAGAGGCCGCTCACAAGGCGAGAGAGAACACTATCTGTTATGTCCACAACGCCCGGTTCAGGCAATGGCACACAGTAAACAATTTAACGACAAAGATTAAATGAATGAAAATAGAGTTGTATTTAAGTAGGACATTTTTTTCAATCCCTCACCCTAAGTCTCGGGGAATGTTAAAGAGGGGGCAAAAAGAATTTAAGAGCTGGCAGATGAGGATGACGGAAGGCTGTAAAGCACAGCCTTCTGGATATTATATAACTGCCGGGTTCACAAATACAGAGCTGCATAAGAGCCAGCCAATCAGCTTGTCAGCACTGGTGGGGCGGGACTCACGAGGCTCCACCCTTAGCTGAGTTACTATTTGCAGGAATGGTTGCTGGGAGAGAGAGTGGGGGGGGGTGAGGGGGGGTTCCTAGGGAGTGGGGGTGGGGGATGAGGGTTCCGTGGTTGCTGGTAGATTGTTCACACTTAAGTGGATGCGCCATACCTATCTATGCACATATGGGCAGTTTTAAAACCCAGAAGGTTATAAAACAGAGGAGGAGGAAGAAGATGGAGACAAAAAACAACCGTGAAGAACATGAAAGTGTAAGGGGACATGTTGGGGGGTGGAGGGGATTTGATGGAGTCAGGGTCAGTTTAGAACTAGATACATTGTATACATGTATGGGATTGTCAAATAATAAAAATTAAGATAGAATCTCACTGCAAAAGGGAAGTGAGGGAAGGAAATTACCAGTTTCCACGTTTTTATGAATCTCTCTTAAAGCAGGATATTGCTTCAGGTTCACTCTGTTAAACAGAGCCCATAGAAACGATGGGTCAGATAACTTCTCCAGGTGACTGAGAACATTGTATACCACTCTCTCTACAGGAACAGAGTTTCTACAAGCTTCATAAGAATCCTTTAAAATGTTCAACAGAGAGAGTGTCAAAGCATAGTTTCATCGGACACAGGTAGACATTATCATGAAATACTGTCCTGGGGGGACAAAACTTAGACGCCGGTAATATTCTCATTCTTTCATTATTTCAACTTTGCTTTATTGTAAGTCACTAATCAGTATCTGTCAGCGGGACTGAACAATTTCTTCTTTCTTTCTTTTTTTTTTTTTTTTGTGCATCAGGAGTACGAGGGGGTGGGGGTGGGGGGGCGTGGCCATAAGGAGGATATTAGAACACAGCAAATGCTACTCAGTCGCTTTACACCCCAGCCTTGTTGCAATTCAGCCATGGTGCCTTCAGTTAGGAGCAGAAGTGGCTTGTTACCTTGTACATGATAGAATAGTTAACAAACATAAAAGGGTGTTCCCACGAAAGGCATACCAGGCCTTTTAGCCCACTAGAGAACCCTAGCATCCAGAATGGCAAATACCAGTTAACAGGCTCAGTTGTGATGGGGTGATGAACACATGTCACTTACAGCATAGATTTTGTCTGTGATGAAGGAGCGTTCCCTTAGGCTTTCTAGGAAAGGAAACAGCTTGGTGATTGCATGGGCTATCTCTATTTTATTTTCCTTGAAGTACTTTAAAAATACTTCATTAAAATGTTCCTCTTTCTGGATCACTCCAAACATGCTAAGGTGGAGACGAGAGAACACGGTGAGAAAATAAACATGAGGACTTCATAGCACATTTCCCAGTCTCTCCCACCAAAGAAATTCAGGCCCAAATGACTTCACATATATGGTTTTAAAAAATAAACTACCAACCTCAAATAAACTCTGCCAGTAAACAAAGAAGAGAAGAGGAAGAAGAGGAGGAAGAGGAAGAGGAAGAAGAGGAAGAGGAGGAAGAAGAGGAGGAAGAGGAGGAAGAGGAAGATGAAGATGAGGAAGAAGAAAAGAAAGACTTCCTAACTTGCTATAGAAGGACAGAAAAATCTTGACACTCAAATTTTAAAAGATAAAATAAAAAGTAACATGTCAGTATTTTTTGCAGATGCAGCCTGGAAACACAAAAACAAAACAGTAAATCCAATCTAGAAACATTCACAAGGCATAACACATAACTAAGTAGGACCTTTTCCGGGAATGCAAGACATATTTAACATCTAACATTCAAGAACTAGGGGGCTGGAGTTGGCTCAGTGGTTATGAGCACTGTCTGCTCTTCCAGAGAACCCAGGTTCAATTCCCAGCACCCAGGTGGCAGCTCACAACTGTCTCCAACTTCAGCTTCAGAAGTTTGACACCCTCACACAGACATACATACAGGCAAAACACCAATGCATATAAAATAAAAGTTAAAAAATTAAAAAAATAATCAAGGACTATATCACCACACTGACAGAAATAATGGTATAAAAAATGTTAACTTCAGAAGTCCCAGAAAAGATAGTTGATAAAATTAAACATTGGTCATTATTTTAACTCCCAGAAAACTAAAATAATACAAAGTAAATGGATTGATTTAATTAAATATGTAGGCATGCCTACAAACAAAATCCTGTAGCAAGCATTAAACTTGGAAGCCAACTATTAAGTATTTTCCCACTCAAGCTGAGTACAAGACACAGGTATACTCAACATTTCAATTCAATGTGGATTGGAAAGCCTAGCCAACACAATAGGTAAGAAAAAGAAAATTTTAAATAAGCCTTAAAAGAAATAACTAGCCAGTCGTGGTGTGCACTTAATCCCAGCACTTGTGAGGCAAAGGTATAGGCAGATCTCTGAGTTCCAGGCCAGGCTGATCTATAGGTCAAGTTCCAGGACAGTCAGGGCCACATGGAGACATCCTGTCTCAAGAAGAAGACAAAGAAGACAAAGGAAGAGGAGAAAGAGGATGAAAGAAAATAAAAACTATATCATTGTTTTCAGGGGACCATATATTTTAAAAAGCTAAAATAATTTATAATCAAACTTAATTAGTAATTTCAGCAAAGTATCTGGATTCAACGCCAATATGCTGAAATCTATTGTATATTTAAAAACGAGCAAGCAACAAGTTGAAATAAAAATAGAAAAGCAATTTCCAGAGGTATCAAAAGCCATCACCGATAAAGATAAATCTATCAAAAAGCATGTGGAGATACTAAATGAAGATCACCAGCCAGACACGGTGGGTGGTACACACATGTGATTCTTGCACTGAGGAGGTTGAAGGAGAGAAGCCATGAGTTCAAGGCCATCGTGGATGACAAGTACCATGTTTTGCTTTGTTTTTAAGACTTTTTAAATCTTTAAATGGATCATGAAATACAGTAGATGCATACAATGGAATTTTACTCAGCTGTAAGGCTGGAACTGTGAGCTTTGAGGGGAAGTGGATAAAAATGGAAAATATTAAGTGTGGCAACTCAGGCTTGGAAAGACAAACACTGCATGTTCTCACCTAGATGTTGTGGTGGTTTGAACAGGAATAGTCTCCATAGACTTCTGTGTTTGAATGCTTGGCTGTAGGGAGTGGCACTATTAGGAGGTGTGGCCTGGTTGGAGTAGGTGTGGTCTTGTTGGAGGAAGTGTGTCACTGTGGAAGTGGGCTTTGAGGTCTCCCATGCTCAAGGTACGACCAGTGTGGTACACATTCTGCAGCCTGCAGATCAAGATGCAGAACTCGCAGCTCCCTCTCCAGCACGACATCCCCCCACATGCTGCCATACTCCCCGCCATGATGACAATGGACTAAGCCTCTGAAACTGTAAGCCAGTCCCAATTAAATGCTTTTCCTTTATAACAGTTGCCATGGTCATGGTGTCTCTTCACAGCAAGAAAACCCTAAGACGAAATAGATCCTAGTTTCTAATGTTTATACGATGTGTTCATGTGGGAGGGACTGTGTGTTAAGGAAAGAATGGAAACCAGAAGAAAAGGAAAAAAAAAAAGATTACAGTGTGTTGAGTGTCTGCGTATGTAGTATAACAATGTGAGTTAAAACTGGAAGGGGATCCTGGGGGTGGAAAAGTATAAGTGAAGAGATGGGATGGGGAAAGGAGACATGTAGATGGAGAGTCAACTAAAACTGTGTATGGAAGAAGACTAATGAAACCAGGACTTGTTAAACTAATAAAAATTAAATTATTTGAACAGAGCGCTCTGTGTAGATGGATAAAGGCAGTCCCAGAAGCTGTAGGTTAGTAAGTAAAAATCTCAGTACCAATGACTTATGGATCAGACAGGCCTCTGCAGCCTTCAAAACAACGAAGGCAATCTCCAATCTTGTCACTTGTCCATGGGAACTAGATGCTATCACTGAAGACACCAAGAGCCTGGTCACAGGTCATAGAGAAGCCAAGCTGGACTGGAGCCAGAAGCTTCCTCCCAGTTGGCTAGCCTTTACAGTTCAAGAAGTTGCTTTGCCAGTTGTTGGGGGAGAATTGTCACCAGTAGTCAGCAGTAGACCCTGTATGCAACAGTACCAGCAGGGCAAGCTGAGCCTACTGGTTGGATAATAGAAAGCCAGCTGACTGCCTACACAAGATTTCCACAAGATCAGAGCCTTCAACATCCTGTCAATGAAGCCAGAGAACACATGTTGGCCCACCCACCTTGAGGATTGATACTTTGTTAGTATTTCAACTGGGGAGATGTTTTTTTCTTCACTGGTACACATATCAGGTACATGTGCTCCTGTACACAACCCTAATGAAACCGATTGGGTCACAAAAAGATGTGAAAAGAGAAGGGAGCTGGGTGGGAAGAGGAAAGGGATTAGTGAGAGGTGGAATACAATGAAATGCAGGAGACCCACTATTATGTATGATTTAAACATATTAATTAAAAGCATTCAAAAGGAAGAGGGGCTGAAGAGGCAGCTCAGTTAGTGAAACGCTTACCCTACAAAAGTGAAGATGTGAATGTAAACCCCACACATGGGGATAAAGAGATGACCCAGAGGTCAAGAGTCCTTGCAGAGGACCTGCATTCAGTTCCTAGCACCCACACAATGGCTTGCAACCATCCATAACTCTAGTTCTGGGGGATCTGACACCGTCTTCTGGACTCCAAGGGGACCAGCACATGCATGGTGTGTGTACACAGACACAGACCTTGCTTATGTTTGACTTTAGCATCTTCTTAACTGACTCTCTGGGATCACCTAAGATTTGCTGAGTACAGATGACAGCAGACTTTGAGGGTGCGTCACCAGGGGTATATCTGTAACCACATTATTTGGTATGGGGTGGTGGCTCAGGATGGTGTCTTATCTGCTCATCCTCTGTGAAAGCTTTTGTTAAGTAGATGACATAACAGAAACCCCTGAATGTTTTGCAGATTGGGGAAGCCATTAGAGAGACATCTGGATGCATCTAAGGGAACCAGGCTGGGAGATCTGGCTGCACAGCTGTAAAGTTCTAACATTATTATGGTATGGTTAAGATGCATATGATATCTGATAATGTTATTAACAAAATCCTACTACAACCTGTTCTTGTAAATGTAAAGAAGCTACAGGCGTCTGGGGACTCTGGGATATTAGCAGATTTTCATGCCTCACCTTGCCCAAACCGCCCATCCTCTGTATAACTTGATAAAGAAGAATATAATACAGGGTTGAGACATAAAGGCTCAAGAGGCTTTTGAGAGAGCTAAGATCCTTGTAGGACAGGATAAACGGCTGTGTAGGACACCACTGCAGTATCCCTTCCTGTTGGGAGACACCAGGAGTTCAGAAGGCTATATAGCTGGGGCCTATGGCAAAAGCACAAATGAATAACGTTTGGCCTTGGTCGATGAAAAGAGCAGAAGCCATCATACAGCACTAGGAACAGCAGCTGTGAGAGCTACACAAAATATTACAATGGAGGAATCTGTAGGGTGATAGGTCCAAGCTCACCTCCGCGTGAAAAACTTAGCAAATCCCACCAATCCCTGGGCTGGGCTTGAACCCTGACCACTCCCCCACCCTGGAAATCTCACCCTGCAAAGCACCTCTCCCAAGAAGCCCTACCTAAGTGTCAGTAAACTCTTGCTGCTTCTCTGCTGAGCAGAGACGGCCCCCTTCTTGTGTCTCTCCCAGTAAGTCTCTTGTGGTCTGTTGTGCAGAGGCACTTTGTGGTATCCTTGGCTCTCAACCACCAGGATACTGTCCCCTTGGAGCTGTAATACTTCCACTGGGGGAAGACTGAAGGGTTTGGGGTCAGTATGGGCTCAGGACCCCCAAGACCAACTTCTCAGCATAAAGATTTATTTGCAGTGGTGGCGCAAGCCTTTAATCCCAGCACTGGGGAGGCAGAGGCAGGCGGATTTCTGAGTTTGAGGCCAGCCTGGTCTACATAGTGAGTTCCAGGACAGCCAGTGCTACACAGAGAAATCCTATCTCGAAAAACAAAAAACAAAACACAAAACAAACAAACAAACAAACAAACAAAAAAAGATTTATTTGTCCCAGAGAGATAAAGGGCTGGAAATAAGAGACAAAGACAGGAGACAGAAGATGGGGGGTGGGGGAGAAGGGAACGAGGAGGAAAGGGCTGTCTCTGGATAGAGAAGAGACAGATGTGGCCCATAGAAAACTGGCATTTTATAGGGGTAAAAGGGGAACTCTGTGTTAAGATGAGGTGTTTAATTTTTACTGGGCATGTTAATTAGATGAGCCAAAGGGGGCTTTTGATTACTGGACTTCAATATTTTAATAGCTGGACCTTGGTAGTCAGCCTCAGGAGGAGGAAGTGGCCAAATATGGGAATATACCTTGGTGGCTAGTTTCGGGAATATAATCTAATGTTTTTAGGCAGAGGGAATCGGGGAGAAGGGCAAGGCCTGCCAGAGCCATGTTTGCCGAGCTCAGCCTGTCTGGAGTCCCTTCAAGGCCGTTTCCCTCAGAGCTGTAACACTTACAGAAACCATAACTTCTTCCACCCCTAATGACTAAAAATAGCTTATCTGATAAAGGTCTAGATTAAAGCCAAACTCCTTTTGGTGTAGCACAGAACCAAACCCTACAAAGGTGACACACACACTTACAACAGTGAAATGTGATGTCTGCAAGCCACAGTGCCGATGCCATGCAGGCTGTCCTAGGGCCAATGTCCTTTAACACCACTGAGCATTCTCCAGCAACTAAACCAACAGCTAAAGAGTTTAAAGCCCAAAAGTACCATGCACAGGTGGGAAGGGGATGAAAATCCTGGGGCCCAGGATGGGTTACCTCCCTGTGCGTGGTTGGTCAGAGAAGCCCCTGAGGTTCCTCAAATTATATAGGCTATTGCTACTTCGGTTGGCTGTATACCAGGATGAAACAATAGGGCCTTATTGCTGAAGACACTACATGTTTGTGCTTTGACTAAAGGGTGAGAAATTCAGCTGTGACATAACTGGAAATTCACATCCTGCTGGCTGGCTTCTGTAGTATCAGAAGGGGCTGCACAGGATGTTTGTGAGGAACTGTCACCAAAACTTCAGCTTGGCTATTGTCCCTGCATTTTGAAACACTGACTTTCTAGCAGGATGTACCTGGTTGTGCAATAGTGGCTCGGCTGTCATGGGTAAAACCTTCCGATTAGATGGAAGGCCCACGCCAGAAAAGGGAGTTCACATCTGGTAGCGTATGCCAGTACAAAAACATGTAGCTGAGGAGGTCACAGGCCTCAGTGGGAAAGCGATTTCTATATGGATTTTCTAGATGGATTGGATATGTCCACTCAACTGCCTTCTAAATATGTGTATTTGCACCATAGGCTCTGTCACTGTCAGCTTCAACTCATAACTACTTGTGAAGCTCCAAATAACAAGTGACTTGTTACTGTGGCATGGATGGCCTGTTTATTAGCCATAGGTGGACATCTATAGTCATCCCTTCCAATGCTCAGGGATTATTGCAAGAGATAAGGTGGAAAGAATGTAATAAAGAGAGGAGAAAGGAGTAGAATGCTGTGTAACAGTTTCCTCAGAGATTGAAACATTCCATCCTGATGGTAAGATCCTTAAGCAAGAAGGTAAACAATTCAATAGCTTCAGGAAGTCCCTGAAATTGACCAGTACCTATAGGCCCCTCTCTGCCAGAATGAGAAATCAGAGCTCAGAGTCTTTCTCAGATGAAGTGAAGGCAGGCAAGCTGCTAAGAAGACTCTCAGAGCAGAGAAGCAGCAAAGAATTAATTCTGAAATCAGAACAGCTTCCTTGAAGAAACAGAAACCAACTGAGCTGCCCGGTCGTGGTTTAGACCAACCAAGGCACCAGGAAAGGAAATTGCCCAACCTGTTTGAGCTGCTTGCAGGCTGTACAGTGTGTTCCAGATTACTAGCTTTGTGAGCTGTTGGCTTTGTTGGGTGGTAAATGGTGATGCAGCTTTGAGTCATTTCTGTTTCTGTGAGTAACCCCAATAAAACCCGTTGGTTCACCAAGTTGGACATCGCTGGTATCCATACTTTGGTCTGTCATGGTTTCTATGATGGTGAACATTGTGTTTAGAGGATTAATTTGCTATGCAAAGCTTATAAAAAGCAAAATTGTTTTGAGCTTGTATAAGCCATGAGGAAGTTACTCCTACCTTGAATGTACCCTGTCAGCTAGCCCGAGATAGACCACTTCCTGATGCAGTTGAGCTATTCTTAAAACCTGCTGATTGTTCGCCTCCTCAGCTATTTCTACAAGGTAGTGGGTCACAAGAACAAAAAAAAAGTGTTAAATAACACTTTTGTATGAAACCCTTGCTTGAATGACTAAGTTACCAGCTGGATATCTGTTACAAAAATCAAGCCTTGCCTGCTTGCAAGACAAGATATGAGATATTTTGGCTCCCCCAAATTACAATATTATGCTTTTTGCTTTTATAATCCTTGAACTAACAACAGCCAAGGCCTTACCTGAGGAACTCTTTCTGGTTTGGTTCTGGTCAGGTTTTGTTGTTGTTGTGGTGGTGGTGGTGGTATTTGTTTGTTTGTTTGTTTGTTTGTTTTAATAAAAAGCCTCTACTTTACTAAAACCAAAACATGGGACTGGCGAATCTCTGAACGGCCCCAGACCCACAGTGGTTCCCTGTCTGGAGTGGGTAGATGTGTAACTGTTCTTTCCCATCCCTGCATCGAGAATTGCTATCAGTAGGTGCTGAGAGGTTACACTTGAGGGATGAGCCCCCTTACAGAGCATCTGATCCCAAGTGGTCATATACATATAGACAAAGGAGCAACACTAAAGGAACTCAGCAGGCTGTGCACATGTGTATACATACATGCATACATACATACATACATACATACACACATACATGTGTAAGTATAACAATAATAACGAAAGAGGAAGAGGCCACTGCTTTGCAAGGGAGTGAAGGGGACCAGGGGAGAGGAGAATGGACATGATGTACCTATGTATGAAATTCAAAAGCATTAAACATCTCAGTTTTGTCTTAACATTCCTGCTGAAAACCCACTCTCTGTGTCTGCTCATGTGTCTCTGGGCTATCTCTCTTCAATCCATTTGTTAGTCCCTATGCCAGAGCACCCCACTGTCTTGGTAACTGCAGGTTTGAAGAATGTTTCAGAGATGGAAAGAGTGACTCATCCATCTATCTATATTCCTCTCTAAGACTGCTCTGGCTCCTCAGGGACTCCTCAGTACCATGTAACTCCGAGGTTCAGCATCTCCATTTTGGTGGTGGTGGGGGAACCCCAAACTCAGAATCTGGTGTGAAGAGCTGTTGAACATCCTATAGGAGTCATGTTGACTCCGTAATCTTTTTAGATAGTGTTGACAGAGAATACATAGCCGGACAAAGGCAAAACAGGACCCAGTCAGAACAAAGTCTTAGTACATCACCCCCACTTTCTGTTCTGCCGGACTTCTTCTACAAAGAAGCAGTGCCCCTAAAATAATGCTAGGTATTGGCAAATAAAGATTTCGGGATCCCTGCCCTCCTCCCTCAATTACGCCACAGCTGGGTGTGGGGAGGGGTGGGCTGGGAACTCAAGGTTTAAGTTTCTTTTGAAACTTAACAGTTTAATAGAAAATGAAACCAGGAATTAAACTTGGATAAAGAGGAAGTGCTAGGCCTTCATCCTATCCCTTAGCTCTTTCTCTAGAATGAAGAAATTGCTAGGGTTCTTTCCTGACCGCTGGTGGGTCCACCCCAAACTACATTGCCGGTGCGATAAAAATAACAAATACATATAGACAGCTTCATGGGATAGCAAGGGGCACCTCCACTGCCTGCCCCTCACCTCCCAACCCCCCTCACCACAACCCCACCCCACCCCAAGAGGAGCAGGGCAGGGCATTAAGGGGAAACCAGCAGACTCATTCCTTCCCTCCCTGGAGGAGATAACCTAAGGCTGGGTGTTCCCCGGAGGTTGGTCGGTAAATGGCTCCCGTCCTGACCCTCTTACAGGAAGGAGTACAGGACATAGCACCCCAAGTGTACCACTTTGGAACCCTTTGAGATGAGCAATGAAAAAGAGCACGTGCTGAGGAAGGCTTTCTCTGAAAGCCCCTCTTTTGCCTAAAGGCAGATCTTTGGAGAGAATTCTCTCAGATCAGTGCTTCCCTGGGAGTTTGATCCGAGAAGAATGAGTGTCTCATGCCAGGAGAGAAAGCATGAAGGCAACTCTCAGAGAAACTCTGTCTCAAGCTACCATCCCTTCTATCCGTTTGGTTTCGCCTAAAGCACTTCACAGGCTGCCTACGGCCCCTTCCCTCTCTTCCGAAAGGATGCTCTCTTGTTCGTTAGTAAGTTTGCTTTCTGTGGTACATTAGCCCGTCTGGTATCTGACTTTCACAGACTCGCTTAAGGAGTCCTCTAGGAGTCAAGGCCTCCCTCCAACCTCTCCCTCACCTCATCCCAAGCACCCTCCCACCTCCTCCCCAGTTAGCCACCTTGGGTCTGGGGGAATCTGCAGGGGACACTTCAGCCTTCTTCCCGGTGGGCGTCTATTCTGGTCAACAGCAAGTACAGAGAACAGAAAGCAGAGCGAAAGCTAGGACCTCACCTCGAGCTGGGGTGGGTTTAGGGAAAACTTTAGTGAAATTTGCATTTAGCTCTTTCCCCCCCCCCTCCCCCGCTGCGTCTTTCCCTGCAGAACTTGAGTACCCCTTTCCCTCTCACGGGTCTCTGCAAAGTCTATCCTGCCCTCTGGTGGTAGCACTTTGTTACTGCACAGTCACCTTCAGAAATAAAGATTGAGTGGCCTTTAGCCTCTCTCCAACTTTTGGAGATTTGGTGGTATTTGCTTTACACATAATGAAATATCTTGGAGATTTGACCTGTAGAAGTTACTTCTCTGCTGCTTGATAAAATACCACAAGCAAGGCATCGTAAAGGAGAGTTTATTTGGGCTTTTACGGTTCCAGAGGGGAAAGAGCCCATCATGGCAGGGAATCTTAGCAATCAGTGCAGTCGTGGTACAGGAACAACGGAGCTCGAATCTCTAGCTGCAGGAATAGAGCGAGGGAACTGGAAATGATGTGTGCCTTCGAAACCCCCTCCCCAGATGTACTTCCTCAAGGTATGCCATGTCTAATCCTCCCCCAAACAGCACCTTAGACTGGAGACCTCACACTCAGTCACCTAAGCCCATGGGAAAGGGACATTTTCATTCAAATCACCATACCCAGAAATGGCAGACTTCTCAGACATCATCAAAATATTCCCCTAGTAAGTGATCATGCAACGGGCCGTCTGCCCATCTAGAGAGTACTAGTATAAAATTACAATGGAGCAAGTTGTTAGGGTCCAGGAGTCTCCCCACAAACCACAGAAATACCTATCTCAATTAAAGAGGGATGGCTTATTGAACTCACACCCGAAGACCAGGATGACAGGTCAAAGATACGCTCTGGACATTTCTCAGGACAGGCTTATAAAGACTAAAACTGCGAAACCCACAGGGAGCTCAGGCAAGAAGCTGGAAGGGCTGCCCGGTAGACGGCCCTGACTCAACCCATTTTAGACATAACAGTTTGTATTGACCTTTAATTTGATGGGCCCTACCTGAAGCTTATAGTTGGGGAATTTCTTAAAATTAGCAAACCCCATAACATAGGGAACATAATAGGATATGTGGTCAGCGTGACCCTGCTCTGAGTAGAGTTATTTTTCTGCAGGCACATTACAGCAACAATATGAAGTAGCTGGCGGCATGGAACAAAATGGCTACCGCTGTGCTAGGGGGCAGGGTGGGGGGCCTTACCAGAGGTTTAAAAAAAAAAAAGCCTTTTCTAAGCCCAACCTTTCCTCTTGAACCCCTTCAGTCTTGCAGAGACCAAAAAGAAACAATGATACAAAAGAGAAGACACTGAGCAAAAAGGAAAAGCAGTTAGTCAATTCCTCTGTGGCCCCAGGTGATTACTAAACCGAGTCCTTTTTTTTTTTTTTTTTTTTTTAAATCACTAAATGAAAACTCAGGAGTTGCCAGGGACTTTAACCAGGTCTAGCAGATGTGATAGTGTTCAAGCTATAGTGTCCGACTCTGTGGGTGGCCACCCCTGAACAGAAGTGCTGTGTTGTGCTGATACCTGCAACTCTGCCTGTGGAGTTTTATCTGGCCAGACTGGATACTGAAACCCTGAAGCAATGCAAACCGGAAGTTCGGGAGTTTTCAGGTAGCCAGAAGTAGGCCTCAACCACTGAGGAGCAGGAAGTTCTTGGGTGAGCGTCATAGTGCCTTGGCTCTTCTGTAGAAAAACTCTGGTCTCTTTCCTCTATTACTACTTCCTTCCTTTAAAACAACTTCCTTACAGGGCTGGTGGAGTTGTTCTGTGGTTAAAAGCACTTGTTGCTCTTGTGGGACACTCAGGTTTGGTTCCCAGCACCCGCATGGTGCTAGACGAGCATCTGTATCTCCAGTTCCAGGAGAATCTGATGCCCTCTTCTGGCCTCTGTGGTTACTGCACACACATGGTGCGTATACATGGAGGCAAAACACATATACACATGAAACAAAAATTTTTAAAATCTTATTAAAGTTATTTGGGGGTATGTGTTATGTGAGTATAGGTGTCTATGAACACTGACACCCTGGTGTGTGGAGATCAGAAGTCAGCTGTCACCTTCCACCTTGCTGAAGCAGCCTTTCTTGTTTCTGTTCCTACTAAGTGCTTCAGGCTAGCTGGCCATTGAGCTTCTGGCTGATTCCCCTGACTCTCTCTCCCTCCTCTGTCCTGTAGGAATGTCAGGATCACAGATGCAGGCCACTGCATCAACTTCCTATGTCACTTCTGGTAACCAAACACAAGTCATCAGGCAAGTGCTTTTATCCTCTGAACGTCTCCAGGGCTGCTTCACCACAGTTTACAATCTCATATCTCCGTGTCTGTTTCCTGAGGAGATCAAAACCAAGACTCCAGAAAGTGGAGAGGTGGCTTAGCAGGAAGGAGCACCTGTGGCTCTTGCCAAAGATCTGGATACAGTTCCAGGCATGGTGGCTCAGTAACTCCAGGGGCCCCAAACTCCTTTCAGCCTCCGAGAGCATGAAGCACACATAAAAGGAGTTGAGACACATACATATAGACAAATACTCATTCATTTAAAGGAAAAAATGAATATGTATTTTAAAAATTAAAAACTCTAAGATATCAGGAAAACACAGGTTGACTTCAAAGGCTTGAGTCTGTGTTGAGCTAAGTCAGAGAGTTCTATCTTGGTGCTTGTCCAGTCAATAAAACCAATCATAGTGAATTTCTGATTTTACTCATAAGCGAGTTTCCTGCCTGACACCTGGGGATGGGAGCCAGTAGGGGTTTCACCACATCTTGAGACAGAAGAAAGATTTTCATCACATAACTCTTCTGATTTCCTGCCTCTGAAGTGCTCCGTTTCCTCCCACAATGCCCTAGGAGCAGGCGAGGTGCATCATATATGGGGTCAGAGCTCATTCGATGCAATAGTCATAAAGTTGGGGCTGGTGGCAGACTTAATTCTCAACAGCCCAGTTACTTTATTTGTTTTCATTAAAGAGTGGCTCACTGGGCTGGTGAGATGGCTCAGTGGGCAAAGGTGCTCACTACACACGCATGGAGACCTGAGTTCGACTCCCAGAATTCACATAAAGATGGAGGGAGAGAACCATTTCCACAGAGTTATCCTCTAACCGCCCTACAGGTGTCCCCACGCCATAAGCACACATGCATAATAATATTCTTTGTTTGTTTTTCAAGTCAGGGTTTCTCTGTGTATCTCTGACTATCCTGGAACTCAGTCTGTAGATCAGGCTGGCCCTGAACTCAGAGATCTGCCTACCTCTGTCTCCTGAGTTCTGGGATCAAAGGTATGTGGCACTATGGCCTGGCTAAATATTTTAAAAATTAATTGTAGCCTGAGGTTGAAATTCAGTCATTTACCTTTATAGTTCTGATACTATCTTTTAATGATGTGGAAGTGGGGTTTAATGAAGACATTGTTACGTAGCCTTAAAAAGCAGGAAAAAGAAGTTCTCAGAAGAAAGAAACAGATGCCCAAGAACATGGATGTGGGCTTCTTAAAGACAAGTCACCCTTGGGGAGGTTTTGTTTTGTTTTGTTTTGTTTTTTTGTTTTTTGTTTGGTTTTTTTTAATTTGAAATCAAAGTAAATTTTGTACCATTTAAGAAATTATAACTTCATCTTGATAATAATTATACAGATTTCTACCAATAGGTTATGGCTATGCAATAAGTCCTAGCTAATCCCCCCTGTTCCAACAAAACTTTGGGGAGGTTTTAATCTTTTTTTTTTTTTTGCGTAGTATAATTGATTAATTTTTAATTTTAAAAAAATCATAAGCCGGGCAGTGGTGGTGCACGCCTTTAATCCCAGCACTTGGGAGGCAGAGGCAGGCGGATTTCTGAGTTCGAGGCCAGCCTGGTCTACAGAGTGAGTTCCAGGACAGCCAGGACTACACAGAGAAACCCTGTCTCGAAAAACAAAACAAAATCATAAAGCTTTAAAAATCATAAACATACAGCCATACCACTACCACTACAATCAAGATGTGTGGTTTTTTTTAAATTATTTTTTGTTTAGTTTTGTTTTGTTTATTTGGTTTTCTTTGTTGGTTTGTAAGTCAGGGTTTCTCTGTATAGCCCTGGCTATCGTGGAACTCCCTCTGTAGACCAGGCCTGGAACTCAGAGATCCGCCTGCTTCTCCCTCCCCGAGTGCTGGGGTTAAAGGTGTGTAGCCCCAGGATCCAGCAAGATCTGATTCTTATTAAGTTAGGTGAAGCCACTCAAAGCCTGACTCCTTGGCACGCTGAGACCTTCCGGCTGACGGAAGTGTGACAGGTGTTCTCTGTGGTACCTGGAAGCAGAAAGGAATGTGGACAGACAGGCCTTGCTTGCTAAGCCCACCCACCCCAGCACATCCTTGCTGCTTAGATGTCCTCTCTGTCCAGCCGTGCTTCCTTCCACACAGCTGTCGGTCCGTTGTGTCTCAGCAGACAGGTCCCGTTCTCCCTGTGTCTGCGTCTTCACTCCTGAAGGCTCCCATTTCACATACAATTTTAGTCAGTAAATCCTGCACCCTTTCCTTTCAGCAAGCTGCCCTTTGTTATAGGAGTATCAGTTGTAGACCTCGTCATGGGTGAAGAAAAGAAGTCTTTGGGGAAAAGGTGAGATGGTCCGGTAGGGAAACCACTTGCCACACAAGCCTGACCTGAGTTAGACCCCCTGACACTCAGGGAAAGGTGGAGGATTCCTCTGATTGCCACATGGGGGCCATCATCATCACCACCTTATCATCATCACCACCATCACCACCACCACCATCATCACCATCACCATAATAATAATAATAATTTTTCAATAAATCTTTTCTTCCTTACAACTTCATTGTTTTGACTTTAGCATTTAGGCCTGGTACCCAGGAACTTCCTAACGGCTTCTAGAAATACCTCCTGTATCCATAAAATACACAAGCAAACAAATATATGTCCAACTGTATCCACTGTATAATGGAAACACTGGAAAGAGGGATCTCATTAAATAAGCGACTATTCATAGACACAATAGAGCGTCTTCAACCAAGGAGCGATGAGGTTCTGACACTAAAAGAAGTTTAATATATGTCCAAAGGTAATTGCCAAGCAGTATCCATGGTAACATGTTACCAAGCCTCAGGCCACAGCCTGTACCCCCAAGAAATGAAATTCAGCTGGCCTATCCTCAAGGTTCCAATTAAAACAACCAAACGAGTAGTAAAGCTGACAAGGGAGGTGTGTTTCATGTCCAGTGGCGTTCCCTCAAGCCCAGCGTTAGGAAGTCACGGGGGACGCAGAGCTAAGCAGTCCACACCAAGGTGGGTCCTGTCCCCCGCTCACCCGTCGTTGCCTAGACTCCACGCTGATCCCGTAAGGTGTCTGACAAGCTGTAAGTCTGCTTCTGGGAGACAAGCTCTCTGCTGCAGCAGATGCCTTTGCCGTCACACAGCATGAGACTCACGGGGGAAATCCCCACTTCTTATCATTTTTGGTTGTGAGCCTAGCCTTTAACGGCTGAGCCATCTCTCCAGCCCAGTCCCCACTTCTTGAGGTCAATTTTTTTTTCAATAATCTGATAGACTGAGAAACACTAGCTTGTCTTTGAAATGTCTTCATTTCTGCCAGGTCAGTTGCAGTAGCGGGGACAATAATGAGTAAGACAATAATAGTAAGTCTGTGTTCAGGGGGGGAAATCTGAGATTTCAGGGAGACATATACATCAAACTATTATTAATAGTTCATTGTTCCATGGGGGAGTGGTTTGGGGAGGTGGTTCTGGTGGACTTCCATCTCCCAAGAACATATCTCTGTATTAATCTTTAAATTATACTTGTTAGCATCTAAATAATAGTGTTTTAAGGAGGGGCCCTGAAAGCTGGGGACACTGTAACAGATGTGTGTCTGCCTTGCAGGCAGATGCCTTCCATTTATAAGGTTGTTTAAAAATTCAGACTCATCCCCTCGTTCGCTGACCCAGAGCACAGCAGACTAAATGTTTGACATGGGAAAATTCTTGAGGACAAAGGAGTTTATTCAAGCAGAACTGACAGCCATGAGCTGTCCTATAATCAGCAGAGACTGCCTTCCTGCCTGTGCTGGGGGGAGGGAAGTCCAGGAGAGCCAATAAGGGGGCAGGAAAGGACCCTCTTTCTTTCTGGCTTATGCCCATGCCTATGGCCTTCACTTTGGTGGCTGAGCTGGAGGGTAACTGGGAAGAAGTTGCTAGAAGGACCCCTGTGCGAGTCAGAAGACCTCAAACCCTGGACATAGTTAACAGAGGAATGTGAAAGGAGGGTAAGAGTGAACAGGAACTTTGCCTTGGAGATTAGCATAGAACCCACCTTCCAAACAGGTGTGGTAGTACATGCTGGGTGTCCCAGTCCTCAGGAAGTAGAGGAAACAATTTGTGGCTAGCCTGGTCTACATAGCAAGATTCTGTCTTAAAAATAGAAGGAAGAGAAGGAAGTTCCTTTGTAAGAACAATATGTTCTCTTAACTGCATGGCTGATATTAATACTGAAAATCAAACTCAGGTCCTCTGTAAGAGCAATGTATACTTTTTCTTAATCTCTGTCTCTGTCTGTCTCTGTCTCTCTCCTATCTATCTCTCTTTTTTTAGAGATTTGTTTATTTTATGTATATGAGTACACTGTGGCTATCTTCAGACACACCAGAAGAGGGCATCAGATCCCATGACAGATGGTTGTGAGCCACCATGTGGCTGCTGGGAACTGAACTCAGGACCTCTGGAAGAGCAGTTGATGCTCTTAACCACTGAGTCATCTCTCCAGCCCCCTCTCTTTTCTTGAAACAAGGTTCACTAAGTAGCTCTGGCTGTCCTAGAACTCACTATGTAGCTGGGGCTGGCCTTCAACCCACAGAGAGATCCACCTGCCTCTGCCTCCCCACTGGGATTAAAGGTATGAATTGGCACACTCCTCTGCTGTATGCACTTGCAACTTCAGAGCCCCCACTCCAGTCCTGTGATTGTTTTAAACATCAGCTCACAGCCTAGAGTCATCTGAGAGCCTAAGTAAGGAATTGCCAAAATCACATTGGCCAATGGGCATGTCTACTGGGGATTGTCTTGATTGTTAATAGGTGCAGAAAACCCCGGCTCATTGTGGGCGGTACCATTCCTTAAGCAGGAGGTCCTAAAGATGACAGCTAGATAAACAGCAAGCAGGCAAGCTAGCAGGCATGCATTCTTTTCCCTCTGCTCTTGACTGTAGATGTTTTAAGTTCCTGCCTTGACGTCTCCACAATTGTGGACAGTAACCTAGAATTATAAGTCAAACACTCCCTTTCTTCCCTAAATTGCTTTTGTTTCTTGGCGTGTTTATTTGAGACATGATCTCACTACATAGTCCTAGCTGGCCTAGAACTCTCTGTGAAAACCAGGCTGGCCTTGAACTCACGGAGATCCTCCTGCCTTTGCCTCCTGAGTGCTGCAACCCTGGCACCCTGCCCAGGCTAGTATTTTTACTTTGTGTTGTTGCTGTTGTTTTGTGTGTTAAAGTTGGTTTTGGTTGAAGTATTTTGTCGGAGCAACAGAAGTGAAACTATGCCAGGTTACACCCTGTAGGTGGGACTCATAGAACTTTTTAGGGTGCATGTCCTTTTGTAGGTGGCATGTCATCTGATGAGTACCTCTAGATATGGCTCTCTGGCGCTCGGATTACGTTAAATGAAAGGCATGTGTGAGCTTTCCTTACCTGCCTGCAGTGTAACTCCCTCATTGGCTGGAAGAGTGTGACTCAGAAAAGAGAGTGAAGGTCGATGTGTCACCTGGACAGACTTTGGCACATCCTATCACCTATGCTTCCAGGCCACTACCTGAAACTTTATCTGCTTAACAGATAACCTTTGCGTTCCATGCAGTCCCTCCTCTGATCCTCCCATTACCTATCACCACCTTCTCCAAAGCCTTAAATATCTAGTTCTTTCTGGAAAGCAGAACCCTATATGAAGATCAATCCTCTGACCCTTTGGTTTCCTATTCCACACGACTACTGTGCTCATGCATAAAACCGGAATCTTTTCTCTCTTGTTCAGTTTGTCTACTGTCAACTTATCCCAGAGACCTAAATTGTTAGGTGTACAAAGAGTAGAAAGAAAGCTTAAAAGTCTCCCTGTACATGGTAGAATCCCCTTCCTTCTCGTGACCAATAGTCCATTGATTTTCCGAATTTTATGGCCCATTGATATACCACATTTTACTCACCCACTTGCTCACTGATGGACGAAGTTTGCTAAGTCTAAGTTTTACCCACCATGCAGAGTATTGCTGAGAGCATAAGAATATAAACATCTCTTCAAGCCTCTACTGGCAATTTTGAGAGTATGTTCCCCAATGTCACTCTGAGCTTTCCTGGAATAGGACAGATCACCTCTGAAACATGTAACATGTTACAGTTGCCCTGCGTTTGCAAGCTGCTGCCTACTTGTCCCAGGGTGTTTCCCTCTTACCTTCAGCTCATTGGATTCACAGCCTGCAGGGCAGCAGGGCAACTGCTGCATGCATGGACAGGGAACCAAGGACAGCTCTCTGTGTCCAGCTCTTCTACCCCTTAAGCTATTGACTCCTACTGGGTGACAATAAGAACACAGTTCTTGAGCTAAATATGAAGCACACTTTAATTAAATACTGGTCACGATGCTGGACTGAGGACAGGACCATTCCAGGGTTCCCTAAAAATGACAGACTCATATTATTTCCTCAGAGGCTTATAAAGGCAAACACATAAGGCTACATATTTCCCACCAGGTCCAATTAGGAATGTACATATATTCTGATGTACTTCCTGCTTGTGTACTCCTGCCTACATCCAATCAGGGCAAGCAGCCACCCTGGTATATTTCCTGTTACATACCTCCTGACTGTATGTGATCAAGCACATCTGGTGTAGTTGAGTCAAACAAACTGGTTCAGGATAGCCACAACACGTGGCTTGTTATCACAATAGCCGCCAGTATTTCAGGAAGTATCTATTCTTGGGCAAGGGGCTTACAGGTTATTGCTGTCTTATGGATCTCTTAGGCACAGTAATTAAAACTTAAAACATAACTTTGACCCTTACAAACAATCTCTCTCTCTCTCTCTCTCTCTCTCTCTCTCTCTCCCCCCCCCTTCCCTCCCTCCCTCCCTCTCTCTCTCTCTCTCTCTCTCTCTCACACACACACACACACACACACACACACACACACACACCTCTGTATGCTGGAGTGTATGAGAGACACACATCCATTTCTTAGTGTAGTCTTGGGTAGACCTTCTATTTGTTACTATGCTATTTCAGGGCTTGCTTTTGTGTGAGAGCCTGTCTTTGTGGAAGCAGATGAGATGTTTTTCTGTCCTTATGTGCACACTACAAGCTTGCCCACCGACTTCCTCCTAGTAGCCAGCTGGGTGGGCTGGGCACTGACTTCTAAGAATAACCTTTCATTTCATTAAATTTCATCAGAAAATCTCTTATACTTTTTGCCAGGAATATTGACCCCCCCCCCCCCCGTTACAGTCAATAATTGTATTACGCACAAAACATTTTGTCTCCGACCAGTTTGGGCTTTTTTCTTTTAGAGATTATCAACATATATCAGAATTACCCACTTATTAACTAAAAGAAGCCAGTGTGTCACAGAGGCAGAGGGTTGGTCCCTCCACTCTCCACCTTTGTCCAGATGACCCCATAGATTGTTTTGCTAGTGTCAAACAAGATCAAAAATCCCCTGGGAGAGTGGGGCTCCCCCTAAGGTCCCTAAGGACAAGGAACTTGGAAGAAGTACAAATGAAGAAAGAGGGAACCTTGGCCTCCAATTCATATGCAGCTAACCTTTGGTGGTTATTTCCAAAGAGCAAGAGCTCCGAGTGTCCTCAACGCAAACACAGAAGGCTGAGGTAATGGGCGTTCTGATTATTTGCATGTGAGAGAGGTTGTTGGCTAGCAGTGTCGAAATAAACCAACAATTCCTACACTGTATTCGTCAACAACCAAAATTTGCAAGGATGGAAGGGGTTTGCCAAGGTTGGCCCCTTTCCACCCACAAGGGCAAGATGAACGTCCCAGGCTAGCCTCCCACACTGAAGTTCTATGTCTTCTACTCATTCCCAGACTGACTCTGAAGCCCCAGCCTCAACTCTATTCTTGCCCCTTTAATAGCAGAGGCTCCTTGAACTCACACCCTACTTTGTTTGCATATTAAGACTTACCAGTGACTGACCAGGCTCACCCCACCTTGAGGAAGGGCATGAGGATTTAGTGGCCTCATTGCCTGTCACCTCTTCCTCTGTGTCTCTGTTTTCTCAAAGTCAGATCTGGGGGTTTGGAATGGTAAGGGCTCTTTGATAGGAACGAAGCCACTAGGCCTGGAAGTTTATCTTCTACCATCAAGGACAAAATACATCTTCAGCAAAGACTGGATTCAGCAAAGGTCAACAAATGTGGATAGAATGAGAGCTGGTGGCGGCCACTGTTAAGAGCCCTCCTAATGACCGACCTCTTCGCCCTCTCCTCCTTCCCACCTGCCCCCCACCCACCCACCCCCGTGCTGCCTGCCTCAGAGAGTCACCCCAACCTGGCTTCTGCTACAAACAGGAGAAAATGGGACGAATAGAATATAAGTGGGAAGCAGTGTGGAATTTCCCAGAAGGACCAAGTGTGCTGCTACCCTGGTGGGAAAGGGTTTCTAAAACACAGAACAGATTATAGAGTAATAAAGTTGTCTTGATAAAGGTGTGGCACACACCTTTAATCCCAGCCCTTGGGAGGCAGAGGCAGGAAGAGCTCTTGTAGCTTTTTAGTTGAATTTGCTTTTATCCCTGTGGTAAGCACCTGAAAAAATTTAGGAACTGTTCTGGCTGCTGAGAGTTGGGTACTCTGAGAACTGCTGAGAGCCCTTTGCCCACAGTCCGGAGCCAGATTCCTCCCTGCCTTCAATGACTCAGAGCTCATGCCCTGTCATCACTAACAGCCAATGCAATGCATTTCCACCGTCACCAGAATGATATATTTTCTCTCTACCCATGCTCCATACCTTCTATAAACTCGGCCTCCATGATATGGTCCACCACTGTCTCCATCCCTGCTCGGAGGCAACCATTGTGCACCCCTTCCTGCCCAATAAATCTCTTGCCGGAATTCTGTTGTGTGGTATGGTTTCTGTGGCATTCCTTGGCTCCCGATGGCCAAGATACTCTTTCAACACAAAACCCTTTCAATAAGGGTTAGCAGCTGGAAAGAACATCCTCCATGGTCCCACCTATACCACTGTTCACACCTTCAATGTCCAGGAGACCCAGAAAGGTAACTGAAGGGGAAATCCAGAAGCCATGTCCCCTGAGCTCACAAGTCAAATTTTCCCTAGTAAATTGCTAAATACGATAGAGGCCAGGACTGTGGTGTGCATCTTTAATCCCAGCCCTTGGGAGGCAGAGGCAGGAAGATCTCTTCTGAGTTCAAGGTCACTCTGTCTGCATAGTGAGTTCCAGGACAGTCAGGACTTCATGGAGAGACTCTTCCTCAAAAATAAATAAAATAAATACATTTTAAAATAGATTTTTTTTTAACAAGACAGGATCTCACTATGAAGTGGTAGAAGGCCTGGAACTCATTTTATAGGCCAAGATGGCCTCAGACTCAGATATCGGCCTGCTTTGGTCTCCCAAGCGCCGAGATTAAAGGCGTGCTCTACCACCTCTGGCAACAATGGATACAGTCACTTAAAATGTGAAAACCTAGAAGGCAGATAGTGACATAAGCACTGAAAATGAAATTCGGGAGCTGGGAATGTAGTTTGGGTGTTAGAAGAATGTTTTCCTGAAATGCATGAAGCCCTGGGTTTGGTCCCCAGCACCACCTAAAATGGGTGTGGTGACACCCACTTGTAATCCTAGCACTTGAGAAATGGAGACAGGAAAATCAGAAGTTCAGAGTCACCCTTGGCTATAGAATGAGTCTGAGGTCAGCTGGGCTACACAAAGAGGTCTGAGCTTTCAGGGAGACTTCTGCGGGCCTGACGTCAAGCTTTTGAGAGAAAGACAGCTAGGGATGGATGTAGCAGACAACTTGTCCCCTGGGAAGGGAGCCTTCCATTTGCCTCGTGGAAGGACTGGACTTACCTGAAAGGTAACTGAAAGTCACTGTGGAAGCTGTAGGATCTGCATTTCTAGGACTCTGCTGTTGCTGTAGAGAATGGATTGGAAGGGCGCCAGCTGTGGAGTAGGCAAGGCAGTAATCAGTGGGAGAGACTAAGACGATGTGGGCCAGGAAAGGACAGGAAGACCTGAAGAGTCCAAAGGGACCGGCAGTCAAATGCATGCTGTGTGGAGAGGAAAGCACAAGGGTTGGGTAAATGAAGATTCGTGATTGGACAGGTGATTGTCTTGTCCATTGATGAATAGCAGGGTCTGACTTGCAGATGGCTATTTGAACCCCACTCCTGCCTTCCCTGGGCTATTGCTGAAATGGAGTAGTTTCCTTGTTTGTATTTGGAACACTCTCTATAGTACCCCAGGTCTGTCCAAAACTAGCTGAAAGGATACCAGGACCTACATCCAGGACAGTGAAGTTATTTCTTCAGGGACCTCAGAGGAGTCCCTCCCTGTGTCCCAAGAAGCCTGTCTTTCCTAGCCCTCCACTAGGTCCTCTGGTTGGCACTGGAGTGTATCGTTCTTCCTATAGAAATGGCCAACTGAAAGAGCAGGCACCTAACTCAGTCCTCTAGAGATGGGAAGGTACCGAAGATAGGCATGCAAGGAAAAGAACTTCCACCAGGTGGAGGGAAGGGGTCTTAGAGCTGGAGATAGGCAAAGAAGATGAACCTCACCAGGGTCCAGCCCTGTAAATAGTCATGGAAGGATAGCAAGGGCACCTAGTGCAGCTCCAGACGAAGCTGGCTTCTTCAGTAATAACACAGCTGCTGTTGACTGTGGCTTGCTCTGGCTTGGCCTGCTGCCAGCATTTCTGAGCCTCTCGTTTTTATGCTCACAAAAGAGACCAAGCACATTTGCCCAATTACTATTAGCTGCCTTTTTGTTCTATGGCCCTGCCAATTGGTCCATGCCTGCCTCTGACCTCTCTAGCCTCATAGCGTAGCCCTGAGGTTATCAGGTAGTTACTCAATCCACAAAAAGATCCTTCCATGGACTGCCTCTCTCCTTCAACTGCCAGCTTCCTTCCGGGTGTCCTGTGTCCATTCACAGCCTTTGAGCTCCTGCATCAGCGATTCTTCAGACTCTTCCAACAGGAAGTGCCACATCCTCCTGGTCCTAGCCCTACCTATTTACCCTGTGTCTTCCCATCTCAACCACCACCCCCATATCCCAGTCAGAAGATACTACCCAGACCCTGCTGCCCCCCACCCTCAACATTGCCTCCTGTCCTCCTTTCCAAAGTACCCTCTCCTGTTCAAATCCTAGGAAGGTCAGGTCAGACCCAAGCATCCTTCTACTCCGGCTCTAAGCACTCTGAGGTGCTCCCTGGGTCTCACACATTGCCTCCTTCCCAAGGAGAAGAGAGAACGGCCCTGTCTCAGAACACAGAAGCCTCTCCTTTCTGAAACTACAGAATTACCCAGACAATGATAAGCAGAACACTGACTGTCTGCTAAGTGAAACCAGGTACCTAGGCAGGATGTAGGCTGGGTGGGGGGGGGGGGGGGGTGTTGAGGGAACTAGGTGATTGAAGGAAGAAGGCAGTTCTGCTAATGTTTCTTTAAAAAAAAAAAAAAAAAAAAAAAAAAAAAAAAAAATCCAAGAAACTAGTCCCAAAGTAGGAGAACTTGTGACCAGAAGGTAAGAACACCCAGCAGGACGCAGAGAGACAGTCCCAACACTATTCCATCCTCCTTCAGCAGGCTCAGTCCCACCCCTGTGGTCACAGTTTGAGAGACTCTGAATGTGTAGTCAGCAGCTTCTGCTGGGCTATTTGTGGGTACCTAGATCTGGGACCCTGCAGGCTTTTCCAGCAGGCATGGTGGATTGCACCATGTGTCTCTAGGGTCCCAGGATAACTGCCTTAATGTCAGTCTTATCCTCTGACAGTCTGCTGCCCAGTGACAGCAGCAGAAGGCTGTCCCCCAACAGACAGGCTATGCTTCTGAGCCCCTTCCCCCATTCCTATTTCCATTCTAGCCTCACCTCAGTCCAGCATTTTTCAGCTCTAGACACCCAGTGCCTCTCTAGCCTGGGAAGGGAAAGAAGGGCCAGGCCCCTCCTACAGGTGTGACTTCAATAAAGGAGGACAAGGCCTCCAGGTAGATTCCAGAAACACAGCTTGTACTGCCCAGGGACAGCCCTGTGCAGAGCCGTAGATGGATAGCCAGTTGCTTTAAGGCTACTGTCATCTCTGCATTTCCAGCCCCAAAGATATTTCCTTTTCTTGTTCTGGTGTACACTAGCCAGGGCATTTCACAATGAGTTGTTGTCAGAGACAGAGAGCTGGAGCCCCCGGCCAGCTTCTGTCTACATCCCTGTGAAAATGGCTGATGGCGACAGGCCTTGAAGAGCACAAATCCAAGCTGCAGTTTTCAGGCTGAGGTCATGGGTGGGGGAGGGAGGCGGAGCAGGCAGAGGATTACAGACCACGTGGGCGGTTTAGATCTCTGTCACACTAGTTGGCAGTTTCCGTCCTCTTACGCCCAAGCTTCCTTCTTGGTTCTCTGCCCGGCACAGGGCTGTGGCAAGTGTGCAGCCAACTGCAACCTATGACAGGCACCAGACAGGGTGTGAGTGGTGTTGGTTGATGGTTAAGACAACCGGCACAGACAGAGCCACCGTCTCAGCTTCACTTGAGCGCTCTCTAACTAACAACTCTCATAGCTGCTGAAAAGACCACACAAAGAATTATAGAACACACTAAGACATGAATCTGGGCCTTCAGTAAGAACTCGAGGCCATGACTTGACTGGGCAAGGTAGCTGAATTACACAGGGAATCCTCATATATTCTTCTAGCTACCCTGCCTCCCCAGCAGGTCTGCAAGTCCGTGCCTGAGAACCGCAGCTTTGAGACACTCACATACCCTTCCTACCCAAAGCCACTTTCTCCTCCCCACCCCCACTGACCTCAGCATCTGAAATTAGAGACTAGTGCCCTACACAGACACAGGCACACTGTGGATCATGAGAGTGCAGAGGGATCCAACCTTGGTCTTCTGTGGGGCAGGGTGGGAAGAAGCAGATATGAGACAGGTCTGACCTTCCACGGGCTGCAGATAAGGAGGGGACCCAGAAGTCAGCCTGGCAGTGTCCTTCCCCTGCACCATAAGGCTTTCCTCCCTAAGTGTTCACCTTCCCTCAGGCCTTCCTTCGTCACCACATTCCAGAGCTCCACTTCTGCATCTGAGAAATGAGCACGTATCTCTGAGGGTTGTGGTTAGGATCAACTGCGACTAGTTAGGCGAAGTCCTTTCAAGGGAGACATAGACATAACGAACCAAGCAGCAGTAGCCTCGGACTGCCTTATCTACAGAAATGCCTTTCCCCTGATGGTGAAGCCTGCATGGCTGAGCTCAAGGAATCACATGTAGCGGGCTGTTTCTCCCCAGGTCTCTGGTTGCCTTGCAGAGGGGTGCCTTCTCCCTGAGTGTTCTTGTGGTCTTCCCTCTGTGTGCATCTGCGTCCTAAGCTCCTCTTCTTATCCAGGTAGCAGACTCACAGACTAAGTCCACCTGAGTGAGTTCACTGAGCCTCCTTCAAGATAGGCCGTGTACTGCCATACTCGAAACACTGGGATCAGAGGATTCAACACATGAAGGCTCTTTGGGTTTATTATTATTTGTTATTTGTGTGTGCGTGTACGCGCGCTCATGAGGCATCCGATCCCCTGCAACCAGAGTTACAGTTGCTTGATGTGGGTGCTGAGAACCGAACCTAGATCCTCTGCAGGATTAGTAAGTATTCTTAACTGCTATGTTGAGATTGTTTTGTTTTGTTTTGTTTTGTTTTGTTTTATAAGACAGGGTCTTAGTTAGGGACCTCTGTGAAAGAATCGTTGGCTTCCAGACAGGTCCTAACTCACAGGTTGGGAACCATTGCAAATCTAGCAACTCCCTAGGTCACAGATGCATTGAAGTAGGATTACATGCAACTTTGCTGGAGGAGTAAGTAGAATCCATGTGAAGGTCTGAACACACACACACACACACACACACACACACACACACACACAAACTTCCTTAAGGGAATCCTGATATACCTGGACTTGTTAATTTTTCCCTTCCGTGAATCAAGTCCACAGCACATCCACTGTAAAGAAGACATAGTTCTATAACAACAGGTGAGAATGCAAATATATCTGTGCCCAGGCAGGACAGATAACCATACAGCTACCAAATAGTCGGGAGTGGTGGGAACTAGTCTAGTTTCCTAGGGCTGTTTCACCAGTACCATGTGCTAGGTAATTCAAGACCAACAGGAACCCACTGCAGCTCTGCAGGAGATCTGACATGGAGCTGTGTGTTCGGTCACATTTCTTTTGAGAATGCTGGGAAGGACTCATCCCAAGAGACTCTCCTGGTTTCCAGGATTTTTCTTTTCAATTTGTGGACCTCCTTGGCCTTTAGAAATATTGTTCTGGTCTCTGCCTTTACCTCCACGTAGCTTCCTCCCTCCCTTTTGTGTGTCTATGCTCTCCACAGGGGTCCACACTGACCTCACCTTAATAACCCAATTTCCGTGGATGACCTGCTCAGGCCTAGCGATGAGGCATTTAATATAAGAATCCGGAGAGGAAAGAACTCAGCCTTCATAGAACTGATAAGATCTGAAAAGTAAGAGAGGGGGCTTGTTCTCGGGGCAGCCCCCAAATGTTACCATGGCTCTACAGAACTTCAAGAGAAATCAGAAACTCTGACTTTCTGGGAAACTGACTCAACGAGTTAATAAAAACAAAAAAAGATCTTACTGTGGTCCCCACCCATCCATCCCTGAAATGTGTCTAATATAAGCAGCCAACTTATTACCCATTGAAGACTCTCCCAAAAGAGGCCATTTTTGGCTTGACCTAATTTCCAAAGCCAGGTTGGACAACACATAGGGCTGTGATGGTGGAAAGGTGAAGTCAGTTAGGAAAGAAGCTATAGCCAGTGTTTCAGTGAACTGCTTCTATGTATTCAGGAGGCTGGGCACCAGGGCAGGGATGGGCAAGAGTGCACACAGAGGCAGACCAGTGTCTCACGAGGCTCTCCTTCCCTCATACCTTCCTGGGAGGACTTTCTGAGTCCCACTGCCTATGCTCAGCTGTGCTTTGTTTTCCAGAAGCTTCCAGCACTGCTGCCGACGAGGAGTCCAGTGGCCACCGGTGGCATTTATTAGTATTAGTGTTCTTATTGCTGTGACAAAATGTCTGGCAAAGTAACTTAAAGAAGGAAGGTTAGGGGTTGGAGAGATGGCTCAGCAATTAAGAATACTTGCCACTCTTTAGTGGGCCCAGGTTCAGGACCCATCAATCACAACATGGTGGCTAACGCCCTCCTGTGGCCTCTGCTAGTACTGCATACACATGGCACACATACATACACATAAGCAAATCCTCATTCACATAACATAATATAGCCGGGCAGTGGTGGCGCACGCCTTTAATCCCAGCACTTGGGAGGCAGAGGCAGGTGGATTTCTGAGTTCAAGGCCAGCCTGGTCTACAGAGTGAGCTCCAGGACAGCCAGGGCTACACAGAGAAACCCTGTCAAAAACAAAAACAAAAAAATAACATAAATATAAATACATTCATTTAAAAAATTAAAAGAACAACAAAAAAAAGAAAAGCAGCAAGAACAGGAGGCACATGGTCTCATCACATTTGTGGTCAGGAATCTAAGAGCAGTGGATACTGGTGGTCTAGTGGCTTTCTTCTCTCCCACTTGTTTTTCAGTGCAAGACCCCAGCCACCACATTCAAGGCTCCTCATCAAGCCTCTCTAGGGATACCTTACAAGCATGCCTCCTAGGAGGCTCCAGTCAAGTTGACTTATGAGGGTGAACCATCACTGTATTGGTGTTTGTGATCGGATGGGGTGGAAGGAGGGAACATCTGAGACTGGAGGAGGTTGAGAAGCCATGGGGGGGGGGGGGGGCAATCCAAGTATTTATCTTGATCTGTCTCTGCCACTGTTACAGAACACTTGAGCCTGGGTCAACTTGTACTCACAATTGCCAGGCTGGGAATCTCAAGAGAATGTCCCTGGCACCACCTTCTTCGTTTCTGGCAAAGGCTCGGTGCTTCTTCAACTCATGGTAGAGTGTGGAAGGGCAAGTGGGCACACACAGAAGAGACCACACACCAAGGACACTGTTGCTTCACGCCAAGTAACTCTCTTGGTAACTAATCTACTTGAGAGAACTCCTTCCAGGGCTCTAATCCTCCTTGATGACCCAATCATCTCTTAAAGGTTCCATTTTGGGGACCAAGCCTGAGTGTAAGTTTTCCTGGGGACAAACCATATCTAACCCACAGCAGCAACCTGGGAGGTAGAGCCAGGCTGTGGGGACAGATGCTCTATGCTCCATTACTCATTCTCATGACTGCTAGCACTACCAGGCAGGGACACCCCTTTCCCACCCACTCACAAGTACACACACGAATGTTCCTCATCCACTCAAACCAGTTTCTGCATCTCTAAGGCATCTGAGAGTTTCTAAGCAACCTGTAAGGCCCAGTGATAACAACTGCATGGCAGTTTTGGTGCTGGGCTCAAGCAGAGTGGGTTTCAGGCAGAGTTGGGAAGGGTCTGGTTCAGGGTAAAGTGGGTGAAGGCAAGTTTTGAGTTTTCTCTTCCCACTGGAAGCTGAGCTCGCCCTCTGTGGCATCTGCCCATCAGGTTTGAAAAGGGAAAGGGGAAGTGGAAGATGAGTGTCAGGAATGAGAGGGGAAGGGCAGAGGCTCTTCTTCCTCTTGCCAGACACTGCAGGACGCGGGACCCCCCCCCTCAGATGGAATCCCACATCCCTGCTGGGAGCTGCACACCCCACCAGTCAGTCCTGGGTAGTCTGCTCTGCTTGGGCAAAGCACACTGTGCCTGCATGAACTTGCTATTTCTGAAACCAGAGAAGGCAAGGGGAGTGAGGGGGAAGTCCTCCACCCAGCCTGGGCCAGCTGGTTGGGCTAATTATAAAATTTTCACAGCCCAAACAAAGCCCATTAAGCTCCTGTATTCTGGAAAATACATGCAGATCAGCGGTACCTTCGTTCATGGCCTCCTCCACCTCAGCCTCCTCAAAGTGCCCCATCTCTGTCTAATCTGTCTCCCTTTCACCTTCTTCTCTCCTCTAGCTGCCGCCTCACAAAGATCTCTGGTTTGGAAGTCACAGTGAAGCCCTGTGTCCTTAGCCCTGGCACAGTGCTAGGACCAAAATAAGCACCAGAGAGTCTGGATGGAATGAATGAATGAACACTTTAATACTTCGTGTGCCGTGAAAATGCTACTGGAGGGTGAGGCTAAAGTTAGCAAGTACTGTAAGGTTAAAAGAGCCCAGGCTTTAAATCACCCCAAGAAGTCTATCAATAGACCGACAGACTCTTCCTAAGTCCAGCCTCAGACAACCCTCCGCCCCGAAGCCTGCAGAGTGGCTCCTGTCCTCTCTCCCTCTTCCTCAGATTCAGCACTACAAGTGTTTGTTCAGGCAATCTTGTTCATGCATCGTGTCTCCTAAAGAACCCACACCTAGAACTCTGTTTTAATGCTAACTTTATTTTATCTTCCTTTTATTGAAAATAGATTCTTCTCTTACATAATATATCCTGCTGAAGCGCCCCTCTCCCTACTTCTCAAAGTTCCCCCACCTCCCCTCCCCTCCCTTTGTCTCATTAGAAAAGAGCAGACTTCTAAGAGATGATGTTAACATATAATAAGATGAAACAAGAACTATCCTATCCACGTTGGACAGGACAAACCAATGGAAGAAAAAGAGTCCAAGAGAAAGCACAAGAATCAGAGATCTTGCCAGGTATGGTGCGGAGATAGCAGGACACAGAGAGCCCTGCCACAATAAACAAAACAAAACAAAAAAACAAAAAACAAAAATAATCAGAAACCCACTTGTTTCCACACCAGTAAAACCCACAAAACCACTAAACTGGAAGCCATGACATTCGGAGGACGTGGTACAGACCTGTGCAGACCTGAGCACGCTGCTTCAGTCTCTGTGAGTCTGTATGAGCTTTGCCCTTGTTGGTGTAGAGGCCATGCTTTCCTGGTGTCCTCCATCCCTTCTGGCTCTTATACTCTTTCTGTGTCCTCTTCTATGGGGTCCCCTGACCACTGAGAGAAGGCCATGTCTCCCCAATTATTTGATGACTTCACTTAGAAAGCTTCATGTATATATTTTAGGAAGTTTCTACTGTATTAGGTTTCCATGCTACCCCTCAAATGGCTGTTAATTTTAGCTGTCTCTCCCCGTATCTTCCAGTTCCCGACCTCTCTCACATTCATCTACCCTTAACTAACTAGTCTGTATTCTTTTCTTTTTTTTCTTTTCAAGACAGAGTTTCTCTGTGTAGTCTTGGCTGTCCTAGAACTCACTCTGTAGACAAGGCTGGCCTCAAACTCAGAAGTCCACCTGCCTCTGCCTCGCAAATGCTGGGATTAAAAGCGTGTGCCCCCACTGCCTGGCCCTGTATTCTTTTTATAACAAGATCTATCTGTCCCCTCTAGTCCTTTACGCTATACCTATGACCCTCTGTGGTTCTACAAATTATAGCTTGGATATCATTGACTTAGCAGCTAATATCTACATATAATCAAATACACACCATATTTGTCTTTCTGAATCTGGGCTACCTTACTCAGGATGATTTTTTTGTTGGAGTTCCATCCATTTACCTGTAAATTTCATAATGTCATTTTTAAAAAAGCTAAGTAATGTTCCATTCTTTGTTGAGTGACATCTAAGTTGTTTTCCATTTCTAGCTATTATGATAGAGAAGGGTCTTAGTCAAGGTTTGTATTTCTGCGCAAAACATCATGACCAAGAAGCAAGTTGGGGAGAAGGTTTATTCAGCTTATACTTCCCCATTGCTGTTCATCACCAAAGGAAGTCAGGACAGGAACTCACACAGGGCAGGAACTTGGAGGCAGGAGTTGATGCAGAGGCCATGGAGAGGTGCTGCTTATTGGCTTGCATCCCCTGGCTTGCTCAGCTTGCTTTCTTATAGAATCCAGAACTACCAGTCCAGGAATGGCACCACCCACAATGGGCTGGGCCTTCCCACCCTTGATCACTAACTGAGAAAATGCCTTACAGCTGGATCTCATAGAGAGGCATTTCCTCGAGGGAGGCTTCTTTCTCTGTGATAACTCCAGCTTGTGTCAAGTTGACACACAAAACCAGCCAGTACAAGAAGCAAAGAACACAATCGAACAAGTGTCTTTGTGGTAGGATGAAGCATCTTTTGGGTATATGCCCAAGAGTGGTATAGCTGGATCTTGAGGTAGAGCAATTCCCATCTTCCTGAGGAAATGCCATGCAGCTTTCCATAGTGACTGTACTAGTTTGCACTCCCACCAGTAATGCATGAGCTGTCACTTTGCTGATCTTAGCCATTCTGACACACATCAGCAGATCTTTAGAGACCTTGCATTGGCATCCTCCTTCAGGGGCTGCCGCTTTATTTCCATATTGGCTGGGGCAGGGTAAAGCCGAGCTTCAGGTAGTCTAAAGATTAAAACCAGAGGCAGAGAGGGGGTCCCCCAAGGTGGCAAATGAAAAATGGGGCTTTTCATGGGTGGCTGGAACGCCTCAGTGTTGAAGAGCAAAAGAACACGAGGAGCTATAAAACCATACAGTGAAAAGATCTCTTTGGGTCCAGGCAAAAGAGGGAGTACCCAGGCTAAAGCTCCAAAGGACCAACCGTAGTCAAGTGAGGTGGCACAAGCTTATGGGCTAGCAACTTGGGAAGTAGAGGCAGGAAGATTAGAAACTTAAGGTCATTCTCAGATACATAGAAAGTTGGAGCCAGCCTGGATTATAGGAGATCCCATCTTTAAAATAATAAAATAAAACGCGTTAGTGGTAGCGATGGGGTACTCTTTGTTTTCCCTTTCCCGTTTTTTTTTTTTAAATTGGATATTTTATTTATTTACATTTCAAATGTTGTCCCCTTTCCCAGTTTCTCCTCTGGAAAACCCTATCCCATCCCCCTCCCCCTGCATCTATGAGGTGCTCACCCACTCACCCACCCATCCCTTTCCGGTTTAATCAATTTTCCTGCCTTCTTATTTGCCAGTTCCCCGAACACAAGAACAATGGAAGCTAGAGAATATCAAATGTTGGCCGCCTTCTCTCTCTAGCTGTATTTAAGAAGTTCAAGAGTGAGCTGTAGACACTGGGACAAGTCAACCCCAAATATTTGGGCTGCCTCTCCTAAGAGTCGTACACTTTTACATAACCACAAAGCCACAGTCAGTGGTGGATATTTGAATTAAAAAAAAAAAAAAAAAAAAAAAAAAAAAAAGGCTTTCTAAGTAGTATTTCTTCTAAATAAAGAAGGTTTGCATAACTAAAAAAATAAAGGAGGGTCAGGGATTGGAGTTAAACCATACAAACCCAAACCCAGATCTTCTCTGAAAAGCTTCTAAACTGGGTTCTACTCAGAAGAAAACAAATGACCCTTCATCTCTGTCTAGCATCTCCCCAGGAAGCTTCTAGAACAATACATATTAAACAGCAAGGCTCCCAGGCACATATTTATGCTTCCCACAACGGTGCCTTGTGTTAGGAGAACTTTTCTGTATGTGAGAGATCCTCACATAGTAGGTGCTTACTAAATCCAAATATAAACTTAGCCTTTGTGGCAGCAGAAAGCCCACGCTATCCATGTCTGCTCGAGGCTAGCTCATCTTGAGCAAACTCAAACTCAGCTTCAAAAGGATGGCTTTTACTTACCCACAAGACCCTAACTCTAGCTGATCTGAGAAGACTTCCCCAGCCTACCCTCCCAGTTTGCCTTCTTATATACGCCCCTAGTTTATTTGTGCCTAGTGTATTCGTCCTTTTCCTGTTACAATAACAAAAATATCAGAGACTCAGTGTTGTGTAAACAAAAGAGGTTAGTGTAGCTTTAGAGTCCAAGAGTTTGCCTCTGAAGAGGGTCATCTGGCTACACCATGACGCTATAGGTGGCACCAGGGTGGAAATACATGCTGGGACAGAGAATAGTCAGTGGCCAGGTGTGAAGCAGTAAGGCCTGAGGGGCTACACTTGTGCCTTTGGTAACAACTCCCTCTCATGGGAACTTACCAGGGTTCCATGAGAGAAACATCAATCTGTGCAGGGGTGACCTATACACCCCCTGCTGGACTTCCACCACTCCAGCATCATGACCAAACACAGGCAAAACTACACAGCTAGCCCATATTAAAACCACAGAGGCAATATCATAGCTCGACTCCAGCTTTGTCCACTGTTTTCCTCTGTGGGCTCTTCTTATCTCCCCAACCATAGCCTAAGCCCTCCTCTTTTCACCCTGCCACGGAGCTTACAGACAGAGTCTGCTGGTTGGTTCCAGGTAGCAGTAATGGCTGCTGCTGCTTCTCCTCCTCTTCCCCCCTCCTCCTCTTCCTCTTCTTCCTCTTCCTTCTCCTTTTCTTTCTCCTCTTCCTCTTCCTCCTCCTTCTTTCTCCTCCTCCTTCTGTTTGTTTTGTTTTGTTTTGTTCAAGACAGGGTTTCTCTGTGTAGCCCTGGCTGTCCTCACTCTGTAGATCCAGATGGCCTTAAACTCTGCCTCCTGAGTACTGAGATTAAGAACACCACCAAAGCCCAGCTTGGCTTCAGGTTTCTGAAAGTCAGAATTACTCCAGAAGCCCAATCTCCTGGAGTGGCAGGCACCAAGATAAGAACCTTTCAAACATAAACTAAACTAATCTTCATAAAAACTCATGCTGCCTATAAGTGTGGCTCCTCGCTTACAGACGAAGTGCTGGGACTTCTCAGAGATGAGCCAAAGTCAGACAACTTGGAAGTAGTAGGAGTGTTCAGTAGTTCCCAGTTGTGCCCCCTTTCAGAGTGGTGGAGATGGGCTGCAGGGCAAAGGGAGCCTGTGAAGGTGTGAAGGTTACTGAGCAAATGAGTGGAGGTCAGGTAGAATATGGCACAAGGAGCCAGCTGTGGTGGCCATGAACTCTACACTCCAGCCACAGACAGTACTACAGAGCAGAGGACTCAATTTTCTCTTCCAGCCTTCTCCTTGTATTTCACATAACAGATGCCCTGTAAGCACTCAGGGACCTAGGCAGGTAAAAAGAAAGGTAATTTATTTCTCCTTCTTCTTCCCCACTGTGCAAATGTCCAGATGGCAGAGTCCAGGGAGTGCCACAGCCCAACCATTGGCATCCCATTGACCTTTCTGCCAACTGGGACCAACTATGAGGAAGGTGCCTGCTCTTGCCTGCTCCAGTTGTGCCCTGAGACCCTGACGTTGTCACCGGGGGAATAGGATTTTTTTTTCCCACAACAGATGACCAGAGGAAGATACCTCACATTCTTCCATAATACGTAAGACAGCTGTATGAGTTCCAGAGGGAGGCCAGAAAGGGCATGCGTGGGGTTGCTGGAACCTTAGAAAGGAGATGAAATGAAGGATCGACCTTAATAAGTTCCTTTATCTTTTGAAGAGCTCATGATTCAGAAAATATAAGAAGAAAAACCAAGAAAGCTTGGTTCTTCTCAAATGGTCAGAGGAAAGTTTTTGTTTCTTGGAAAAAAGAAAAAAAAAACAAAAACGTTGTGCTTGTGTGTGAATGATGGATGAGTAGGAAAACGTACTTGTTTAGAGATAAGATCTCATGTAGCCCATGCTGACCCTTAACTAGCTACGTAGCCAAGGATAATCTTGAACTCCTCATCTTTTGTCTCCAGCCTATTACTGCTAGGGTTGTGTGCAAGAACTTGGTGCATGCCATGCTAGGGCCTTGAATTCTAAGCCCTAGTATGGGACCTCCACCAGAGCCTAGGTGCCTGTCCTCATGGTCTTATGAATGCTAGGTATGCAGTCTATCAACCAAGCAACATTCCCAGCCCCATGGGTTTGAAAAATATTAATGAAACCTAGAAGTTCTGCCTTAGACCTTTGTTCCATTTTCTCAGGGACATTTTTAGGATGTATTTAAAAAGTTGAATTAAGAAATGAAAATTAGCAGGAAGTAATGGTACATGCCTTTAATCCCAGTATTTGGGAAGCAGAAGCAAGTGGGTCTCTGTGAGATCTAGGCCAACCTGGTCTACATAGTGAGTTCAAGAACAACCGAAACTACTTAGTTTGAAAACAACTTAGTCTTGAAAACAAATAAACAAAAGAAAAAAACGAGCCAATAACTGGGCTTCTGTACAGGAAAAGGTCTTGAAGAGGAAAGGGTTTATTTCATGCACAGTTCCACATAACAGTTCATCACCAAAAGTATTGAGGGCAGGAACTGAAGCAGGGCAGAAACCTGGAGGCTGCTGATACAGAGCCCATGGAGGCCTCATACTGGCTTGCTCAGCCTGCTTTCTTATTGAACCCAAGACTACCCAGTGCCCAGGGATGGCACCACCCACAATGGGCTGGCCCTCCCCTGCCAATCACTAATTAAGAAAATGCCTGACAACTGAATCTTAAGAGGCATCTTCTCAACTGAAGTTCCCTTCCTTCGGATAATTCTAGCTTGTTTGTGTCAAGTTGACATAAAACTAGCCAGCATAGGCCTCTGAGAGGAACTTACTCCCCTGCCACTGCAGGGACCCTGAGGACAGGCCCCCAGGCTCTGGTGGAGGTCTAACACTAGGGCTTAGAATTCAGGGCTTAGTCTGTGGGCAGGCACAGTTCTCTGGGAATGGCCTTCAGGGCCCACAGCAGCTGAGCAAGGGGGGGCTGTAAGCTGAGCACTCACACCTCAACAGGCCAAGGGTGGGGTGCCTGGGCGGGTTGTGCTAAAAGCAGAACAGCCTGACAACATCCCGGCAGAGAACAAGTGGGCCTTCTTCCACTCAGAACTTCTTCCTAGCAGCAGCTCCCAGCAGCAGGGGCCAGAGTGAGGAAACACAGAGTCTGACCGAAGTCCCCATCCAGTCACTGACATGCCAAGCCTTTAGACCATACCCCACATCTTCTGGGGTGCTTCTCACCAGGTCCTAGCTCTGATGGTGCCTATGCTGACCAAATGCCAGCTAGGCTCTGTGGTCCAGTGTGATTGACTGAAGATTGGCTCAGTTTCTCAAAGGCCTGCACCATCTCCTTCCTAGCCCTTCACTAAGACCCCCTTGGACCCTCCCCTGCCCTGTCCAAGTACCTGTCGGTTCCTGCTCCATGGGGGGAGGGCAGAGGGGGGAGGGGCTGGTCCTGTATTCTAAGCACTCAGCTACACTGACTTCTTACCTCTGCATCTCCTGACCAATGTTTAGTTCCTCAACTCGGGTCACCCTAGCATTGAAAAACCATTTCTGAATCTTTAGTAAGAACTAAACCCCAGTACCCTGCACTAATGTTGCTCTTGGTCTTTCTTTCCTTCTTTCTTTCTTTCTTTCTTTCTTTCTTTCTTCCCTTCTTTCCTTCCGTCCATCTGTCCTTCCTTCCTTCCTTCCATCTGTCTTTCTTTCTTTCTTTCTTTCTTTCTTTCTTTCCTTTCTTTTTTCCTTCCTTCCTTCCTTCTTTCTTTCTTTCCTTCGTTCATTCACTCATCCAATCAATCAACATGTACTTACCGTCTGGTATGTACCCTTGTGAGACAAAACATGCATACCCCGTCCCCAGGGAGTTTCCATCCTAGAGCACGTGGGAAGAAGAGTGATGGTAATGGAGGGTTGACCTCAGGTCCACTGATCACAAAGAAAACAGAAAAATGGATGGGGAATGGGGTGTCTCACAGCTACAGGTACCACAAGACAAAGCATTCTCAGTGTTTCCCTTCAGGCCTCCTAACCAAGCCAGGCTCCTCATTGTGAGCCCAGGGATTCCTTAGGTGTCTGTACTGTACCTCCCCTAGAGTCCCCTACCAGTCATCCAGAAGTAAGGGTTTAACAGGTCAAATCAAGGCTTCGACAGATTTCCCAGGCTGCCCAACAGACACCCTCCAGCTCAGGTCTTTTTGGCTTGGGTTTTTTTGATTGTTTGTTTTTGTTTTTATGGTTTGTTTGTTTGTTTCCTTTGTTTTGTTTGGGTTTTTTTTTTTTTTTTGGTTGTTTATTTTTCAAGACAGAGTTTCTCTGTGAGACCTTCACTGTCCTGGAACTCATTCTGTAGACCAGGTTGGCCTCAAACTCAGATGTCTACCTGCCTCTGCCTCCCCGAGTGTTGGGGTTAAAGGCATGCATCACCCCTGCCCTGCCAGCTCAGGCTTTCTTAAAGCTAGGTCAGAGGGACAAGCCAAAGGCATGCATACAGCCTTGAACCCCCAGAGAAGACTCCTGAAAACAAAGAAGCCATGGAAACAGACTCCCAGAATTCAGCAGGTCTAAGGATAAAAATAGAGCATTGACAGGTGGCTGAAAGCATTCCTGTCCTGGTAGCTATAGAGGCATGTACATTATGCCTGGAGACCTCCTCTGATCCACTTGTTGGTTAATCTAGTCAGGGCTCTATCCCTGAGAGGGTCAGCTTTAAAGCTACTTTCAGACAACTTATTTTCATATTCCTCCCTCTCGTTTTTGAGACAGAGTGTCATATATCCCAGGCTGTCCTTGAACTCCCTATACAACTGAGGATGGCCTTGAACTTCTGATCTTCCTGCCTCCAGTTCTTATGTTTATACAGAGCTGGGGTTTGAACCCAGGAAAACACTCTATCAATTGAGGTGCAGCGCCAGCCCCCATTTTCATATTTTTTTGTTTGTGGGGTTTTTTGTTTGTTTAGTTGAGTTTTTGTTGTTGTTGTTGGGATTATTTTGTTTTTAAGACAGGGTATTATGTAGCCCAGGCTGCCTCATGCCTGTTTGTAGTTGAAGATGATTTGATTTTTTTTTTTTTTTTTTTTTTTTTTTTTTTTTTTTTAGTTTTTTCGAGACAGGGTTTCCCTGTGTAGCCCTGGCTGTCCTGAAATTCACTCTGTAGACCAGGCTGGCCTTGAACTCAGAAATCCTCCTGACTCTGCCTCCCAAGTGCTGGGATTAAAGGCGTGTGCCACCACTGCCCAGTGATTTGAAATTTCTGATCCCCCTACCTCTATCTCTCAAGTACTGGGAGTGTTCCAGCCTTTGTGTGTGTGTGTGTGTGTGTGTGTGTGTGTGTGATCTACATGTATGTGTGGTGTACATGTATGTGTACATGCACAAAGAGGCCAGAAATTGATACTGGCATCTTCCACCATTCTCCCCTCTATTTATTAGGGCAGGGTCTCTCAGTGAACCCAGGAGCTTGCCAGATTTGGCTGGTCTAGCTAGCCATTCTGTCTAGGGGATCCCATCTCTGCCTCCTGTACAGTGGAAAGTGGGCTGCCATGCCTTCCTGGGTTTTGTATTGAACACTAGTGATCACACTTGAGTAGCAAGCACCTTAGACCATGGAGCCATCTCGCTTTTCCCTTACATGGTTTTTTGTTTGTTTGTTTGTTTGTTTTTGGTTTTTTGAGAGAGGGTTTCTCTGTAAAGCCCGGGCTGTCCTGGAACTCACTCTGTAGTAGACCAGGCTGGCCTCGAACTCAGAAATCCTCCTGCCTCTACCTCCCAAGTGCTGGGATTAAAGGTGTGTACCACTATGCCTGGCACTTCCATTCTTCATACAGCTATAACCTCCTGTTGACTTGGAGCCCAAATTGCAAGAGAAAGAGCTCAGTGCAGTGTATCAACTTCAGTACACAGAGTTAAGAGAATTGTGAATAGGTACGCCTGCCCAATGACTGTTTATCTGTTTAATAAAGACTCTTGTTTACCTAAGTGCTGCAAATGCACAGTGGGGATTTAGGTCACCTGGTCTGTCCTAGGAGATGTTCAGGCCTCTCAGACTTGTTCACTTGTTGACTGAAACAGATCAAAATGAGGTTGGAGACTGTCCTGGCTAGTTTTATGTCAACTAGACACAAGCTAGAGTTATTTAAAAGGAGGGAAATGCGACTGAGAAAATGTCTCCTTAAGATCCAGATCCAGGGCATTTTTCTGTTTAGTGACTGATAGGGGAAGGCCCAGCCCCTTGTGGTTGGTGACCTTGGATTCTATAAGAAAGCAGGCTGAGCAAAACCATGTAGAGTAAGTTAGTAAGCAGCATCCTTCTATGGACTCTGCCTCAGCTGCTGCCTCCAGGGTCCTGCTTTGCTTGAGTTCCTGACCTCACTGCTTTTGATGATGAATTAAATAAGCCCTTTCCTTCCTAAGCTGCTTTGATCGTGGTGTTCCATCACAGCAGTAGTAACCCTATGACGGAGATGGAGATCTGAAAATGGGGTTGTAGATTTATGGAAGAGTGCTTTCCGATCACGTGCAAGGCCCTGGGTTCAATCTCTGCACAGACAGACAGACAGACAGACAGACAGACACACACACACACACACTCAGAGAGAGAGAGAGAGAGAGAGAGAGAGAGAGAGAGAGAGAGAGAGAACACATGTGGCTCATATTTGTAATGCCAGAACTTGAAAACTTGAGAGACTAATACTGGAGTATTGTCCTGAGTTCAAGGCCATCTTGGCTTACGTAGAAGGTTCCAGGTCAGTATGGTCTATTGAGTGAGACTCTTTCTTAAAAAAAAAAAAAAATACTAAACATGCCAAAATAAATATTTCTAACCATTCAGATGCATAGATTATTTGGTACTTTACAAAGTGACATTGTGTTATCCCACTTAGCTCTCAAAAGACAGAAGATACCAATAGCATGATAATTTGGAAGTTGACAACCCAGGACATAGCTTTCAGCCCAGGCCCCAGAGGCCACAGTGAGTCAGAGGCAAATGAACTTGGTCTTCACTTCCTTCCCCAAGTGGTCCTGGCTTTAAGTGCTTAAAACAGTCTCCCAGGGCTGCTATGAAAATGCAGTGTAGGGCCTGAACCTCAGGGGTTCTGACATTAGGATGCCCAGGAAGCTGAACTTTTAGAAAGCACTGGTTGATACTGCAGAAGCCCCCAGAACTCTACTTGGAACAAATCATGAGCCAGTGGAATGAATCACCAACCTAGGGAACTTTGTTAAGATTCCTGAGCCTCTCACCTGAGTTCTACAGATCCAATACGACCTGACCAACATTCATTTATTCAGGTGAAAAAAATTTTTAAGCTGGGTACAGAGAAGCAGAGGATGCCAACATGGAGAAAGAGAACCTCAAAACCCAAATTCTCTTATAATGACTAGCTCTGTTTGGTTCAAGCACACACATTCAATGGACCACTTAGAACATTTCTGGTGAACAACAGAAACTAACCTATAACTGGCTAGACCCAAGAGAGTCATTGTACCACAGTGACCCATCCACAGAGCCTGTCCCCTCCGCTTCAGACACTGTACTAAGAATCCCTGTACTAGGGATGTAAGATATGCAGATAGAGTCCCACAGTCCTTATCCTCAAGGACAGTCAGTCTCAAAGAGAAATGTGACAGATGCCCCTGAGATCGGTCTGAGGTAAGTGCTTGAGCTCTGCCTGATGCCACCACACAGGGAAAGCTTCCTCTCAGAGGCAGCGCCTGAGGTGGGAACTAAACGTGACTGAAAACAAAGCAGAGGAGTGGGAGAGAGATTCCATTGTTTGTAGCAGAACTCAGAGGGGTGAGGCTTTGGGTCCTGAGTGACCAGACTGGCAATGAACAAGTGAAAATGGCAGGATCCAGCCCTGAGCTGAGGTGCACACATCATCTTGAAGAACTTGGTGGTCTGCCATGTGACATACTCTTCATGAGGAAGCTGGAGAAGCAGTCCATGAGCTTCAGGGTTGTTGTTGTTTTCATCGTGTGCAGGTGTGTGTATTCACATGCGCTCACGAGTGCGCCCACCTTCCCCCACCCCACCAACCCGGCGTGTCTGGATTTCATCAAACCCAGCATTTCTCTTGTTTTAGGACCAGAAATAATAAAAGCAAAGGGACACTTAACATCAAAGATACACACTATGGATCAAGATCTGTGGCTTAAATTCCTAATTTTTGAATCTAGAAATGAAATTTAAAAATAAAAAACCATCATCTTCAGTCAGAACAGATGGCCCAACAATTGGGAGCATTTGTTGCCTTGCAGAGGACCTGGTTTCATTCCCAGCACCCACCCTGAGCCTCTCAGAACTATCCGTCACTCCAGCTCTAGGGTATCCAAGGCCCATCTGGTCTCCTCGGGCACTGTCATACAGACTCAACAAACTCACACAAAAACACATAAATAAATAATAAAGTATGGCCGGGCAGTGGTGGCGCACGCCTTTAATCCCAGCACTTGGGAGACAGAGGCAGGCGGATTTCTGAGTTCGAGGCCAGCCTGGTCTACAGAGTGAGTTCCAGGACAGCCAGGACTACACAGAGAAACCCTGTCTCGAAAAACCAAAAAAAAAAAAAAAAAAAAAAAAAAAAAAAAGTAATAATAATAAAGTATGTAGACAAAAATCTTTAGAGGAATTGTTAGATGTTCCCTCAGACTGTGTACAACTGTCATTCTAGGCCTCAGAAGAATCCTTGTAAGAGCGAAGTGTGCTGACATGGCAGGCACCTTGGGAGAATGGGCTAGAGGGTGTGAGCCCAGAGACAGAAAGAGAGAGGGAGTGATTGACAGAGACTCACAGACGATGCACAGAAAGAAACAGAAGGAAACCCTAAAGGTGAATAGTTTTCTGTCACCTTGTTGAAACTTTGACTGGCAAGGGAAGGTCAGAGGTGTTAGCTCCAAGCCTAGAGAAGGACAGATGAGTCAGGTGAGGCTCCTGGATGCTTCTGCCAAGAGCACAGTAGAGGAGCCAGAAGAAATATTCTTAGCCCCAGAGGGTCGAGGATGTGAAAGAATTGTTAAGCTATGAATTCTCATCATTGTAGAGTTGGAAGCCAAGCGTTTAAATCCCTTTCTTTATGTTTTAACTTGGAGATGTGGAGGCTGCTGATTAGTGCAAAACTAAAAGAGAAAAGAAATACAATCAATACCATTTAGACTACAGCTGGGCAGTGGTGGCACTTTAATCCCGGTATTAGGGAAGCAGAGGCAGGTAGATCTCTGAGTTCAAGGCCAGCCTGGTCTACAGAGTGAGTTCCAGGATAGCCAGGGCTACAAGAGAAACCCTGTCTCAAAAAAACAAAAGAAAGAAAGAAATAGATAGATGGATGGATGGATAGATAGATAGATAGATAGGTAGGTAGACAGGTAGACAGACAGACAGGCAGGCAAGCAGATAGGCAGATGATTTAGACTACAAAGTAGGTCATAGTGGCACACACCTTTAATCTCAGCACTCACTGGAAGAGGCAAGCAGATCTCTGTGAGTCTGAGACCAGCCTTGTCAACACAGTAAGTTCTGGAAAAAACAGGGTTATGCAGAGAGACCCTGTCTTAAAAACAAACAAACAAACAAACTCAAAACTACAATAAAATGTTTTTAGTGCCTACCTGAACCATGACTGTATTTTTGTAGACTTTTTGCTTTTTCTTTCCCCCATTGGTCTTTAGTTTATTTATTTCGGTTTCCATTTTTTTGTGTGTGTTCTTGTGGGGAGTTTGTGTGTTTCTTGTTTTATTGTTGTTTTTGTTTGTTTTAAAGAGATAGAAAAAAACAGTTGAGTGGGTAGATTAGTGGGGAAGGTCTGGGAAGAACTGGGTGGAAAACATGGTCAAAATAGATTGTATAGAAATGGTTTCAAAACACATATGTGCATATATACATACAGATAATAGATGATAGATAGATAGATAGATAGATAGATAGATAGATAGATAGATAGATAGATTTAGACTATCTGAAATCTGCCCAGCAACCACTATTACAAGTCCCTTGTTCACTTTGAATTATGCCAATTTTGTTGTAAATTTGTTAGGTGTGTGAGAATATTGGTATGAACTTTTGACTTCAATATTTGAAAATCTGATTTGGCTCTAAAAATATATTTAATATGTACTGTTTGTAAAAGTGGTTGGATTTTTTTGGAGGCCATGTATGGTGGCACACCCTTTAATTCCAGCCCTTCAGAGACAGAGACAGGTAGACTTCTGTAAATTCAAGGCCAGCCTAGTCTGTACAGTGAGATTCAGGCCAGCCAGGACTACATTGTGAGACCTTGCCCCAAACTAAAAAAAAAAAAATTAAGCTTTTAAAAGTATTTTGTGGCTCCGTGGGTATTTCTTGCCATGCCTAAAAATTAAATTCAGTCCTCAGGATTCAGATGAATAGCAGACAGAAGTGACACCCTAAAGTTATCCTCTGAGCTCCACCATCTGACTTAGTACCTATACCCCACCCCAACACACTAAATAAATATAACCTAAAAACAGTTTTTAAGAAATCGTATCTGTAGTAGTCTAGAGGACTGCCGGTGATCAGTGTCAAATGTTTATGGCTTTTTAGGGCCAATTATAAGAATAATAATAAAAAAACATCCAGATAAATAAGTTTAGGTAAAACTCATGCAAGTACAGTCCAGGGTGTCCACTATTTCCTGGGACGGGAAATATCAATGTATTACTTAGCTGTAGAATTTGTCTGTTATGCTTTATCTTTATGACAGGTAAATCAAATGTGAAATTGCTTCGATTTGTATGCAGCTCCACACAGGATTCTGCGAATTAGTGTGGCTAATTCTGCTAAGTAGAAATTCAGAGCTGAATGAAAGTCTTACAGTCAGAAAACCCAGATACTACAAAAATGCAGAACTGATAATTTTTTTTTTTTTATCATAAAACAGCTTAGCAAAAGGTGAGCACAGTAGGGCACAATGGTGATCATAGCATTTGGGAGGTGGAGGCAGGAGGATCAGGAGTTCAAAGTCATCCTCAGCTACAGAGCAAGTTCAAGGCTGGCTTGGGCTACATGAGACCCTATTACAAAAAAAAAAAAAAAATGAAGCAGACGATAGCTCTGCAATTACTCACAGGTTTATAAATATCTATGATGTAATTTGTCCTTTAATTCAATCAAGATTCCTGTAGAGAATTTTACTAAAGCAATTGGTAATAGAATTTCATTTGAAACACTGAGTTCAAAACCGAGTTCTTTTAGTGTAATATTAATTGGAAACATTCATGCTATCAGAGCTAATTTGCTTGGTAATTTTAACAAGGGCACACAATGCTTACTGGTGAATTCATTGGGATTTTATGTTTTGGTTTTTTTTTTTTTAAGTATCTCATCTAGTCATAATCTAGCTTTGCACTCTAAGGGTGATTTATGGTGTAATTATCATAAAGTAAGTCTGGGCCAATGCACACCGGTGACCAACTGGGACATAGAAACAGACTCTAACTTTAATGAAGATGCTACAGTGTTCGTGCTTTACACTCCATGAACGTCATTTTCACCTCTTTTCATCTGTAGCTTGTTTCTTGAACAGCCATTCTGTCTCTAGGCTGATTTCAGAAATGGCCGGGAGTTTGTTGTAATGTAATGTTGATGGCATAAAACGTGCAGTCAGTTTAGGATGTTCTGGTTGGAGGCTCTGGGCTCTGCAAGAAGTTGTGCTCACGTTGAACATGTAACTCCCCAGCCTGATTGAAATCAAGTTTCCTTTTGAAGAATTGGTTCTGGGCCACCTCCAGCATACTCTATGTACCCTGCATACTGTAAGGTACTGTGTCCTCGGACACTGTGACAGTACAAATAACATTGTCTGCATCGGGCCTAAAATAGCTGGAGACATTGCTGTTTCTTCTTATGTCCTGCTGGCAAGGACAAGCTAATGTCAAGTCCTCTGTAGCCTCACTGCATCAGCCCAGGCATGAGTCATTACATGTTGGCTTCCCAGACCATGCCTGGACTAGAGAGAGCCTGCCTGCACCTCCAGCTAGGTCTGAACAATCTTTTCTGGAAGCGTCAGGGCTACATCACAGAAGCTGGCAGCTTCCCTGGGCTCTCTTCCACTGTAGCTTAATCATGAGATGGCTGGACTCCAAGCCACAGCTGCCACTTGAGCACCGTGGCATGACATCTCCTTCCCATTCCCTTCTCAGCCTTGATCCCTGGACCACCTTCTTTTAGAAGGTGGGTCACACTGTACTTGGTGGCAGAGGTCAAGTGTGCCTGTATTGGGGCTTATCCCACTTGGAAGACTCAACTCGGCGTCTCTCATGTTTTCTTCTCAGTGAGGAGTAAACTGAGTGGAAGATGCCGGCTAATGAAGTTTTGCCTCTCTTTGCTTTCCTGTCTAGCCCAGCAAGCACTGTTTGGCACAGACGGATGCACTTTCTGTCTACGTGCTGGGTGCTTCATCTTGCTATACTCTGTTATATATCGTGCTCTCTCTCGTGTACGTTCGCCTGCCTATATGCATTCATCCAAAACACACCCTCAACAAATGGGCAGACTGCTTGTGCCGTAAACACGAGGCTGGTTGGCTGGTTTCTTTCTTTCTTCCTTTTTTTTTTTTTTTTTCTTTTTCTTTTTTTTTTTGGTTTTGGTTTCTTTTTTGTCTTTATTTTACAAGGAATGGTTTCTCTGTGTATTCCTGGCTGTCCTAGAGCTCACTTTATAGACAATACTGGCCTCAAACTCACAGAGATCCATCTGCCTCTGCCTCCCAAGTGCTGGGATTAAAGGCATATGCCACCCCCCCCCCCATTCCATTAGGGGTTTTGTTTTGTTTTGTTTTTTCAAGACAGGGTTTCTCTGTGTAGTCCTGGCTGTCCTGGACTCACTCTGTAGACCAGGCTGGCCTCGAACTCAGAAATCCACCTGCCTCTGCCTCGCAAGTGCTGAGATTAAAGGCGTGCGCCACCACTGCCCGGCTCCATTAGGGTTCTTTAGTGGAACAGAATTAATAGAATTACTATATATTATAAAAGTGTGTATGTGTCTGACTCTGTGTATATGTGTCTGTATCTCTCTGTGTGTCTGTTCCTCTCTCTCTCTCTCTCTCTCTCTCTCTCTCTCTCTCTCTCTCTCTCTGACTGTCTGTGGTATACATAGGTTGGCTATCTTCCTCTATTCCTATCTTAATTTTTTGAGACAGGGTATCTCACCAAATCTGGAGCTCACTGATTAGGTTTAAACTGAGCTGTCAGCAAGCCCTGAGAATCTCCCGTCTCTGCTTTCCAGCTCTAGAATTTGCAGGCATGCACCACTGTGCCCAACTTAAACGAAGGTTTATGAGGTCAGACTACAGAATAGGGACAAGGATGACAACACTGCACACTGGAGAGACTGAAAGAGAGAGCCTAGCAACTTCTCAGTCGGTGAGGTTAGATGCCTCAGCAGCTCTAATGCTGCCTGAAGCTCCCTGAAGAGTAGCTAGCATAGAGTCCTCATGGGAAGGCTGAAGAGGCTGGCATCTGACGCCAGCTGAGTGAGCAGCAGCAGCAGCAAGGATAAACACATGCACTCAGAAGCTGTGACGGCAGACGATGCACACTGCTTTTTCCTCGGGGCTCTGTAGCAGAGTCACCCACTGGAAGATGCCTTCTGTGTTGAGAGTTGATCCCCTCTTCAGTCATTCCTCCCTGGAGGTACCCTTTAGACAAGCCCAGGGATGTATATTCTTGCCATTCTAAATTATTTCAAGTTGACAATCGAGACCAACCTGCATGGGTATGCTAGCTCTCCACTGCTGTGACAAAATACTTGAGAAAAGTCAATGTAAAAAAAAGAGGAAAGACTTATTGGAGTTCTGATCTCGATGACCCAATTTCCTTTCACTAGGTCCCACTTTCCACAGGTTCCATCACCTCCTAATAATGTCACAGGCTGTTGACCAAGCTTTTCAAATATGGGCCTGTAATTTAAGATCAAAACCGTAACGATGGGCAAGTTATGCAAATAGGCCAATGTCTAAGAGAACCATGATACCTTGTTCTGCTTAACAGTAATCAGAACTCACCCTGAGATCCAGAACGGAAAACATCCGGCTACCTGTGGAGCTGTGATCTTTGTCACAATAGATGATAAGGTGTCAGGGAGATTTCTGAGCACTGCATCCCAATAGTATGGAGCAACAGATAGCATAGTTGAGTCTCGGCTCTGAGGTGCCTCGATGCCACTAAGAGGGAACCCACAGATCTCCTTGACTGCCACCTGTATCTCCTGATGGACATCTCACTGCTGCTGGTGTCTCCTAACAAGAGGCTTGGCCTCATCCTTACTTAGATTCTTGGATATGAAGCATCATCTGACTTCTTGCAACCAACATCATCTGAGGTAGGTATGTTCTACCCTGATTATACCAGGATAGCTATATAGTCGTAGCCATCTTTCAAAGTTCAGCTCTTTTATCCAAGGCAATTGAGGGGAAAAAAAAAACTTACTAGAGTAATTAGCCAGTGTGTAACCATTCCCAGCGGGTCTTGGTGCCTTGTAAAGAAAGAAAACAGAGAACTTTGCGTAAGTCTTAAGTGCCTAGAATCAGAGAAGAGGCACCCAAGATAGGAGAAGGCCATTTGGAAGGGAAACTAGCAGCCTAATAGACTGCACCTTCATCAGTGCCATGTAGATACTTAGATCCTAACACTCAAATGCAGAAGAACATGAGTTCAAAGCCAGCTCAATCTACATAGCCAGTTCCAGGCCAGTCAATTGTTTTGAAACAGCTTATTGTTATCAGCTCAAAACAACAAGGCTGGGGGGTGGGGGTGGGGGTGGGGGGAAGGAAGACATGGCTCAAAGGTTACGAGCACTGGGTACTCTTCCTAATAGACCTGGATTCAATTCCCAGCTCCCACATGACAGCTCACAACTGTCAGTAACCCCAGTCCCAGCAGGATCAGACATGCTCACACAGATATACATACATACAAAGCAGCAATGCACATTAATTAAATAAAAAATAATAACAGCAACAACTCAGAGCCATTATTTTTTGTCACCAGTGCCCAGACCTTGTCTTGGTACCCTAATCAGGCCCATCACAGTAAGAGATTGTCACTCATTGGTGAAATTGTTCAATTTATAACATCATCATGGAGGATTCAGTCTATTAATAAAACTGGATTTCTGAGACCAGATAGCTCAGGTGTAGACCTGTAGGTTGGTGAAGAGGCCCTTCCAGACACACTTGGGCCAAATACTTAGAAATGTTGTGGGATTCCTCCTGAAGCCCAGGCTCTGTCTTAGTTAAGGTTTCCATCGCTGTGAAGAGACACCATGGCCACAGCAACTCATAAAGGAAAACATTTAATTGGGGCTGGCTTACAGTTCCGTTCATTATCATCATGGCAGGAAGCATGGCAGCATGCAAGCAGACATGGTATGGGAGGGGCTGAGAGTTTACATCTTGATTGGAAGACAGTCAGAAGACTGTCCCACACTGGGTGGAGCTTGAACATGAGACCTCAAAGCCTGCCCCCACAGTGACACACTGCCTCCAACAAGGCCACGCCTCCTAATAGTGCTAATTTTTAGCCAAACATTCAAATACATGAATTCATGGAGGCCAAATCTATTCAAACCACCACAGACTCATTTCCAGCTACTTCTTTATCAAGGTGTTGTTCTAAGTCATCAACTCTCTGGTGGCATTGGTTAGTACCCCAATCCTAAAGTTATAGTCCATGGCTTAGTGTGGGTTAATCTGTCTCTTTTATCTGTTTTATTAAAATAATAAGTGACTTGGGTTCCTGAGAGCTTCCACTACTGTCAGACACCACTCCTTTTCAGCCAGAATTCACTCTGCTCAACCCTTGTCTGTATTGTCCTAGTTATTAACTTTTGAGAAAATATTTTCAATATCACCCCTGGCAACATGACACACAATCAGCGTGACCCATTTCCCTACCCGCCCCTGTCCAGTTTTCCTGCCCTGTCATTCTTTTATGGTCCAGAAAACACTTTCCACACTGAGTTCAGATTGCCAGTCACCATGACCAGCACTGTGCTAGGACTGAGGACACCACAGAGGTGACCCAAGGGTGCTAGGAATTCTCAAGGTTCCCTGGGACCTCGCTCCAAATATGCTTATACGTCCAAGAGGAGACAGGTGCCAGTACACTTGCAGGTGGCATCTCCTTCTCACTGCTTCAGACATTCTTGATTGCACACATTCTGCCCTGTGGGACCTTCTTTGCCAGTTCCCACTGCCCTTCCAAGAAAAACAAGGCAGTGGAGTTAGGCTAAAGTCTTGCATGTCTTTTTATTTATATTTTTTGGCTCTCTGAGGCCTCCATGCCTCTAGATTCTAAGCCTCCTCAAGGCTCACCCTAGTTCTTCATAGGAGTCACTAAGATCCTTGAGTGACCTCTACTATCTAGCTCTGCTTCAGCCCAGCCTTCTGCCCAGTGCCTGTCCAGGCTAGACTTCTGAGGCCTGGCCTACTACTTCCTCCTTCTAATCAAAGAATGGTTGCGTGTTTTAATGCCTTTTCAGGTCAGAGGAATCTCAGACCTCCAGCAGAATACAGAGAAGCTCCTTTCATGTGTGGGGTTTGTGTACATACAGGTTCATTTAGAGGAGATGTTCACATATGGGAACAACTGTGTTAAGGCCAGACATAAACACTGGGTGTCCTCCTCCACTCTTTTGTTTTGTTTAGGCAGGATGTGGAGGCTTGAATGAAAATGGTCTCCCTAGGCCCATAGGGAGTGGAACAATTAGGAGGTGTGGCTTTGTTGGAGAAAGTGGGTGGGTGGTGAGGGGGAGGGGAGATTTCTTGAGGGGGGATGCTTTGAGGTTTCAGAAGCTCATGCCAGGCTGTGTCATCATTTCTTCCTGCTGCCTGCTGATTCAGGTGTAGAACTCTGAGCTACCTCCTCAGTAGCATGCCTGCCTGCATGCTGCCGTGCTCCCTGCCATACATGAAAATGGACTGAACCTCTCTGAACAGTAAGGCAGCCCCAATGAAATGTTTTCCTTTATAAAGAGCTGCTGTGGTCATGATGTCTCTTCACAGCAATAGAACACTGACTAAGACACAGGGTCTCATGTAGGTACAACTAGACTCAAACTTGCTATATAGTCAACAATAACCTTGAAGTGCTGATCCTCCTGCCTCCACCTCCCAAGTGCTGGGACTATTGGCATGGAGCACCACAAAGTTTTATATAGTATTAGGCATCAAACCCAGTGTTTCAAACATGCTAAGCAGGTGCCCTAACAACTGAGCTGTATATCCCCAGAATTCTTCCACTTTTTTTTTTTTTTTTGTTACAGGGTCTCTCACTGAACCTAGCCTCATCAGTTTGGCTAGACCGCTGGCCAGATAGCTTCTGGGATGCTCCTGTCTCTGCCTCCCCAGCACTGTGAGGACAGGTGTGCATCAACGTGCTCCACTGTTTTCCTGTGGATGCCGAGGACCCAGCACCAGCTCCTCAGACGTGTGCAGCCAGCACTTTGGCCACTGAGCCATCTCCACAGCGCCAGCACCTTCCTTCTCTGGCCTGTTTGACCCTGGGATGGTGAAGGGACTATGGTACATAAAGTCAAACCACAGGATGACGAAAAAGAGCTCTAGGTAACAGATGGTCGTCATGCCAGCAAGACGGTCAGGCTGATATGTCAGCTACTGTTAAAAGCAGTCCTCAGCCAGGTGGTGGTGGCACACATCTTTAATCCCAGCACTCAGGAGGCAGAAAGGCAGGTGGATCTCTGAGTTTGAGGCCAGCCTGGTCTACAAAGTGAGCTCCAGGACTGCAAGGGCTGCACACAGAAACCTTATGTTAAAAAGAAAGAAAGAAAAAAAAGGAGTCCTCAATGGTGCTGTGACAGCCAAAATCTGATAATTAAGGAGGTAGTTTTATTCAAGCTAGGATGATCAGACACCATTCTTTATTGAGGAATACCTCAAAGAGAGCCTGGGGTTTGTAGAGACAAGTCTCAGAAAGGTACCATCCCCCTAGGTTACAGGAGTTCCAAGGAAGAATGGAAATGGGGTTTCTGACAAGAACCATGAGATCTGTATGGCCCTTTGTAGTCAGTTCATCATTTCTGAAATATACAGGACCAGAGAGGCATTCTGTCACCATGACTGCTGAACTCGTGGGAGACTCCTAGAAAGCAGTACTCTCAAGTGCTCAGCTTCTGTTCGAGATGAGTGTCTTCCATCAGTGAGCATCTCCAGTGAACATAAGCCTCCTGGGTATCTTCATGGACTAAGTTGAGACTGCGCATTTGATTTCAGTTCTGAGGACTGAACTTGCAATCTTGGAACATGCAATCCTCCTGCCCCAGCTTCTCAAGTGCTGAAATTACAAGTATGCACTACCATACCTAGCTCTCTCTCTTGTCGCTGTGTCTCCTTCGAAGACCAGTCGAACCGCCTATTGAGAAGTGAGTTGGGCTGGAGAGATGGCTCAGTGGTTAAGAGCACTGACTGCACTTCCAGAGGTCCTGAGTTCAAATCCCAGCAACCACATGGTGGCTCACAACCATCTGTAATGAGATTTGATGCTCTCTTCTGGTGTGTTTGAAGACAGTGTACCCATATATAATAAATAAATCTTAAAAAAAAAAAAGAGAGAGAGAGAAGTGAGTTGTTTTAAGGTCTTCGGGGTGGATGGCTATCTGGGTGTGATGTCTCTGACTATAATCCCAGAATTTGAGACACTGGGGCAGGAGGGTCATTATGAGATTGGCATCACCCTGGGCTAGCCAAGGTCCCCAAAAACCCCACATAATAAAATAAATAAAAGATGGATGCCTGTGATAGAGAAGTAATAATAATACAAAAGGTCGATTACAAGCTGGTAAGATACTTTTCTCTGAGGAGAAAAGTAGTGGCTATGCAAGCCTAGCTGCCTGGGTTCGAGTCCTGGGACCTACAGTAGAAAAAAAACTGACACCCAAAAGTTGTCCTCTAACCTTTCCACATATACCATGGTGCACACACACGTGTGCATACACACACAATTATAATAGTAAATAAAATTTTAGAAGAGGTACTTTACAATAAAAATCCTTTAGTTGGACCCTGAAAAATAGTTCAGTGGAGTTCAATGTCAGCAGAAATAAAACTATCCCAGTAGCATTCCTTGTGTTCCCTAAAGCTGAGAGACAATGTTCTTGATGATGCCCCTGGTCCTGCTTCATCTATATGAGGACTTACATGCCCTGAGGTTTCGGCTAGACTCCTTAGTGGTACAGACAGTGACTTGTCCAGGGACAATTCTTGCCTGACACTCATGATCTGCTGAGGTGTTTCATCCATGAAGGTTAACTCCAGACTGAAGTTTCCATTTGCACAACCTCCATAGGTTCTTGGAGATAGATCAGCTGCAAGGCAACCTAAACTCTTGCTAGGGATCTGGGTTTTAATTCCTGATGATGCCAGTCTAGGCCAGTTGCAGGGAAAGTAAAACATTGAGATAGTGAACTATGAAAGAAAACTGGAGAAATGGGAAACGTGGTACAGACGGACAATTTGGGCAAGGAAACAAGATACAGTCCAATTTCAAGAGAGGGGGAAAAAACCACTTTTTCCTTGAGGAATACATTTTTTAAGCAACTGAGGTTGACTTTATAGGCCCAATGCTTAATGCTCCCAAAATGAACTTGGTACATAGAGCTTACAGGACCCCTGGCCTTATAGGAGACTAAGGAAGGTGTATTCCTGGCAAATGTGTTCAAATGTATAGGTTCTGGAAATGACTCTGATGTCAGCTCATTGGCTGGCTTTCAAGCCCAAAGAAGCTTTCAGTAACTGGGCTTTTTAATTATACATTATAATCTGACCACTTGGGAGGCAGAGGAAGGAAGATTGGGAGTTTGACTTCATCCTCCACTGAACTAAAGAGCTTTAGACCAGACTGAGCTAAAGCTAAAGTCCAGTTTGAAGCCAGGTTGTGGTGCATGCCTTTAATCCCAGCATTTAGGAGGCAGAGGCAGGCGAATCTCTGAGTTTGAGGCCAGCCTGGTCTACAGAATGAGTTCCAGGACAGCCAGAACTGCATAGAGAAACCCTGTCTTGAAAAAACAAAAACAGCCAGGCAGTGGTGGTGCACGCCTTTAATCCCAGCACTTGGGAGGCAGAGTCAGGCGGATTTCTGAGTTCAAGGCCAGCCTGGTCTACAGAGTGAGTTCCAGGACAGCCAGGACTACACAGGAAACCCTGTCTCGAAAAACCAAAAACAAGAAAGAAAGAAAGAAAGAAAGAAAGAAAGAAAGAAAGAAAGAAAGAAAGAAAGAAAGAAAGAAAGAAACCAAAACCAAAATGAAAGAGCACTTTGGGACTGTTTATTGAAGTTTGATCATTTCTGATTAAGTGAGCGTCATTCTCAAATGTGATGATCCAGACTAGGTCTCCAAGCAGATCCTGTCAACAAGGGTGGCAGACTGTATCAAAGCCACACAAATTACTATATTGCTATGAAATTACAACTCTTCAATGAAAGTAGTCAAATTTTGGAAAGGTCAGAGAATATCCACTTAGAGACTCATAAACGGTTCAGTTGACCTAAGCATGACATGCCAAATTGTTACATTACAGGTTGAGAGAAAAGAGAAACCAGTTCCTTACAAAGCCAGGAAAAAAAACCAATTTAAACATCACCAATATGTCAACCAAAACCAATCATTATGATTCACTCTAATTTTTGTGGCTGTGACAAAACATCCTGACCAAGAAGCAACACAGGGGAAGAAGGCTTTATTTCAATTTACAGCTCCAGGTGATGATCCATTATTACAGGTAAATCAAGACAAGAATTCCAGTGGCTAGTCACACCACACCTGCGATGGCTGTTCTTGGTTGCTAACCTGACTACGTCTGCAATTAACAAAAATCCAAAAATTGAGGGCCAAACCTGTGAAGGATTTTTGTTTAGTTTGAACATGCCTTTAATCCGGAGTGGGGGTGGGGCGAGGAGAAAAGACACACCTTTAATCTGAGCCACACCTTCTGCTGGAGCCTTGTATTTTGCTCTTTGCTTGTGTGCACCTTCCTATAAAGTCCATTCTTCAGGATTCCAGTGTCTACTGAAGACTGGCTAAGGCATCCAGCCTTGTGAACTGAGAAACTTCTGGAGTCTTGGATTTTCTGCTCATAGCCAGCCGTTGTTAGATTACTTCATAAGGTATCTTAAGATTGAAAGTTTAGGGCCTGGAAATCTTTTGAGGACCTCACTTAGGGAGGACCAATACTTTCTCATTTTAACAGACACCAAGATTCTAGCTTTGGATTTGCAGATGTGAGACTAAATTTTACATTTTAATTTTTTAAACTTATTTTTCTGTGTACGGATGTCTTGCCTGTATGGATGGATGTGCAGCACGCACATGCCTGGTGCCCTTGGAGATCAGAAGAAAGCAATTTAGCCCCTAAAGCTCTCTGTAAAAAGATTCACAAAGAAAGCCAGTGAGATGGATCAGCAAGATCTTTGGTCCACCAAGACTGCCATGGTAGAAGGAGAGAACTGACCAAGGCACAGTGTCCTCTGACCTTTACCTCAAGGGTATCCCAGGAAGCTTATCTCTAGCAACCACCCCCTCCTTCCTTAGAAACCTCAGGGAACCACTGTGAGCCTGCCATGGACAAGTCTGTTTTCTAGAACCTTCTCAGCAAATTGGTCCTCTCCAGCTACCATCCACCACTTTTCTCTATGCTCTGTGGTCTCACTGTTTCTACCTTGATTTCTTGAAGTCACATCTGAGGTTCTCTGACACCCCCCCACACACACACTGCTTCTTCACTGGTAACACTCTGGACCTCTGGACACCCCCCCCCCCCCCACCTTCACTGGTGACACTCTCCGGAAGCTGTTGCTGCACTTAGCAGGTTCTCCTCAGGCCTCCTGTCTCCTCCCCTTCTTTAGATTGCTGATTAGTCTTCAGATAATGCACATCTAAGTAAATAGTCCTACCATCCAGTTTCCCAGATCAAAACCAGTTCTCTTCCTGGAGTCCACATTCTTTCTTATCTCCAGCAAATCACCATGTAGTGCCCTCTACAAATGTCAGATTGATTCATGTTGAGCTCACTTGTCACCAACCCTAGCCCAGACTCCATTACCTCTTACCTGACTTGAGAGTAGCTTCTTACTGGTCTCACTGTCTGTAACCTGGCCCTCCTGTGGCTCCATGTCTGTCTGATTAGAGAGGCGTTTTGAACTCCTAAGTACACATCTGGAACGAGGTATTGGAAGACAGCTCTGTGGTACACAGCTTGCTCAGCAGGAGCCATGTTTTGGTTTGGATTTTATCCTGAGCACTGCCCTGGGGTTGGGGGTGAGGGCTGGGGACGATGACAAACAACAAAAACCAAGCTCATCTGCACACATCATCCAATGACAAAATTTCAGTGTGTACCTACCCACCCTCCCAGTACATCCATGCTGAAGTCCGGGCTCCTTAATGCCAAGGACATAGGTTTTCAATGATTACAGCTTTGCTTATCTTTCCACTTTTATCTATTCCCTTCCTCCCCAGCCCCAAGTGTAAGCTCTACACACACAATTACTTGTACCTAGGCTGGTCCTCTAACTCACCATGCTTTCTGTGCTCCTTTCATGTTTCCCCTTGAACACGAACCCCATTATTCAACGTACTAGGTCTCTTACAAGCTTCGTGTCTCCCTCTCCTGTAGTTGTCCATCCACTCCAGTGTCTTTCCTGGATGCTGAGGGGAGCCACGTATCAGCCAGTGCTTCATTGCCATCATTTGAGGTCATCGTTTACTCTCAAGAAGCATCTGCCAAATAAACAAATTCTAATGAGATTTGGAGCAGGTTTGGTGAGTCTGAGGGTGTGGATGGGCGGGTGGATGGGAAGGGAGGCAAACAGGATTGCTGGAGAGTTCAAACTTCAAGAGCAGAGCCATTGTGAAAACTGCAGTGTCCATGTGAGGGACTGTATCCAGCAGGGCAGGCTGCAGTGATACAGCCAGGTGAATGAAGGCGCTGGGTGGGGTGGGAGGGAAGCCATGAGTCAGGCTCCAAAGTCCTTTCCTAGAGGGTCTAATTAAGGCAGGGAAGTGCCTCTATCCTGTGGCCCAGCTTCAACAAGGAAGAGGAGGAGATGGCATGACTGGTCATTTACACAGGACCAGCACCGGCTCTAGGGAGACAATAACAGCAACAACCTGGACTTATGACCCTGTGTTCTATGGCCACAGCACAGGAAAACAAAGGCCCCCTGAGAACATTTCAAAATGAAGATGCAGAGCTTTCCAGAAAGTGGCATGTCCAGAGAAATAGTTTAGTAGAAACAGCTTTCCAGGGGCTCCCCAAGAGAAGAATATGGAAAATAGCCTGACTCTATAAGAGTTCGGGTTTCCCAGCTCTTGTTTGGGAAGGCAGCTAACAAGATCTGTCCTGCATCTTCTCTCTGTAACTGTGGGTGGAAGATGGATGGCTGCAGCCTTTGGCCCTTTGCAAGTGAAATTCACCAGAGTCTGGCTAGTTTCCCTAGAAGTTTTCAACATGTCCGAGATGGACTATGCTTGGTTGAATGGATTTTAAGTGTTAATATGCTGACTACTTTTGCTTGTTCTTTGTTTGTTTGTTTGTTACTTGAGACAAGTCTGTCTGACCACCGCACATCCCGAAGAATGAATTCTTCATTTTCTCCCTCCACTTCCAAGTGCTAGGATTGCAGGGGTACACTACTATTCCAGACTGACACATGCGCACATGCTGACAAAAATTGGGGAGCGGGGGTTGTTGAGACAAGATCTTGCTATGCGGTACTAGGAACCTGGAACTCACTACTTAGATCAAGTTGGCTTCAAATTTACAGTCTCTGCTTTCCTAGAACTAGGATTATAGTGTAACAGGTTCCCAGACCTTAGCACAATCGATGTCATGATGAAAGTACCATTCAGGCCTTGAGACCCAGGATATAGGCAGCAACACCTGCCAAAAACGAGAACAAAGATCTAATCCATCAAAGTCCATAGTTCCGGGAAAGTCCATAAAGGTACTAATCTTGTTTTTGGCTTCTGTAGTTCTGCTTCTGGATGACTATTCTTGCTAACTGAGATGTGTCAACCCAGGATATAGTTTTTTGTGTGTGTGCTTAAAGTGGGGGAACCATTGGGGTGTTAAATAAATAAGTAAGTAAGTAAGTAAGTAAATAAATAAATAAATAAATAAATTCACCTGAGAAAGGCTCAGGACTGTACTTGGGTCCCAAATACCCAGTGTAGTCATCGTTTGGTAATAAAGACTTTCTATCTGCTAGAAGCCATGTCCGGGTGATCTTCTCTATTGTGGATACCTCACACAATAGGCATGTGCTATCTTCTCTATCTCCCTCATCTTTGTCTCATTTCTCTGTGTGCACACAAGCTACCCAGGACTGAACCCAGGACCTACCATACATACACTATAGCCTGAACTACACCCTCCCCCGCAGCCTTACTAGAGGGTTTCAGCAACCCCCATCTACTGTATTTATGGAATTCCTCCTTCACTCTGATCTTCTTATCACAGTTACAGTGATCAAAGACCTTTCAAAAATGCCAAAGCCTGTCCCTTTCCTGCTCCAAATCCTGTGGATAGTTTGGTTCTCTCAGGTAGTAAAGTCCTCACAGGAGGCTTCACATCTACCTTCCTTTCTCCAGGGAGCCACTTCCTTAGCACACTGTAGCTGTCCAATATCCTGTCACATTGTAAGTCGATAGCAAAGGAGCACGCGTGTAGCATTTTTGTGTACCAGATTCTGTCATCTGATCTCTCTCCATCCATCCATCCATCCATCCATCCATCCATCCATCCATCCATCCATCCATCCATCCATCCATCCATCCATTCATAGACAGGGTTTTTCACACAGCCCAGGCTGGCCTGAACCTGTGAAATCTAGGATGACCTTGAACTCTCTTGAGTTCGCCTCCAAGTGTTGAGATTACAGGCATGCACCACTACACTCCGCTTTGGAAAAAGTAGGATTTTTACCCTGGTTGGATCTTGTTTCTTTGGGATATTTCATCACTTTTTTCCCTCTGTCAGGAAATGCCAAAATGAAGTTACAGCTTCTCCACAAGCATGCCAGAACCCATTTGAACAGTTTTGAGCCCTCCACAGATTTAAAATTTTAAGCCTTGAGGAAGTAGACGTGTGTTCTTCCAGGAACCAGCCAGTGAGGGGCATGTAGACGACGATTCCAGTTCTCCTCTTCTGCTTTTTGCAGTGCCCCCAGCTCTTCAATTTGCCTGCAATTTAGGCGTCCTGAGTCCGCCCGGCCGCCCAGGGGCGCCCGAGTACGCAGAGGGCGTTGCGGCGCCACCCGACGTCCCGCCTTAGGCGGCTGCGCAATGAGCACGTCAAAGCCGGGCTCAGGCCGGAGCTGGGCGCGGGGCGCCAGGAGCCGCGCGGCCTGAGAAAGTCCGGGGCTTCAGTAGCCGCTCGAAGACTGAGGCAACCTCAGAGGCGAAGGCAGTGCCGGACCTCACAGCCACAGCCGCGGCCCGACCGAGCGCAGCAGCGCGGCGGCCACAGCAGGAACCCCTGGGCCACCGTCCGTCCGCGCAGCCGCCGCCGCCGCGGGAGCCCGTCGCCCGGAGCAGCTGCGGGCGGAGGACAACGGAGGGCCGGAGCGTCCGAGCCGCGCCGCGGGGACCGAGCGAGCAGCCCGAGGCGGCGGCGGCCGAGGACGGGGACGGAGACGACGCGGAGAGGGAGCTCCCTGGCCCGGCCCAGCCCCGTGAGTGATCCCCTGGCCCGGCCCTGCTCGCGACGCGGACGCCCGCCGGCTTCCGCCCGACCCGCCTCCATTTTCCCGGGTGGCGGCGGCGGGAGCGGCCCGGGGCAGCCGGAGCTCCGGGCGCCGCCCTTGTCCTCGCCGGTACTAGGCTCCCGGGGCCTGCGGACCAGGGCTGCAGCTAACGTGGGGTGAGCTGGCCCGGCCAGCTGTCACTCCCGCCGCGCTGGAGACTCCGAGCACCTAGCCCGGGGCTCCGCGTAGCCTCCCTGTTAGCGGGACGCAGATACTATCTTTGTAGGGAACCTTTCAAGAAAATGCCTAACTGATTTCTGGCTAGGAATTGTGCGGTCCGCGCGTTCCCGGGTTCGGTTGGAGCAATCCAAAGCGCCGACTGCGTGCCGGTGCCGGAGCGACTCCGAGGTGAACCCGGCCCGGAGGTGCCCTCCCCCGGGGAGCTTTAACGCCGCGATGTGAGAGATAAGACGAGTACACAAATAGCTAAGATACCAGGCAGGAGGGGATAGATAAGTTCCGTTTAGGAACTACCAATTGCTGGAAAGGTGCTCCGGGGAGACGGGACCTGTCGATCGTTTCCGCCTTCCCACGAACCTGGGAGGCTTCCTGGGCGAGGCGGTGCTAAACCCGGTCTAGAAGGCTCGATTGGATTCGGGAGGAGAAGGGGGTTGCAGAGGAGAAGGGCGTGGAGGGGCAACAAAGCTGGAGGACAAAGGTACAAAGAGCATGCGAATGTTGCTAATTCCATCACCGGGTGCCGCGATAGGTGGAGTAAAGAGGCAGTTGGAGTCAGATCTTTGAATGCTGTAGAGGAGCTGTTTGAGCGACCTTCCACGGAAAACTTAGAACTCATTTTTCAGTGACTCATGAGGCCGGAAATGTATGCTAGGGCATATTAAAGGCGCTCTTGTGAAAGACAGGCGAGAAGAGAAGTCCACAGTCAGGAGTTGACATTGTTTCTTAAATATAATGCAGTTTGAGGTCGATTTTGACAGCTTCCGGGATATTTAAGTAAATCTATGTCCAAGCCAAGGAAAATACCGTTTTCAGAAAGTGTCAATAGATTCGTGCTTATCTGAAGTAATGAAAAGAGGTGCCTAAATTAACCTCTGCACACAAGGCAGTCGCATTAGTGAGTTCTCTAAAAATTGCATCAGAACTTCTGGATCCCTGTTTTGGAATTGAAAATTAAACTGTGAATGTATAAAAAAATAGTAATAGAAACCGAACTGTTATCAACAGTCTAGACAGACAGTTGGACATACCGTTTTCTGGAAAGGTAAAAATTTTTCTTGTTAGTTTTTAGTTATGAAAATATCAGAGAGCCATAAGTGAAAGTTTTTAAGTTCTATTTTATAGGTTTTAAAAAGTTACCAAGTAATTAGTAATGACTAAAAGCTTACAATATATGACTTGTAAGAATTGCCTTAGAACTTACTATTGGTTTTGTAAGCACTTATATGTACAAGAAAATACCTACTTTTTTCAGCCTTAAATTTTTCTTTATCAGAGTAAGATCTAGCTGGGGTGGTGGACACTTTTAGCCTCAGCACTTTGGAGACGGAGGCGTGCCAGACCAGCCAGATAGATCACAGTGAGAGACTCTGTCTTTTTAGTTTTGTTTTTTTAAAGTAAGACATAATCTTTGAAACATGGAAGTAGTAAGCCATCTCTCCTTTCTCCACTTCCCCCATCTCCCCCACCCCCATCTTTTGAAACTATATCTCACTGTGTAGCTCAGGTCTTCCAACCTGTCATCCTCCTGCTGCGGGTTTCTAAGTGCTAGGATTACAGAACCTGCTGGGATTTTTTTGTTTGTTTCAAGTTTTCTTAATCTTGCCACTTAGATTTTGTTGCTGTCAACCTTTTTTATGCATTTCCTTTCTTGTCTTTTCCTGTGTGTATTTTTCATAAAAATATATTATGTACATTCATTCATTTATTTGTTTATTGGTGTTTTGGAACAGCCTCTTTCTCTGGTCCAAGTTGTACTGGAATTTGCTAGCTTCAAAATTCCAGATAGTTCTCCTGACTCAGCCTCCTAAGTGCTGGGCAGGAACCAATAACACCAGTCTGAAAGTTTTCTAAATGTTTTGTTAAGCTTTTACCTGTCAGGGTTGCATTGTTACCTAAGACTTCTTGTTTGAAGTCTATTTATTAGCTTCTCTTCAAGGTTTGGACCTGATTGCTGCTTATTGACTATATTTTGTTTGGTAGAATACATGTATGAGATCATGAGGAATGGAGAAGAGCATACAGACCTCTGCCCTGTGAGCAGAAGAAGGTTTAGAAGGGCACTGAAGGCCTGGAGAGATGGCTCGGTGGTTAAGAGTGTGTACTGCTCCTGCAGAGGACCTGAGTTCTGCTCGCTATTGGGTTCCCAGCATCCAGTTTGGTTTACAACTTCCTGTACAGCTCCAATGACTCTACACACTCCTGTCTTCTATCTGAATTCATGTTCATATACCTACACGTGTACACAATTTAAAAGGAAAATTAAAGAAGGACACAAAGAAAAGATTGTATATAGTCATGATATATAATCTGTTGTGGTCCTACCTACCCTCTGCTCTACTACTAAAAAGTAGTCTATACTAAGGCTGTCCATAGAGCTAACTACTTTTTGGTCATGACATCAGAAGTCAGGCTCAATTTTTGTTGTTTTTTGTTTTTTGAGACAGGGTTTCTCTGTGTAGCCTTGGCTATCCTGGAACTCATTTTGTAGACCAGGCTGGCCTCAAACTCAGATCACCTGCTTCTATTCCCAAGTGCTGGGTTTATATGAATCTCTATTGTATATTGCAAATGTATATACTGTATAGCATCTTGGTTATTTTCTAATACTCAAAGCATTTCTTTTGGCCCATTTTTGTTAAGTATAGATTTTTGTAGCAATTACTGTTTGGTACCAAGAGTGTAATTTTCCTGAGAAAGTTGATCACTGTTGATACTTGTTCTGCTGGCCTTATAAATATTTACATATAGACACAGATACACAAATTCCCCCTCCCCATAAGCATAAAAGATAAAATTCAGCAGTAGAATTTCAGGTAGTGTCTTTTGGTTACCACTCTTGATGTATGTGGGTTGTTTTCTTTTGTTGTTATGTTTTGGGTTTGTCTTTTTGTTTGGTTGGGTGTTTTGTTTTTGTTTTTTGAGACAGGGTTTCTCTGTAACCCTGACTGTCCTGTAACTCAAGCTGTAGACCAAGGCTGGCTTTGAACTCATTCATTGCCATCAGCATCCCATGTGCACACACATATGTGTTGGTGTGTATGGTCCAATGCTGTGCCATTTTTATCTTACAGAATTTATGGATAGTGTCATTTTAACTTTCCCGAGGAAGAGGAAGGTAGACTTGTGATCTATAGCAGTTGGGAATTTAAACTGGCAGACAAGGGAGAATGGCATGCTGAGAATTGCAAGAGGTCAGTCAGGTGTGAAAGTAACCCCAAAGGAGAGTGTTTGCAAAGCCTGCCCATGCCATTTGTGTTGGCTGTGTCCAGTGTATACCTATTCTTTGATTATTCTAACTTGAGACCTTGTTACTCTTAATACTCATGTTGGGAGGCATGTGGGTAATAGGCAGGGCTGGGTTCTGATGGGCTGACTAATGTAACTCTGGGCTTCAGTCATTGTTGATTCTATAAGAGACCTAGGTTGGAAGCCCCTGAAGTCTAGATTGCTCCTGTTTTCTGAGATTGTGTATGGGGATAGGACTTACCTTTTCTCCCTCTGGGGTTTTGTTTGTGGTCCTTTATGAGAACTTTATGAAGGCATGTGACTGCACTTGAACATTTTTTTTCTTCCACTTGGTTAGGTGCCTGGAATTACTTCACACTATTTAAGTACTCTGCATAAGGTAAACAAAAAAAGTCTATTTTCTAATTCTCTACCTTTATACTTAAAAAATGTTGAGAACTAATGTTATATGGTAGTAAAGTACAAGTCCAGTAAGTCAAACAATGATTAACAAGTTCTAAAAGCCTTCAGTAACATTGTCACTGTTGTGAAGTCCTATGAGCTGTTTGGGGAGAAAGGAAAGGCATGAACCAAAGGCACTGAGTGGAAAGGATGGGCCAGGAAGGAAGGACCAGTCCTGTAGAATCCAGTCAGAGACACAATATACTTACTACTTCTTGCTTGCTTAGGGTTGTAACTGTGGTAAAGACAAGGGACACTTACAAAGTAACAACCCCTCAGATGACTTTTGCTTGAGTCACATGTTATGAACGTTCTGCTAAATATTGTTTTAAATGCTTGGCTTCAAGAAATTGTTGATCTGTCTAAACAATTCTTTTCTGCTTTAATACCAAACTATCATTGAGTTTATCCTCTAGATACTTCTGGTAGGCAGGCAGGCAGGCAGGCAGGCAGGCAGGCAGGCAGGCAGGCAGGCAGGCAGGCAGGCAGGCAGGCAGGCAGGCAGACTTGGCTCACCAGTATAATCTATATAGATTTTCTGGTTCTTACCACTTTAAAGTCATAGCTTTATCATTTGTTCAGCCTTTGAGTCATGCTTGCTGTAGAAGTTGTAAGTTGTTTGAATTTTAAAAAGTTGTTTGTTTGTTACAGGGTTTCTCTATGTAGCTTTGGCTGTTCTAGAACTAGCCCTGGAAACCAGGCTGGCCTCAAAGTCACAGAGATTCACCTGACTCTGCCTCCCCAGTGCTGGAATTAAAGGCGTGTGCCACCATCGCCTGGCTGAAAGTCTTTGGTTTTCTCAGTTTTGAAAAACTTATTAGGGTCTCTTCTTCAGTTTGTACTTTTAGGAAATAAAATGTTTCTTTAAATAATAAATGATCCAGACATATGATAGTGTGATAAAATTTGTAGTAGTCAAGATGAACTGCTTTAACTAGAGTACATTTTCCTGTGCACTCTCTCTGTTGTATTTGCGCTGGAAAGGGACTTACATAATAGAAGAGATTGTAGTAGAAAGTTAAAGGGCCCCTGCCCCCTTTCCTGTGTTTACCAAGTCGTGTTTTGTGGAGTATTGGTCTTTTGATCGATCAGTAACTCTGTTATTATGAGTCTCTGGGAGAGCCGAGGAGGGAGCAGGATCTCATGTCCAGGCTGGCCTTGAATTTTCTGTATAGCTTAGGATGACTTAACTTAAATTCCTGATTTTTCTGCTGCTGCTTCCCAGGTGTTGGTTGTGGGCATAAGCCATTTTTTATTTTGTTCTGTTTTAATAATTGACCCCAGGACCTCATGCATCCTGAGTGGATGTTCTATTACCAGGCTGTAGTCCTTAGCACCAGGTTTTTATTTTTGAAGGTGATTATTTTTCTGTAGAGCTTGTCCAAGAAAAATAGTGTACGTTATGCCTTTTCCAACTGTACCATAATGGGCAGTACTTCCCACTTGCTAAGATTATTTGGTCTTGATGTCCCTTTCTCTGGGAAGACTGACAAAGACCTTAAAATAGGTTCCATCAGAATAGTTTGAGAATGTTCTCTTGTAGACTTATTGGTTTATTTTCATCGCATTTATTTTTCTAAGTTAACTTTTTAAAAAAAAAAAATAGCAGTCTTGCTTTGTACTTCTGCCTGACCTAAAACTTGCTAGGTAGACTAGATTGGCCCAGAACTTTTGGCAGTTTTGTTTCTTGCTTCCTGGGTGCTGGGATTACAGCTGTGTGTGTTACTATACCCAGCTGGGAGGTGATTAGAGTTAAATTTGTTAAAGTGGGTATTTTGTCTGCATATATGTGTATGTACCACATGCATACCTAGTGCCCATGGAGGCCAGAAGGTGTCTGTCAGATCCACTAGAACCAAAGATACAGATGGTGTGAGCCACCATGTGGATGCTGGAAATGGAGTCCTGGTCCTCTGGAAGAGTACTGTACCATATCTGCAGTGCATGAAGCAGTTTTTAAACCTTATTGTGTATGATGTTTTCCAGTATTCTAGATTTGTTAATGCCTGTTATGAGCTGTTAGAGGTAACTCACCATGCACGCCATTTAAGATACTTTCTTAGGTTACACTGATTTATAATCACAGGAGATAGAAGAATAAAACTGGACCAGAGAGACAGTTCTGTAAATGAAATAGCTTAAAAGCTCAGTGTTACTAGGACCTTAAGAAAGGACTGAAATCCCACTTACATGCTTTTGAGGATCATATCGTATGCCCATTCTTCCCTGACTTTGCTGTCTGTAAAATAAGAGTAGACTGATGTCTGTAAAGAAGTTGTGGAAGTTCAATAAAAAAAATGTCCAAGTTCCTAGTCTGTGGTAGTAGCTATCATGGTAACTGAAACTCTCAGAGCTTTTCTTCTGTGCTGTATGTACTTTCAGAGATACTTTATGACTCTGGAAGTGCTTTAAGTAGCCAGCAGTGAACCTGGACTCTGGTTTGTAGTTGAATGTGTCATTTGTTGTGATGTCAGCAGAAAGAACACACAAGTTTTACCTCTAGTACAGTATTGCATAATTAAAATACTTCTTTTACACAATTTCTTAAGCATGTAATTAGATACAAATGAATCCATACTAACCCGGCATCATGGCAAATGCCTGTAATCCCAGCTTTCAGGATGTTGAGGCAGGAGAATCACAACATTTGAACCTAGCCTGGGCTACATAGTGAGACCTTGTCTAAACAGTGTACATGCTTGCAGTGATAATTAGTTCTTAAGTTCTTTTTTTTATTAAATGATTTTATGTGCATTGGTGTTTTGCCTTCACTTGTGTCTGTGTAAGGATATTGGATTCCCTGGAAGAGGAGTTGACAGTTTGTGAGCTGCCATATTGAGAATTGAACCCCAGTTCCCTGAAAGATGGAAGATCAACCATTAGCCAGTGCCCTTAATCACCCAGCTACCTTTCCAGCTCTTTTTTTTTTTTTTTTTTTTTTTTTTTTTTAATTCACTAAAACAAAAATAAAAGTTGGTGTTTCTTATTTTATCCTCATTTCTACAGGTTATTTTTAGTTTTTCTACTTATAGTATTTCTGCTGCAGCTAAGGCCCTACCTCAAGAAGAGAGACATTTAGAAGAGGTCAGTAATGGTAGAGGCCGAATCAACTATTATATTTATGTGACCCATGACACATTTGAGTTTTTCCCCACTTGATTTTTTTCCAAACACTTTGAAAATTATGTTTCATAACACCCCCAAATAAAAAAGGTCAGGTATAATGGCTCATTTCTTTAATCCCAGCACTTAGGAAGCAGGCTGATCTCTCTGAGTTGGAAGCCAGCCTGGTCTCAGGAAAAAAAAAATGTGTTTCAGCTATAGTATATTTGAATGTAGGTGTGTGCACTTAAGTCCAGGTGCTTCCAGAGGACGGGGTAAAGAAACCCTTGAACCTAGAGTTAAAGGAGGCTATGAGTCACCCAACATGGGTGCTGAGAACAGAATTCACATTCTCTTCAAGAGCAGCAGACACTCCTAATTGGTATGCCATCTCTCCAGACCCCTGGTGAACAGTTTTTATGGGAGTTCTGGTGTACCTGAAAAAGGGCTTCTCTGTTAATTAAGTACAAGTAGTTAGTGGAGTCACTAGTCTGCAGTATGCCAAAGGTCCTAACAGAAGAGCTGTAGACCACGTCCTCTACACATGCCAACTCAGTCAGTATGAAAATAGCTCATTAATTCTGTGTAAGCAGGAAGAACAAGATTAAAAAGTAAGTCATTGCCAACTTACACATGTATACCAGCTTCTGGTCCATTGTCAAGAGCTATATACATACATATTCAGCCCAGTGTTTTCAGGAGTTTAATCAGTGAAACAATAGCCTCAGTTATAAATCTAGAAAGGGTTCTGCATTCAGAACTCTGGTGCAGAGCCTAACCTTGAACATGCAGTAGAGTTGTGTGTGTGTGTTCACAAGAGAATGGGTTGTAGACTTATCCTGGAGCCTGGAGCATAGCCAAGCCAAGCCTTCTGGTCTGGCTGTGTGTTACCAAGTTACCATCAGTGCTGGTTAAGGGGCTGAGAAAAAATGAACTCTTACAGGAAGACGAGAGTTCAAGTACTGTTCTTCCTCAGACAGGAAATAAAATGTACAAACCTCAGAGCCAGAACTTGGTGTGATTGCTGGAGGCCACAGCCAGGTGTTGATTCCTAGAAGCTCCAGACCACTTATTAGATCATTGCTTTCTTTCAGGGTTCTAAGTAGGGAAAACACCCTGATGGTTTTAAGTTGGACTGTTTTTGATGTCTTTATGAAGTAGTTCTATTGTGCTAGTTAAGTTTTGGGGGTTTTGGTTTGTTTGCTTGTTTTTGTTGGTTTGGTTTGTTGTTTGTTTGTTTCAACTTGCTATAAGCTAGAGTTATTTGGGAAGAGGAACCTCGACTAGGAAAATCACTCATCAATCACATTGGCCTTAGTAAATCCTGTGGGGGATTTTCTGGATTCCAGACTTAGGAGGATCACAAGGTTGATTGTAACCAGCCTTGGTTTCAGTGAGATTTTTTACCTCTAAAAAGAAAACCTTCCAATATTGCTATTCTCTCTCTTTATGTAGTGCGCTGCCAGGAGAGCAGGCAGGAGCAGAGTTGTTTTCTAAGCACTGGTGCTCAGGAAGAACTGTCTAGTAAGCACTCATCTTGGAGAATGCTAGACAGAGAAAGCCCGAGGCTAAGGATCCACCGTGCCAGGCCCACCCAGGCTCTGTGGCTTTACATCCTAAAACTCTGGTTGAGTTTCTGTGTGACTAGAATAATCATCTTGGGCTTGCTGTGGGATACACAGGTGAGGTGAACAGAACAGCACACAATAGATATCAGTTGTTACCCTTGTTAACAATTCTCTGTTTAACTAAACTTGCTGGTATTTTATAGTTTCTAAGAGCCATTTTTGTAAGTGCTGGAATTTTCAGCATGTTTCATTGTACCTGACTAGATAGTAAACTAGTAAAATCAAGCCAGTACCCATATCTTATACTAAGATAGATACTTGATTTCTTGTTAACAGTATTATAAAAGTCAGGACAAAAATACTCGGACTATGAAAAAATGAAATCTCTAAGAAATATTTGGGATCACTGAAAAAAACTAAACTTTTAAGAAACCATAAGGTCCTAAGAAAAGGTGACTTAAGAGTTACTGTGCTCTCAAGTAGGAAGACTATAAGCAAGAAAAATCTCTCATCAATGTATTACTGGCCAGAGAATACTCTTCAGGTTTATTATTATTACTATTAAATTGTATTTATTCAAGTGTATTGTTAGGCGTGTGGTCGCACACATGCCATGCCATACCTGTGGAGACCAGAGGACAGCTTGGATGACTTGGTTCTCCTTACTGTATGGGTCCCAAGGATCAGACTCATGCTGAGCCATCTCAGTAAAGCCAGCTTACAGAACTCAAGATAGTTAGGAATTTAATGACTACAATCACAGTAGTGGGAAGGAGAAAGGATTTGGGGGGTGGGGTATGTATTACCCTATTCTAAAACTCACTCTGTATATATAGGCTGGCCTCTAACTCAGATCCACCTGCCTCTGCATACCAAGGGCTGCGATTAAAGGGGTGTACCACACCATACCTGGCCCTGAGAGAGTATTTAGTAAGAAACTTTTAGATAGGTGGTGTTGAAGAGAGATCATGTGAAGGCACTGGGCTTTGGAAAAAATGCAGTCAAGTCAGTGCAGATCTGAGGGCTCACAAAAAGAGTGGTTGCCTAGCATTCCTGAGACCCTGGATTCACTCCCCAGCATCACCAGAAAAAAAGTGCAAGTATCATGTGGAAATAAAAATAATGAGCCAGGCAGTGGTGGTGTAAGCCTTTAGTCCCAGCACTCGGGAGGCAGAGGCAGGCGGATTTCTGAGTTCGAGGCCAGCCTGGTCTACAGAATGAGTTCCAGGACAGCCTGGGCTACACAGAGAAACCCTGTCTCGAAAAACAAAACAACAAACAAACAGACAAAAAACCCAAAAAGAAATGTGCCTGAAAATGACATTCATTCAGTTCACCATCCAGGATAGATGGCTCCTGATGGGAGATCGAAGAATTGGGACATGTGCCTCAAGGGGAAAATGTCATCCTGTCTACCATGGAGGTGGATGAATGTTGATGGGAGATTAAAGAGTTGGACATGGGTATATTCTCTTGTAAACATAAGGAATTGTATTTGCTAAGGAAGAGTTGTCTTTCATTTCTAAGAAAGTCTTAGGCACAGGTGACCCCTCTGGAGGGTGCTTTGCTCCTCCTTGATCAGAATGTGAACAGCAGAATGGAAACATTGGCTAGATCAAGATAGTAGATGAAAGACCCTAATTTGTCAGAGTAAGTATGTATGACTTTGAGTTTGTCCTCACACAGTTGATCTCTGTTGTTTCCAAATTGCTCTGGTTTAGAGGACAGTATCATTCTACCATTTAATGATGTAAGAGTACAGCTGTCTCCACCTAGTTTGACTCAAAGGACTAATTCTGGAGTCACTCATGGGTCCTTTGAAAACAAAGTCGTTTTTAGGAGATTCACTTATCTCAGAATGAAAGCTGTGATGTCATAGTACGTCTGACTATAAAGTGTTCTGCCTAGCCCTGAGTCAGTCTCAAGGAAGACATTCTAAGCAACTGTGCCTGTATTCTCTCTTCCTTTGACATTACATCCTCAGGAATTGTTACAAAGAGAATTTGGGTGTTAGTGTTTTTGCTGATAGTTTTGTGTATGTATATATGTGTGTAGGATACGTGTGAGTTCCTCTGTGTGGATGGGTGTGTCTTTCTCTCACAGAGTTGTGGGCCATGTCAATTTCAGGTGTCTTCCTCAGTCTATCTGCGCTGTATTTCAGGGGTGGGATGGATGGATGGATGGATGGATGGATTGATTGAATTAGAGGTAGTCCTGCCTAGACTCTAGTCAGATCAGACTGGCTTAATCCTTTTTGTTTTGTTTTGAGAAAGAGACTTCACTGAGCCTCAAAGCTGAGTTTCAGGGGTCTGCCTGACTCTCTCTGCACCCCCACCCACACCCCAAAGTTTTGGGTTACAGACTTTGACCATCAATCCCAACTTTTTATAGTGGGTGCTGGGGATCTCTACTCAGGTTCTACTGTTTGGATTTTACTGAAAGAGCCATTTTCCCTTTGTGTTTATTTCAAACTCCCATCTTTCACCTTACCATACAAAACAAGATAAGAAACAGTAGAAAAACAGGAAAAATTAACTCTTGGGCCAGGATTAATACACAAAAACATCTGTCTTGTGTACTGTCAGGTGAAATCCCACATTTGGCTTTGATTAGGGTAGCTAGAATAAGGAGTAAGTTCTAAGACTGTATGTAAGACACAAGCTGGTCACTTGAGAGAAAGAAGCCTGACATTTCCAGGAATTAAGGTCAATACAGTGTCTACAAATGAGCTACTTAGGCTTAAGACATTTTAGTTTAAGACCTAAAGATAATATTGTTCTGGAGTGCTGTATTATTAAATCATTATTTTTCTGAGTGATCTAAACCCATTTGGGATTTTTCTACTTTGACCTGGAGTTCTGGGATTGTTGGCATGTACCACTGTACCATGTTAAAGGCATTGATTTCTGATGCTCTGGAGCTGTAATAGTGGCCTTGTAATAATGCCTCCAAATATCTTATTAGACACCAGAAAGGTTCAAGGCTATAATCTCAGGTAACTGCTCTGGGTTTAACAATTGGCTAATCCTAGTGGACAGCACTAATAGCTGCCTCTGAAAAGTAAAGACCTTACGCAGGGCTTGATTGCAAATCTAAGTACCTACATTGATTTGGATGCCAGTAAAATGCCAGATGACCTGGCATATGCCAGCAATCCCAGTACTTGGGAAGCAAAGGTAAGAGTGTGAGTTAGCTTGCGTTACATAAGACTTAAGATTCTGTTTTGTTCATGACAGAGAAGTCCATTATCTAACACAGTAGGAATGAGGTAGGTGTTAGGGCCGGAGTAGACTGACCTCTTGCTCCAGAACTCAGCTACCACAGAGTTGGAAAGCTGCTTTCAGCACCATAGCTAATACCATTTCTATCTGAAGATGCTTCTGAGCTTGTTCATCTCCCATTATTTTGAAACAGTTTTAATCAATATAACTTCCTGTTCAAACCACTGTGATTCTGACACTTTAGTTAGCAATAATCTCAATATTTGGAAGACGTGTAAAAAAAAAAAAAAACCCAAGAAGATACTGGGCATGATGGTGTACACGTTTGATTGTAGCATTTGGGAGGCAGAGGCAAACAGATCTCTGAGTTCCAGGGAAATTGTGGGACTGTATCAAAAAACTAAAACATAAGAAATTAGAAAATCAATCAAGATGAAAGATGTGGGATATTTGCATCTGGGTGATAATCTGTGTGGTTGAGTTGTTTCCTTGTGTACAACAGCAGCACTCTTGGGTATTCAGTCACTGTAGTCACTTGGTTGATAGCATTCCACTTTTGAAATAGTGAAGGAAACATTAAGTTCTTTGTTGAAAATGTGTAGAGCTCAGAAAGTTTTCAATGTAAGTAGCTCTTCCTGGTTTGGGTGCCTCTCAGATGCTGTGCTCCCTTGGCTATAAAAAGCGATTGCTTCCTCATTTTAGATGGAGACTTGAGATGAAAAGGCAGATTTTCCTGTTTGACTGTATTGTGCTATCAACACATCAGGAGTGCTTGGAATGTTCTTTGAGCAGTAAAAGAAGGCATGTGACCATTCTGTAAACAACACTTGGGCATCTCAACTTTTGCCTTCCTTTCCACTCCATACTTTATTGCCCACAGAACTTGAAAAAAAAAATGACATAATAATTTGTTTCCATAAAAGACTTTAGACTGTGACATACAGCTCTCTAGTCAATTGTAATACATATTCTGGTTTTCCTTCAAAAGTGTCAGCGTCTGAGAGCCAGTTCAGGGAGCATCATCTCCTGGATGCTTGTCTGCCTGCCTTTAGTATGTCCTCTGAACTTGGTATTAATGAGAGTTTTTATTAGGATAGATTTTAAGTCTGCTCTGTGTGTACTTATCTTCTTAATCTACTTCAAATAATGGCCTCATCTTTTTAGATCCATGAGCTGAGTTGTTGGTATGTGGTGGAAATCTTCATTTCCTCTAAAAGCACATGCAGCCACTTTTTGTGTGATCCTGCCAGCTGGATCACACAGTTGACAGCTGCAGTCTAGTTGCTTCTCTGATGTTAAACACTATTTAGCCTCATTGTTTCATTGAGAACTCTTTTCTCAACCTAAGAGCAAGCCTTCAAAAGCCAGTTAATGTGTTGACAAAGAGGCTAGAAAGGATATGGTGTCTGGGTGTTTTTGGTAGACTGTGCTACACCAGAGGTTCTCAACCTACGGGTCAGGACCCCTTTGAGGGTTACATATCAGGATATCCTGCATATGAGATACTTACATTATGATTCATAGCAGTAGTAAAACCATAGTTATGAAGGAACAACAAAACAACTTTATGGGTGGGGGTCATCACAGCATAAAGAACTGTATTAAAGATTTGCAGTATTAGGAAGGATGAGAACCACTCTTTTGTATGACCCTCAGTCTGAAGTGCCATGGAGTTGTGCATTCTGTGTCCAAATATTTCTGCTGAAAAAAGTTTATTTACACTAAATACTACTATTTGACAGCCCTTGGGCAGTTACAAAAAAAACAAACCTGCAGATCTCCAACTATGGTGGTGCAGCTTGGGCTGGCTGTGCGGTCTGTTTGTGCTTTTGTGGGCCTTTGGCCAGAACAAAAATAGTAATGCCAGACCTTGAAGAGAGTGACTTCCCAGGTTTATATATCTAATTCTGTAGGCATTTAAAACTGTGAGTTTACATTTTTTTCAAAATATAGTTCTTTATCAGAGTAACTAAATACAAATTTAGAAATTACTTTTACTTTTTAAAGTTACCAAATTTCTAACACATCATTAATTCCTCAACCTAAAGAGAATTTTTCAAAAAGTACTTTTGTCTGACCATACTTGATTTGTGTCATGTTTTTCTCATCTGTTTACTGTTCAAGTTTGAATATTGCGTTCTTCTTCGGGAATTTGCTTTCTAAAGGGCAGGGTTGGCTATTTGCTTTTCTTATTTACAAAAATGTGGGTGAGACCGTGGTGTTTGTTCATGATCATATGGACTGTGTTTGCACAGCCTTGTGGCAGAGCAAGTAAAGTTTACCCTGAAAAAGTAGATTACTGTTTCTTGAAGATTGATACTTTTTCATTATTAAAAAAAAATTATTTCTGTACTGGTTTATTATATGTGTATGTATGTCTCACTTTGCACATGGTCAAGGTCAGAGGATAACTTGCAAGAGTGAGTTCTTTCCTTCTACTATCTGGGTCCTATGGATTGCACTGTCAGCCTTGGTTGCATGTGCTTTTACCCACTGAGTCATCTTCATTGGCCCAGTTTGTCATACTTTTTTATTTTATGTGTACAAGTATTTTGCCTACAATATATGTATGTACTACGTGGGAGCCTGGTGTCACTCGACAGTAAGAGAGAGTGTCAGATCTGGAACTGGAGTTAAGTTGGTTGTGAGCCACAGTATGGGTACTGGGAATTGAACAGTCTGCAGGAACAGTAAGTTGATCTTCACTGCTGGGCCATCTATCGGCCCTAGGTTTCTCATTTTTAAATGTGAAATTGGTTAACTTATTAAATTATTTCTTATTAAATTGCATATACTGTATAAATCATTGAAATGCATATTTTTAAAAATTGGTTCTAAAATTATACTGTAGCTTTTAATTCCTTAATATATGAATCATTTTAGATAGGGCTAAAAATGGCCAGTCCATATTGATTTTAATTAGAGAAAGCAGTCAGTTATATATTATAGTTGTTTGTAAATAATAATTTGTAATATGTAACTATAATTTCCAGTCTCAAATTATATGATGAAATCTTTGTCTTGTAACAGTTTGAGAAGTCTAGCATATGAATAAGAAAGCTGCCAAAGCTTTTCAGATTGACTTATAAATTTTATTTATTTACTTAGTATGTGTATATGCATGTTGTGTACACATAGAGTGTGCATGTGCATACCACATGCTTATCAGTGTTCACTGAGACCAGAAGATGTCATCATAACTCCCAGAGCTAGAGTCACATGGAGTTCTGAGCCTCCTGATACGAGTGCTAGGAACCCCACTTAGGTTCTCTGAGAGGCAGCTTCGAAGTAATGTTCTGAGCCATCTTTTTAGACTCTTCAGATTAATTTCCAGCCTTTGTTTTGCATATTGCAGGTCTCATCAGTAGATTGAGAAATCACTTTAGTGAATTATCATTAGCCTTTAGAAGGAGGGAGCAAGATAGAAGAAAATAAAACAGAAGGCAGAGTAAAATTATGAGAAATTAATGAAAGTATACAGTATAATTTTACCAATTGGGGATAAGTACTGTTTGATAATATTGGTTGGTTGATTAGGTTTTTGTTTGGTTGGTTTTTGTTGTTGTTTCCTTTTTCCTTTTTCTTTTTAGTCTTTTCCAAGCTGTCCTTGGAACTCACTGACTGAAGATGATCTTGAATTTCTGATCCCCCTGCCTTTATCTCTCAAGTGCTAGAGTTACAGGTTTATGTCACTATACTAGATTTGATTCTTATTCTTGCTGTATAAGTGTGTTGTGGGCTTAAAGAAATCTGTAAGCCTCCATTGCAACAGTAATAAAGTTAGATATCTTGGTCTTGTAGTTGTTTAAGTAACTACCCAGGAGAGACTGACTGCAGACTTTAGTTGGAAAGTTATAGTACTGTGTCTTGCCTGGGTTTGTATCTTTAACAGAAAGTAAAGGAAGACCTGTGTGGTTTACTCATCAAAGTTGTAGTTGGCAGGAAATGGATTGGAGAAACTAATAATACAATAAATGAGAGAATCAAGATTCAAGAGTAATTTGTATTTTGGGGTGGGTGGGTGGCTCTGAGTGCACATGCCTGTGCCTGTGTGTCTGTCTGCATATATGGAGGACAAAGGGCAGCTTTGGAAGTCAGTTCCGTCCTTCCACCAGCTCAGGTTGTCACTCTGGCAGCAGGTGTCTTTACCTGTTGAACCATCTGATTGTTCCCACATGCACATATGCACATACACACCCTAATTTAAATGTACTGTGTATTGGATCTAAATCAGAAGAAATTTAGTAGAAGTAAATGCTTATTCCTATAGGCTTGTCCCAAATGGACCAGTAAACAGGTGAGGATGTAGCTTGCTACAAGAACACACAGGAAAGACTGGAGTTGGTGGAATTGCTCAGGAACTTTATCAGCTGCATTCTTTTACTATTGAAACTATCAATAAGGTTTAAGACTAAATTTAATACTTATGCTGATAAAGTCTTGGCTGGTCAGATCACATGTGGAGTTGAAAGTTAAGTTTGAACTGCCACACTCAGACAGTTGAAGACCTGCAGAATAGTTTCAAAACCTCCCATTGTGCCAGCTGCCTCTGTGCTCACCATTTTTACCTGTAACCAGACTTGAGAACTTTACAGGAATTCTGTTACCAGCTTGGCTAAATCTTGTACAGATAGCTTGTGCACACATTCCTGCCTTTACTTGTTTATTTTAGCCCTGGGGTTTAAACCTAGGGCTTCATGCAAACCAAACTAGCTCATTGAAAATGTGCTATGCTCCCAGCACCTTGTTTGTTTTTGAGACAAGGTCTTGTTCTCTAACCCAAGCTAGCTTCAGATTCACGATCTTCCTGTCTTTGCAAACTCATGGTTCTACTGAGTGTTGGGGTTGTAGCTGTACACCCTCCTCAAGACCTTTGCTATTGGATGTCATTTGTACAGACATGTGGATAGAATAAGAGAAAGCCATAGTGTTGGGGCTAAGCATTTATGCATACAATATGGGAAATATGTCTGGGTCTAGTCTACAAATAGCAGAGTGAGTGTAACTAAAGCCTAGAGTAAGGGGATGGAGGGGCTGAGCCCAGAGAGGAACAGATCACAGGAGCCCTTGTAGTCTTGGTGAAGAGTCAGTTTTACTGAATGAAATGGTAAGTCATTGGGTGGAGATAGAGGTTGAACAGAGAAGCAACAATGCCTTGTAAAATATTTATGGGAGATGATGCTACATTGTTTAAATATTCCTGCTACTGTTGCCATTCCAGCATCCGTTTCTTATCTAGGCTGTAAATTTTACTATCAAGTCTTTGATTAGGCATTGGCCAGGAAAGAAGCCTCCTCTGCCCTTCTACTAACCCCTCTCATCCTGCCCCCCCCCACTTGTGCGCGTGTATGTATGTGTGTCTGTGTCAGTATATTTGTGACAGAGACAGGGAGGTAATGTGTGTGCATGCATGTATCTGTCTGTATCTGGGCGGGGGGGAGAGATTGGTGTGGGTCTCACTGTGCAGGTTGACCTCAAAGTCTCAAAATCTAACTACATCCACCTCTCAAGAGTGCTAGAATTAAAGGGTGTGGACTACCAAGCCTGGACCTAAAAGTCCTTGTTTATTATAAAGCCCACTCTACCCAATGTCTTCTGAGCAGTTTTGGTATAGTTGGTTTAGAGTTATGTTTCTGGTGGTTTTGGTAATTAACCAAGGCTTCAGCTGGCTTCTTAAAGGTGTGCCTGGTTTAATTTTAATAAAGCTGAGTCATCAGATCTTATTTGCAGTTGAGAAGGGCAGACCTCCCTTCTATCTAAAAGCTGAATGGAGTTTTTTTAGTTACATCACAAAAGCACATTGTATAGTATCTAGTTATGTAGATAATTACCCATTGGTTTTATTCTGAAATTAGTAGTCATGAGTCAGTTTAGAGCCAAGGGTGGGTAGCAATCCCTTTCTATTCAAAATTTCTATGTGCTTCAAACAGCAGCTACTTTACAATATGATGTAAAATGAAAATACATCAAACACAAGTTTTCACTGTGCACATCATGGTTTGGAGAGGTGAGTCAGTGATTAAGAACATGGGCTGTTCCTTCAGAGGACCAGAGTTCAAGTCCCAGCACAACATCACGTGTCTTCCAAGGACTCATAGGTCCATTTTTAAGGCTGTCCCATACCCTTGGCCTCTGTCAGTGTGTGCATTCATATGTATATACGCACACCAAGACATGCATATAATTTAAAAGTAATAAAATGTCTACCTCAAATAGCTTGGTACTTAGAAACAGTATTTGCTTATTTGATAATTGTGTGGATTAAATGTCACTAACATGTTAGTGTAGAATTGGGCCTTAAGAGTCAGCTGAAAAAAAAAAAAAAAACCACATGGATTTGTATGTACTGGGCTCACACTTTCCATGAGTGTGTACTCAATCAAGAACCCTAATGGGCCTTGGATGCAATCACCTTTTTGTTCATTTATAAGTTTTGCATTTGACCACCAAGTTGAGTCAGATTGAATACATGTATTAATACAGAGTTTTAGGAAGTCAGCTGTCTAGGAATGTGTTGTCATTCAGCAGTTTTCATTATTGTCTCCAAACACACCCACATCTGTGCATACCAGATTTTTGTGTGAAAAGCAGGCACTAGATGCCTTTAGTTTGTAGCATACATTTCAGCATGAATGGCTGTTTCTTCATACTGGCTTATGTGTTGTCTGACTATTTTTCAGTATTTATTAGCACTTGGGTAAATAGGAGTGTGGTGCATAAGCCAAAGCAATCCAGTTGCCAACGTGGAACCTATGATTTCTAACTTTAATGATGGGGATATTCTGTTAATAAAGTTTTTTAAACAGAAGTGACCATTGCTAACATCCTCTGGTCTCCCATCTGTTTTAGAGAAGAAAGTAGATACCAGTGTAAACAAGTACAAATATAAAAGCAAGAAATAAAAAGAATATATTGAACCATTAATAGCTTCTCACTCTTTCTCAGGTTAACCTTCGTGTTTGGATTTTGCAGAATGAACTTCAGAACATTTTCTGTAAAAGCTAGGTGTTTATTTGTAAGTGGTAGACTTAGATAGAGCAACAGATGGAAAATATTCATTATTCTGACTTAGACCCTATCAAAGAATATGAACATTCACAGGGTCAGGCTTCTGTAGCTCCCAGCCAGAAAGTAGTGCTCCTTTTCTAATGATGGCAGTGCTGTTTTCATCAGTCAGGTAATGCCTCACTCGTTGTGACAACCTATTTCTTCATCATCCTTGTCTCACTCTGTACCGCTATGACAAAAGACTTAGTTAGCATTAGGTAACAGTTCCAGAGGCTAAACCCCATGAGCAGGTTGCTGGGTTGAACAAGTGGTGAGGTCCATGTCCTCACATAGCAAAACAAAGTGAATACATTCTTGCAAGCCCTTATAAAGACAGCATTAATCAATCCACGAGGTTCCATTCTTGTGAAAACTTCTCATTTAAGTCTCAGCTTCTTGGTGTGCGTGTTGAAATTAAGTTTGTAGCTTATGAAATTTCATATGTCTTAGAAGTACTATTGATTCCATTGTAACCCCTGGCCTATATAGAGACTTCCGAGTGTCCAAAAGAAAAAGATGAGCAAGTAGCATCTGTTATCAGAGCCAAGTGTTGTGATGGAGTGGAATTCTGGAGTGTGGCACTAAGAACAAGAAGTAGGACTTGGTTGAGTAGTGCTGGCACACACCTTTGATCCCAGCACCCAGGAGACAGGGGCTGGCAGATCTCTCTGAGTTCAAGGGCAGCAAGTTCCAGGACAGCTGTGGATACCCCAAAAAACCTTGAAAAACAAAATATGAGTTGTTGAAACTGTAGACAAGGCCGTCAGCAAATAAAAGGCAAGGGAGACAGAAACACTGGAGCAAAGATGAGTCATTGAATTACTCTTAGAAAAGTAACATGCAGAAAGAAAAGAGGAAGGTAACTGGTGAAGAACAAGGAGACCAAACAAGATGTATTGGGTACCAGCCCCACGTTCAGCTTTCAGTGGTCTAAGTATTCGTTGGAGCATAAAGAGGAGTGTTAAATTATCTTGCCCTTTACAGGTTACCCTTGGCCTCCAGATTCTTAGGATTCAAGCACATATCACTGATTACCATCATAAATAGGCCTCTATACTTTTATTCTAACTTTAGTGGGGTTTGTTTTTTGTTTGTTTGTTTGTTTTTCTGAGACAGGGTTTCTGTGTATAGTCTTGGCTGTCTTGGAACTCGCTCTGTAGACCAGGCTGGCCTCGAACTCAGAAATCCGCCTGCCTCTGCCTCCCAAGTGCTGGGATTAAAGGTGTGCACCACCACTGCCTGGACTCTAACTTTAGTTTTAAAAACTCATAGTAACATATAAAGGAGGGATCGGTGTTCATCGTGAATAAGTTTGCTGTTGGGATTGGATTCTTCGTGGAATATCTAGTTGTTGTCTTGAGTACATGTCAGGGACTACTTATGTCAGAGTAAATTGGATTTGTTTTTATGTTCCTGTTGGGTAGATCAGTTAAGAAGAATGATTATGTCATAAACTTTCCTGAATAAAGGAATTCGACATACACGTTCTCCCTGACAGCTGTGTTTTGTGTTGTGACCAACACTTATAGGACCTTTTAAATCTCCTTCAACCTTGTCCATCTGTACTGGGAGGAGTAGAAAGTCCATGATGTAACTCTCTTAAAGGAGATTGATCCAAAGTTGTCAGAGTTCCCTCCAGCTCTGAAATACTCAGATGCTAAGGAAGTGCATGCATATAGGGCAATGCCACTGGGTGTTGTGTTGCAGAAGTGTGCATGGGCAGCATGAACCCTGGGATAGGAGCGTGTTACTGATGCTGTATGATTCAGCTCTCTGCCTTTTGGCCTCACTTTCGTCAGCTGTAGAATAGACAGTCTCAGTTGGGGGAATAATATTGCAACTAAGGACAAGGTTAGTAGGAACCAGAGCTTGTTTTACCTTAAGCCAGATTGCCAACCTTACTAAACCTCTATAAGGAAGCAGTAATAATTTGCCAGGGTTATTTGAATAAGTGCTCATCAGTGGGCCTGACAGTAGTAGTTGCTCTGTGAGAGGTAGATGCTGGTACACATGTCAGCAGCATCCACATGTACCTGTTTGGTGGGTGGTTAGGGAACAGAGGATTGGGGAAAAACTAAAATAGTGCTTTAAAAATTAGAGTGTTTCAAAGGGCCTCTCTGTATTAACATTTTTACACATCTTAGTGGGCTTGTGGGGTTACCGAAACTTTGGACATCATGTAAAATGTTTTTTATGTGTATGTGATTTTTTTTTTTTTTTTTTTTTTTTTGCTCGCATGTATGTCTTATTACACATACACTTACTATGTGTCTAAAGAGGCAAGAACTCTTGTCACAGAGTTGTGAGTTCTGGGAACCACAGCCCTGTTTTCTGGGAGAACAGCAAGTGCTCTTACCTGCTAAGCTGTCCTGGCCTCCAATATGGCTTTCTTCCTAGGTTACAATGTAGACCTGTGTCTTCTGTTAGCCCTACTGTCTCACACGAGCCTTGTACTGTGTTGTAGGTCAAGCAGGTAGAGTGCAGTGGAAGCCTCTGGTGCTGCCGTCATGCCGTTCCCATTTGGCAAGTCTCACAAATCTCCGGCAGACATTGTGAAGAACTTGAAGGAGAGCATGGCTGTTTTGGAAAAGCAGGACATTTCTGACAAAAAGGCAGAAAAGGTATGCATCTGGAAATCCTTTAATTCCTTCATTAAGGACCAAAAGTTACCACTACAAGGAAACTTGTAGGAAACCAAACTGATTTAAAGTTGTAAAGAGTGTGATTGTGTGTGTGTGTGTGTGTACGTGTACACGTGCGTGCCTGCTTGCCTGCCTGCCTGCTTGCCTGACTAAGACTACTGGGTAAGTTAAAGTCCTAGTATGTACACAAAATGTAATACTGTCCCAATTTATGAAAGTGGTTCATAAGATGTTAAAACAGGAGCAGGGCAGTGGTGGCGCACGCCTTTAATCCCAGCACTTGGGAGGCAGAGGCAGGTGGATTTCTGAGTTTGAGGCCAGCCTGGTCTACAGAATGAGTTCCAGGACAGCCAGGGCTACAGAGAGAAACACTGTCTCGAAAAACAAAAACAAAAACAAAAAAAGATGTAAAAATAAGGGAGCCTAGTTGCAGAAAATGGAAACAGGTTTTCTCAGGAAATTAGAGGAAGCAGTTAGCAGAACCATAACAACACCTGCAGCTCACAGGGCCAGAAGGTCGGCATGCACACCCTGGCCTCCCTCTCACTAGCAGTCCTTATAGACCAAGGATCTGACATCAGATGGAAGCAACTGTAGCTATCAAGAAACAGAACCGACACACCTATGGCTGTCACATGAGCTGGCCCCTGATCTAAGGAGGCAGTGTGAAGGAGAATAGACCCCATAGAAGAGTGATTCATACCATAGGAATTGCCTCAGTGGCTGCTCCTTCATCCTAAATTGTTTATCATTGAAAGATGTATGTGGTATGTGTCTCTTAAGATGATGATTTGTCTTTTGCCTGTACCTAAAGATACAGTCTACTCCTTAAACTCTGAATTATGCCATTCTGTTCATCAGATTGTGTGTGTGTGTGTGTTTGTGTTAGTTATGCTGGGGACTGAGTCAGGGCTTTGCAGATGCTAGGCAGGTAACTAGCACTGAGCTACACAGCAGCAGTCTCATCAAACTCACTCCAGTTTCGGCACCAGGAACCTCAGACATACAAGATGGACAAAGGCTCTACTTGAAGACAGGGTTCTCTGTGTATCCCTGACCTAGAATGCATTCTGTAGACCAAGCTGACCTTAAACTGCCCCCTGTCCTGCCTCCCGAGTGCTGGCATTAAAGGTGTGCACTACCACCTGGCAGTTAAGTTTTTTGTTCACAGGACCCCTTTATACTCTCAAAATATTAAGACCTAAAAAAAACTGCATGTATGTGGAATATTGAGATTATCCCATTAGAAATTAAAATCAGAATTTTAAATAATCATTCAAAAGTAATACACATTCTGGTTTAACAAATAAGGTATTTTTTATGGAAAATAACCATATCATCCCAAATGAAAAATTCAGAGAGAAGAGCAGCAGATTTAAATCTCTTTACTGTGCTGACAGAAAGCGTTGACTCCACACACGTGTGCTTCTGTACGTCATGCTGGTAAAGAAAGGGCTAGGGCTAGAGAGGTGGCTCAGCGCTTGCCGCTTTGCAGAGGACCTGGGATCCATTCCCAGCATCCACATGGCATCTCAGAACCATCTGTAATTCCAGTTCCTGAGAACCTGACACCCCTCCAGATCTCTGTTGTGCATCCTTGCATACATATGTTATATGTAAACTCATGCACATTGTTTAAAGAGAGAAAGCTATTTTAATGGCATTTGAGACAATTTTGAATATTGATATCATATAAGAATTTGATAATTGGTAGTTACACAGGTTTTTTTTTTTTAACAGTCATATCTGTAAGGACCCAAACACATTTCCTGTCTTTTATACCAAATTGTGTACTTAAAGAACAAAATTTAATAACATTAATGACTTTCTTACTGCTTCCTTATAGGTATTCTTTTCTTCTCTTTCTTCACCTTTTCTCTTAGCCTGGACTGAAAATTGTGATCCTCCACCCTCAAACTCTCTGAGTACTGAGATTATAAGTAGATGCCATTATGCACAGATACCCTGGGCATCCTTACGTGAAACCTGAAGGTTTCTTTTTAAAACTAAGTTTGTGGTCTTACAGGGTTAAATAACTGTTCCTATAATTTGTTGGCACTGCCTTGTGTTGTGCTGGAGTGTTAGCCCTTTAGTATAAATAGCAGTGCAGTGGGCACAAGGCAAATGATGTCTTATCATTGATGTAAAAACCTCAGTCTGGGGGAGCCCAGGAGCTCACACTTTGCAATGTACTATGATAGTTAGTAAGAATTATGACAGGAAAGGGACTGGCTTGAGAGGTGGAGAATATCCTAATTTCTGTAAAGTAACAGAGAAAACTTAAGAAGGTGGCTTGATGGAGGTGGTAGAAGGAAGTGCTGGGATCTGTATTGTCTGCCTGGCTGAATGAGGTTTTTTTTTTGTTGTTGTTGTTGTTTTGTGTTTTGTTTTGTTTTAGTCCATGAGTTGTTTTGTTCTGTTAGAGTACAGTTGGAATGCCAGGATCATTTTTGGTTATAGCACTAGGGGGAAGGCAGCTACTGGCATTCAGTTAGTAAAGCCAGGGATGCTAAAAATAGAACAGCAACAAAAAAGAATTACCCAGCAAAAATGTCATTAGTGCAGAGGCTGAGAACGCCCACTGTAAGCCGACATTACACAAGTGTAGATTTGCTATGAGTATAAACCATGGGAATTTCTGAAAAATAAACTTCAGTTCAAGGTGTTAGGCCTAACTGAAGAATTACATGTAAATTATGAAACAGATTAAGAATAGAGGAGAAAACACCTGTGATTTGTGACTAATTTCTCAATATCTAAAGGGAAATGACAACTGCTACGCATGGTGAAAGAGAGCTGAGACCTAAACTATAACTACTGCAAATAAAAATGGGTTAACAATAGCAAGCTATTAGTAAATGGTTACAAAATGCAGAAGTGCTGGCATAGTGACAGACACTTTTAATCTCTGTACTTGGGAGGCAGCCTCTGAGCTTGAGGCCAGCCTGGTCTAACTAGTGAGTTTCAGGGCAGCCAGGTCTACATAGACAGACTTTGTCTCAAACAAATAAACAACATGCAAAAGATGATGGGAAGAGGTTGGACTGCTCAATGGATAGCATATCCAGCCTTCTTTAAATGTCAGCTATAGAATGTGTCTGTCTGTACCAGTGTCATCTGTCTGTCTCAGTCACTATAACAGAAGTATAGACTGTCTAGGATTACTTAAGTCTTTGCATTTGCCTCTTGCGTTTCTACAGGATCTTCATCCTAGCTCCCTCTGTGGTTCACATAGGATCTTTTTACAAGTCTTGACTCAAATGCCACCTTTTCACCTAGTTTGCTATTTAAGATAAGGCCTGCTGTTCTGCATTCTGCCTCTTACCTTGCTCTCTTTTCTTGTATAATATAGGTAACTATGTTTCTTCTTCAGTGGATTATAAGGCTTTGAAAGACATACCTCAGTAATAACTTGTATTTTTTGAAGATGAAATAGAGAGCAGAGCTAATGTGAACTGCTGCCACCTTGCTGTCATGCAGCACTAATGACTGCTGAATGTGATAAAACATCCACATTTAGTGTGTAACTAACAGTAAGGGGCTGTAACCAAGTAATAGTGTAGACTGACTGAAGATGGCCAAGAGCCATATTTTTCTTTCAGTCCTGCCACCCAGAGCTCTATAACTCACTGCTGAGTTACGTGTCTGTTGTGATGCTGCACTGTTGCTGGGACAGAACACCACAACCACGTCCGCTTATAAAAGAAAGTATTCAGGCTTATGGTTCTAGAGGTTCAAGTCTTTACTGATGGAGTGAAAGCTTGGCAGTGGCTGGCTGATGCAGCAGCTAAGAACTCACATTTTGGTCCTAAAGTAGGAACAGAGAAGACTCAAAATGTCATGAGTGTTTTAAACCTTAAAGACTACCCCCAGTGACAGACATCCTCCAACAAGGTCACACATTCCAGTTCTTCCCAAACAGTTCCACTAAGTAGAGACCAAGTATTCAGATATATCAGCCTGTGGGGGTCATTCTCATTCAAACCATCACAGGGACCATTTCTCTCCCTTGTAGTTAATATGTTTAATATGAACCATATTTTTACTATGCCAAATGTTGAGTACAGAGCAGCTGGGACTGCTATGAGTATGAGATGGTATAGCCACTTTAGAAGACAGGCAGGTTCCTAAAGAAGAAAATTAAATCAGCTTTGATCTAACCATGACACTCCTAAGTATATACCTAAGAAACCATGAAGTATATATCCATACAAAGACTTGTCTAAGTGTGTGTAGAAGTTTTATGTGAAATAGCCCATCAGGAAATAACCAAATGCATGAATAAACCACTTGGGCCACATTGTTAATAGAACACTATTAACAATAAAAGGATAAACTATACACAGCAGTCAAATCTCAAAATAATTATGTTGCTAAAAGTAGCCAGTGTACATGATCTATGCTTTATACAAAACTCTGGAAAATGTAATCAGTCTATAGTTGCAGAATTCAGGTTGGTGGTTGCTTTGGAATAGAAATAGAGGGAGAAGAAATCAAGAGGAACTCAAAAGGGGACATAAGGAGGCTTTTGGTAATGGTCAGTGTCTTGATGGGTGTATAAACACATCAGCAAAGCAAACTGTACCCAGACACACAAACTGTACTTAGTATGTTGTATAGCAACTAGAACTCAGGAGAAAGTAAGAAGAGATGTTTGTTTCATGTATCAGCTGAGGCAGATGTGACTTAGAAACCACATTTATGTGAGGGCATATGTGTGCCCCAAGAATAAATAATGTAATAAAGGCCCAAAGAGACTATTGAGGACAGGTTGCAGTAACAAATGTATTATTTAAATTCTGTTCCACGTGGGCAAGTCCTTGCTTGAGGTTGTGGAATGATAACTGTGTTAAAAGGAGTAATTAGGCTGACATGGCAGTTCAGAACTACTGTTAAGTAACAGTTCAGTGAACCAGGAGTTAGATTTGAGCAGTGTCTTTGAAGAATACGGAGTCTCGGTGTAGTTACTAGCATCTTACTATAAAGCAAGGGTTAAACCTGCTTCCCATGTAACAGGACATAAAACTCAGACCTGTGGGTGGAAGTCCAGTAGGGATTTGATTTTGTCTTCATATTAGGTGACATAAAGTAGGAGCCTGGCTTCCTCAGAAGTTTCTCCTTTCTGGGGTTTTGGCTTGGGCTTGGTGACTACTTGGTTAAGTGCTGTAGAAGGGGTTCTAGCTGTACTGTTGGCACATCTTATTGTAGCCGCCTGCATCCACGAGTCAACTGGGTTCACCTGAAAGGGGGGCTGGGAATGAAAGGGGACGGAGGGTGAGAAGAGATGAAGCCAAGACAAAGCTCTCTGATCAAGGCTCAAAGCTTTAATGTTCAGCTCTCAATTTAAAGGGGAAGGCCCAACCCACAACTCCTGGTTTCAGCTGGAGATTGGTGGGATAATCCATAATCTGTTCTAGGTCACAGCCTGAGATATCTCAAGGCAAGCCCAGGGGCAGTTCTTCTGTGTTTTGTGCAGCTAAGGTGGGTAACTCCACCTAGATCCTATCTCTTGGTCTGTTGTGGTAAGCAAGGTCTCTCAGGCCTGCTCAAGGCTGGGGGAAGGGCACATCCTATATCACCATCCTTCTGCAAGGTGCGTCACAGAGAGGCCTCTGTTACCATTCTCAAGTGAGGAAAACTGCTTCTTAAGCAATTCATTCTATGGGAATGTAATTTACAATTAGCTATGCCAAGCCTTAATAAAACTGTGCCTTTCTACTTTAGTCACTATGTCTACGGCATTTTCCCATTGAGTGTTTATTCCTTCACTTGCATCATGCTAGAACTTTTACTTGTGTTCCATGGTGCATAGTTACTGTGTTGAGATTCTGTATTATACACATAGGTCAGTTCCTTTTTAACTTTGCCATAGCCTTTTAATTTTTATTTTTTATTTATTTATTTATCCATTCATTCATTCATTCATTTTACAAAACCCCTTTATAAAAAGGGGGGGGGGGCAAAGAAAAGAAAACAAAAGGCTTACTATCCTTATTTATTTTTCGATAAGTGGCAGACAGGAGTAGGATGAAACTTTTTCTACCACTAACTGTGCCATAGTAACAACTGTTTTCATATTCTACCCACCACCTGCCATATACAGAAGATATGGCTACCATTTTCAGCTTGTACTCAGTTCTCTTCACCAGCATGACTGCTAGTATTCTGGGAGAAGTATAGGTAGGTTTGCCAGCACAGCTAAGAGGGGGAAGGGAGTATCCTTTTTATAGCATGGCCATTTTAACAGTGACTTGTGGTTAGAGAAATGTTTAACACTAGGAATTAATAACAGATTTTTCTTAGTCCATGATCTTTTAATTGAGCATAGTCAAATACTTTGTATAATGAAGAGCTTGGGGATGGTGGGCTTTTAAAAAGCATTCAACACAGGAGGTGGTATACTAATGGAGTCTTTTCATCAAATATTTACCACAACAGTATCTAGTCTATTCTTTTTTTCTTTTCTTTTTCTTTTTCTTTTTTTTTTTTAATTTTGTCTTTACATGAGAGTAGGCACGTGCATGGTGTGCCTGAGATTGAAGAACAAACCTCAGAAGTTGTTCTTCTGCACTGCGTGACCCAGGGCTTCTGCTCAGGGTTTTAGGTCTGTGCACAATCTTCTCTACCTGATGAGCCATCTTACTGATTTCAGTTTACTTTAGATTTCATCCTCCAACTTTGTCTTGTCTTCATATCTTTCTGTATAAAAACTTTCATTCTTCTTCAGGTTTTAGACAGTCTTACTCTGTGGGTCTAGCTAGCTCTGCCTCCTGAGGGCTGGGACCAAAGGCACTTACCCCCACACCCTCCTTTGTTTCACTTTAAATATTTGTTTTGAAACTGCTGATTCATAAAACCCCTTTCCCTGCTTTTACCCAGTGGACACTGGCCTTATTCTGTCTTCCCTCTGTCTGTCTGATGCTAGTGGGCACTAGCTCTGTGCCCATTGACCACAGGGCAGCCTGAGCCGCAGCAGCACAGATGAGTGTGATGAGGATGTGGAATTGAAGGCGGAGAGGCTTTCTGGTTTGGGGAGGTCCTGAAATGACTACACCAGGGCTTTAGTTTCCTGAGCACTTATTTTTCCCCTTCATGGACTCATGCACCCTCAGGTATGTTACCCAGGCTGGGCTTGAATTCCTGTACCTTTTGCCTCAGATTTCCAACTTACATTCAAGGGGAAAATCTTATAGCTTGGATGCTATTAGGGAGGTTATACTAGACACAACTGTAAAGGCTGGAGAACATACCTACATTCCCCCTCTGGGTAGGAAAGAAGTTTTATTCTAATAATATTGCCAGTGATACACACATTAGGTATGGATTTTGAGATACTGGGGCTGTTTACATTGATCTAATAAATATTTTAAAAATAATTCTTAAAAGCTAAATAAAGTTCTCACTTGGTTGTATGTGGATGTTCAGGAACTTTGCTACTTCAGGAGTCACTTGCCTTCCCTCCATGAGACTTGAGAGACTTATTCTCTGCTCTTCTACCCCAGCACCTGAATTCCAGGGAACGAACATGCCCAGGCTCTGCTCACTTTAGGCACTTCTAAGCCCTGGTACATGCAGCTGCTTCATAGGTCACGTCTCAAAAGTCCTAAGGAAACAGCTAAGACCTTAATCACACTCTTTTCCTCTTGTCACATAGAGTAAGAAATGAGGGACATGGGACTTCATTTTCCAGTCAAATGAGTAGCTTGTCACAAGGGATACTCTTGACTAAGTATTTATAAACAGTTGGTGGCTGTTAATAAAGCAGTCTGCCTGTGAAACCCAATATGAGGTTCCCTGGCCATGCAGGAGTAGCATCTGTGTCTCAGAACACCATGTCCAGCTGATGAGCACTCGAAGAGTGTTCTGCCAACTAACAAAATCCTGAGCTCATTCTGTGTGTAAACTGCTGTCAGACCCTGGAGTGTAGAAAAGGAGAGGCACATGAGAAGGTTCAGCCCTGCAAGGCTGGTAGCTGAAGGAAGGCATAGCTGCTGCAGCTGGAGTCCACCTGGAAGGGGTGGGGCAGAGTGTGACCACTCGGCCTTCACCAGGAGCAGAGCTGAAGATAGTCAAGGTGGGAATGAAAGTAAATGACAAAAGAATTGAAGACTGAAGAATTCAAGAATTTGAAATATGAAGTCAGTCGAAGCAACAGATGATCCTCTAAGACACAAAGGGTATCTCTGAGGCCCTTTGTTTGAAGAAAGGCCTTTCTGCAGCACACAGAGATACAGCCAGAGATTCTGATACTGAAGTAAGATGTCCCTTCCCTGGGAAGAAACAGCAAAACAAGAGAGCTGGTAAACTTGTCAGCCTCTACCCCACTTCCACAGATGTTACATTTAACATCATCACAGTGGAAAGATGGACAGAGTGCATTGTTAATGGATGCAGCCTTTACTATATACCTCTGGACCAGCCATCCAAGTCTGGATCACACATTGCATTTAGTTGCATCTTCCTAGCTGCTTCAATCTGGAACAGCTTCTCAGTCTTCCTTTAACCTTGTGACCTAAATACTTGAATGATTTATAGAATGATCCCTGATTTGGGTCTTGCTGGTGTTTCTTCATGATCTAGTGTAGGTTGGACAGTTTGGCAAGAGCTCTACAGAACTAATGTGCCCTGTGAGGAACATAACATTAGGAGATCCTTAATTCAGTAGTCTCATTACAGGTAATGTTCATGACACACACTTGGTCAAAGTGGTATTACACCATAAAACTACTTTGTTTCTATAGTTAGTATCTTGGGAGCTGGGGTTATAGCTCAGTGGTAGAGTATTTAACTAGCATGTTCTTTTTTTTTTTTTTTTTTTTTTTTTGGTTTTTCGAGACAGGGTTTCTCTGTGTAGCCCTGGCTGTCCTGGAACTCATTCTGTAGACCAGGCTGGCCTCGAACTCAGAAATCCACCTGCTTCTGCCTCCCAAGTGCTGGGATTAAAGGCGTGCGCCACCACCGCCCGGCAACTAGCATGTTCAAAGCTCTTTGTTCAGTCCCTAGCGCTGGAAGGCAGGGCTTGTATTTTAGGCCAAACATCGTGGCATATGCCTATAATCTAAAGAGGGTAAGACAGGAGATTGCTGTCAGTTTTAAGTTGATTCAAATTGTATAATGAGTTTCAGGTCTGCTAGTGCTACAGAGTGAGACCATGTCTCAAATCAAAGAGTATTTGAGGGCACAGCATATGTAGTCAAAAGGTAGCAGGAGTGTATCAATATGGAACAAGAGTTAAGAAAGTTTTTCCTGGACAGTCTCAACTTAGAGGAGTAAAGCTAGGTGTCTGTATCCAGAGTAGGATACCAAACAGAAGTCTGGAGGAAAAGCGTAGCCATTTTGAAATGTGTGCTCTTCACTAGTTACTACTTGGAAATCAGTCCATCTGACAGGAACGTTTCTGAGCTGGATTGAAGCTGGACAAGCAACACAAATCATTAGTAAACCAAGTATGCATGGGTTCTGTCACCATTTACAGTGATTACAGTTCTAGGAGCTGGTGTAGAAAAGTTGTGGGAAAAATCATCCAGGAGTGTAAGGAACACAAAGTCATTGATCTCTTGTGACAGTACTGAAGCACACAGTCTTAGCACACAGATAATGAATGAGGTCAATCAGGGGCCAGTGGATTAGGTGACTGGGGATTTCAGCAGCTCAAAAGGGGGAGTGTTTAGAGGTGCTGTAGATGTGAGTAGCTACTCAGTAGGTATGAAACATAAGTAGGGGTGCAAATAAGAAGGATGTGATCAGTGTGATCAGAGATGCAGACCCTCCAGAGTTGGGGCTTGGGTGTGGCCACTGTAAGAGCACTGAAAGAAACCAATTAGATCCAACACTATCTTCTATTCTCCTGTTCTCTGTGGCGATTGAAGTCAGTAAATGCCTGCTGAATTACCTTGCCTTGTGAAACCCAACCCCATCTCTGTTCCAAGTGTGTGCATGTATGTGTGCAAAGTTCAAACTTAAGGGTTCTTGGAAAGTCAGTTGAGTTGTATGGTGTTATGCTGGGGCAAGCACGTATAGGAGTGTTTTCCTGAAGCGGACACAAGTAAAAGGATGTTTTACTAAAGCAGACACGTGAAAGAATGTTTGCTGAAGTGGACACAGGTAAAAGGATGTTTTGCTAAGGCAGACGTTTCGCTAAAACAGACACAAGCAAGAGGATGTTTTACTGAAGCAAGCACGTAGAAGGACACAAGACAAAGGACTCTTCGCTAATGGCACCTGACATTTCATAGTTGAGCTCCATTTGTCCATAGAAAGAAGCTGTACCAAAAACCTTCTGTTGGTGTGCTGGTGGCTTCTTGCCACTTCTGTGGACTCCGGCCAATTGGCAGAGTGATGTCAGCTCATACAGACTCAGGTACTGAGGCAAGACCCATGGAGGACACTTGATGTTGGAGAAAGTATGAATAGACTCAAGGGACTGTGAGGGGGCCTTGCTTTTAGAACTAACTTTATAACACTTCTTGGTCTCTCATCTTCGCTAATCTTTGCTTCATTGTGAGAGGCACTACAGAGAACTTCTGGCGTCTCTGACGGTCTTGTTCGCCTGAGGCCTGGCTGTTCTGCTAGGTCATGGCACTGCTGCTGCTATCCTGACACTACTGAATTAGACTACTGGTGTATCCATGAAGTGTTTGCGAGTGGATTGAGCTGCTGCTGCTGCTGACCTATGAACTAAACTTCTGATTTCCTGAGAATGCAGATGAGATTTGCTCCAAAGAACTATTTCTTAACAGGTCCACTTCTTCTGCATCCTAATAACCTTTCCCACTACCTCTGGTGAGTGGTGTGCTAGAAAAAGAGGTTAAAACATTTAAAAACAATCATTAATAGTAAGTCTTTAAAAAATTAAAACTTACATGCACACGTGCATGAAATAGAGTGAATGAAAAGTGAAGAAGCAAACAGCACTCAAGTTTAGTGTGGAGTGTTCTTTTAGAGCAGTGGTTCTCAACCTTCCTAGTGCTGCAACCCTTTAGTGTAGTTCTCGTGGTGTGGTGACCCCCAACCATACAATTATTTTCATTGCTTCTTCATAACTCATTTTGCTACTGTTATGAATTACAAGTATTTGATATGCAGGATATCTGATACATGACCCCTTTGAAAGGTGCTCTACCCCCAATGGGATCACAACCACCAATTGAGAACCTCTGTTTTAGACTATGTAGTTACAGGAATTAGGCTGTAAGTTGAGCAAAAGGCACACTTAACCTTTCCCATACAGAGTAATATACAGTGTGGGTGTGCTGCGACTCAAGATTTTCAACACAGCCCACATGTAACAAACTATTCTTTTCAGTTAGTCAAGTACCAGATACAGAAACTGATTTTCCTTGGTGTTAGCTTGAGGAGGTGTCTGCACTATGACCATATGCACACCAGGATCCAAGTTTAGAGTACTTGGCCCTTAAGTAAAATGGCAGCCTTAATGAATTAGTCAGCCAGTTCGCTTCTTTCCTCACACTGTACCTTGGCAAGCAGACACTGCTGCAGTTGTTGCTGTAGTTGTTGATTCTCTTTCATTGAATTACAGTCCTTTCTCTTCACACACACTCCCACCCCTGATCTAGATGATTTTTTTTTCCTTTACTCATCATTAAAGTCAAGTCTGTTTTTATTCCAGGTACCAGATAGAACACTTGATTCCTAATTCTAGTAGCCACCGTCTTTCCTTTATCAATAACTGAAATATTAGCTCAGTTATCTGGTGTTGCCTATGTGGTGAACCAGCAGTGCTGGGAGTCTGAATTTAGTGGCTTCTTTCTAGAAGTAAACCAGATATATGAGTTGCTCCTACATATTCCTGTACCTCCCCCCAACTGTTTTTTGCATAATCTGGTCTGTTTCTGGGCTCTTTTAAGCACTTCCTTTTGCCTTCTCAGTGGGGTCAATCTTACAGGGTTGCTCTGCCGTCAAGGCCCTGTATCTCCTACAAGCTCTCAGTGTAGCAGAAGGGACCAGTAACTGGGAAATTACAAGTAACAGAAGAATCATACTTAACTATGAGAAACAATGTGAGGGAAAACTTAACCATAGGTGAATGTGTGACAGAATTTATCTAGGAAACTTTTGAAAAAGTGATCCAATACTAAGGTAAGCACTGAAGAAAGAAAAGGAGTTAGTTGGTCAAGAGGTGGGTGCAAAGGACACATGAGCATAGCAGACCACATCTGTAAGACCTCTGAGGAAAGAGAAGTGTGCCCATACATCCCGGGTAAATAGAGAGAATAGTGCAGGTCTAGGTTAGACAGTAGGACCAGATGTCATGGGGTTATTTAAGAATGATTTTGCACCATTCTAAGAGAAATAAGTAATCATTGGAGCATTTTAAACAGAATCTCTTCATCATTTGTGTTTTGATTGGAAAAGAATGTACAGGTCTAACAGGAATGTAAGGAGGTCTATAAGCTAGGCAGTAATTTTGGCAGGAGTTACAGGACTTGGGTTTTGGTGGCAATGGCAGAGGAGACAGCAGATGGCTGGATCTGGGAAAGTGGAGACAACTTAGCCTTTCCTGGTTCAGAAGAAAGAAGAGCTGATGATGACCCCTGAGTTTCTGACATGCGCCTGTATTGCTCCCTGATCTAAGGACAAGGGAAGAATTCAAGGCAGTGGGCAACAACATGAGTTCTCTTTTAGATACATTGGGTTTGAGCTAGGTACCATACCATAAGACATGTAAATACAGACATTTGTGTAGACTGCTGAAAGACAAAGCCTGAGAGAACTGAAGATAGGCATCTGTGAGGCCCCTGCCTTTAGGAGTTAATTAAAGCAGTGGGTGTGGATGAGATCACTTAAAGAGAAGCTGCAGAAAAACAAAAGGCAGGAAGGAAAGCCTCAGATCTGGCCTTGTGGGATACTTGATATTTAAAGGTTTGGTTAAGAACAAACTGAAAAGGAAACTAGGAAGCACCTAGAGAGGTGGGAAAGGTAAAAATTAGGATATGGATGGGTGCAGTAAGCAACAAGTACAAACCTACAGGTGCCCAGGCACAGTGAGACAGGTAATTGCCTTTGGTCTCATGTAAGTCATTGTTGGCTGGCCAAAAGCAGTAAAGTGTGAGGCACAGGAGCCTTGTGAGATTGACATGAGCAGTGGATAAGGGAGGAGATGTGGATTGTGACAAACATGAGTAAATATTCAAGAGACGTAGGTGAAGTGTAGCTGTGAGGAATTTGTGATGTCCAGAAAGAGCTTGTTTGGTTCTTCTGTTAAGGGGAGCCTTGATCATATGTAAAAACTGAAAATGGGCTGAGTTGGGAATTGGCTATATATGAAGGAGAAGAGATAATAAAATACACGGGGTTCTCAACAGGGCAGGAGGGCATCAGAACCCAAAAGCAAGTAAGCAGTGAGAGGTAGATGTGTGTAACTCTGTTGTCATTGCCACCCCATCCTTACTGTGACAGGTAGTACATCTTCTGAGAGGGAGAGGACTTTACTAGTGAGCCTGGCTTTCAGCCCAGAAGTACAATAACTTTCTATTTTGTTCATTCCTCTCTTGTATCTTTTAAAGACAGCTCTATTGAATGTACATATCGTGCAGTTCACCATTTAAAGTGTGCATGGATATATGTGACCATAACTGCAGTCAGTTCTAGAACATGTCATCATCTAACAGCGAAGCCTTGCCCTTCAGCTGTCACTCCTTTCAGCACCTGTTGCTGTCAGAAGAAAGCATAAGGTTTGACCTGAATTCAGAGCTTAAAATCATGAAAAATTCAAAATTGATAAAAATTTCTAAGAGTATTCAAACTTGAGTTTAACCAGAAAAGCAAAGGAGGCTAAAGGAGATCTGCCATTTAGGCTCATGGCCATAAAACCACCAGTCACTTAGTAACCCTATTAAGTGTCAGATTTTCTTTTTTGTCAGTGAAAATCACTTGGAATAAAGGAACTGAAAAGGCAGTGCAAATAAATAGATTATAATAGAATCTATTCTCCTTCTATTCTGTCTTGGTCCAGAAAAATTATATTTGAGGTACCTTATTGCATATGAGATTTTGAACTACTGAGAAATCTAAGCCACGTAGACAATAAGGTAGATACTGGACCAGGAAAGGTAAGCTCTGCTGCACACAGACGCCTAAGGGTTCATAGGACTGAAAGGGGACAATTTGTAAACATTGAGGGGAAAGCACTAGAAATCAGAATAGGTTTGATTATATTTTTTTAAGTCAGAGTCAAACTATATATCCCTAAGTGACCCAGAGCTTCCTATGTAGACTAAGCTAACTCAAAAAGATCTGTCTCCCTCTGCCAGGATTAAAGGCATATACCATTATACCCGATCAAAATGGTTTAGTGAAAAAATTTTACTAAATTAACTTTTTTTATTTGTAGTCAGAAAATATGAAATGTCATTTTTATCAAGATATTAAACAAATCTCTGCAAATATGATTTGCAAATAGTCCTGAGTAGCCATACACAAAATTATTAGACCAAAGCCAGAAAGCCAGGTGGTGGCGCATGCCTTTAATCCCAGCACTTGAGAGGCAGAGGCAGGCATATCTCTTAAGAGTTCATGACGAGCCTGGTCTACAGAGTGAGTTCCAGAACAGCCAGGACTGCATAGTGAAACTCTGTCTGGGATCAGGGAGGGAGGGTGTGTGTGTGTGTGTGTGTGTGTGTGTGTGTGTGTGTGTGTGTGTGTGTGTGTGTGTTAGATCATTACTGAAAAGATATGATAGGTTCAGTTGTGGTTCTTTCCTGTTTGGCATTTTGGTTAGCAATTTACGCAGGCCACAGAGGCATAACCAGATATGTGATTCAAATATAAGAGTAATATGATTTACTGGATATCCTTTAGAGCACAGAAATGTCTGTGCAGCCTAGGTGTTAGGCTGATAGTGAAATACAATTAAATAGTGAGGAGCTAAAGCCTTCAGTGTGGTATCATGCACTCCAGTTGGCCATAGCACCCATGGAAGATCCACTCCACTCTAAATTCTTTCTCATGATTGTCTACACCACTAAAGATGACCTCAAGCTGTGTTGGCGTGTCCCATATGCAGGCTCCTCTGTATCTGGAACAGGGTTAGGGCATTATCCTACCTTTCTTGGAACAATAATTCACAAAATTAAAAAGAAGTTTTCTGAAGATATACTTCAAAGGAAGATAGGTGAACTACCTCAAGCAGGAAGAGAAGTTCCTGCTTTGGCCATCAGACAGTATAGGGAGGCCATGTTTGTCTGATTCTGGGGTCCTCCAATACAGCATTACTAGAAGCAGGAAATACTCAAGGTGAAATTCTGTGACCATTTATTTAGTAAGAAGTTTTGATGGTTGTAAAGGAATTACTGTGGGCTGTTACAATTGTTCTGAATACTGTCATAAGCTGATGTCCTACAGCAAGTCTTCTATATTTTGGCTAGGTTTTTGTTTGCTTGCTTGCTTGCTTGTTTTCATGAGATAGCTTCGCACCATGTAATAATATAAGCTGGCCCTAAGTTCACTGCGTAGCTCAAGCTGGTCTTGAACTCACTTTCTTCCAGCCTTGGATTCCCAAATGGTGGGATCACAGACATTCACTACCACCTTTGTCTGCATGGAGTTTTTCTTTAAATGTTTGCTTTAAGGCTTATGTTTATAACATCTTTAACTTGTGATAGTCTGTCTTGAGGAAATATGATACTGCACACTACACCTTATGCCGTATCCCATGACCCTCCTGAGCTACTGCTGTCATGCATTTTCTTCTACATGGAATAATCTTAGAGTATGCTGTTTTTGCTTTAAACAGCCAAATTTATTTTGAATCAGGGTCTTACTGGATAGCCTTGGCTATCCTAGAACTCACTATGTAGAATTATTTTTATCTTTAAAACGTTTTTATTGGGTTATAAAATTCTAGGATGATAGCTTAGTAGTGTGTTTTTCTTAATAGTTTTAACAATTCCCATCTGTCTTTTGACATATATAATTTTGGCAAGAAGTCCATTGGCAGGCAGCCTTTGGTTTTCTTTGGCTGTGCTCGTCTCCCTACTGCTCCCCCACCCCCGAATGGCTACTTTTAAGATACTCTCTTTATCAACAGATGTAAACATTGCATTGTTGTGAATGTCTGCACAAGCTCTTTCTCTGTGTCTGTGTCTGCTTGTGAGTGCATGTGCACACATGTACATGTGAGTAAATGTGCATGTTTGTACACACGGAGCCCTCTGCGGCCTCTTGTGCGTGCTAGGACCGGAGTTCCAGTCCTGTGACTTCACAGCCAGCTCTAGTCACTGCAGCCATCTCTATATAATCTTGTTCTAGTTCTTTTCTTGTTCTATGTTTTTAAAATGTATATGTGTGTTTCACTTGCATGTAGTCTGTTTATCACATGTATGACTGGTGCCCAGGAGTCCAGAAAAAAGCATCATACCCCTTGTAACTGGAGTTACCAGACTATTGTGAGCACACAAGTAGAGGCTGGAACTCAAACCTGGGTCTTACTGAAGAGTAACCCGTCGTGCTCTTGCGGACTGAGCCATCTCTCCAGCCATCTTAGTTTTATTTCTTGCACTTGAGATTTAGTTGCCTTTTACCAGTATTTATTTTCTTTTTAATCAGATTTATATTTTTTTGTTTAGGTTTTGTTTTATTTTTGCAATAGAAGTCCCTCTATGTAATTCTCACTATCCTGGAGCAATGTAGACATAAGGCTGGCCTCAAACTCACAGACATCTGCCTGACTCCAACTCCCAAGTACTGGGATTGAAGGTGTTCACCTGGCAAATTCAAAGTTGTTTTCATTCATCACATTTTCAAATCTTTTGTCTGCCCTTTACTCTCTTTGGGGACAATAGTTATGTATATTACTAAAGTTCCCCTAAAGCTTATAAGCATGATGTCCCCCTCTGCTTCACTCCCATGATTCATTTTGTCTACTTGTTACTATTCAGCAGCATTTTCTTCTGCAGTATCTTACCTGCTGTTAACATCCACTGCAGTTCTAACTTCAAACATCAAAGTTTCTAGTTCTCAGTCTGTGTCTTCGGTTTCTCTATTTAACATCCTTGGTTTTTCTTGAATGTGACGTATATCCTTATAGTCCTCTTTACTCTATCAGTGCCATTTCTTTTGCTTGCTTGTCTTTCCAGTTTCCTCGCCCTCATTGCTGCCTTTTGCTGCTCCTTCTTCCTGACACCTAGCTGTTAATCTCACACACCACCACCACCACCACCACCACCACCACCACCACCACCACCTCTATCTCTACCAGCAGCAGTGGCAGCTCACATGCCTCTTCTGAAGAGCTTCCCCAGACTTGAGAAACCCAGTCTTGTCATTCCTGTTTCTACTTTACATTAGCTGAGTTTCCACTGTATATGAGAACATGTCATCTTTCGGGGGAGTGCATGCAACCCTCTCCCTCTCTTCCTTCCTCTTTCTCTCCCTACTTTCCCTCTGTCTCTCCCTTTCTCCTTTCTGTACAGTGTCTAGCTCCTGAAAATAGAGCTGGAGCTTGCACATAGGTCTGAGGGTAAATAATATAAAAAAATAGATCTTTAGCTAATACAACTGTAATATGTATTTATTAAAATAAATTGTTTTTTCTTCTGCACCTTCCTCCCCAAATCAGGCTACAGAAGAAGTTTCCAAAAATTTGGTTGCTATGAAAGAAATTCTATACGGCACAAATGAGAAGGAGCCTCAGACAGAGGCGGTAGCTCAGCTGGCTCAGGAGCTGTACAATAGCGGGCTCCTCAGCACCCTGGTGGCTGACTTACAGCTCATTGACTTTGAGGTAAGAAATTCGTTTCCTAATTCTCAAAAACACTTCTTGTGGTCCTTTTTCATGCATTCTGTTCTTTGGGATATTTTAAGATCCCTGTTGACCTGGGCTCCTAACCTTTGTACATACATTTCACCACATTGTATGTGAAGTTTCTTGGGTGTTTGTGATACTCTTTCATTTAGGTTGTATTTCATAAACTGCTGCTCTCTGAGTCAAGGAATCAGCAGTCTAAAGGAAGTTATAAATGTTTGAAGACCCTAAAAATGTCTATTACAGCAGAGATCATGTGTTTTGTGTTTGCTTGGCACTGCTTTTAAATTTTTTTATTTAGTGTAATGTTTAAACGGATTTTATTCACAGTTCTGAATTTCTGACTTCTGCAGAATTTATTTCTGGTAATATTGGGCCTGTACTCCTTGGCCCCACAGCTAGAGCAGAACAACCAAGCTTTTCACTCTTGGATTCGCTGCAGACAGCATAGCTTGCGTTTTCTCTTAGGGCCTGGTCCCTCCACCAGCTCTCCCATTGCCTCTGTGTATCAGTTGGATCACAATGTTAGGTAGATAGTGAGTTCATGAAGATACTGGCCCTTGATTCCAGCCTGAGAAGCATATATATCTACATATATCTATATAGACCATATATAAGCAACTTCCTCCTCTTTCACTGTCATGAGTATGTTTTAAGTCTCAGTGTTCATCTGCTTGAGTAGTCAGATATCTGTGTGGGTTTTGGTAGAGAAAGGTATGATAAAGTTTGAAGAAGGGAGGTCTACTTCAATAATTCTTAAAGAAAAATAAACATTTTTGTCCTACTATAGGGAAGATTGAACAAAGATATTTCCATTTATAAGCTAATTTTGTGTACTTTTAGTAGTGTATCAGACTCTAACAGTTTGTTTTCTCTGTTAACTTGAAAGGTGCATTTGGTCCTTCTCTGTATCCACCTATTTGTTCTCTCAACTGAACACCGAATATAATATTCATTTGAAACTTTAGAGGCATTGTTTTTTGTTTTTTTTTTGTTGTTGTTGTTGTGTGTGCCCTGGGACTGATTTGTAGAAATTACTATTACTGCACCTGAGCCAGCACAAGCCCCAGGGTGATCATCTGTCCGTGGACTTCAGTGCTCTCTGGGCTTTGTCAGCCTTGTGACAGTGTCTATTCGTAAACATCTCTTGGGGACCTGTTGTCTATTATTAATTTCTTAGGCAGCTTTCTGATTGTTAAGATTCACTAGATCCGTCTGTGTTTTGTGCAGTGGTATTGTAAAGTTCTCATCTCTGAACTACTGTATTGTAATACTTAGTGCTTTTATTATTTAATATGTATTTAAGTCTTTCCTAAGTGAGTTTAATAGAGGAGTTTATCTACTTGCCAAAAATCCTCTAATGTCATTACACTGAGAATACAATCTCCCCCCTTTCTGTTTCTGAAAAGAAAAGTGTGTACACTGTACTGTTCACAACAGAAGTGTCCACTTGTGTAAGGTTCATATCCCTATAGATTGGAAGTGTGCTACCAACATCTGTTTTCTATAACCGAGTCAGCATGCTTCTGAGAGTTAGAGCTGGTTGAAATTACTTGTGGATTATAATGAGATTTCACTTTGTTGATAACATTGTATTAAAATTGCACACTATTAAATCTAAGAATTTGTAATTATAAATAGATAAAATTAGAAGTTTAATGTCTACAAATGTTGTAAAGTCAGATATCCAGTCATAACTAATACACAATGGCTCTTTGACTTTATATTGAGGGTGGATGGACATTTTCATACTTAGTCAGGTAAATATTTTAATGATTGTATTCCTAATAGGGCAAAAAAGACGTGGCTCAAATTTTCAACAATATTCTCAGAAGACAAATTGGTACAAGAACTCCTACTGTTGAATACATCTGCACCCAACAGAATATTTTGTTCATGTTATTGAAAGGGTATGTACAATGTGATAAAGTTTATATTCTTAGTTGAAAATAAAAAGAAATATTTGTTTGGGTGGGAAAAGATAACCAGGTTGGTAAATGGAAGGATATTCTCTGTAGTTTTAGCTCACTTTAATGTAGCTCTCGAATATACTGCCCTTTTAAAGACTTGACCTGTAAGCTAGACTAACTCAAAAATACTCTATAGACGCAAGCTTAAAATTGGGTGAGTTGTGAGCCCTTCACAAATTAAATAAAGAAAGAGAGAAAGAGAGCCAGTGTGGCCTTATTTGTGTTCTGTAAGATCGAAACCACGGAAGTCCATGAAATCCCAGCCAGGTTGAGTCCAAAGATGCCTCCTCCACACCTCCTCTCACCTCACACCTCAAACAGCAGTGAAAGCCTCCTTGTGGGGCTTCTCACCCTCACTCGGCAGAGCATGTGCTGCTGGGTCACTGCACATCTTCCTGGAGTTACTCCTAGACTAAGCAGGCATTTATGATTTGGGTAGATGTTCATTTCAGAAACAGAATCAAAACTTAGATCTAAATTGACAAAAGTGAAAAGACCCTCTTCTTTCTGAGCACCGAGCCTACCCAGCTGGCAAGGCAGTCAGTCAGTCTCCTCCACACCACTGTTGTCTGACACCTCTTGAGATCATGCCAGCATTGACAGTGTTTTGCTAAAATAGCGGGCAAGCATGTCTGCCCACTGCAGTGACTGCTGGTGTGAGCTACCTTGTTCCCCTACTGCTAGCTTTACACATTACCTCATTTGGATTTGTATCTGTGGTTTAACACTTGCCCCAAGTTTAGACTTGTTTAGACAAAGCATGAGTCAGTGACATGTCACATGCCAGCATCCTGCTTCTTCCTTTCTATTCCCATCCCAACCCATCCATGTTGCTTCTTCACCTGTTGTTGTACAGAACTTTTGTTGTATCAGTCTGGTGTCCCTGTGGAAACATGCTATGTCAATAGTCTGAAATTTGAGTGTTCATAGAATGGTGTGATGCTGACCAGAATTTCCTTTGCTGTAGAAACCAAAGGTTTATTGAAATCTTAAAAATTAACACTTCCTATTATTTCATGGCAGCTTTGATGTAAATAATTTTTTAGACAATGTATAAAATTAAAAACAACAACAAAATCCTTTGAAATAGGGTTTCATTGTGTACCCCTTGCTGGTCTTGAACTTAAAAGATCCACCTATCCATAATTCCTGAATGATAGTATTAAAAGCATGTGCTGTCACTGGAAGCTTAAAGAAGATTTTTGGGAGATAAAGTATAAAGCTCTCATCTGAGCTGCTCAGAGTGGAATCCTTAGCCAAGGAGATAAGAAGGAAAAGCCTGAGAATGGAGCTTGACTTGGGACCCACTCCCCCTCCTCCCACCATACTTAGTTAGGGAACTGAGCATTCAACCATTTAAAAAAAAAAAAAAAAAAAGACGGCAGCCTCCCTACCCACCACCCCACATCAGTCATTAGCCTTGCACCTTTCCTGCTTTGTGAGGCCTTCCTCTCTCCTTGCACACAGCTCGGCTGTTGTTCACCATGCTCCTCATGCATCTGCAGTGTATGCATTACACAGGCTATTTCAGAGCCTGCACATCTGCTACAGCCCAGTGCCCAGCCTTTCTAGTTCCTTGATCTTAACAAAATGAGGTTGTTTAAAATGGACTTGTAAACAAGGCCTGCAAACTGAATTTTATAGATAATACTCTTGCTTTCTACTAATCTATAATAGTTAATCCTCTCACTTAAAAAATAAAATAAAATAAAATAAAATAAAATAAAATAAAAGCTAGTTGGTTATGCCTTTAATCCCAGCACTTGGGAGCCAAAGGTAGGTGGATCTTCATGAGTTTGATGCCAGCTCAGGCTGCATAGCAAGCAAGTCCTTGTCTCAAATAAAGAATGAATGAATGAGCTGGGCGGTGGTGGCACACGCCTTTAATCCCAGCACTTGGGAGGCAGAGGCAGGCGGATTTCTGAGTTTGAGGCCAGCCTGGTCTACAGAGTGAGTTCCAGGACAGCCAGGGCTACACAGAGAAACTCTGTCTCAAAAAAACCAAAAAGGGAAAAAAAAAAAAAAAAATGAATGAGTGAGTGAGTGAGTGAAAATCAGTTTACTGATTCTGGTATTGCTTCTTCTAATTAAATGTTTTCCTCCATAAAACAGAACCTCTCCACAGTGACGACGTCAATATCCTAGATACAGTCTTTGGGGAAAGCCAGTACCATTGTTTTAATGCATTGGTGCTCTAGCCACTGACTTGAATAAGCATTGAATATATTGTTTAAGCATTGTTATGAACTCAAAATAGATACTGGACGTTGTATTAGTTACTTTTCCTGCAGTAGTCCTGACAAAAGCAACTTAAGGAAGAAAGGTTTATCTTCGTTTTCACAGCTGGAGGGTAGGTTAGGAAATCAGGGTGGAAGAGGCTATGGTTAGGAAGCTGAGTGGGGAGCACGAGTGCTCAGCTCACTTTTCCAAGACCGTAGGTCTAACCCATGGGATGGTGGTATCCATAGTTAAGGTGATCTTCCCTTCTCACCCTAATCAAGATACTCCTTCACAGGTGTGCCCAGAGGCTCCCTGGTCCAGATTATTTCTCACAGGTGTGGTGGGAGGCTTTTCTCTTAGATGGTTTTCATCCTGTCAGGTTGACAGCCAGTATATTAACCATCACAAACCTGGTCTAGTCACTGTAAATGTTACTTTTGTGTTTAAGCTGGCCCATCTTAGGCCACTGTGTGCTCCTTTGACTGCCCCTTTGTTCTGTTGGCAGAGCCCGATTGGTCTGTGATGGCTTCTTTGCTTTCTGACCCCTTACTCATATGATTCCTGCCTGACCTGGAAGGTAGCACTCTTTAAGAAGCACTGTGAGCCATCTTTGCAGATAGCTGTACTTGAGCTGATTAAATAGTTAGATTACTTATGTTCAATGTGGTTGACTTAGTAGATTCTAAATACTTTAATGGAAGCTTTTGGGAGAGGTGCTGCTGATTCTAGTGTGTATACAGGAAGTACTGCATACAGGAAGGACTGGATTTAGAAACAGTAGTATTTTACTAGCTATTTAAAATCTAATGTGGTCTTCAGTCTGGTGTTAACAGGTTGAACAGTATAACTGTTTGCCTTGTATTCACTGACTTATGGTTTAATCATTTAGACAAGCTTGAAAAACTCTGATCAAAACCTGCCACACTTGTACCCCAAACTGTCTTACCTTTGTCTTGCAAGTGTCCTGTTCATTAGAGATAAGCAAAGGTTAATGCTGTGATCAGCTATCTTGTGAATAGACACTTTAATCACATGAGAGCCAGTCTGCATGCTGCTTTCCATGCCCTAACTGAAACAGGAGTGCAGTCCTGCTCTTGAGGCTGTGAGGCAAACATGCACGACCAGAGGCTGAGGGTTGCTGCTAGGCAACAAACCAAGACAAATTCCAGTGGCTAAGTGGGTTGTAAAAAGAAAGGATCTTAAGGTTGGAGCTGCAGAGAGTTTAGAATTTACATAGACAGAAAAAGAAACCATCCTGATGGGCTATCACTAGTGTAAAAGGTCCGGGGCCAAAATGAATACCATGTGATAGGGAGCAGGAAGCTGCAGAACTAGACCTTTTATGACAGGCTGGGAGGTGGCTTGTACCAGAGCAATCAATCCAATAAAGGAAAGATTGGCCAGTGTGCCCAGAAGTTTGTTTGGCAATAGTTTTGAACTGCTAAAGTAGAAATGCTGGTGGTAAACTTTGTTGGCTTAGGGTTAGGATGCATTTGCAGTTCTTACGGTGTGAGTGAAGGCAGCAGTGGAAATAGAGGAAAGGAAATAAAACTGAGATTTGAAGAAGAGTAAAAAGGCCCAGTGATTTCAAACATAGAAAGTGTGGAGAGCTGGAGATTTGCAGTGAAGCTAGTATAGTAGTTACTAACCATGTGTAATGATTTAACTTTAAATTATGGCTATTCCATCTCTTATTTGCTTAGCCAGACCTGTGGCTTAGTAGCCACCATAGTGGACAGCATGGGTACAAAACATTCCCCCATGATGGCAAGTCTGTGGTACTAGGTGTCAGACAGGGAACTGGTACCAAAATGTAGAGCTGAGGGTGGGAAGTTAGGTCTTGGTGTTGAGTAGCAGGGTTGGGGTTTCATGTTAGATATGCTCAGCTTACATAGACCTTTACCTGAGGTTGTTCAGGGACGTTGGAAAATACCCAGCTTCAGTTCAGAAACAGTGAACTGGGGGAAGGAAATTCACTCATAGTAGAGGCTGTGAGATTGTGGACTCTCATTAGCAGGTGAAGACCTCAGCAGAAAAAAGGAGGAACTACGGAGGGGATAAAAAGGAGAACTGGGGGGACTTTTTTCTTCCCTATTTTAAAAGAGAGGGATAGTGCTGGGGTGTAGCTCAGTGATAGAATGCTTACCAAGTATTCACAATGCCTTGAATTTGATCAACCATACCAAAAAACAAGAGAAAAAGACATAGATAGGCAAGCAGAGAACCATCAGAGCATTACCCAGACAGATCTTGGTCAGTCCTGTTTTAGCCAAGAGGAAGTCTCTACTGGCCAAATAATTATTTCACTAGAGTATTGGGAAATTTCTTTGACTACCAACAAAACAACGGCTGTGAGCTTGTCGGTGGGAAAGAAGTAAAGCCAGCATTGATATCTTGGAACAAGAGAACAACCTGTTGGAGCAGGTATCTGTCCATGAAAGGCTTGTGCTTGTGAGAAGGGAAGGTGCCTGCTCAGCTGAGAGAGTTTCTTCATGATCACAAGGGAAGAAATGCTGAGCCGGAACTGAGAGTAAAGGAAAAGGCAGCATTTGGAGAGTTAGTGGGGAGGTGCCAGGGTCTTGGGATCCACTCTGTGTACTTTTAGGGTCCCCGGGTTCTCTATGGTAGAGATACTTTGTAAAGTCTTTAGAATGAGGCTTGCAATTTTGTGAGGGTTACATGTCTCCAAGAATCTGGACTCCAACAATACTGTTTTGAGTGTTGAAACAGTGATGTATAATTGCTGTATATTTAATGGATGGACATGTGTTTATACTGCCAGTTTCTGAATTTGGAAGAATACTCTATTACTGTTCTTTTCAGATTGTGGTTCTTTTGGTTGTTGTGAGCACAGTGGGTAAAAGCTAAGGTCTTGGAGAGCCTAACTCTTCCTTCTAGACTTTTCACACACACAACTTCTAGTCTAATGGTCTCTGCCATAGTTGATTTTTCTTGAATGAAGGCAGCTATCCACCTCTGCACACAGCTGTAGGTTCCAGATTAAATGACCCTGCTGTAACTTAGCTGTGGTCACTTAGGAGTATCTGAAACTCCCACTGAGGAAGTTTGAAATGTTCACTTTGCTGCTTTGGAAGAGAAATCATGTATGGCTTTTGTTTGTTTTGTTTTGTTTTGTTTTAACAGGTATGAATCTCCAGAAATAGCTCTTAATTGTGGGATAATGTTAAGGGAATGCATCAGACATGAACCACTCGCAAAAATCATTTTGTGGTCGGAACAGTTTTATGACTTCTTCAGATATGTTGAAATGTCAACATTTGACATAGCTTCAGATGCATTTGCTACATTCAAGGTAACATTTAAAAACTTAAATTCTCAGCACACTTGCAAGTCAGATTGTTTCCCCATCTTTGTCTCCTCTACTCACAACTGCCTTCTAGTGGGAATAGAGAAGGTGTGTTTTATATGCCTCAGGTATTTGTAGTAAAACCACAAAAACAGCCAAAAATGTGAAAAAACTAAATTTTCAAATCTTATCAGAAAAGCAAAAGTCCTGTAAGGTCAAAATTGTACTTTCTTGTTCAATTAGTCACTAAGTGAATATAGATAATATACAGATTGTATAAGATTATAAGATAATAAGATAATATACAGATTGTCCAACAACCAGGCTTTCTCTTGATGGGGCACTCTGCAGTGCCTCCTTTGGCTGGCACTAGATGAGGTAAAGGAATTGGCCTCCGCTCAAAGGCCATGGTTTTGGGGAATATATGTGTTATCAACTACAAGAACCACATTCAGAGTGCAGCCCAAGACACGCCAGAGTATGCCTGAGTTCCCAGCAAGGGAGCAGGGTTACCTACACTGGGCCTTCCACTGTCATCCTACACCCTACCCTCACAGATTTATGTGACCACAGTTTCTTTAGTTGCAGACCTTTCTTTATGGTATAAAAATAATGCAGCAATTTTGTATTTTTTCTTTTTGTTTTCAGTGAGAATAAATCTTGATGTATTACATTTTCTTAAATGACCTTATAAGTTGTTGAATTCTTGTTTAGTACATGTAGCTCGCCCATACTCAGAAGCCATGAACACTAGCACACTGAGAGATTGTCACTTTTCTTGTAAGAGCTCGGCTTCTTAATAAAGAGCCCTGAGTAAGGACAGCTCTGGGTGAAGTTAATGTGTAAGGCAGTGAATATGTTAGGGCAGGAGGACGGCCTGCTGACTGACAGTAGGGTTTCACCCTGACTGACTAAGGCATGAGTAGTGCCAAGGAGTTATTTCCCAGAATCAGTACATCTTCTGAAGAAGCTTTAAGTAATTCCTCAGTTACATATATGTGTATATCATATATAAAGCAAACTTCAATTAATTTGAGATCATAACATAGAGTGTCACTATGGTGTCTCAAGTTCTCCACAGTTGTGGGGCTAGACTCATGATAAGGATGCATTGATGGAAGGGAGTGCCCCATTCAGGAGCAGCAGCCCAGCAGGAAGGGAAGTGTAGTAGTTAGTGCCTTGTGTGGAACAGGTCCTTCAGCTACACTTACTCAGATTACCCACAAGTATGATTCAGCCACAAAATTGAAGTGGCATCACCATGTACAGATTCTGACATGCTAGTCTCTTACTTACTCTATCCATCCAGTTTCTGAGTGCCTGACTTGTTTCAGGCATTATTTATTCTAGGGTCTGGGGATTCAGCAGTGGCCTGTACATATAAGCCCTGTCCTTGTGGTACCTACTCAGGGGACATCATCCTTTAGCCAATCATGATAGCAGGCTAAAGGGTGGGGATGCTCTTTGACAGGGAGGTTTAGGTGCTATCTCTGTAGATAGCTCCCTTGGAAGTCATTGTGTTCTTGTTTGCATTGCAGCCATTGATGCTTGCTAAGGCTCTGGACACACTACTACCACTTTCCTTTCCGCCCGAGATGGGGGAGCTTACAGCACCTGTCAAGGGAAGACCCTGCGCGTAAAGTCTGGCTGAGCAATGTGGGTGCTAAAGGGTTCAGTCAGATAACTACTGCATCTCCAGAGATGCTGAGACTTAATTCCAGCTTTTTTATTTCTCTTGTTGTACTCTCACAGGAGACTTGGGGGAAATTAACGTTCTTGTTTAAATGAGAGAATACAACACAAGCCCCGTGCAGCAGTTTGAACAGCTGTAAATCCTTGGGGCAGGTTAGAAGCTTTCTTAAGAAGTATACCACAAAGAACATTAAGTGTGATGCTTTCCCAAACACATCTAATTTTCCTAGTTCATTGATTGATTGATTGATTGATTGATTGATTGATTGATTGAATACTACGCCTTTGCTGTGTACTGGGAAGAGTTTAGGTGCCAGAAATTCAAAGCTTGTAAAAACCAGTGTGATCCTTGTTACAGAACTGACAGTCTAGTGAAGGAGAGACCTTACTAAATAATCCCACAGCACATGGAGAGTCACAGCTATGACCCATCAGGAAAGGTTTTCTGAGGAAGTGATGTTAAGTCAGAGTCTAAGGTCAGGAGTAGATGACTGGACATACAGAAAGCTTCTGTGAGGGACGTTCTTGGGAGGTGAGTTCAGATCCCTCCCTGCACAACCGGGTCTCAGTCTATCTCCACAAAGGAGCACAAACTTAGGGCCAGTGCCACCTGTGATGAGCCATAAACAGTTCTGACCTAGTGAGACCAAGGTCATTTCATGGTCATTTTATGGTCCCGAATAAAAATCATGATGAAATAGTAAGTACCTACTGTGTGCTAATAGTTAGCAGCAGCTTAGTAGGCAGTTGGCAGATATTTTAGAATTCTCTTTTCTAAGAAAGCATTAATGGAGAACAACTGTAAAAATATGTGTTTTTCTTTTTCTAGGATTTACTTACAAGACATAAATTGCTCAGTGCAGAATTTTTGGAACAACATTATGATAGAGTAAGTATGAGAAATATTTTAAATAACATTTGTAATTTTTAACAAAAATTAACTTTTAAGATTTAAGTTAGACTTTGCATCAGAATATTTGACTCTGTAGTGCTCGTAAATGATGCTATGATCACTTTACTGAAACAGCATTGAGTACTGCTAAGTCTGGAGCAAAATTTGACCTTGATTCATACATTGCCCTTTGCATCTTTTCTTACTTTAGAAGGGAAAAGTGGTCATTTTTTGCTCCTGAATGATAATCTAGTTAAGATGCAAAGAGAATCCAGTCTGACTTTTATACTTTTTCTTCCTTTTCCATCAGTTGCTGCAAACAAGTAGAGAGAAAGAGGCAGCAGCTGATAGGATTTGAGCAGCGCTGGCCTAGAGTGGGCAGGACCCCAGCTCTGCCCCTGCTTCACTGCTTACTCCTTTGTGGCCATGGCCAAGGCACTCACTGCTTGGGGGCTTAGAAACCCTCCTTATTAGTAAAGCCATCAGTAAGGTTGCTTGCAGCTGTCTCAATGTCAGTGAAGCCCAGCAGTGATGACCTCTAGAGAGCTGTCAGTGATCCCGAGTGCCGGACGACCTGCTGCCTGTCAGCTGTACAGCTGCCCCAGGGCTATAGTGCCTGGTTCACTCTATGCATCTGCCTTCCTCTGGAGGGCTTCTCACAGTGCCACAGTTGTTCCCTATACACTGTCCGAGATCTGATGGGTAGGGAACTCAGAATAACTCTCCACTTAAGCTTCCTGTCCAGCCCACAAGACTTGGCTTAGTTTTTAGTTCTCCCACTAGTAGTTTAAGTCTTTGAAGTTTTAAATATTGTTAGTACTTCATCATTTGCTTTCCTATTCCACTACAATATAAGGTTCTTGGAGGCAGAATCTATGCTTCCTTGTGTGTCCCTTCTTGTCCCCCTCTCCCAGCAGCAGCATAGCATGTGGCTAAGAAAGCAGCCTCATAAATGGCTTAAACATTGACAGCACGTTAGTTCTGCCATGAGTGTTGGGATGCGGATGTTTCCTTTGTGTGTTTCTGGTTTGAGGTGGCAGCCTTTGTTTCTTTGGAGTGTCACAAGCTTTTTAACAGGATGGTTCTCAGCGTGTTGGTCATGGCCCTTTTGGTGGGTCATACTAGATATCCCGCATATGGGATACTTACATTATGGTTTATAACAGTAGCAAAATTAGTTATGAAAAAGCAATGAAATAATTTTATGGTTGGTGTTCATGACAACCTGGGGAACTGAATCAAAGGGTCGAAGCACAGGGCAGTGGTGGCGCACGCCTTTAATCACAGCACTCAAGAGGCAGAGGCAGGCAGAGCTCTGAGTTGGAGGCCAGCCTGGTCTACAGAGCAAGTTCAGCCAGGGCTACATAGAGAAACCCTACCTCAAAAACCAAAAAGAGGGGGGGGGGGGGGCTGAGGAGGAAAAAGAAAGAGAAAGGATTGCAGCAGTGGAAGGTTGAGAACCACTGCTCTAACATCAAAAGCCTGAGTCTGCCTTCAAGTCCTAAAAGCAAAGGCTTTCTTTATTCTCTGTGCCACCTTTAGCATCAGAGTAGCCCGAGCCCACTAATAAGAGTGTGTGGAGTGTGTGGCCTTCTGACTAAAGCTCATGGAGCTAGTGCAAAAATGGAAGAGTTAGGAATTATTAACCTACCTTATTTCCACAGGGCCTCAAAACTTTTTTTAAATATGCTACCAACTTCATTTAAAGCCTCCCACAGATAGACTACCTTATTTAAAGAGATTTCTATAGGTGATGATGTCTATTTTAAAGTTGAAATAAGGTGGTTTTTATATATTATTTGTGGATGTGACATCAGCTAACAAGTTGGGTTTTTTTTTTTTTTTTTTTTTTTTTTTTTTTTTTTTTTTTTTGGTTTTTGGTTTTTGGTTTTTGGTTTTTGGAGACAGGGTTTCTCTGTGTAGTCCTGGCTGTCCTGGAACTCACTCTGTAGACCAGGCTGGCCTCGAACTCAGAGATCTGCCTGCCTCTGCTTCCCAAGTGCTGGGATTAAAGGCGTACGCCACCACTGCCCAGCAGCTAACAAGATTTTAGAAAAACATTTTTACAGAAATGTGTGAAATGCAGTCATATCTAAGGGAGAAGGAATATCAAGTCCTATCAAAAGTATCTTTATACACTTAAACAATTCTGACCACTTTGATTCTTGGGTTAGTTTGTTTGTTTATTTGTTTTTATTTTACCAACTAAAGCATAGGGAAAATAATCAGTTAAAAGACCAAAAGATGTGTGCTGGTTGCTCAGAGTTTCCTGTTGACATTCTTAAAGGGGAGTTGCATTTCCTGACATGGGTTGGCTGTCATTGTTCCTGTCCTGGTGACACGTTCTTACCATCTTATGACCACTTTGGAGACCTGCTGGGCCCTTATCAGCTCTGACTGGCAGCTTTGCACTCCTCAGGTCTCTCAAGCTATGACTTCCTTCTACTTCTTCCAGGAATATCTTTCCCCTGCCCCATTTCTAAGTTATATTGCTTCCCTTCCTTCACCTTTGAACTAAGTTCTTACCTTTCAAAACCTCTACCTACTTAACACTGTAGGTTTGTCCTTTCTCTCAGCTTTATTTTCTCTCCTTGCTTGCTTGATACCTTGAAAGAACAGGTTCATTTTTCTCTTTGTGGTTTAGACGAATTGAGTTCCTGTGTATGAAATAATAGGAATTTTTTAACACCAAGAAATGAATATGGAAAGTGTGAGAAGGTATTAATGCAGGGGTCCTCACTTATCAGATATGTTGTACATTATGATTCATAACAATAGCAAAATGACAGTTTTGAAGTAGAAGTTACATAATATTATGGTAGAGGGTCAGCACATGTCATAAAGGGTTGCAGCATTAGGAAGGTTGAGAACTACTGTGTTTTATGCACCTGGAGGTAGGGTGTAGAGGAGACTTGTCAAAGTAGTCTCTGGATCTGACTGGACCCTGGAAGGAACCAGTCCCAGGAGCTCCCTGAATAGAAATGACTGGTGGCATCACCAGAGGGGCCCAAGGGAAAGGGAAATTTGCCATCATTGTCAGCAGGAGAGTGCAGGCCTTTGCTGATTTCAGAGTCCGTTCGAAGTGTTATCTAGCTGCCTGTTCCTTAACCCTGATGTGTGTTTTCTGTTCTCCTAGTTTTTCAGTGAATATGAAAAGCTACTTCATTCAGAAAATTATGTGACAAAGAGACAGTCACTGAAGGTATGGCACATTCTCTTTTTCATGTCATTCATTTCTCTTCATTATATATTTGTGACTTGAACTTGGAGAATCAGGGACATGCCAGTATTGGTTGTAGACCTTTAGAAAAAAGTACATTTTTGATTTGGGCATGGTCCCCCCCACCCCCCAGATTTAGGGTATGGTAGTGGCCTATATGTGCCATAGTATAAGATAGAGACACCAAAGGGGAATATGCTACTCAGGTACAGATCCGAACCCAGGCAATCTGGCACCAGGACGTGCCCTCAACTGTCTGTCTGTCCACAGGATAATGCCTGTTCCCAGCTGGGTATGTAGCTGGTAGACGGCCTCAGCTAGAGCTCAGTACAAGAACAACCTGAAGGAAAAGCCCCAACTGAGCAGTGACCATTTGCACACTGAGTGTATATGGAATGGTGAGGACGCTCAGAGGCCGGGAAGGTGGTCTCAGCTCCCTGCTTGCTTTCTTAGCAGTCAGGGTTATCTTGAGGAACCACTGCTAAAGATACAGCTTTGTGAGGCAGCTGTGAGAAAATGAAAGACTTGGCATCCATTTAGGCACTCACCTTAATCCTGAAAAGCCCTGCTAAATAGAATTTAAAACAGGAAAAAATTAGTTAAAATTAATAATCAAAACTTTCTAGTCCTTTCCTTTTTTGGATAGTGGTGTTTGTTACATTGTTCGTTTTTATTTTTGTTGCTGTTTTTTTTAAACCAGTCTCTTCTAGCATCAAGTAATGACTATCAAATGGGTTGTGTAATTTTTTTATTTGCTTTAAGTCTTTATAATTTAAGAGTCATGGTCTACTGTCTTCTCAGCTTCTGGGTGAGTTGCTGTTAGACAGACACAACTTCACTATTATGACAAAATATATCAGCAAGCCTGAGAACCTCAAGCTAATGATGAACCTCCTCCGGGACAAGAGCCGCAACATCCAGTTCGAGGCCTTTCACGTGTTCAAGGTGAGCTGCCTGGGTGACTGTGCCCTCTTATCAGACTGCTCGTTACAGTTACAAAAATAGTGCCTATTTTGGTAACCAAAGTACTAACTCAGTTCAGTCAGAGCATTTAACAGGAGGGGGACCTGGATAGAAATGGGCTGTGCCCTTGCACGTGGAATGGGAAGTGTAGTCAGATAGGAGTCTTACTCTCTTCAGCCTGCACAGAGGGTATTCAGAGACAAACTCGGCCCCTGCTGCCCTTCTCCCCTGCCCTCCCATCCCTCACACCCACTCTTTATGCAGCTGATTCAGTGAGGGCCAGTGCAAAGCCAGAGATAGTTTTAATGCTTTCCTTGGGGGGGGATAGGGTGTTCTTAAATTTCAGTCTGACCTCCTGTACCCAGAAATAATTTATTTGATTCTAAACTCAGTCAGTGTTTAGTCCTAAGTACTGTGTTTGAGGGTTGGCAGAATGGCTCGGCAGTCTTTGTGCTAAGCATGTAATCGTTGTTATCCTCGCTGTCATGTACAAGTAAGTTCTGAAGAGAAAACCTGCTGTCCCTGCCTGCCCGGGAGCCTGCTGGGGGGACACCGGTGTCTTTTCTGCCTGACACGGCCTTGTCCTCTGCAGGTGTTTGTGGCCAACCCCAACAAGACGCAGCCCATCCTGGACATCCTCCTCAAGAACCAGACCAAACTCATCGAGTTCCTCAGCAAGTTTCAGAACGACAGGACCGAGGACGAGCAGTTCAATGATGAGAAGACCTATTTAGTCAAGCAGATCAGGGATCTGAAGAGAGCAGCTCAGCAAGAAGCCTAGTTTCCAACAAACCCCGCCGTCCGTCCGTCCGTCCGTCAGTCCCACCCCAGCTCAGCACTTGCTGTCAGCTCCTCAGCATCAGGCACTCTATCGACTCAATGAGGAGCACTCCCGCTAATCTGCTGTTAAGTGAACGGTTTTCATTTTACCTTTTGTTTTTCAGTCCAGGTTGGAGAACGTAGCTGCTGCTGCTTGCACATTAGAGCGCACGTGGTCTTTCTTTCCCTTGATCTCTGTGTCCTTTCAGAACTCACAGACTCCATTTGCTACAGGAGTTCTGAACATGGCTGGGTTCACAGAAGCAAATGTAGCGAGCGTGGTCTAGGGGAAGACAGTGATGACATCGCTGACACCGGCCTGTCCATCGACACTGCTCTCTGCAGGTCTGTGCAGTACGGCACGGGTACACCCATCCCAGCGCCAGAGCATCCATCTCTGCTGAAGGAAGACGGCGTATACAGGGATTGTTGGAGATCAGAAGGGAGAACTGTATCCAGTGTGAACTTTGGGGAGGATAAAGTTGATGTGCAAATAAATTGATCCTGAAACTTAGCAAATTCTCGAGTGTGGAGCTTCATAAGGTCATAAGAAAGTGTATATATGCTTTTTCACAGCTTTCTAGAACTTTTGACATTTGATTTTCTTGAAACTTGTAAACCTGGATATGTTGAAGGGTGTTTGTTAATTTTACTTTTGAAGGTGTTTTAAAACAGTAGAGCTAGCGACCAACACCTTATGTTTCATTTCAACACTTGCTTACAGGTTTCTTTTGTATATAATTCTTAGAATGCTCATTTCTTTTAAATCGTTTAATTTGTACAGCAGAGGAATGTTATTGTAGTAGTATGTAACTATTACCTGAGTTTTGCAAAAAAAAAAAAAAAAAAAGAATGCTCATATGTAATTGAAATACTTGAGATTACATGAAAATGCTGATTTTAACATTTAAGGATCACAGCATTAAAAGACAAAGAACCAATCCCTTGTATTCAGTCGCCCACTGGGGTGCCGTTGGCAGGCAGAGCTACACACCAGGAACTCGGTCTGCTATATATTCTTGCAGAATATTGGCTTATTCATTTAAAATGAGTCCTAAGATTGCCATATCTATGAATGATACCGATTATGCTAAATAATGCTGATTTTTTTTTGTGTGTGGGGGACCTCTTGTAGAGCACCCCTTCTTTCTTAGAGTAAGTAATATCCAGTACAGTAGTCGTGAAACTGAATAATTAAACCTTTGGCTTCTCTTAGGGAAAGCAGAGCCCTGGTTCTAGATGTCCTGGTGAGATCGATGGTTTTAATGTCCTTTTCCTTAATGCTGCAAATTATCAGTATTTATAAAGTAACTGATTTTGCACCACTTTTTTGTGACTGTGACCACAGCAGAACAATGTCTCCTAGACTGTATCTACATAAAGTTACTAGAATGGTGTCTGTCTGTCTTAGTGACACATGGATCACAGCTAACAACTTAAAATCAGAGATTGCCCGATCCAATTCAGCATGGCTGTAGCTGACTAAAAAATTTACATAATTATTCTTTGCTAGCCTCTCTTACTAACTGAATTTTTCACTGGCCAGTAAAAGGAGCCTCCTAGCTGATGTTTTCATGGGTTTTAAGGTTTCCTTCAAGGAATACAAGTCAAAAAAACCACTCCAGAAAATACAGGTCTGTTCTATTTCATCTAAATGGCAGTCTACAATAAAGGATTTCCAAGGCTCTCTTTACCCCTGTGCGTGCGTGTGCGTGCGTGCACGATAATTCGTGTTCTCTAGTAGAGATAGAGAGCATTCAATCTCCTGGATGAGGAAATCCTCAGGAGGCAGACTCAGCCAAGCTAAGTGACCCAGTCCTTGCCACCCTCTGCTGTGAGTCAGGATTTGGTGAGACAGCGGCCATTACACCAAGTGGAAGGAGTGTCTCCTTGCCAAGCTAGCTCTTAGAACTTGAGATGACAAAACAGCTTCCACTTGGGCAAATACAAAGTAGTACTAGAGTCTTGCTGTGGAAGATGGGGTGCAGTGTGTCAAAAGAACTGTGTTACTAACACATTGGAAGCTGAAGGTTGAGAAGGCTTCCTGGATTGTTTTTAAACAGAACAATGTGAAAACATTCAAGATTGGAAAGTTGCATTTAAAGTGTGATTATTTCCTAGGCTCCTATTACCAGAACGATTATCCTGGGTGTGGTTTCTTTGGTGTTATAAAGGGTTAATTTTACTTAAGGCAGTTACTTAATGCGATTTTTTTAACCCTTAAAAAAAGTGGGAGATGTATACAATTGTTAATGACATGGAAGTTTCCTTTCTCCTGAGGAAAAGTGAATTTCTTATCAGAATATCTGGCTGGCCCTGTAATTTAAATTAAAATAAAATTTTGGAGAAACTGTCTTGTGATGTCCTTTAGACAGTCATCATGGAGAGTTCCATCAAAAGACAAAAGCACACATTTTGTCAGCCGTCAGGAAACAGGTAACACTTTTTACTCAGGATTTAGTGCACCTGCAGTTTTTTTCCTTATCTTGCCTCTGTGTGCAGGGTGATTATTGTGTCACATAGTCCTTCTTTGTCTTCAAGTTCAGTATCATTGTTACCATTTTATGGACCTCCCCACCCCCTGACATTTGGAGTGTAGATCTGGTGTTTTTTTGTTTGTTTGTTTTTTTGTTTTTGTTTTTGTTTTGGTTGTTCCTTTCTCAACAGTGGAGACACTGCTTGACAGGGAGATTCACAAGTCACTGGAGCATGTCCACTGTGAAGGTGAGACCTGGGAAGCCTAGTACTCTGTCACCACCCCTATTCTGTCCAGAGGTAGCTCCTTGTCTGTACAACCCTGCCAACACTCAACCTTGTCCGTCAGTAAGCTCTCCATGCAGGACAGAGGGCCTGCTCTTGCCAGAGGTGAGTAACAGCATCTTACTGTTCACCTTTCAAGCCAGAGTTACCTGCCCTGCAACTCAGATTCCACTTCCCTACCCCCGTGCTCTCTATAGCATCCTTGCAGTCTTCCAGCTGCATGCTGGCCAAGCATCCTGGGCTGCTTACCTGCACCCTAACCTGCAAGGACTAGTTGGGCTCATGATTATGGAATCCCCAAGGGCTACAATGTTCCACAGTCACCCCAGGTCATAGGGGATCCCACAAATGCCAGTGAGATCCTTTAGAGAAAAGGACAGCATGCTACACTGCCTTTGCATCGCTCTGGCTCACAGGTTGGTCGTTCACCTGCCAACCATCTCTTAGCTGCTCCCAGAGTTTCCCATGAGACATTCATTCCCAAATCCGAGCTGCTTCCTCAGAATTCAATTCCTAGTCTTGAGGAGTGGTCTGAACATTTCCTACCATGTGTGATCATCAGTTTTTTCCTGCTAAGGTTTACTTCTAGTTACCCCATGTACCTCCCTTCAAGAGGCACTTAGGGGGCTAAGACTCTAGGCCTCCAGGGATCTGCCTCCCTGCACTCACATTACCTGGAGGGGGCCAGTGGCTGCACAAAGTTGGAGCTCTTCAGACACCATCTCCTATAATGACCTCAGAAACCTACATGTCTGGATTCCCTGTATTCCTGTCCCTGGAGATGACACACACACCACACCACACACACACACACACACACACACCACACACACACACACACATACACACACACCAGACAGATTACATCCTCCGCAGACACACACACCACACCACACACACACACACACACACACACACACACACACACACACACCAGACAGATTACATCCTCCGCAGTTACTTTTCTTCCTGTGACTCAAGTACCTTTTCGGAGGTTGTCTATGGATGCAACGTGCTTCCACATTTCAACACAGGTGACCGGTTTTGTAGTTTTAGCTGATCAAAATTAAAACTTCCCAGGCAGTAACTTCTTAACCACTTGCATCTCACTAGTCCCTGGAGTTTGTCTAAGTGATACACTCCATGGGGTAGAAATAGGAATAAATACATTTTGCAGTAGGTAGGGCTTCCTTTCTGTTGAGAATCAAAGGTGAACAGTGCCTCCATGACTAGCAGGCCATCGGAAACTCCAGGTGCCATTGTCCAGTTCTTTGCTTTGTCCAGCCTGTGGTCCTGGTCCTCTTGGAGTTTCCACTGGTGGATAGAGCTGGATGCCAAACTGTGACTTGGATATAGGACCATTAGTTTCTTGTACAGTGCCTGTATATGATGGCCACAGGGCCCTCTGGACCCAGCAGCTGCCCTAACTGATGATTAATGACAACTGGCTGGTGGGAAAAGACCAAGGCTTCTCAACCTGTCTGAAGTGATCATCTGCCTTCTGGACTCTGAAGCAGGTCTGAACCCCAACATCCACCATGATACCCAGCTTTGATTCTCTCTGACCCAAGTGTTTTCCAAGACCTGGTGCTCCCAAATAGATGATAGCACCTCTTTGGAAGCTTTGTCCCAAGGCTGACTCCAACAAACAGCCTGACTAGCACTCCTGTAGCAACCTGGCCCCTAGGTGGCTGTGCTTAGCTGCTTTCTTTCTTTATGCCCACTAGAGGGCAGTGTAGTTCCTTGATTTAGTGCTGCAGACAGCTGGGCATTGAAAAGCCCCAGGAATCCTTGGGGGGTGGGGGGGGGACCTCGTGCTGGGCAGCCCAGATATTCCTGGAGGGACATCACTTTCAAACAAGATGGGGTAGGTAGATATAGAAAACAGATGTGGGGAGCAGAGGAAGCCCTGGGTGAATGTGTGGTGTTTCTGCCTCCAGCACCAAGCAAGCAGACATTGTTCTTTGTGGTTCTGAGTGGCAAGCTCTGAAAGCCCCCTTCATTTTACCAAGCATCGGCCTCTTGGAACCAGCACAGAGGGGATCAGCATCTAACATTCCTTGTGGGCTACAGAGCCTGTGCACATGCTCTACTGCTGGCTGAGAACAAGATGACATCTGAGACTCAATGTGTTCTCTTACTGAATGTCCCATGGCACCCACGCTGAGATGTTAGCCTGGGGTGGGTCCCCACAGACCAGGACCTGCTTGTTATGGATACCCCCTATGCCCTACCTCCACCCCTAGAAGACCAGAGCCAAATCTCTGGGGTCAGGGAAAGCATTCCAGGCCTTGATACTCAGGAGGCATCTTATGTACATCTGAATAACAGCCCCCAGAGTCCCTGGGATCTTTGAAGAGCAGGAGGCACCATAAGCATGAGAGTGGGCTATCTGGGTGGCAGTTTGCTCCTGGTGGACTGCGTGGACACAAAGGGGTGTCTACAGAGCACTTCCGGTGCACACCCTTTATTTGTGAAAGATGTGGAATTTCGACCCAGACTTGTGGTTGGCAAGAGTCAGATGTTAAGGAAGAACTGCCTCACCGAAAGGATCTGTCTGTCCGTTTCAATCTGGCTGTGGTTTTGAAAACAGTTGAAGCAAAAATATCAAGTTCACCTGGAAGCAAACGTGAAGAGCCATGACAGAGCAGGTTTTCCTGCTCTCCCAAGCATGCCGTGCTTCGTTTCTGTCTCTCTGCTGGCCTTGAACCACAGCTTTGTTCAAGATGGGGAGAAGAGTCAAATCCAGCTCTTGGGCTTTCTAGGGAGCTGAGGAAAGTGCCCGGCCACAGCCAATCATCAGTACACGATGCCTTGGGAAGCCCAGTGGGAGGGGGCCCTAAGTTCAGAATACTCCCCAGCTTTGATTCATCCTCCGGTTTCAGAGGTAAAAACAATATCCTTGCTGGATCTGGTAATGGCAGCCTTTAATCACAGCACTGTGAAGGAAGAAGCAGGTGGATCTCCATGAGTTCAAGGCCAGCCTGGTGTAAATAGTGAGTTCCCAGAAAACCAGGGAACATCGTAAGACCCTGCCTCAAACAACAAAATGAAAAGCCAATCCCTTACTGGTACTGGTGATGTTAGAATGGCTTTGTCATCACCATGACATTTACTGTTGAACACTGACACCTGCCAGCATCACTGCACCAAGACAGTGTGTGCACTGGCTCTGCAGTCAGAGGGACAGGCAGGTGAGTGGGGACAGCACAATGCCAGAATGATGGGACCCGAGAAGCTCTGGCTGAATTCAGCCCCTTCCAAGCACCATTTGGAAGGTTTAAGTCTGGTCTTGTGCCAATAAGAATACAAGCAACGTATGCCTGTTCACCTCATGAAAGCGGAGGCAAAGGGAGCCAAATGAATTCCCAAGATGGCGGAGGATTTTACCTGAATGACTCACCTGGTAAGAATGCTTCACGGGAGCATTTAGAGATTGAGGAAGATGAGGGATAAGCAGCAGGGCTCTGGAAAGCAGAGTGGGTTTCTGTGTCAGATTAGAGCACTGCTTCTCAACCTGTGGGTCTTGACCCCAGAGGATCACATCAGATATTCTTCATATCCAATATTTACATCGTGATTCATAACTGTAGCAAAATTACAGTTATGAAGTCGCAACAAAAATGATTTTATGGTTGGGGTTATTACAACATGAGTAACTACTTAAAGGGTCTCAGCATTAGGAAGCACTGAGTTAGAGCCTAGAAGATCTCTGAATATAAAAATAGATCACGTGGTGGCACACACCTTTAATCCCAGCACTTGGGAGGCAGAGGCAGGTGGATTTCTGAGTTTGAGGCCAGCCTGGTCTACAGAGTGAGTTCCAGGACAGCCAGGGCTACACAGAGAAACCCTGTCTCGAAAAACCAAAATAAATAAATAAATAAATAAATAAATAAATAAATAAAAATAGATCACTTGGCCCAGAAACAGCTTCCTCCATATTTTGCCAAGAAAGCAGTGGTCAGGCAGTAGAAGGAACTGCGATCCTGACCACTCTTGGTTGTTTTGTTTTGTTTATACTGGGTCTTGCTCTGTCATCCTGTCTGGCCTCAAATGTACTGATCCTTTATTCTCCATCTCCCAACTGCTGGGATCCCAAAAGTGTATACCACCATGCCCAGTTTAGAATCTAGAACATTCCTGAGGTGAGTAGATCCTATGGCCTTGCCAGAATCTGATCCAAAGGTGAACCAAGAAAAGGAAAATAGAAAACAGTCAGCTCCAGGTTGGAGTCTAATACAAGGTGGGGCTCTGCAGACTGCACACTGGGCCCAGAGTACAGCCAAGTTACAGCTGCCCCCTAGTCAAGATCACCTAATTCTAATCTGAAGGTCAGTTTACAGCCACATAACAACACCTCTGTCCAGTGCATCCAAGGCACTCAATGAACTCCCAAATAAGATCAGTGCAGAGGTCCCCAGAAGAGGACTATACTTTGACAAAGCTACGAAGATGAGAACTTTGAAACAAGAGCTGCAGAAGGCTGAGGCAGGAGGGTGGAGAAGGCCAGTCCTGCCTACTAGACAAAATAGTGAGACACTGTCTCAAAACAAACAAAAAATCAGAAATAAAGACAAAACCTTTCAGGGCAACAACGATTCAATTGTTTCTCTCATCTAGAGGGATAGGAGCCAGAGGAGAGTAGATAGATAGATAGATAGATAGATAGATAGATAGATAGATAGATAGATAGATTGGCTAGAATGAGTGTGTGTGTGTGTGTGTGTGTGTGTGTGTGTGAGAGAGAGAGAGAGAGAGAGAGAGAGAGAGAGAGAGAGAGAGAGAGAGAGAGAGAATTCTATATCTGGGAATCTTTAGATGAAGTGGCTAAGCCCTGAGTTTGATCCCTGGTACCCACGTGGTAGAAGGATGACCAGTGGCACAAGGGCACACAGAAGTAATTAAACACAATGGAAAAAGATGAAGAGTGATATCTAGTAAAGCTGACCTTCAAAAGTGAAGGTGAAATGAAGGCATTTTCAAATCCATGCAGACTGGGAGACTTACTGCTCACCGACCTGACTCACCGACCTGACTCAGAAGTAAATACTAGAGAAAAGTCTTTAGGCTGAAGAAGGCGGAGCAGATGCAAAATAAATTTACTGCAAGACGAGTTCCAGGGTGGATATGTAGGTTTTCAAAACATACAGATATGCTTTTCCTCTGACTTCCAAAAGACAAGTTCATATAAAGCAACTACAGTACTGTAGTATTTGGTTAATTTTGTAAATAGGTTTGCTGTCTATGACGTAATGGCACACAGGAAAGAGGGGCAGAGCTGGCTTATGGTGGAGCAAAGTCTCACATTTTGCCCCAGTGAAGTTTGCATCAAACATCAGTAAATTGTGGTAAAACGCATACTGATATCCAGAGCAGCCACTTTTTAAAGGGCTGTTTTAAAAAAAAAAATCAACAAGAGTTAAAATGATACTAAAAACATTTTTTGAAAACAGTAGACAGATGCTTCTAATAAGAAAGGAGTTGGAGGAGAGACAAGAGCTATACAGGCCCTGAACGGTAAATGTTAGTGACAATATCAAAGTCTACCCCAGCCGGGCAGTGGTGGAGCACACCTTTAATCCCAGCACTTGAGAGGCAGAGGCAAGCAGTTTTTTGAGTTTGAGGCCAGCCTGGTCTACAGAGTGAGTTCCAGGACAGCCAGGACTACACCAAGAAACCCTGTCTTGGAAAACCGAAGAAGAAGAAGAAGAAGAAGAAGAAGAAGAAGAAGAGGAGGAGGAGGAGGAGGAGGAGGAGGAGGAGGAGGAGGAGGAGGAGGAGGAGGAGGAGGAGGAGGAGGAGGAAGAAGAAGAAGAAGAAGAAGAAGAAGAAGAAGAAGAAGAAGAAGAAGAAGAAGAAGAAGAAAGTAGTTTACCCCAGCTGAAAGGCATCTCCAATCTGACCAGTTTTAAAAAAAAAAAAAAAAAAAAAAGCCAGCTCGGCGGTGATATTCTGTCTATGAGAGTCATTCCTCAGATGAAGGAGTATGGGGCCAGCCTGGGCTACATAATCAGTTTCAGACCAGCCTGGCCTAATAGAATAGGACATTATCTCAAACAAATATGTAATAAAATAATGAAAAATTCACAGACAGGTTGGAAATGAAAGGGCAGAGGAAGAAAAACATGGAAAGAGTAGAGCATGACCCCATTGTGGCCTGTGAGAGAAAAGTAACTAACACACCCGGAAAGAGGGGCTCTCAATGGAAGAGTTGCCTCCATCGGATTGGCCTGTGGCTGTGTACGTGTGTATGTGGTGGGGGTGGGGGGTGGCATTTTCTTAATTCCTAATTGATACAGCAGGGCCAGATTCCAAGGAATCTTCTCAAGAAAATGAAGGCATGGATCCAAAAGTGTCACGTGCCAAGTATCTGCAGCAGCGGTCTTTAGCACCACGGCCTTGAGGTAATCCAAGCATCCAGCAGCTACCAGACATGTGAACTGAGTGTGCCCGGTCCCTACAGGGAACACTGAGTGACTGATGCCTGCTGCCACATGGAGGGGCTGGAAGAACATTGTGCTAAGGAGAAGTCTGGGCATGGAGACTGTATCTCAGCCACCCGTTTATGTGGCATAGCCTCTGTTTGGTGGAGATGATTTCATGCAGAGGACAGGGCCAGGAATGAGTTGCAGTCAGTGAGGGGAGACATCTTGGAGCAAGTAAGATGTTCTGTCACTGAATTCTTAAAATAGTTTCTCAATTCTACAAATTTACTAAAAAGCGTCAAGTTTAAACTTTTTTTTTTATTTAAAGAATCATTTGCATCTATCCATCTGTCAGTTTGCTCACACGTTAGCATCAAAAGGAAGTTTGTACCTTTTTTCTGTTGGCTAAATATAATCCGTTGAAAAACTAATACTGATAATGTATTTCCTTAGCACAATGCTGGTAAATTATCATTGAGACAGAAATAAGAATACTGAGGCTAGGAGGATAGCTCAGTGGGTAAAGTGCTCGCCTTGTAAGCATGAGGACCTGAGTTCAATCCCCAGGACCCACACAATAAAGCTGGGCATGGTGGCACGTGCTTGGAATCTCAGTGCTGGGGAGGAGAAACAGGCAGAGCCCTGGAGGAGTTCACATCAACCAGCCTAGCTTACTGGGGGAGTTCCACACCAGTGAGAGATTGTCTCAAAAGATGGAATGGAGAAAGAGGGGCTGGGAAGACTGCTCAGCAATTAAGAGTGCTTGCTGCTCTCCCGTAGGACCTGGGTTCAGTTCTTTGCACCACACCGTATGACCCACAACCACCCATAACTCCAACTCCAAGAATCCCAATGATATTCTGTCCATAAGAGTCATCCCTCAGATGCAAAGACACAAACAGAGACAAGCATGGTGACAGAGTTTGAGGCAAGCCTGGCCTACATAGTCAGCGTCAGACCAGCCTGGCCTATAGAATGATACTAGCCTCTGTGGGCATACCCTCACATGTGCGTGCACACATGAAGATATACACACGTGCTCACCCACACTCACACCAGTGAACACACACCCTCACAAGAGTGTACATAAAATAATATTACTTATAATCATATAATAATATAATTATATAATAATTATTTTATATAAGAGTGTACCAATAATAATGTACTTATTTCTGTCACACTGGATTGTTAAGTGAAGCTGACATAAAGACATTTCTGAACAGACCTCAGCTGAGTGTATTGATAGCCTGGAGTTAACTTGCTGTAACTGCCAGAGAGGGCCCAGGACCCAGAGAAGATCCAGATGGAAACAGCAAGCAATGGAAAAAGCCAGAAGGCACATGGATGGTGAATTAAATATCAAAGGCAATTTTTATCTCTCCTTAATTTCCCTAGAAGGCAATTCGATGTTCAGAGCAATCATAGTAATAATATATTGTGAGAATCATATCACTTAAGGAAGCACATTTATAAACAGATAAGAAAAGGGGTGGCTGTGTGGTAAGAAATCCTTGTGTTTTCAGAAGGTACTTAACTTCATTGAATCCCTGAATCAGCCACTCCCTCTGCAAAAGACAAAGATGTATATAGAAAATATAAAAATCAAAGACCACAATATACCTCATACATAAGAGAAAGAGATGAGCCAGGGTGGAAGAAAATGGAGACATATAAGTCAGCCAGCAAGAGATGGCTGAATACTCCACCTCAGCTGTGCTTCCTCAAATGAAACTGGTTAAGACTCCACATTAAGGGCAGCAAAGCAAGGCCCAGCTCTACTCTCTGTACGAGAGTTGCTCCTTAAATATAAAGATACAGACAAAGGTGGAGATGAAGATGGCTCAGCAGTTAAGAGCATTGGTTGCTCTTGACCCTGGTCCAGTCCTCAGCATCCACAACAGGCAGCTGTAACTGTAGTTCCAAAGGGTCTGAGCTCTGTTTGGGCACATGTGGTGCACATACATACATACATACATACATGTAGATACTCACATATACACATAAAAGAAGTATCTATATTGATGGATAGATACATACATGTATACATATGTGTGTATGTGTGTGTAAAAGTTAAAACAAAACATACAAACACTAATTACATCTTGTATGCCCAAATGAACACCAATAAAACAGATTTAGAACAAGAACTGTTGTCACCAGAGTTGAATGTGGAATCTTTGTTTTTTTCCTTGCTCATTATTGAAAGGGAAAAACAAAGCACTTTGCTTACTTCTTCCTTGGTGTTTAATGGGAAATGGGTCATGTGAGACAAAACCCACTACAAGGCCTCACAGAGCCCCTCCTGTGTTCCTCCCTACATTCAAGACTTGATGTCCCCAAACCAGGGGTGCTACATGATCCGTGGCTGGCAAGATGAGGCCTCCTGAGGATCACAATGAAAAGTTTTCTCTTGGGGAAGACAAGGGCCCCAGTCACATCCACCCAACTTCATCCCTTGCCTGGCTCCTCTGTCAGAATCAGCCACAGGCATACTGACTGGTGTGGCCCAGGTGTAGTGCACCTTGCACTTCAGTGGGTCCCGCCCACCTAAGGCCACATAGTTTCTTCAAATGGCCATAGTGTTCTGGGTCACACTAATCCTAAAGGCATACTGTGCCAGCAGCAATAAAGGGACCTTGGACCAGGTCTGCTTCTCAGAGACCTTCCTTTGGGCATGGTGAAGGTGCTGGAGCAGTGGTCATGGAGTTTCACTAAGACTACTCTATGCAGGTAGAGACACAATGGCCACTGGACTTTCTGCCTACCTAGGAGAAAGGCATAAAAGTTTTGGGAAATCAGTTTTGTGGACAATGACTAAGAAGCCCTTGATTCAACATTAATGGGTAGGGATGTGGCTCAGTGGGTGGAGTGTTTGCCTAATATTTGTAGAATTAAAACGGGCTGTAGTGGCACATGCCTATAGTCTCAGCACTTCAGACGGAGGAAGCCGAGGATCGAAAGTTCAAGGGCACCCTCAGCTCCGTAGCCATTGACCTACTTTGGCTTTTGCTGTGTAATAAAACACTGGGCAAAAACAACTTGAAGAGGAAATTACTTCACTTCAGCTTACAGTCCATCAATCAAGGGAAGCCAGAGCAGGAGCTTACTGTAGGAATCTTGAGCACAAACTGAACCAGCAGAAACCAAGACCCTGGAGGAACCCTGTTTACTGACTTACTTTCCCTAGTTTGCTCAGCCACCTTTCTTAAATAACCCAGACCCAAGTGCCCAATGATGGCACTCACATTGGGCTAGGCCTTCCTCTCTCAATTATCAATCAAGAAAATGCCCTACGGCCATGCTCAAGGCCAGCCTGGTAGGGACAGTTCCTTAATTGAGATGCCTTCCCCACCCTCCATGCAGAGTAGTCACTTCTCTATCGCTGTGGTAAAACGCCATGATCAAGGCAGCTTATAGAAGAAAGGGTCTATTTTACAATTCCAGGGAGATGTGAGTCCATCACCTTCACAGTAGCATGGAGGCAGGGCAGCTGGACCAGCAAGCCACCGGTGGTTCACATCTTAAACCAGACATGAGCCAGAGAGAGTGAACTAGAAATGATACAAGGTTTCCGAAACCTCAAAACCTGCCCTCAGACATACACTTCCTCTAGCAAGGTCACACTGCCAGCAAGCCTACCACCAACTGGGACGAAGTATCCCAGCATCAGAGCCTACGGGGGACATTATCCTTTAAGCCACAATTCCGGGGACCTCTCCCTCCACATGTGTCAAGGCGACATGAACAACTAACAACCCTGTCTCACAACAAATAAACCACCACCACCACCACAGAAACCTTTAGTGGAAACCCATTTCGAGATTGAACTACTGGAGAGCTAGGGTGCTAGTTCAGTGGTAGAATACATATCTCGCATGCACAAAACCTCTTCAAGACTCACACACAATTACTAGAAATAGACCAGAGGCCATTAATACAAAGCTCGAAATCAATAACTCTTTGCTTTGGCTTAAAACAGACATTTTAGGGAAAGTGCACAGAGAACAAACAACCACAACATCAAAGAGTTTACAAAAAGCAGCCTTTAGAAAATGCATCTGTAACAGCCTTAAGGGTGGAAAGCGGAGATTTTCAAGATTAGGAGAGGCTTGGTGTGGAAATCGTGGCCTCCAGGGATACAACCAAAGCAAGGTGAGAAAGGATGGGCAAGGAGAGCAAACAGAGTATCAAGCCTGTGAGAGGCCATTGGGGGAAGGAGAACAATTGGAGGTCTTAGGGTGAGGGTTGAGAAAGACAGTGTGTGGCTCGTGGGAGCTTAAAACCAGCTATAATAAGCCAGTTCAAAAATGGATGCCTCTTGGGAAGCATTTGAAGAAACACGAAAGTCAAAGAGATCCTTTAAAACAGTTTAAAAGGCGCCAAATGTACATGAAATTAGCTGAAATAGCTGATGCCGGCTTACAGCTTATGTAAAGTCTGAAGGAGGCTCTGCTGGGGGTGGGTAACAGCTCTAGCAGGAACTTCAAGTCCTTTCTGGATGCAAGAAAAAAAAGCATTGAATGCTCACCAGATACCCAGTGGAGAGAGAATTTACCCTTTAATGCTGAAGCAAACGGATTCCAAAGCAGATGGTAAGATTAACCATGCCGGACTCACAGAGGACACAAGCCAACATTCTGTCAGGAAAACTTAGATGAAGCATGGGCTGTCACTGAAGCCAGCCTGCTTCCTGTGAGAGAAGAAACTCAGGCTGATGAACTGAGAAGCCCGGTGGGTTGTAAGAAACCTTGGTCATTTGAGAATAGTTACAGGATAGACTAAATAAATAAGTAAAATAATTTAAAGTTCAAAAGAAGGGCTGGTGTGAGGGCTAAAGTTATGTTTTGAGTTTAAACTAACAGTGCTTAAGAGAGCTAGAAAACAATGCCTCCTGACCTGTAAGTCCCACTTGCCTACGGACAGATAGTTTCCTAGAATGCTGGGGGCTGTTGTTCATATAAGATAAACAAGCCACGATTTTTTTTACTTCTGTAAACAAGGTCGGTTGGCCCAACTGCACAAAACTGATCACACATAGGATGGGAGCTACATAGCCAGGAAGTAAGTCAGGATACATGTTTGCCCTCAATTGATCAAAGGCGGGAAGACTTTCTGGGGTTTGCCTTTATAAGCTCCCGACTAACCTTATTCCTGGCCATTCTCTGGTGAATACAGTCCTGTCCATTGTCCTTGCCAGTATTTAATAAAGCTTGCTTTCAAAAACTGTGGTAGTGGTCTTATTCTCACCCGGTGGGATCAACGCTGAAGAGAGACAGCTCAGTTGGTAAAATGTTGGCTGTGCAATCATGAAGACATGGATTCAACCCTCAGAACTCACATAAAAAGCAAGTATAGCGGAACATGTCATCTCCGAGCTGGGGAGGCAGAGACAGGAGGATCCCTGGGGCTTAAATGGCCAACCTAGTTTGAGTGGCAAGTTCCAGGCCAAGTGAAAGATTGTGTCACAGGTTGACGGCACCTAGTGAATAATACCCAAAGTTGACCTCTGACCTTCACATACACAAAAGAGGGGTTGGGGGAGGAAAGAAGGAAAAAGATTAAGAGTACCTGCATCCCAGGTGCTGCAAATAATTGTCTCTGGGCTCTAGAAGCCAGTTGGGTTGCCAGGTTGAACACTGGTGCCCAATTAAAAATGGACAAACTTATACTAAAAAGTATTTGTCATGTATACAAAATTCAAATTTCTCTAGGCACTGTCTCAGGGAGCACCTGAGAGCCCAAGTCCTCTGGAGATGCTGGTGGGAGACTGCCTTGATTAAATCAGCTGGTGTGGGAGGGTCTGTCTTCACTGTGGGTGGGGTTCCAGAATTCTGACCAGGGACAGCAAAGGTATGAAAAAAGGACAGACACACAGAACACACAAGATGAAGCTAGGATTAAGCGGGGTTCTACTGCTTTTAGGTTCAACACAGCAAGAGGAGGAGTCTCTGTTGGAGGTCTCTTCTGGGAGGAGAGGGCCACAGTCACTAGTTTTCACACTGACCCATCAACACCCATGTCCAACTCCAGAGAAAAGCTTTTCTAGTCTAGCTGAGCCTCGCCCATCTACGTAATAACTTTGCCAACTTCCCACCCTGGGTCAATTTGTCTTGGAGTCCTTGACAGGTCATGCCCAGGTCCAAATATACGCTCAACAGTGCTGGAGAGATTGATCAGCGGTTAGCACTGGCTGCTCTTCCAGAGGACATGGGTTCAATTCCCAGCAACCACATGGAAGCTCACACCTGTGTGTAACTCCAGTTTCAAGGGTTCCAACACCTTCACCCAGATATACATGCAAGCAAAACTCCACTAAACATAATATAAACACACACATATCATATATACTGTATTATATATAGTTAAATATAGTATATATATATGTATATTATATACATGTCATATATATGTTATGTGCGTATGTATGTATATACACACTTATGCAGGACTTCACTCACTCAGGGCATCCTGTCCTCCCAATATACATCTCCAAATGCTAGCTCCTTCCTCTGCTTGGTACATCTTCTCAGAGAGGCCTATCCAACCACAGCTGCCAATAGTACTATCCCCAGCCCTCCAGTCTCTGTCACTCTTTTCTGTCCTCAGGGCACTGAACACTCTCAGAATCAGTTGTTTGTGTGCTTACTCCTGTCTCTTTTACCGGAACATAAATGCAAGGGAGGGATGGGACACTCATATGTCACAGCTCACATTCAATGCCAGCCCCTGACCAGCAAGATGCACTGACCGGGCCAACAGGTGTTGGATGGACAGGGAAACTTCCCACAGATCTAAGAGTAGATTTGGCCTCAATGTAACCTTTGAACATTCATCTTCAAAGTTGTAGTTACTTTTTTCTGAACCTTAAGTCTTGACAAGCATATAGCTTCCCTCACAGAGAGTAGCTCAAGCATCTAAGCAAGGAAGGAGAACCCAGAGGGAGACAAAGTAGAATTGAAGGTTAGCACAAGCTAGGCCCCAGAGGTGCTAAAAGGGAGTGACGCCCATTGTGGTGGTTTGAATATGCTTGGCCCAGAGTGTTATTATTAGGGGGTGTGGCCTCATTAGAGTAGGTGTGGTCTTGTGAGAGTGGGTGTGGTCTTGTTGGAGAAAATGTGTCATTTCAGGGATGGGCCTTGAGACCTTCCTCCTAACTGCCTGAATACATTCGGCTCCTAGCTTCCTTTGGATGAAGATGTAGAACTCTCAGCTCTGACTTCACCATGCCTGTCTGGATGCTGCCATGCTTCTGCCTTGGAGTAAATGGATTGAACCTGTGAACCTGTAAGCCAGCCCCAATTAAATGTTGTCCTTATAAGAGTTGCCTTGGTCATGGTGTCTCTTCACAGCAATGAAACCCTAAGACACCCATTAATCATAGGCAAGTCTGGTGGGTACCCACGTGCTATCTAGAGGCTCCAAGAGGCTGTCCAGGTCTCTTGCTGCCTGCCCTGTCCATTGTCAGAAAAGGTGTCTCCACTGTCCAGGTGCCCTGATAAATTACAAAGGACAATGATAATGGTCATGTATTATAATAAATTAAACCACAAAGATTTCAAGGGCCCTAAAGCTTAGTAGATTATATTAATGATTTCTGTGTCGGTGACCAAAATTTCTGACAGGAAAAAACAAAACAAAACCTCCCAAAACCAACCAAACAAAACAGAAGGACAGAAAGATTTATTTTGGCTCATGGTTTCTCAGGCTTCAACCCACAGTCACTGGGACCCATGTTCCTGGGCAAAACATCATGGCAGTGAGGGTCCTAACCAAAACTGTTTGCTACTTGGTAGGAAGAAACAGGAAGAAGGGTGCAGGACCTGAGCAGAGTACAAGCCCCAAGTGACCTATCGCCTCTATCCAGGCTCTACCTCCTACCTCTCAGCACTTCCTGATAATGACACCCAGATCCCCTGATTAAATAGATTAAGCTGTTGGTTATGTCAGAGCCCTTGTGATCTGGTTCTTTCTGGAAGCATCATAGCCACAGGCACAGCCAGAGCTACAACAGAAACTTATTATCTTAGGCACTTCTTAAGGCAAAACTAGCCAGTATACACACACACACACACACACACACACACACACACACACACACACACACAAGCCTTGACAAAGATAAACCATGTCTCTAGATGAGAAAATTGCAAAAAGGCCAGTTGTCCCCTGATTTAAGCCAAATTCATAACCGGCCTGGGCTACATAACGAGTTTCCCTTTCTAGTGAGTATCCGCCATGGCTGTGAGGCGGGGTTCATTGCAAGCAGTGGGGAGATGGCATCGAACATTTGGGATGAAGCCTCTGTTTTAGGGGCTTACATTCCAAAGACACAGATCCTGGAGCGAGACAGGTAACCAAATCAATAAATTAACACATTTGAGAACAAAGAATGCTGAAAGGAAAAGGTCTGGGGATGGCTTTTATTCAAAAGCCAGAAAGGCAGAGAGACCTCCGTTACGTGACAGACTCCAGACCCAGATCTGGGAAAGAGTGCCCTCGGCTGCCAGTGCAATGCCTAAGCAGGACAGGACAGGAGGGACCGGTGTGTGCAGGAAGTGAGAGGTGGTTGGAAGAAGGTTAGGGTCAAGGCAGGGCCTGACTTGACAGAATGGGGTCTGGAGCCCTCCGGCTGGGGCTTAGGATTTATTCTGTGAAGGAAATGAAAAGGCAGAGGAAGATTTAGGCAGAGGCAAGGCCTGACCTGGACTGATTTATGGCTTACTATTAATTAACCAATTTATGTGTTCATGTGGGTAGGTACATATGTTTGTGTGTGCATGTGGAGGTCAAAAGATAACCTTGGCTGCCGATGTCAGGTACCTTTCTGTTTAAGGCAGAGTCTCTCATTAGAAGAAGTAGCTGGACTTTGCCAGCTAGGCTAGCCTGTCACTGAGCCTCCTGGGCTCTGCTAGTCTCTACCTCCCACCTTGTCACTGCTGAACTTATAAGAGTCTGTCATCTGCCCAGTTCTTTACATGGGTGCCGGGGGATCCGAACTCAGGTCTTCAGGCTCACTGGGGTGAGCACTCTATTGACTGAGCTATCGATCAGCACTGAATTACATTTTAAATTGAGCCCCGGCTTCAAGGAGAACAGGTTTTGGGTCAGGGTGTGTTACAAGAGATGGTCCAAGAGAGATGATGGAGCAAGCCCAAGATGAAAGGCAGGGTCCAGGACATAGACTTGGAGATTCAGCAGAGGGTGTGGGACAGGCAGCAAGAATGGTGTCAAGGTTTGAGTCTCAAATGTCAGAGCAGCACTGGCCCGTGAAGTGGGGAAAGTGGGGACAGGAGCAGAGTGGAGAAAGAAATACTCCAACGGCGGAAGTGTGGGGCGAGTCATCTGAACAAGACACCATCAATACCAGTCAGATATTCCACAAGTGCTATATTGACATCTCTGGAACATTTGCTGTGCTGACTTCTACTTTCTGTTTAGCCATCAGCTTAATTTTTTTTTTTCTACCCCTCTCCTTCTTACCCTGAACCCACATGCTCGCCTCAAGGCCTACTGGATTTTAAGATAACAGCCCTGACAGGAAAGAGGTTTCTGTCAGCTTGCTTCAAACCACCTGGTTTGAACTGTAAGAACTCTTGGCTTACGTTCTTCCTCCTGGACCTCAGGAGAGCCCAGGTTACCTCTCCCACATGCTCTCTGACCTCACTGTGTGTGCACACATGCTATGTCTGGGTGGGCACTGTACATCCCAGGACCTATAAATAATACAATCTTCCTTCCCATCTTGCATTGCTCCTCATCGTGAAAGGGAGGCCTCTCCATCTTGAAGATCCTGATTTAAAACCTAGGCCATCTAAAAACAGTTGGGCCATGAACAGCAATTTGAATCTTAGGAAACCAGCAGGCTAGGGAAAAAGAACTAAGACGGGTTCGGAGACATCTCCATGACTGCTCTGCTTGTCATAGAAAAGCATTTGGGAGAACATAGAGGCTCTTCGGCTCAACAAAATACAGCATATCAAGACTGCCTGAGCACCCATTAAAATAGAATCCACATTTGATGACACAGAAAGCATTCAGAACATCTTGTTAGGTGAGAAAAGCAGATGGAGGCACTTAGCCAAGCTAGGTATATGCCTGTAATCCCAGCACACAGGAGACTGAGACCGGAAGGTTATGGTTCTGAGGTAGCAGGAAAAAAAATGAATAAATAAAAGCGTGTGCAGGGAGAGAAGAAAGGAATGGTGGGAAGGAGGGGATGAAGGAAGAAATTGTACGGTTTCTTTTATACAGTTTCTTTCAACTAAGTGGGCATAGACATGTAAATACCCAGCAACTGCTCAACATGGCTGCTGACAGAAGTTATCCTAGGGAGTAATGCAAGACATTGACTGTGTAGGTCCCTCTGAACACCTGCACTCTGTGCTACAGTCCTGTTCTCTAGGACCCCTGAATGTCCTAGAACAACCGTTATTAGAGATATTCTTATTTAAAATGTGGTCATCAGAGAGGGCCTGATCCCAACCTGAGATTGTGTTGCAGACTCTCACAGGGAAGTGGGAAGATGGAGGTGAGGGGTTCACACCAACACTATGGACTCACAGTAGGGGAGCAGCCGCTGAGAGAAAGGTCTGGAGGAGTCTCCCCAACAGGCATTCAAAGGACCTACCCTGTTTATACCACACTCCAGAATGGAGACAGACTCTTGTCTGCGAATTCGTGGCCTTCTCCTTGTAACAGCTTAGCAAGCCGAGCTGACTTTCCACACAATCCAAAAAGCCTCTTTTACACACACATTGAGTCTATCCACAGAAAAAAAGAAATCGTTTCCATTTTAGATACCATTTTAGATTCCATTTTTTAATTTAAAGTTGAGTCCTCTGATCTCACTTAAGGAAACAAACAAAACAACAATACAAAAGGAAAAAAAAAAACATTACTTGCCTCAAAATGTATTTTAAGTTTCCATACCTATGGGTGATATTTTTGTTTTCTGAGCAGTATCTAAAAATTGCAAGTGTTCCTTTTGAAAAAAAAAATGTTTCAAATTGGAAAAGAAAATCCATGGCACTACTGGGGTGGGGGTTGGGGGGGGGGGGAAGGGCCCATAGGAAGGAAATTACAGTGGCAGCAGTGTGGGTGGGTTTTCCAGGATGCCCTCTGTGGAGGTTAGTGAGGATGTTCACAGCAGTGTTGTCTACAATAAGGCAAACTGGAGGCTGTCCAGACACCTACACAGGATGTTACTTGCATTATTATTCCTCCAAATTCTATGCTGTTTATTTTTTAATTTTCCTTCTTTCTTTGTAAAATATTTTATTATATTTTTGTTTGTTTGTCTGTGAGGAAGGCACAGGGTAAGCAGATGCCATGGTGCACACGTGGAGGTCAGAGGACAAACTTGCTTGCAGTCAGTTCTCTCCTTCCACCACTCAGATTCTGGGGATTAAACTCAGCCCATCAGCCTTGGTATCGGGCACCTTTACCTGCTGAGCCATCTCTTAATCCTCTTAATTATTTTGCTAATACTAATATTACTGTCTCAGGAAATAAGATGTTTTCTTCGAACTGTAAACAGGATAGAACAAAAAAAAAAATAGATTTTTAGGCAGAACTGAAGTAAAACAGAAAAAAAAAAAAAACCAAACTGGTTTTAAATAAATAAGCAAATGCATATAATCTGTAAATATCTGACACTTTAAATATTTTTCATTAAAAAATAAAAGTATAGCTGGATGTGATGGTGCATGCCTTTGATCTCAGGAGAGGCAGGCGAATCTTTGTAAGTTCAAGGCCAGCCTGAACTTAACTCTACAAAGTTCCAGGATATCCAGGGCTACACAGAGAAATCCTGTCTCAAAAACAACCACCACCACCACAACAACAATAAAACAAAACACAGCAAAGTAGTGTGATAGCACAGATAAGGGTGTTTGTTTGCTGGTGATGTGAGCTCACACCTAAGGTTTGCATGTACTAGGTTATCACTGAGTTGCCTGGCTGCCTCTGGACTCACTCTGTTGGACAGGGAGGCCTTGAACTTTCAGTTCTGTCTCAGCCACACCAAAGTTACATTTTAACCTTTCAAATATAAGTGCGTGTTTTGACCCACCCTATTTGTGACCTTTTGCTTACTCACCCCTCCTTAGGCAACTGGTGCTCCCTGCTCCCGGGAAGCCCCACTGCATGGATGCAGATTTAGACCTCATACCCGAGCCCAAGGCTCAAATAACCTCCCCAACTTAGCTTCTCAAGTGGTGGAACTACAGGGACCCCAGTATGCCCAAAAGGCACGTTTTAAATTATGTCACTCCCTGTTGAGAAGGATGTGGAGTAGCTGGTTCTCTCAACTATGGTGATAAGCTAACATAGCAGCAATAAGAAAGATTTCTGAGGGTGAATATGGTGACACTTATTAAAAAGCCTGTGATGGACCTTGAGGGTCCCAGGATTCAGTGAGTAGCCTCTGGCTATGCTTGGTTAACTGTGTGTCCAACCTCTCACCTGCTGAATCCATCTCCACTTGGGCAAAGAAGCATGGAGTCCTAGGGCTTTCTGCATTCTGCCTTCTGGCTTGTCCTTCACTGTGCCCAGAGAAGCTTCTCTGCCTTCGGGGATGTATGTAGTAAGAGTGAACACACACACACACACACACACACACACACACACACCACACCACACACACCACACACAGACACACACACCACACACAGACACACACACACACACCACACACACAGACACACACACACACACACACACACCACACACAGACACACACACCACACACAGACACACACACACACACCACACACACACACACACACACAGACACACACACACACCACACACAGACACACACATCACAGACACACACACCACACACACACACACACACACAGACACACACACACCCACACACCACACACAGACACACACACACCACACACACACACACAGACACACACACACACACAGACACACACACACACACACACACACACACACACACACACGTCTAGCATAGAGTAGGGCATTCTCCTCCTGTTGAATTTCTCGAGCAAATGACATTCATAGTTTTTTAACCACGTTAGGTAACAAGCTTTCAGGCTCCAGAGAGTGCAGCTTGGGCATTCTGGCAGAGGAAAGGGCAAGCACCAGGGTGAGAGGGTGGGGGTCACAATAGCACAGACAATGAGGAGACATCTTACAGAGGACAGGACCAAGACATTGACCCAAGTTCCTTGACCTTGGAGCTATTGACATTTTAGACGGAATGATTCTTTGCTCTGGGACTGTCCTGCACATTATGGGATGCTTGGCAGTGTCCTTGGCCTCTACCTGTGAAAGGCAAGTAATTCATACTACACCCTAGCTGAGATAACGGAAGTGCCTAAATATCGCCAAATCCCTCTTTGGGGGAGATAAAAATAGCTGCATTCTCTCTCTCTCTCTCTCTCTCTCTCTCTCTCTCTCTCTCTCTCTCTCTCTCACACACACACACACACACACACACACACACACACACATACAGTATAGACCCAATTCTACAAAAAACCAAACTGTGCAAACACGGGCTGATGGGGAGAGAAAGAGTTAAAAATATTGGAGAGGGCTGTAGAGGCAGCTAGGTGGGGAGTGTTTGCCTAGCCTTCAGAAGGTTCAGAGTTCCATCCCCAGCATCACAAAAACCTGGAATTTGTGGCACATGCCTGCCATCCTAACATTCAAGTGGTAGAGAAGCAAGAGGATCAAAAAGTTGAAGGTCTGGCTTGAGAAGTTAACTCAGTGTTTAAGAGCACCAGCCTCTCTTCCAGAGGAAAGCATTTCAAGTCTCAGCACCTTCATGGTGGCTCCCAGCATCTTTAACTCCAATTCCAGGGGATACAACGCCCTTCTTTGGACTCTTCAGGCACAGACATACACAAGCAAAGCACCCATATACTCCATATACATAAAACAGTAAACATTTTCTAAATGTTTTGAGTTCATGACAACTCTATGCTATTTAGCAAGTCTGAAGGCAGCTTGATCACATGCAACATCCCCCCCTCATTTTAATTGGAAAATAATTAGGTATTATAAACAGCTCTATTATGGGGTTTATTATAATTGCTATTTTTCCCCTTTGTACTTTTTCATGTCTTTCAAGATGAATATCTATTATGTCAAATCGTTGTATTACAAAGCCACGTCTCCCCTCTCAGTCTTTCAAACCTGAGATGCATGGCTGTTTTGGGAGGACACCTGCCTAACGCTCCTCCCTGTCCCCAGGACTATGTCTCTATTCCCAGCGGGGCTGCTGGTTTTCTCTGGCACTTGTCAGAATTTTGTGTCAGAATGTATCTTTGCCTAAAATTAATTGACACACCAGTAGAATGAGCTGTTCCCTTCCTCTGAGAGAGGCATCCAGCTGAATGGCTTGTCTGTTGAGAGCCATTTTCAGGGAGATAATTGCCTGGGAACGTTTTTCAGTAGTTTCCTTGATTATAGGCTATTATGGTTTTCTAATTCTTCTCTACTCCATCTTGGCCATTTATACTTTTCAGGAAAAAAAAACCCCTTCATTTTACAATGTTTATATTTACTAGAAAGGATTATATGTAAAAAGACCTTACATTTTGTATCATCTACCACACCATGGTTTAAAACCATTCTTCTTGGATCTACATTTTCTTGTTATTAATTATATTTTGTAAAGATTATCTCTTTTTGTTGAGTCCTTCAAAAGTACCCACATCTTCAATATACTTATGAGTTCTTCCAGTTTCCCGTTGTTTCTTGTCTGTTTTGCTTAGGCTTTTTTTTTTTTTTTAATCATTATAACAAAATACCAGAGGCAGGCTAATATAATAAATAAAGGCTTATCAAGCTCATTTTCTTGAAGGATAACGGGCATGGCACTGATATTCCTCATGGTGAGGGCTTTCGAGGTGCCTCCGCATCTTGTAAACCTCAAAGCCAGAGAGGCCAAGGAGAGCCGGGTTCAGGCTTCTTTGGCAGCATTCTTATGAGAAAGGATGAGGATCCCACAAGAAACATCCAAATTCCTCTGAGAGCAATTCCCCCAATCAGGACCTAAATACCTCCCACCAGGTCTCACCTCCTAAAAGTTCTACCCTGCAACATTGTCATACTGAGGACCAGACCCCAGCATATGAACCTTTACACTACAGCTACACTGTATCAACAACATTCTCAGAGAGTACAAGGCTACCATTCATTATATATATATATATATATATATATATATATATATATATATATATATATGACATTATATATATGATATATATGATATATCATATGTATATATACACACATATACATATACATGTACATGTTTTTCAAGCATCTATCATTAGTTTCATGAACTTGGAAAGTCCCACAGTGCTTTATCTTCTCAGCTTCCCTACTCTCACTGTTGCTTTGGTTGTCTCAGCACCTCCAGCCATTAATACTTCTGCATTAGTCAGGGGTTATGTAGAGGAGTAGAACTGATATATATATATATATATATATATATATATATATATATATATATATATATATGTATACATGCATGTATGTATATTGTATGTATATGAATATATGTATATATGTTGTATATTTATGTTGTGTGTATATACATATGTCATATATAATGGAGGATATATATATATCATAATATATTAATATATATGATTTATTAGAATGGCTTACAGGCTGTAGTTCAGTGAGCCCAACAAAGGCTGTCTACCAGTCTAAGAATCCAGCTGTTGTTCAGTCCACAAGGCCGTTTTTCTCAGCTGGTCTTCAATATATGACAGAAACCCAAAGAAGCAGGCTCTAATGCCAGTAAAGGAATGGACTTTCCAGCTAGAGTGAAGGCAAGCAGGGAAAGTTTCCATTGTCCATGTCCTTTATATATAGGCTTCCTGAAGAAGGTATGGTCCAGATTAAAGGTGGATTTTCTGCTTTAAAACATCAGGATTTAAAGTGAGTCTTCCCACTTCTTATGACTTAATTAAGACAATCAAACCCCTCCCAGTCGTACCCAGTCACTTGGGTTTTAGTTAATCTCAGATGCAGTCAAGTTGACAACCAAGAGCATCTATCACAACTTCCTTTTTTTCACAGCTCTTGCCAACTGCAGTGTATGACTTTTCAAGACAGAATTTCCACCTCCCCCCACCGTAGTCTTTTAGGGTTTTGATCACATCTGCTTTACTTTGAGAGAGAGTTGGCAATTTTATATTCTTCCCTTCCAAGAATGCAGTATTTCTCCACTCACTTGTGTTATAAACCCTTGATGGAATTTTGTGCTTTTTAAAAATTTGGCTTACAAAATTTATTCCTGAATCTGAGGAGCTGGTTCAGTGGGTAAGAGAGCTTGCTGAGAACACTTGAAGACCTGAGTTCAGATCCCCAGAACACAAGTAAAATGCTGCATGTGTTTGTAAACCCAGCATTTGGATGGAGGAGGGGACAGAGGACACACACACACACACACATTAATAAAATAAAATCAAAGAAACATTATATTATAGTCACCATTGCAAAGGGAACAAACTGTTTGCCTGTGGTTTTTCCAGCTTTCTGGTACTAAAGGTATTTTCCAGCACAGTGACATCAGTGTGACTGTCCTCTGCCACTGCTGCAAGCCAGCCTTCTGATGAGATTAAGAAGCTGTGTGAGGAGGACCCTGTGTCAGGATTTGTTCGAGGAAAGCTCTGATGTATCTCCAGGCAGCCACCATATCCCCTTTCCTAAAGCCTTGTCACTAAACCAGCTCAGAGTCACACAGCTCCCTTTGCAGATTAGCCCAGAGTCCAGATGGCAAATGAAAAGTTAGAGCTGCCTCATTTTTCAGCCAGGGACTGAAAACTTGCCCAGAACACAGTCATCTGTCAATAAATTGAATGCTACATATCACAAAGTGAGAGGTTCCCAAGAAAGTGCCCCATAGTGACTTGTCCAGGTATTGATAACAACTGGGGCCAGAATGCCTGTGATGGCATTTCTGTGGTAGCTTTAATCCAAACATCCCCCTGTTTTGGCATCTAGAAACAAACTGTGGAACACACTGGAATATTATACAATCAATGGGAATGACCTAGCTTACAATCCTACCAGGGGAAAGACTCCTACAACCCTAGTGTTCAGGATCTAAACGCACGCACAAAAATTACATACCATGGGATTCTGTGTTGAAGTGTGTGTGGGTGTGGGTGTGTGCGCGCGCATGCGCGAGCGCTCGAATGTTTGATAATCAAGGCTGATAATGTGCATGCAGGAAGTGAGCACAGTGGTTATATTTGGGTCATAAGTTGTGACAGAAAGAAAAATGATGGCCTGCGGGTCTGTTAATGTTTTCCTGTCTCTTGGTCAGGTCTCTTGCTAATACGGCCCTAGGAAACCCAGAAAGCCACACACAGCAACAGAAACATCTGGAAAATGCATCACTGGTGAATGTAAGTTCACTAGTGCAAACTTACAGTACAGCGGTGCCTGTGACAGACTGGAGAGGAGAAGAGTGGAGTCTTGTTTACTGAGGATTCTCTGCAAAACAGACACTAGAAGTGGGCAGCTATATCATCATACCTTCTTTCTGGGGCAACCCTGAAAGACATCAGGGAAGAGGAATCGTCACAGTGGGCAGAACGTCAGGCAGTACACTCGGTCGTACATTTTGTTTGGGAAGAGAAATGTCCAGATGTGTGATTGCTCGATGACTCACGGGCTGTAGCCAGTGCATTGTCTGGATGGCGAAGTGGGACTTGGGAAGTGCATGACGGAAAATTAGTGAGAAAAACATCTGGGGGAGAAGTATGTGGCGAGATCTCTACAAAAAGGCAAAGGATGTGAAATGCTTGTGTACTCTGTAATGTGCCATCAAAAGGTGGCTTCAGCAGAGGAGTTCAGTACTCCCGTAGACAGATGACCCATTCTGTGGACAGTCAGCCTCTTTCCCCAGCCATCCCTGTCATTGTCCAATGAGCCTATGAACAAAGCAGCCATGGTGATAGCGATGAAGACTATACATGGACTTGTGGCAATATGGACTTCCACTCATCAAAGCAATCCAGCTACAGTGCAGCTGAGTGCCAGATCTGCCACACCAGCAGTGGCCAACACTGACTACCATTCCCTGGGTTGGCCAGCCAGCACCCTGGTGGCAGATTGACTACATTCGACCACTTCCTTCATGGAGAAGGTAGTGCTTAGTCCTTACCAGAGTAGATGAGTAGATGCTTACTCTGGATATGGATTTGCCTTTCCTGCATGTGATGCGCCTCTCCACTCTCCCAGTTCCTGCAGCATCAGTGGCCTTAGCACCGTTTACACATTCTACTGCCTTGAGCTATGTATCTCCCGGACGCCCTGGTTCATATAAGATCTAAACCAAGATACAGTGGTCTAGCACTTGGGCATCAAAGGCCTAAGGCGACTCTGTCCAAGCTCTGACAGGTAGGAGAGGGCAGCAGAATCCACTGGACTGTCTTTAATAAGCTGGCAGAATGCTCTGCCTCTCATTATCAGCATCATTGCAGAACCAGCACCAAGTACAATATGATGGGTGCTATCACAGCCTGGACTAGGGACAGTGAGGAGAGATCTAGGGCTTTGTTGTCAAGAGATGGCCCTGCAACATAAGCCTTGGTTTCTTCCTAGTACCGGTGATACTTTGCAAGAGCAGAGTCGTGACTGGAAGCCAACACCTCTGGCCTAGCCCCTGTAATTCTTGTCATTATTTTCCAGTCACGATTTTGCGCCTGCAAGGTATCGTAGGTCTTGTGTACCACAAGTTCCCCACCTCCACTCCTTGAAGGTTTTGCAGAATAAAGGATAGAGAAAGAGGCATGGCGAAGAATAAAGGGGGCGGGGATGGATTTAGAATTCAGGATAGAGGCAAGCAGTTAGGCGCCTGGACTTGATGCCTCTTTCCAGCCTAACACACATGTTGGAGGAGGAAAGCATAGGAACCGTTACTCTGCATTATCTCTCAACATGATCAAAGAGGAAGCTAGATCGAGGAGCAAGGAGATGCAGTTTGTTAGAAGCAAGTTGCTAGGCAACGCCGTGTTAAAACGAAATGTGAGGATGCTAGTCATGGGCAGAGAGAAGGAAGGGGCCCAAACTCCTGCGCGACGACTGAATGAATGAATATGGGAAAGAAGTGGAAGGAAATTCAGCATTCTTCAGCTAGTGTTGCGCGGTGCAGTTCCGCGCAGGCGTCAGGTCCTTCCGTGGAAGGCGGGGCGGGACGTGTTGGGGCGGGGATAGAGGCGAGGACTCCTGAGCCATCCAAACTTCCGGTGCCTGAAGCGCAGCAAGAAGCGGTACTGCGATCGAGGTTGCACAGGCAAGGGCTGCAGGGAGCAGGAGCCTCTCAACGCAGCCATGGTGAAAATCAGTTTCCAGCCCGCAGCAGCGGGCATCAAGGCCGATAAAGCGGACAAAGCAGCGGCGTCTGGTCCGGCCTCGGCATCTGCCCCGGCCGCGGAGATCCTGCTGACACCGGCGAGGGTGAGAAGCCCTGGGTCTCAAATGGGAGGCGGGGTGGGGCGGGGACCGTCATCGAGAGACCTAGGCATTCCCCAGTGGCCGCGACCACCAGCGGGGCCTCGGAGTCACGAGCGGAAGCGAGATGAGAAGTCTGAAAAGGCTGCGCCATCCCCATCTGGGAAAGGGTCTCAAGTCCTTTCCCACAGCGGCAGTCGAAAGCAGAACTGGTCCTTAAGTAGGAACGCACACAGGGTCTCTTCCAAATGCGGGGCCTTCTGGGTGCGGAGTTCCAAGATAAGGGAAGGTGGCGGGCTCATGAAAGTTTGGGAAATGTTGGTGAAGGTTTGCGTCTGGTTCCAATCAAGAGGCAGGGGCTGGGAAGCCAGTCCCCGAGTGGGGGAGGGGAGGAGGGTTGAACGTAGTTTCCCCCAAAGGGGGGTGATGGGGCCTGATTGGTTGGGGAATTTGGCCGGGGAAACTCTGGTTAGTAACAAAAGGGAGGTGCCATTGTTTTGGTCCTTAAATGGGGACTGTGGTGGGGGAGGATGCTGTTGGAACTGGCAGACCTAAGTGATGAGCCTTCTCCCCATTTCACACCTGCGGGTCTTGCATTTTTGCTTTCTTCTCTGGCTTCTAGCTGCGTTGTTACCATCCGCTGAGTGGGTTCCCTACTGCCCCAGTGCCCTAGACATCCCTAGTCACTCAGCTGGCTTTGTGTGGACTGGCCTCGGCGTGCCCCGCCTTCCCCTGGCTGAGGGGACCCAGGTCATTTCCGCCATGGAAAACTATGCTATGTGGAGTGTTTCTCGGGGAGGACTCGTGGCAGTCACTGACTGGAAGGACTGGCAATGATAAGTGGACCCAGCCGAGTTTCATTTTGATCCAATAAGGGTGTTTTCATGGCCACTGTCACACGCCCCCCAGCGGTCCCGGGGCACACCAAGCCTAGTCTTTCTATCCAGGCGGAACTAAAAAAACCCTTCCACTTCCTCCTCCCAGATCAAGTTTTGAAGCTCTGATTCTGCCTTGCCCAGACATATATAAGGAACCCGTGGGGAATGATCTAGAAGAGGGGGTCATGAAGTGGGCCAGTCTGAGCAGAGACTGTGACTCCGAGGAATGCCAGGGACGCAGGCAGCTCTGTTTTAGTCACTCCAGCACAGAGCAGTTCACGAACCAACAAGAATTTGTTGGCCACCCAGGCCGAGGTTGAAGGGTCTCTGGGCACCAACACGGGAACAGATTCTTCATCTGAAACCTAGATGGAGAGGGACATCCCATACTTGACTTTGGTTTGCAGGTTTAAAAGTTTGCCCTGGGGCTAAGCCTCCTTTATTACTTCCAGAAGGGTCCCTCCTCTCTCCCTCTTAGCCTGGATATGGGGCCCCAGGAACTGGAAAGTGGCAGATTGTGTGTTCTCAGGTACCCAGTGAAGACCTGGAACTGGAACCCCACTGCCTAAAGCCATAGATCTAAGGAGCAGGAAGGACTAACTAGAACGACTCGGGAATATCATTATCATCCCTTGAGAAGGAAGTCCCAGCAGATTCAACACAGGGCACATGCTAGGTCACCCTGCTGGCGCTGTTGGCTAGAACCCAGGGTGAAGAAATTACAGTTTTTCCTCATTAGCCTTGGGAGACCTAGTTGTGTAAGTCTATGTAATAATGTGACAGTATACAGATTAACACAAAACACATCCTAATAACGAAGAAACCATCCAGAGACTCTGAGCCTCAAAGGACCAGGTAATTGATTTTTTTTTTTTTTAAATGTAGTATAAGAGACCAGAGGGGGAAGAGAGGTGCCCTGGAAACAGAAGACATTTTATTATGCAAGCAAAATGTCCCTGGCAACAGCACTCTAAAGACCAATGGTTGTCTCTGTGGGCCAAGTGCCCAGCCTTCAATCTCTTCTTCCTTTGAAAAGATCTTTCCTTCATAGTTAAGGAGGGGGGCCTTGTCTGCCTATATTCCTGAAATAGCTGTTTATATAAATTTTGACTGATTCAGATCTCCCCTTTGAGGACCCTTTTCACTCCTGTTCACATCCCTAGTCCTTCACAGTAGCCGTTTCAGAATAGGCAGCATGTTTGACGGTGGCCTGTTTTGTTCTCTCCGGCCAGTACAACGAGAGCGATAACCATGGTCCAGCTTCCTGCTTTGATCAGACTCTTGAAGCTAAGCAACCCATCCTGCCTGCACACAGCGTGAAATGGAAATATCAACTTTGTCCTGTCATGTGTGCTGTTAGTTATGGCCTAGGGCCTGCTAAGCCGCCACCCCTATCACTATTGGGCAGAAAGGAGCTTAGGGAAGCAGACTTGGCAGTCAGGAGGAGGGATCAGAATACCCACCGAACTGCTTATTGGTTAATTCTCACTACACAACTTGCCCAGGGTCTGAGCTGCTGTGAAGGGGCCTTTGGTGGTGTGTGCTGGCTTTGCCTAGCTCAGCTGCAGCTAGGACCTTGTAAGTCAGTTCGCTTCTGCAAGTTTCTTCCTGCTCTACAGTGCCAGCAGGCATATTTCCTCTTGTCCAGTGCCTGCCATGGCAGGAAGAGCAGGCAGAGACGCAGTTGTAGTTCAAGACAGAAGGTGAGCCTTTGTCAGGGCACTGAGATAAGAGCCAAGAAGCTAGAGGGACAGACAAGTCAGTGGAGGCCCGGGAGCTTTCTTATGCAGGTCTCTTGGATTTTGTCCCATACTGATGACAAGACATGAGACAGCTTAGATTTTCTCTTTTAACTGAGAATGACCCTGGAGTCCCTCTATGT